>NC_054500.1:1956579-2605745 GCF_017639515.1 Carcharodon carcharias
TGTGGAGGAGGACCCTGGGACAGTCAGCAGCACCTAGAGGAGAGTGTGAGAGGAGGACCCTGGGACAGTCAGCAGCACCTAGAGGAGAGTGTGAGAGGAGGACCCTGGGACAGCAGTCAGCAGCACCTAGAGGAGAGTGTGAGAGGAGGATCCTGGGACAGTCAGCAGCACCTAGAGGAGAGTGTGAGAGGAGGACCCTGGGACAGTCAGCACCTAGAGGAGAGTGTGAGAGGAGGACCCTGGGACAGTCAGCAGCACCTAGAGGAGAGTGTGAGAGGAGGACCCTGGGACAGTCAGTCAGCAGCACCTAGAGGAGAGTGTGAGAGGAGGACCATGGGACAGTCAGCAGCACCTAGAGGAGAGTGTGAGAGGAGGGCCCTGGGGCAGGGAGCAGCACCTAGAGGAGAGTGTGAGAGGAGGACCCTGGGACAGGCAGAAGCACCTAGAGGAGAGTGTGAGAGGAGGACCCTGGGACAGGCAGTCAGCAGCACCTAGAGGAGAGTGTGAGAGGAGGACCCTGGGACAGTCATCAGCACCTAGAGGAGAGTGTGAGAGGAGGATCCTGGGACAGGCAGTCAGCAGCACCTAGAGGAGAGAGTGAGAGGAGGACCCTGGGACAGGCAGTCAGCAGCACCTAGAGGAGAGTGTGAGAGGAGGACCCTGGGACAGGCAGTCAGCAGCACCTAGAGGAGAGTGTGAGAGGAGGACCCTGGGACAGACAGTCAGCAGCACCTAGAGGAGAGTGTGAGAGGAGGATCCTGGGACAGGCAGTCAGCAGCACCTAGAGGAGAGTGTGAGAGGAGGACCCTGGGACAGTCAGCAGCACCTAGAGGAGAGTGTGAGAGGAGGGCCCTGGGACAGGCAGCAGCACCTAGAGGAGAGTGTGAGAGGAGGACCCTGGGACAGGCAGTCAGCAGCACCTAGAGGAGAGTGTGAGAGGAGGACCCTGGGACAGTCAGTCAGCAGCACCTAGAGGAGAGTGTGAGAGGAGGACCCTGGGACAGGCAGTCAGCAGCACCTAGAGGAGAGTGTGAGAGGAGGACCCTGGGACAGTCAGCAGCACCTAGAGGAGAGTGTGAGAGGAGGACCCTGGGACAGGCAGTCAGCAGCACCTAGAGGAGAGTGTGAGAGGAGGACCCTGGGACAGGCAGTCAGCAGCACCTAGAGGAGAGTGTGAGAGGAGGATCCTGGGACAGTCAGCAGCACCTAGAGGAGAGTGTGAGAGGAGGACCCTGGGACAGTCAGCAGCACCTAGAGGAGAGTGTGAGAGGAGGACCCTGGGACAGTCAGCAGCACCTAGAGGAGAGTGTGAGAGGAGGACCCTGGGACAGTCAGTCAGCAGCACCTAGAGGAGAGTGTGAGAGGAGGACCCTGGGACAGTCAGCAGCACCTAGAGGAGAGTGTGAGAGGAGGACCCTGGGACAGTCAGCAGCACCTAGAGGAGAGTGTGAGAGGAGGATCCTGGGACAGGCAGTCAGCAGCACCTAGAGGAGAGTGTGAGAGGAGGATCCTGGGACAGGCAGTCAGCAGCACCTAGAGGAGAGTGTGAGAGGAGGACCCTGGGACAGGCAGTCAGCAGCACCTAGAGGAGAGTGTGAGAGGAGGACCCTGGGACAGTCAGCAGCACCTAGAGGAGAGTGTGAGAGGAGGATCCTGGGACAGTCAGCAGCACCTAGAGGAGAGTGTGAGAGGAGGACACTGGGACAGTCAGTCAGCAGCACCTAGAGGAGAGTGTGAGAGGAGGTCCCTGGGACAGTCAGCACCTAGAGGAGAGTGTGAGAGGAGGACCCTGGGACAGTCAGCAGCACCTAGAGGAGAGTGTGAGAGGAGGATCCTGGGACAGGCAGTCAGCAGCACCTAGAGGAGAGTGTGAGAGGAGGATCCTGGGACAGGCAGTCAGCAGCACCTAGAGGAGAGAGTGAGAGGAGGACCCTGGGACAGGCAGCAGCACCTAGAGGAGAGTGTGAGAGGAGGACACTGGGACAGTCAGCAGCACCTAGAGGAGAGTGTGAGAGGAGGACACTGGGACAGTCAGTCAGCAGCACCTAGAGGAGAGTGTGAGAGGAGGACACTGGGACAGTCAGTCAGCAGCACCTAGAGGAGAGTGTGAGAGGAGGACCCTGGGACAGTCAGCAGCACCTAGAGGAGAGTGTGAGAGGAGGATCCTGGGACAGTCAGCAGCACCTAGAGGAGAGTGTGAGAGGAGGACCCTGGGACAGTCAGCAGCACCTAGAGGAGAGTGTGAGAGGAGGACCCTGGGACAGTCAGCAGCACCTAGAGGAGAGTGTGAGAGGAGGACCCTGGGACAGTCAGCAGCACCTAGAGGAGAGTGTGAGAGGAGGACCCTGGGACAGTCAGCAGCACCTAGAGGAGAGTGTGAGAGGAGGACCCTGGGACAGTCAGCAGCACCTAGAGGAGAGTGTGAGAGGAGGACCCTGGGACAGTCAGCAGCACCTAGAGGAGAGTGTGAGAGGAGGACCCTGGGACAGTCAGCAGCACCTAGAGGAGAGTGTGAGAGGAGGACCCTGGGACAGGCAGTCAGCAGCACCTAGAGGAGAGTGTGAGAGGAGGACCCTGGGACAGGCAGTCAGCAGCACCTAGAGGAGAGTGTGAGAGGAGGACCCTGGGACAGGCAGTCAGCAGCACCTAGAGGAGAGTGTGAGAGGAGGACCCTGGGACAGACAGTCAGCAGCACCTAGAGGAGAGTGTGAGAGGAGGATCCTGGGACAGGCAGTCAGCAGCACCTAGAGGAGAGTGTGAGAGGAGGACCCTGGGACAGTCAGCAGCACCTAGAGGAGAGTGTGAGAGGAGGACCCTGGGACAGGCAGCAGCACCTAGAGGAGAGTGTGAGAGGAGGACCCTGGGACAGGCAGTCAGCAGCACCTAGAGGAGAGTGTGAGAGGAGGACCCTGGGACAGTCAGTCAGCAGCACCTAGAGGAGAGTGTGAGAGGAGGACCCTGGGACAGTCAGCAGCACCTAGAGGAGAGTGTGAGAGGAGGACCCTGGGACAGTCAGCAGCACCTAGAGGAGAGTGTGAGAGGAGGACCCTGGGACAGGCAGTCAGCAGCACCTAGAGGAGAGTGTGAGAGGAGGACCCTGGGACAGTCAGCAGCACCTAGAGGAGAGTGTGAGAGGAGGACCCTGGGACAGTCAGCAGCACCTAGAGGAGAGTGTGAGAGGAGGACCCTGGGACAGTCAGCAGCACCTAGAGGAGAGTGTGAGAGGAGGACCCTGGGACAGGCAGTCAGCAGCACCTAGAGGAGAGTGTGAGAGGAGGACCCTGGGACAGGCAGTCAGCAGCACCTAGAGGAGAGTGTGAGAGGAGGACCCTGGGACAGTCAGCAGCACCTAGAGGAGAGTGTGAGAGGAGGACCCTGGGACAGTCAGCAGCACCTAGAGGAGAGTGTGAGAGGAGGATCCTGGGACAGGTAGCAGCACCTAGAGGAGAGTGTGAGAGGAGGAGCCTGGGACAGGCAGTCAGCAGAACCTAGAGGAGAGTGTGAGAGGGGGACCCCGGGACAGTCAGCAGCACCTAGAGGAGAGTGTGAGAGGAGGTCCCTGGGACAGTCAGCAGCACCTAGAGGAGAGTGTGAGAGGAGGACCCTGGGACAGTCAGCAGCACCTAGAGGAGAGTGTGAGAGGAGGACCCTGGGACAGTCAGCAGCACCTAGAGGAGAGTGTGAGAGGAGGACCCTGGGACAGTCAGTCAGCAGCACCTAGAGGAGAGTGTGAGAGGAGGACCCTGGGACAGTCAGCAGCACCTAGAGGAGAGTGTGAGAGGAGGATCCTGGGACAGGCAGTCAGCAGCACCTAGAGGAGAGTGTGAGAGGAGGACCCTGGGACAGGCAGTCAGCAGCACCTAGAGGAGAGTGTGAGAGGAGGACCCTGGGACAGGCAGTCAGCAGCACCTAGAGGAGAGTGTGAGAGGAGGACCCTGGTACAGGCAGTCAGCAGCACCTAGAGGAGAGTGTGAGAGGAGGACCCTGGGACAGTCAGCAGCACCTAGAGGAGAGTGTGAGAGGAGGACCCTGGGACAGTCAGCAGCACCTAGAGGAGAGTGTGAGAGGAGGACCCTGGGACAGTCAGTCAGCAGCACCTAGAGGAGAGTGTGAGAGGAGGACCCTGGGACAGTCAGTCAGCAGCACCTAGAGGAGAGTGTGAGAGGAGGACCCTGGGACAGTCAGCAGCACCTAGAGGAGAGTGTGAGAGGAGGACCCTGGGACAGGCAGTCAGCAGCACCTAGAGGAGAGTGTGAGAGGAGGACCCTGGGACAGTCAGCAGCACCTAGAGGAGAGTGTGAGAGGAGGACCCTGGGACAGCAGTCAGCAGCACCTAGAGGAGAGTGTGAGAGGAGGACCCTGGGACAGTCAGCAGCACCTAGAGGAGAGTGTGAGAGGAGGACCCTGGGACAGTCAGCAGCACCTAGAGGAGAGTGTGAGAGGAGGATCCTGGGACAGTCAGCAGCACCTAGAGGAGAGTGTGAGAGGAGGACCCTGGGACAGACAGTCAGCAGCACCTAGAGGAGAGTGTGAGAGGAGGACCCTGGGACAGTCAGCAGCACCTAGAGGAGAGTGTGAGAGGAGGACCCTGGGACAGTCAGCAGCACCTAGAGGAGAGTGTGAGAGGAGGACCCTGGGACAGCAGTCAGCAGCACCTAGAGGAGAGTGTGAGAGGAGGACCCTGGGACAGTCAGCAGCACCTAGAGGAGAGTGTGAGAGGAGGACCCTGGGTCAGTCAGCAGCACCTAGAGGAGAGTGTGAGAGGAGGACCCTGGGACAGGCAGTCAGCAGCACCTAGAGGAGAGTGTGAGAGGAGGATCCTGGGACAGTAGTCAGCAGCACCTAGAGGAGAGTGTGAGAGGAGGACCCTGGGACAGGCAGTCAGCAGCACCTAGAGGAGAGTGTGAGAGGAGGACCCTGGGACAGTCAGCAGCACCTAGAGGAGAGTGTGAGAGGAGGATCCTGGGACAGGCAGTCAGCAGCACCTAGAGGAGAGTGTGAGCGGAGGACCCTGGGGCAGGCAGTCAGCAGCACCTAGAGGAGAGTGTGAGAGGAGGACCCTGGTACAGGCAGTCAGCAGCACCTAGAGGAGAGTGTGAGAGGAGGACCCTGGGACAGACAGTCAGCAGCACCTAGAGGAGAGTGTGAGAGGAGGATCCTGGGACAGGCAGTCAGCAGCACCTAGAGGAGAGTGTGAGAGGAGGACCCTGGGACAGTCAGCAGCACCTAGAGGAGAGCGTGAGAGGAGGGCCCTGGGACAGGCAGCAGCACCTAGAGGAGAGTGCGAGAGGAGGGCCCTGGGACAGGCAGTCAGCAGCACCTAGAGGAGAGTGTGAGAGGAGGACCCTGGGACAGTCAGTCAGCAGCACCTAGAGGAGAGTGTGAGAGGAGGACCCTGGGACAGGCAGTCAGCAGCACCTAGAGGAGAGTGTGAGAGGAGGACCCTGTGACAGTCAGCAGCACCTAGAGGAGAGTGCGAGAGGAGGACCCTGGGACAGGTAGTCAGCAGCACCTAGAGGAGAGTGTGAGAGGAGGACCCTGGGACAGGCAGTCAGCAGCACCTAGAGGAGAGTGTGAGAGGAGGATCCTGGGACAGTCAGCAGCACCTAGAGGAGAGTGTGAGAGGAGGACCCTGGGACAGTCAGCAGCACCTAGAGGAGAGTGTGAGAGGAGGGCCCTGGGACAGGCAGCAGCACCTATAGGAGAGAGTGAGAGGAGGACCCTGGGACAGTCAGTCAGCAGCACCTAGAGGAGAGTGTGAGAGGAGGACCCTGGGACAGTCAGCAGCACCTAGAGGAGAATGTGAGAGGAGGACCCGGGGACAGTCAGCAGCACCTAGAGGAGAGAAAGAGAGGAGGATCCTGGGACAAGCAGTCAGCAGCACCTAGAGGAGAGAGTGAGAGGAGGATCCTGGGACAGGCAGTCAGCAGCACCTAGAGGAGAGTGTGAGAGGAGTACCCTGGGACAGACAGTCAGCAGCACCTAGAGGAGAGAGTGAGAGGAGGACCCTGGGACAGGCAGCAGCACCTAGAGGAGAGTGTGAGAGGAGGACACTGGGACAGTCAGCAGCACCTAGAGGAGAGTGTGAGAGGAGGACACTGGGACAGTCAGTCAGCAGCACCTAGAGGAGAGTGTGAGAGGAGGACACTGGGACAGTCAGTCAGCAGCACCTAGAGGAGAGTGTGAGAGGAGAACCCTGGGACAGTCAGCAGCACCTAGAGGAGAGTGTGAGAGGAGGATCCTGGGACAGGCAGTCAGCAGCACCTAGAGGAGAGTGTGAGAGGAGGATCCTGGGACAGGCAGTCAGCAGCACCTAGAGGAGAGAGTGAGAGGAGGACCCTGGGACAGGCAGCAGCACCTAGAGGAGAGTGTGAGAGGAGGACACTGGGACAGTCAGCAGCACCTAGAGGAGAGTGTGAGAGGAGGACACTGGGACAGTCAGTCAGCAGCACCTAGAGGAGAGTGTGAGAGGAGGACACTGGGACAGTCAGTCAGCAGCACCTAGAGGAGAGTGTGAGAGGAGGACCCTGGGACAGTCAGCAGCACCTAGAGGAGAGTGTGAGAGGAGGATCCTGGGACAGTCAGCAGCACCTAGAGGAGAGTGTGAGAGGAGGACCCTGGGACAGACAGTCAGCAGCACCTAGAGGAGCGTGTGAGAGGAGGACCCTGGGACAGTCAGCAGCACCTAGAGGAGAGTGTGAGAGGAGGACCCTGGGACAGTCAGCAGCACCTAGAGGAGAGTGTGAGAGGAGGACCCTGGGACAGTCAGCAGCACCTAGAGGAGAGTGCGAGTGTAGGACCCTGGGACAGACAGCAGCACCTAGAGGAGAGTGCGAGAGGAGGGCCCTGGGACAGTCAGCAGCACCTAGAGCAGAGTGTGAGAGGAGGACCCTGGGACAGTCAGCAGCACCTAGAGGAGAGTGTGAGATGAGGATCCTGGGACAGGCAGTCAGCAGCACCTAGAGGAGAGTGTGAGAGGAGGACCCTGGGACAGGCAGTCAGCAGCACCTAGAGGAGAGTGTGAGAGGAGGACCCTGGGACAGGCAGTCAGCAGCACCTAGAGGAGAGTGTGAGAGGAGGACCCTGGGACAGACAGTCAGCAGCACCTAGAGGAGAGTGTGAGAGGAGGATCCTGGGACAGGCAGTCAGCAGCACCTAGAGGAGAGTGTGAGAGGAGGACCCTGGGACAGTCAGCAGCACCTAGAGGAGAGTGTGAGAGGAGGACCCTGGGACAGGCAGCAGCACCTAGAGGAGAGTGTGAGAGGAGGACCCTGGGACAGGCAGTCAGCAGCACCTAGAGGAGAGTGTGAGAGGAGGACCCTGGGACAGTCAGTCAGCAGCACCTAGAGGAGAGTGTGAGAGGAGGACCCTGGGACAGTCAGCAGCACCTAGAGGAGAGTGTGAGAGGAGGACCCTGGGACAGGTAGTCAGCAGCACCTAGAGGAGAGTGTGAGAGGAGGACCCTGGGACAGGCAGTCAGCAGCACCTAGAGGAGAGTGTGAGAGGAGGATCCTGGGACAGTCAGCAGCACCTAGAGGAGAGTGTGAGAGGAGGACCCTGGGACAGTCAGCAGCACCTAGAGGAGAGTGTGAGAGGAGGGCCCTGGGACAGGCAGCAGCACCTATAGGAGAGAGTGAGAGGAGGACCCTGGGACAGTCAGTCAGCAGCACCTAGAGGAGAGTGTGAGAGGAGGACCCTGGGACAGTCAGCAGCACCTAGAGGAGAATGTGAGAGGAGGACCCGGGGACAGTCAGCAGCACCTAGAGGAGAGAGTGAGAGGAGGATCCTGGGACAAGCAGTCAGCAGCACCTAGAGGAGAGAGTGAGAGGAGGATCCTGGGACAGGCAGTCAGCAGCACCTAGAGGAGAGTGTGAGAGGAGTACCCTGGGACAGACAGTCAGCAGCACCTAGAGGAGAGAGTGAGAGGAGGACCCTGGGACAGGCAGCAGCACCTAGAGGAGAGTGTGAGAGGAGGACACTGGGACAGTCAGCAGCACGTAGAGGAGAGTGTGAGAGGAGGACCCTGGGACAGTCAGTCAGCAGCACCTAGAGGAGAGTGTGAGAGGAGGACCCTGGGACAGTCAGTCAGCAGCACCTAGAGGAGAGTGTGAGAGGAGGACCCTGGGACAGTCAGCAGCACCTAGAGGAGAGTGTGAGAGGAGGATCCTGGGACAGGCAGTCAGCAGCACCTAGAGGAGAGTGTGAGAGGAGGACCCTGGGACAGGCAGTCAGCAGCACCTAGAGGAGAGAGTGAGAGGAGGACCCTGGGACAGGCAGTCAGCAGCACCTAGAGGAGAGTGTGAGAGGAGGACCCTGGGACAGTCAGTCAGCAGCACCTAGAGGAGAGTGTGAGAGGAGGACCCTGGGACAGTCAGCAGCACCTAGAGGAGAGTGTGAGAGGAGGACCCTGGGACAGTCAGCAGCACCTAGAGGAGAGTGTGAGAGGAGGACCCTGGGACAGTCAGTCAGCAGCACCTAGAGGAGAGTGTGAGAGGAGGACCCTGGGACAGTCAGTCAGCAGCACCTAGAGGAGAGTGTGAGAGGAGGACCCTGGGACAGTCAGCAGCACCTAGAGGAGAGTGTGAGAGGAGGATCCTGGGACAGGCAGTCAGCAGCACCTAGAGGAGAGTGTGAGAGGAGGACCCTGGGACAGACAGTCAGCAGCACCTAGAGGAGAGTGTGAGAGGAGGACCCTGGGACAGGCAGTCAGCAGCACCTAGAGGAGAGTGTGAGAGGAGGACCCTGGGACAGTCAGCAGCACCTAGAGGAGAGTGTGAGAGGAGGACCCTGGGACAGTCAGCAGCACCTAGAGGAGAGTGTGAGAGGAGGACCCTGGGACAGGCAGTCAGCAGCACCTAGAGGAGAGTGTGAGAGGAGGACCCTGGGACAGTCAGTCAGCAGCACCTAGAGGAGAGTGTGAGAGGAGGACCCTGGGACAGTCAGCAGCACCTAGAGGAGAGTGTGAGAGGAGGACCCTGGGACAGGTAGTCAGCAGCACCTAGAGGAGAGTGTGAGAGGAGGACCCTGGGACAGGCAGTCAGCAGCACCTAGAGGAGAGTGTGAGAGGAGGATCCTGGGACAGTCAGCAGCACCTAGAGGAGAGTGTGAGAGGAGGACCCTGGGACAGTCAGCAGCACCTAGAGGAGAGTGTGAGAGGAGGACCCTGGGACAGTCAGCAGCACCTAGAGGAGAGTGTGAGAGGAGGACCCTGGGACAGTCAGTCAGCAGCACCTAGAGGAGAGTGTGAGAGGAGGACCCTGGGACAGTCAGCAGCACCTAGAGGAGAGTGTGAGAGGAGGACCCTGGGACAGTCAGCAGCACCTAGAGGAGAGTGTGAGAGGAGGATCCTGGGACAGTCAGTCAGCAGCACCTAGAGGAGAGAGTGAGAGGAGGATCCTGGGACAGGCAGTCAGCAGCACCTAGAGGAGAGTGTGAGAGGAGGACCCTGGGACAGACAGTCAGCAGCACCTAGAGGAGAGAGTGAGAGGAGGACCCTGGGACAGGCAGCAGCACCTAGAGGAGAGTGTGAGAGGAGGACCCTGGGACAGTCAGCAGCACCTAGAGGAGAGTGTGAGAGGAGGACACTGGGACAGTCAGTCAGCAGCACCTAGAGGAGAGTGTGAGAGGAGGACACTGGGACAGTCAGTCAGCAGCACCTAGAGGAGAGTGTGAGAGGAGGACCCTGGGACAGTCAGCAGCACCTAGAGGAGAGTGTGAGAGGAGGATCCTGGGACAGGCAGTCAGCAGCACCTAGAGGAGAGTGTGAGAGGAGGACCCTGGGACAGGCAGTCAGCAGCACCTAGAGGAGAGTGTGAGAGGAGGACCCTGGGACAGGCAGTCAGCAGCACCTAGAGGAGAGTGTGAGAGGAGGACCCTGGGACAGACAGTCAGCAGCACCTAGAGGAGAGTGTGAGAGGAGGACCCTGGGACAGTCAGCAGCACCTAGAGGAGAGTGTGAGAGGAGGACACTGGGACAGTCAGCAGCACCTAGAGGAGAGTGTGAGAGGAGGACCCTGGGACAGTCAGTCAGCAGCACCTAGAGGAGAGTGTGAGAGGAGGACCCTGGGACAGTCAGTCAGCAGCACCTAGAGGAGAGTGTGAGAGGAGGACCCTGGGACAGTCAGCAGCACCTAGAGGAGAGTGTGAGAGGAGGATCCTGGGACAGGCAGTCAGCAGCACCTAGAGGAGAGTGTGAGAGGAGGACCCTGGGACAGTCAGCAGCACCTAGAGGAGAGTGTGAGAGGAGGACCCTGGGACAGGCAGCAGCACCTAGAGGAGAGTGTGAGAGGAGGACCCTGGGACAGGCAGTCAGCAGCACCTAGAGGAGAGTGTGAGAGGAGGACCCTGGGACAGGCAGTCAGCAGCACCTAGAGGAGAGTGTGAGAGGAGGACCCTGGGACAGTCAGCAGCACCTAGAGGAGAGTGTGAGAGGAGTACCCTGGGACAGGTAGTCAGCAGCACCTAGAGGAGAGTGTGAGAGGAGGACCCTGGGACAGGCAGTCAGCAGCACCTAGAGGAGAGTGTGAGAGGAGGATCCTGGGACAGTCAGCAGCACCTAGAGGAGAGTGTGAGAGGAGGACCCTGGGACAGTCAGCAGCACCTAGAGGAGAGTGTGAGAGGAGGACCCTGGGACAGGCAGCAGCACCTAGAGGAGAGTGTGAGAGGAGGACCCTGGGACAGTCAGCAGCACCTAGAGGAGAGTGTGAGAGGAGGACCCTGGGACAGTCAGCAGCACCTAGAGGAGAGTGTGAGAGGAGGACCCTGGGACAGTCAGCAGCACCTAGAGGAGAGTGTGAGAGGAGGATCCTGGGACAGTCAGTCAGCAGCACCTAGAGGAGAGTGTGAGAGGAGGATCCTGGGACAGGCAGTCAGCAGCACCTAGAGGAGAGTGTGAGAGGAGGGCCCTGGGGCAGAGAGCAGCACCTAGAGGAGAGTGTGAGAGGAGGACCCTGGGACAGGCAGCAGCACCTAGAGGAGAGTGTGAGAGGAGGACACTGGGACAGTCAGCAGCACCTAGAGGAGAGTGTGAGAGGAGGACACTGGGACAGTCAGTCAGCAGCACCTAGAGGAGAGTGTGAGAGGAGGACACTGGGACAGTCAGTCAGCAGCACCTAGAGGAGAGTGTGAGAGGAGGACCCTGGGACAGTCAGCAGCACCTAGAGGAGAGTGTGAGAGGAGGATCCTGGGACAGGCAGTCAGCAGCACCTAGAGGAGAGTGTGAGAGGAGGACCCTGGGACAGGCAGTCAGCAGCACCTAGAGGAGAGTGTGAGAGGAGGACCCTGGGACAGGCAGTCAGCAGCACCTAGAGGAGAGTGTGAGAGGAGGACCCTGGGACAGCAGTCAGCAGCACCTAGAGGAGAGTGTGAGAGGAGGACCCTGGGACAGGCAGCAGCACCTAGAGGAGAGTGTGAGAGGAGGACCCTGGGACAGTCAGCAGCACCTAGAGGAGAGTGTGAGAGGAGGACCCTGGGACAGTCAGTCAGCAGCACCTAGAGGAGAGTGTGAGAGGAGGACCCTGGGACAGGCAGTCAGCAGCACCTAGAGGAGAGTGTGAGAGGAGGACCCTGGGACAGTCAGCAGCACCTAGAGGAGAGTGTGAGAGGAGGATCCTGGGACAGGCAGTCAGCAGCACCTAGAGGAGAGTGTGAGAGGAGGACCCTGGGACAGGCAGTCAGCAGCACCTAGAGGAGAGTGTGAGAGGAGGACCCTGGGACAGTCAGCAGCACCTAGAGGAGAGTGTGAGAGGAGGACCCTGGGACAGTCAGCAGCACCTAGAGGAGAGTGTGAGAGGAGGACCCTGGGACAGGCAGTCAGCAGCACCTAGAGGAGAGTGTGAGAGGAGGACCCTGGGACAGGCAGTCAGCAGCACCTAGAGGAGAGTGTGAGAGGAGGACCCTGGGACAGTCAGCAGCACCTAGAGGAGAGTGTGAGAGGAGGACCCTGGGACAGGCAGTCAGCAGCACCTAGAGGAGAGTGTGAGAGGAGGACCCTGGGACAGGCAGTCAGCAGCACCTAGAGGAGAGTGTGAGAGGAGGACCCTGGGACAGGCAGTCAGCAGCACCTAGAGGAGAGTGTGAGAGGAGGACCCTGGGACAGCAGTCAGCAGCACCTAGAGGAGAGTGTGAGAGGAGGACCCTGGGACAGGCAGCAGCACCTAGAGGAGAGTGTGAGAGGAGGACCCTGGGACAGTCAGCAGCACCTAGAGGAGAGTGTGAGAGGAGGACCCTGGGACAGTCAGCAGCACCTAGAGGAGAGTGTGAGAGGAGGACCCTGGGACAGTCAGTCAGCAGCACCTAGAGGAGAGTGTGAGAGGAGGACCCTGGGACAGTCAGCAGCACCTAGAGGAGAGTGTGAGAGGAGGATCCTGGGACAGGCAGTCAGCAGCACCTAGAGGAGAGTGTGAGAGGAGGACCCTGGGACAGGCAGTCAGCAGCACCTAGAGGAGAGTGTGAGAGGAGGACCCTGGGACAGTCAGCAGCACCTAGAGGAGAGTGTGAGAGGAGGACACTGGGACAGTCAGCAGCACCTAGAGGAGAGTGTGAGAGGAGGACACTGGGACAGTCAGTCAGCAGCACCTAGAGGAGAGTGTGAGAGGAGGACCCTGGGACAGTCAGCAGCACCTAGAGGAGAGTGTGAGAGGAGGATCCTGGGACAGTCAGTCAGCAGCACCTAGAGGAGAGTGTGAGAGGAGGACCCTGGGACAGTCAGCAGCACCTAGAGGAGAGTGTGAGAGGAGGATCCTGGGACAGTCAGTCAGCAGCACCTAGAGGAGAGTGTGAGAGGAGGACCCTGGGACAGTCAGTCAGCAGCACCTAGAGGAGAGTGTGAGAGGAGGACCCTGGGACAGTCAGCAGCACCTAGAGGAGAGTGTGAGAGGAGGATCCTGGGACAGTCAGCAGCACCTAGAGGAGAGTGTGAGAGGAGGACCCTGGGACAGTCAGCAGCACCTAGAGGAGAGTGTGAGAGGAGGACCCTGGGACAGTCAGCAGCACCTAGAGGAGAGTGTGAGAGGAGGACCCTGGGACAGTCAGCAGCACCTAGAGGAGAGTGTGAGAGGAGGACCCTGGGACAGTCAGCAGCACCTAGAGGAGAGTGTGAGAGGAGGACCCTGGGACAGTCAGCAGCACCTAGAGGAGAGTGTGAGAGGAGGACCCTGGGACAGTCAGCAGCACCTAGAGGAGAGTGTGAGAGGAGGACCCTGGGACAGGCAGTCAGCAGCACCTAGAGGAGAGTGTGAGAGGAGGACCCTGGGACAGGTAGTCAGCAGCACCTAGAGGAGAGTGTGAGAGGAGGACCCTGGGACAGGCAGTCAGCAGCACCTAGAGCAGAGTGTGAGAGGAGGACCCTGGGACAGTCAGCAGCACCTAGAGGAGAGTGTGAGAGGAGGATCCTGGGACAGGCAGTCAGCAGCACCTAGAGGAGAGAGCGAGAGGAGGACCCTGGGGCAGGCAGTCAGCAGCACCTAGAGGAGAGTGTGAGAGGAGGACCCTGGTACAGGCAGTCAGCAGCACCTAGAGGAGAGTGTGAGAGGAGGACCCTGGGACAGACAGTCAGCAGCACCTAGAGGAGAGTGTGAGAGGAGGATCCTGGGACAGGCAGTCAGCAGCACCTAGAGGAGAGTGTGAGAGGAGGACCCTGGGACAGTCAGCAGCACCTAGAGGAGAGCGTGAGAGGAGGGCCCTGGGACAGGCAGCAGCACCTAGAGGAGAGTGCGAGAGGAGGGCCCTGGGACAGGCAGTCAGCAGCACCTAGAGGAGAGTGTGAGAGGAGGACCCTGGGACAGTCAGTCAGCAGCACCTAGAGGAGAGTGTGAGAGGAGGACCCTGGGACAGGCAGTCAGCAGCACCTAGAGGAGAGTGTGAGAGGAGGACCCTGTGACAGTCAGCAGCACCTAGAGGAGAGTGCGAGAGGAGGACCCTGGGACAGGTAGTCAGCAGCACCTAGAGGAGAGTGTGAGAGGAGGACCCTGGGACAGGCAGTCAGCAGCACCTAGAGGAGAGTGTGAGAGGAGGATCCTGGGACAGTCAGCAGCACCTAGAGGAGAGTGTGAGAGGAGGACCCTGGGACAGTCAGCAGCACCTAGAGGAGAGTGTGAGAGGAGGCCCTGGGACAGGCAGCAGCACCTATAGGAGAGAGTGAGAGGAGGACCCTGGGACAGTCAGTCAGCAGCACCTAGAGGAGAGTGTGAGAGGAGGACCCTGGGACAGTCAGCAGCACCTAGAGGAGAATGTGAGAGGAGGACCCGGGGACAGTCAGCAGCACCTAGAGGAGAGAAAGAGAGGAGGATCCTGGGACAAGCAGTCAGCAGCACCTAGAGGAGAGAGTGAGAGGAGGATCCTGGGACAGGCAGTCAGCAGCACCTAGAGGAGAGTGTGAGAGGAGTACCCTGGGACAGACAGTCAGCAGCACCTAGAGGAGAGAGTGAGAGGAGGACCCTGGGACAGGCAGCAGCACCTAGAGGAGAGTGTGAGAGGAGGACACTGGGACAGTCAGCAGCACCTAGAGGAGAGTGTGAGAGGAGGACACTGGGACAGTCAGTCAGCAGCACCTAGAGGAGAGTGTGAGAGGAGGACACTGGGACAGTCAGTCAGCAGCACCTAGAGGAGAGTGTGAGAGGAGAACCCTGGGACAGTCAGCAGCACCTAGAGGAGAGTGTGAGAGGAGGATCCTGGGACAGGCAGTCAGCAGCACCTAGAGGAGAGTGTGAGAGGAGGATCCTGGGACAGGCAGTCAGCAGCACCTAGAGGAGAGAGTGAGAGGAGGACCCTGGGACAGGCAGCAGCACCTAGAGGAGAGTGTGAGAGGAGGACACTGGGACAGTCAGCAGCACCTAGAGGAGAGTGTGAGAGGAGGACACTGGGACAGTCAGTCAGCAGCACCTAGAGGAGAGTGTGAGAGGAGGACACTGGGACAGTCAGTCAGCAGCACCTAGAGGAGAGTGTGAGAGGAGGACCCTGGGACAGTCAGCAGCACCTAGAGGAGAGTGTGAGAGGAGGATCCTGGGACAGTCAGCAGCACCTAGAGGAGAGTGTGAGAGGAGGACCCTGGGACAGACAGTCAGCAGCACCTAGAGGAGCGTGTGAGAGGAGGACCCTGGGACAGTCAGCAGCACCTAGAGGAGAGTGTGAGAGGAGGACCCTGGGACAGTCAGCAGCACCTAGAGGAGAGTGTGAGAGGAGGACCCTGGGACAGTCAGCAGCACCTAGAGGAGAGTGCGAGTGTAGGACCCTGGGACAGACAGCAGCACCTAGAAGAGAGTGCGAGAGGAGGGCCCTGGGACAGTCAGCAGCACCTAGAGCAGAGTGTGAGAGGAGGACCCTGGGACAGTCAGCAGCACCTAGAGGAGAGTGTGAGATGAGGATCCTGGGACAGGCAGTCAGCAGCACCTAGAGGAGAGAGCGAGAGGAGGACCCTGGGGCAGGCAGTCAGCAGCACCTAGAGGAGAGTGTGAGAGGAGGACCCTGGTACAGGCAGTCAGCAGCACCTAGAGGAGAGTGTGAGAGGAGGACCCTGGGACAGACAGTCAGCAGCACCTAGAGGAGATTGTGAGAGGAGGATCCTGGGACAGGCAGTCAGCAGCACCTAGAGGAGAGTGTGAGAGGAGGACCCTGGGACAGTCAGCAGCACCTAGAGGAGAGCGTGAGAGGAGGGCCCTGGGACAGGCAGCAGCACCTAGAGGAGAGTGCGAGAGGAGGGCCCTGGGACAGGCAGTCAGCAGCACCTAGAGGAGAGTGTGAGAGGAGGACCCTGGGACAGTCAGTCAGCAGCACCTAGAGGAGAGTGTGAGAGGAGGACCCTGGGACAGTCAGCAGCACCTAGAGGAGAGTGCGAGAGGAGGACCCTGGGACAGGTAGTCAGCAGCACCTAGAGGAGAGTGTGAGAGGAGGACCCTGGGACAGGCAGTCAGCAGCACCTAGAGGAGAGTGTGAGAGGAGGATCCTGGGACAGTCAGCAGCACCTAGAGGAGAGTGTGAGAGGAGGACCCTGGGACAGTCAGCAGCACCTAGAGGAGAGTGTGAGAGGAGGGCCCTGGGACAGGCAGCAGCACCTATAGGAGAGAGTGAGAGGAGGACCCTGGGACAGTCAGTCAGCAGCACCTAGAGGAGAGTGTGAGAGGAGGACCCTGGGACAGTCAGCAGCACCTAGAGGAGAATGTGAGAGGAGGACCCGGGGACAGTCAGCAGCACCTAGAGGAGAGAGTGAGAGGAGGATCCTGGGACAAGCAGTCAGCAGCACCTAGAGGAGAGAGTGAGAGGAGGACCCTGGGACAGGCAGTCAGCAGCACCTAGAGGAGAGTGTGAGAGGAGTACCCTGGGACAGACAGTCAGCAGCACCTAGAGGAGAGAGTGAGAGGAGGACCCTGGGACAGGCAGCAGCACCTAGAGGAGAGTGTGAGAGGAGGACACTGGGACAGTCAGCAGCACCTAGAGGAGAGTGTGAGAGGAGGACACTGGGACAGTCAGTCAGCAGCACCTAGAGGAGAGTGTGAGAGGAGGACACTGGGACAGTCAGTCAGCAGCACCTAGAGGAGAGTGTGAGAGGAGAACCCTGGGACAGTCAGCAGCACCTAGAGGAGAGTGTGAGAGGAGGATCCTGGGACAGGCAGTCAGCAGCACCTAGAGGAGAGTGTGAGAGGAGGACCCTGGGACAGGCAGTCAGCAGCACCTAGAGGAGAGTGTGAGAGGAGGACCCTGGGACAGACAGTCAGCAGCACCTAGAGGAGAGAGTGAGAGGAGGACCCTGGGACAGGCAGCAGCACCTAGAGGAGAGTGTGAGAGGAGGACACTGGGACAGTCAGCAGCACCTAGAGGAGAGTGTGAGAGGAGGACACTGGGACAGTCAGTCAGCAGCACCTAGAGGAGAGTGTGAGAGGAGGACACTGGGACAGTCAGTCAGCAGCACCTAGAGGAGAGTGTGAGAGGAGGACCCTGGGACAGTCAGCAGCACCTAGAGGAGAGTGTGAGAGGAGGATCCTGGGACAGGCAGTCAGCAGCACCTAGAGGAGAGTGTGAGAGGAGGACCCTGGGACAGGCAGTCAGCAGCACCTAGAGGAGAGTGTGAGAGGAGGACCCTGGGACAGGCAGCAGCACCTAGAGGAGAGTGTGAGAGGAGGACCCTGGGACAGTCAGCAGCACCTAGAGGAGAGTGTGAGAGGAGGACACTGGGACAGTCAGTCAGCAGCACCTAGAGGAGAGTGTGAGAGGAGGACACTGGGACAGTCAGTCAGCAGCACCTAGAGGAGAGTGTGAGAGGAGGACCCTGGGACAGTCAGCAGCACCTAGAGGAGAGTGTGAGAGGAGGATCCTGGGACAGTCAGCAGCACCTAGAGGAGAGTGTGAGAGGAGGACCCTGGGACAGACAGTCAGCAGCACCTAGAGGAGAGTGTGAGAGGAGGACCCTGGGACAGTCAGCAGCACCTAGAGGAGAGTGTGAGAGGAGGACCCTGGGACAGTCAGCAGCACCTAGAGGAGAGTGTGAGAGGAGGACCCTGGGACAGTCAGCAGCACCTAGAGGAGAGTGTGAGAGGAGGACCCTGGGACAGTCAGCAGCACCTAGAGGAGAGTGTGAGAGGAGGACCCTGGGACAGTCAGCAGCACCTAGAGGAGAGTGTGAGAGGAGGACCCTGGGACAGCAGTCAGCAGCACCTAGAGGAGAGTGTGAGAGGAGGACCCTGGGACAGTCAGTCAGCAGCACCTAGAGGAGAGTGTGAGAGGAGGACCCTGGGACAGGCAGTCAGCAGCACCTAGAGGAGAGTGTGAGAGGAGGACCCTGGGACAGTCAGCAGCACCTAGAGGAGAGTGTGAGAGGAGGACCCTGGGACAGGCAGTCAGCAGCACCTAGAGGAGAGTGTGAGAGGAGGACCCTGGGACAGACAGTCAGCAGCACCTAGAGGAGAGTGTGAGAGGAGGATCCTGGGACAGTCAGCAGCACCTAGAGGAGAGTGTGAGAGGAGGACCCTGGGACAGTCAGCAGCACCTAGAGGAGAGTGTGAGAGGAGGGCCCTGGGACAGGCAGCAGCACCTAGAGGAGAGTGTGAGAGGAGGACCCTGGGACAGTCAGCAGCACCTAGAGGAGAGTGTGAGAGGAGGACCCTGGGACAGGCAGTCAGCAGCACCTAGAGGAGAGTGTGAGAGGAGGACCCTGGGACAGTCAGCAGCACCTAGAGGAGAGAGTGAGAGGAGGACCCTGGGACAGGCAGTCAGCAGCACCTAGAGGAGAGAGTGAGAGGAGGACCCTGGGACAGGGAGCAGCAGCACCTAGAGGAGAGTGTGAGAGGAGGACCCTGGGACAGACAGTCAGCAGCACCTAGAGGAGAGTGTGAGAGGAGGACCCTGGGACAGGCAGCAGCACCTAGAGGAGAGTGTGAGAGGAGGACCCTGGGACAGTCAGCAGCACCTAGAGGAGAGTGTGAGAGGAGGACCCTGGGACAGTCAGCAGCACCTAGAGGAGAGTGTGAGAGGAGGTCCCTGGGACAGTCAGCACCTAGAGGAGAGTGTGAGAGGAGGACCCTGGGACAGTCAGCAGCACCTAGAGGAGAGTGTGAGAGGAGGATCCTGGGACAGGCAGCAGCACCTAGAGGAGAGTGTGAGAGGAGGAGCCTGGGACAGGCAGTCAGCAGCACCTAGAGGAGAGTGTGAGAGGAGGACCCTGGGACAGACAGTCAGCAGCACCTAGAGGAGAGTGTGAGAGGAGGACCCTGGGACAGGCAGTCAGCAGCACCTAGAGGAGAGTGTGAGAGGAGGACCCTGGGACAGTCAGCAGCACCTAGAGGAGAGTGTGAGAGGAGGACCCTGGGACAGGCAGTCAGCAGCACCTAGAGGAGAGTGTGAGAGGAGGACCCTGGGACAGTCAGCAGCACCTAGAGGAGAGTGTGAGAGGAGGACCCTGGGACAGGCAGTCAGCAGCACCTAGAGGAGAGTGTGAGAGGAGGATCCTGGGACAGGCAGTCAGCAGCACCTAGAGGAGAGTGTGAGAGGAGGACCCTGGGACAGGCAGTCAGCAGCACCTAGAGGAGAGTGTGAGAGGAGGACCCTGGGACAGTCAGTCAGCAGCACCTAGAGGAGAGTGTGAGAGGAGGACCCTGGGACAGGCAGTCAGCAGCACCTAGAGGAGAGTGTGAGAGGAGGACCCTGTGACAGTCAGCAGCACCTAGAGGAGAGTGCGAGAGGAGGACCCTGGGACAGGTAGTCAGCAGCACCTAGAGGAGAGTGTGAGAGGAGGACCCTGGGACAGGCAGTCAGCAGCACCTAGAGGAGAGTGTGAGAGGAGGATCCTGGGACAGTCAGCAGCACCTAGAGGAGAGTGTGAGAGGAGGACCCTGGGACAGTCAGCAGCACCTAGAGGAGAGTGTGAGAGGAGGCCCTGGGACAGGCAGCAGCACCTATAGGAGAGAGTGAGAGGAGGACCCTGGGACAGTCAGTCAGCAGCACCTAGAGGAGAGTGTGAGAGGAGGACCCTGGGACAGTCAGCAGCACCTAGAGGAGAATGTGAGAGGAGGACCCGGGGACAGTCAGCAGCACCTAGAGGAGAGAAGAGAGGAGGATCCTGGGACAAGCAGTCAGCAGCACCTAGAGGAGAGAGTGAGAGGAGGATCCTGGGACAGGCAGTCAGCAGCACCTAGAGGAGAGTGTGAGAGGAGTACCCTGGGACAGACAGTCAGCAGCACCTAGAGGAGAGAGTGAGAGGAGGACCCTGGGACAGGCAGCAGCACCTAGAGGAGAGTGTGAGAGGAGGACACTGGGACAGTCAGCAGCACCTAGAGGAGAGTGTGAGAGGAGGACACTGGGACAGTCAGTCAGCAGCACCTAGAGGAGAGTGTGAGAGGAGGACACTGGGACAGTCAGTCAGCAGCACCTAGAGGAGAGTGTGAGAGGAGGACCCTGGGACAGTCAGCAGCACCTAGAGGAGAGTGTGAGAGGAGGATCCTGGGACAGGCAGTCAGCAGCACCTAGAGGAGAGTGTGAGAGGAGGATCCTGGGACAGGCAGTCAGCAGCACCTAGAGGAGAGAGTGAGAGGAGGACCCTGGGACAGGGAGCAGCACCTAGAGGAGAGTGTGAGAGGAGGACCCTGGGACAGTCAGCAGCACCTAGAGGAGAGTGTGAGAGGAGGACACTGGGACAGTCAGTCAGCAGCACCTAGAGGAGAGTGTGAGAGGAGGACACTGGGACAGTCAGTCAGCAGCACCTAGAGGAGAGTGTGAGAGGAGGACCCTGGGACAGTCAGCAGCACCTAGAGGAGAGTGTGAGAGGAGGATCCTGGGACAGTCAGCAGCACCTAGAGGAGAGTGTGAGAGGAGGACCCTGGGACAGACAGTCAGCAGCACCTAGAGGAGCGTGTGAGAGGAGGACCCTGGGACAGTCAGCAGCACCTAGAGGAGAGTGTGAGAGGAGGACCCTGGGACAGTCAGCAGCACCTAGAGGAGAGTGTGAGAGGAGGACCCTGGGACAGTCAGCAGCACCTAGAGGAGAGTGCGAGAGGAGGACCCTGGGACAGACAGCAGCACCTAGAGGAGAGTGCGAGAGGAGGGCCCTGGGACAGTCAGCAGCACCTAGAGGAGAGTGTGAGAGGAGGACCCTGGGACAGTCAGCAGCACCTAGAGGAGAGTGTGAGAGGAGGATCCTGGGACAGGCAGTCAGCAGCACCTAGAGGAGAGAGCGAGAGGAGGACCCTGGGCAGGCAGTCAGCAGCACCTAGAGGAGAGTGTGAGAGGAGGACCCTGGTACAGGCAGTCAGCAGCACCTAGAGGAGAGTGTGAGAGGAGGACCCTGGGACAGACAGTCAGCAGCACCTAGAGGAGAGTGTGAGAGGAGGATCCTGGGACAGGCAGTCAGCAGCACCTAGAGGAGAGTGTGAGAGGAGGACCCTGGGACAGTCAGCAGCACCTAGAGGAGAGCGTGAGAGGAGGGCCCTGGGACAGGCAGCAGCACCTAGAGGAGTGTGAGAGAGGAGGGCCCTGGGACAGGCAGTCAGCAGCACCTAGAGGAGAGTGTGAGAGGAGGACCCTGGGACAGTCAGTCAGCAGCACCTAGAGGAGAGTGTGAGAGGAGGACCCTGGGACAGTCAGCAGCACCTAGAGGAGAGTGCGAGAGGAGGACCCTGGGACAGGTAGTCAGCAGCACCTAGAGGAGAGTGTGAGAGGAGGACCCTGGGACAGGCAGTCAGCAGCACCTAGAGGAGAGTGTGAGAGGAGGATCCTGGGACAGTCAGCAGCACCTAGAGGAGAGTGTGAGAGGAGGACCCTGGGACAGTCAGCAGCACCTAGAGGAGAGTGTGAGAGGAGGGCCCTGGGACAGGCAGCAGCACCTATAGGAGAGAGTGAGAGGAGGACCCTGGGACAGTCAGTCAGCAGCACCTAGAGGAGAGTGTGAGAGGAGGACCCTGGGACAGTCAGCAGCACCTAGAGGAGAATGTGAGAGGAGGACCCGGGGACAGTCAGCAGCACCTAGAGGAGAGAGTGAGAGGAGGATCCTGGGACAAGCAGTCAGCAGCACCTAGAGGAGAGAGTGAGAGGAGGATCCTGGGACAGGCAGTCAGCAGCACCTAGAGGAGAGTGTGAGAGGAGTACCCTGGGACAGACAGTCAGCAGCACCTAGAGGAGAGAGTGAGAGGAGGACCCTGGGACAGGCAGCAGCACCTAGAGGAGAGTGTGAGAGGAGGACACTGGGACAGTCAGCAGCACCTAGAGGAGAGTGTGAGAGGAGGACACTGGGACAGTCAGTCAGCAGCACCTAGAGGAGAGTGTGAGAGGAGGACACTGGGACAGTCAGTCAGCAGCACCTAGAGGAGAGTGTGAGAGGAGAACCCTGGGACAGTCAGCAGCACCTAGAGGAGAGTGTGAGAGGAGGATCCTGGGACAGGCAGTCAGCAGCACCTAGAGGAGAGTGTGAGAGGAGGACCCTGGGACAGGCAGTCAGCAGCACCTAGAGGAGAGTGTGAGAGGAGGACCCTGGGACAGCAGTCAGCAGCACCTAGAGGAGAGTGTGAGAGGAGGACCCTGGGACAGGCAGCAGCACCTAGAGGAGAGTGTGAGAGGAGGACACTGGGACAGTCAGCAGCACCTAGAGGAGAGTGTGAGAGGAGGACACTGGGACAGTCAGTCAGCAGCACCTAGAGGAGAGTGTGAGAGGAGGACACTGGGACAGTCAGTCAGCAGCACCTAGAGGAGAGTGTGAGAGGAGGACCCTGGGACAGTCAGCAGCACCTAGAGGAGAGTGTGAGAGGAGGATCCTGGGACAGGCAGTCAGCAGCACCTAGAGGAGAGTGTGAGAGGAGGACCCTGGGACAGGCAGTCAGCAGCACCTAGAGGAGAGAGTGAGAGGAGGACCCTGGGACAGGCAGCAGCACCTAGAGGAGAGTGTGAGAGGAGGACACTGGGACAGTCAGCAGCACCTAGAGGAGAGTGTGAGAGGAGGACACTGGGACAGTCAGTCAGCAGCACCTAGAGGAGAGTGTGAGAGGAGGACACTGGGACAGTCAGTCAGCAGCACCTAGAGGAGAGTGTGAGAGGAGGACCCTGGGACAGTCAGCAGCACCTAGAGGAGAGTGTGAGAGGAGGATCCTGGGACAGTCAGCAGCACCTAGAGGAGAGTGTGAGAGGAGGACCCTGGGACAGACAGTCAGCAGCACCTAGAGGAGCGTGTGAGAGGAGGACCCTGGGACAGTCAGCAGCACCTAGAGGAGAGTGTGAGAGGAGGACCCTGGGACAGTCAGCAGCACCTAGAGGAGAGTGTGAGAGGAGGACCCTGGGACAGTCAGCAGCACCTAGAGGAGAGTGCGAGTGTAGGACCCTGGGACAGACAGCAGCACCTAGAGGAGAGTGCGAGAGGAGGGCCCTGGGACAGTCAGCAGCACCTAGATGAGAGTGTGAGAGGAGGACCCGGGGACAGGCAGTCACCAGCACCTAGAGGAGAGTGTGAGAGGAGGACCCTGGGACAGTCAGTCAGCAGCACCTAGAGGAGAGTGTGAGAGGAGGACCCTGGGACAGGCAGTCAGCAGCACCTAGAGGAGAGTGTGAGAGGAGGACCCTGGGACAGTCAGCAGCACCTAGAGGAGAGTGTGAGAGGAGGACCCTGGTACAGGCAGTCAGCAGCACCTAGAGGAGAGTGTGAGAGGAGGACCCTGGGACAGACAGTCAGCAGCACCTAGAGGAGAGTGTGAGAGGAGGATCCTGGGACAGGCAGTCAGCAGCACCTAGAGGAGAGTGTGAGAGGAGGACCCTGGGACAGTCAGCAGCACCTAGAGGAGAGCGTGAGAGGAGGGCCCTGGGACAGGCAGCAGCACCTAGAGGAGAGTGCGAGAGGAGGGCCCTGGGACAGTCAGCAGCACCTAGAGGAGAGTGTGAGAGGAGGACCCTGGGACAGGCAGTCAGCAGCACCTAGAGGAGAGTGTGAGAGGAGGACCCTGGGACAGTCAGCAGCACCTAGAGGAGAGAGTGAGAGGAGGACCCTGGGACAGGCAGTCAGCAGCACCTAGAGGAGAGAGTGAGAGGAGGACCCTGGGACAGGGAGCAGCACCTAGAGGAGAGTGTGAGAGGAGGACCCTGGGACAGACAGTCAGCAGCACCTAGAGGAGAGTGTGAGAGGAGGATCCTGGGACAGGCAGCAGCACCTAGAGGAGAGAGTGAGAGGAGGACCCTGGGACAGTCAGCAGCACCTAGAGGAGAGTGTGAGAGGAGGATCCTGGGACAGACAGCAGCACCTAGAGGAGAGTGTGAGAGGAGGACCCTGGGACAGGCAGTCAGCAGCACCTAGAGGAGAGTGTGAGAGGAGGACCCTGGGACAGTCAGCAGCACCTAGAGGAGAGAGTGAGAGGAGGATCCTGGGACAGGCAGCAGCACCTAGAGGAGAGTGTGAGAGGAGGATCCTGGGACAGTCAGTCAGCAGCACCTAGAGGAGAGTGTGAGAGGAGGACCCTGGGGCAGACAGTCAGCAGCACCTAGAGGAGAGTGTGAGAGGAGGACCCTGGGACAGGCAGTCAGCAGCACCTAGAGGAGAGTGTGAGAGGAGGACCCTGGGACAGTCAGCAGCACCTAGAGGAGAGTGTGAGAGGAGGACCCTGGGACAGGCAGTCAGCAGCACCTAGAGGAGAGTGCGAGAGGAGGACCCTGGGACAGTCAGCAGCACCTAGAGGAGAGTGTGAGAGGAGGACCCTGGGACAGGCAGTCAGCAGCACCTAGAGGAGAGTGCGAGAGGAGGATCCTGGGACAGGTAGTCAGCAGCACCTAGAGGAGAGTGTGAGAGGAGGACCCTGGGACAGGCAGTCAGCAGCACCTAGAGGAGAGTGTGAGAGGAGGATCCTGGGACAGTCAGCAGCACCTAGAGGAGAGTGTGAGAGGAGGACCCTGGGACAGGCAGCAGCACCTAGAGGAGAGTGTGAGAGGAGGACCCTGGGACAGTCAGCAGCACCTAGAGGAGAGAGTGAGAGGAGGACCCTGGGACAGGCAGTCAGCAGCACCTAGAGGAGAGTGTGAGAGGAGGATCCTGGGACAGGGAGTCAGCAGCACCTAGAGGAGAGTGTGAGAGGAGGACCCTGGGACAGGCAGTCAGCAGCTCCTAGAGGAGAGTGTGAGAGGAGGACCCTGGGACAGTCAGCAGCACCTAGAGGAGAGTGTGAGAGGAGGATCCTGGGGCAGGCAGTCAGCAGCACCTAGAGGAGAGAGTGAGAGGAGGACCCTGGGACAGGCAGTCAGCAGCACCTAGAGGAGAGTGTGAGAGGAGGATCCTGGGATAGGCAGTCAGCAGCACCTAGAGGAGAGTGTGAGAGGAGGATCCTGGGGCAGGTAGTCAGCAGCACCTAGAGGAGAGTGTGAGAGGAGGATCCTGGGACAGGTAGTCAGCAGCACCTAGAGGAGAGTGTGAGAGGAGGACCCTGGGACAGGCAGTCAGCAGCACCTAGAGGAGAGTGTGAGAGGAGGATCCTGGGACAGTCAGCAGCACCTAGAGGAGAGTGTGAGAGGAGGACCCTGGGACAGGCAGCAGCACCTAGAGGAGAGTGTGAGAGGAGGACCCTTGGACAGTCAGCAGCACCTAGAGGAGAGTGTGAGAGGAGGACCCTGGGACAGGCAGTCAGCAGCACCTAGAGGAGAGTGTGAGAGGAGGATCCTGGGACGGTCAGCAGCACCTAGAGGAGAGTGTGAGAGGAGGACCCTGGGACAGGCAGTCAGCAGCTCCTAGAGGAGAGTGTGAGAGGAGGACCCTGGGACAGTCAGCAGCACCTAGAGGAGAGTGTGAGAGGAGGATCCTGGGGCAGGCAGTCAGCAGCACCTAGAGGAGAGAGTGAGAGGAGGACCCTGGGACAGGCAGTCAGCAGCACCTAGAGGAGAGTGTGAGAGGAGAATCCTGGGATAGGCAGTCAGCAGCACCTAGAGGAGAGTGTGAGAGGAGGATCCTGGGGCAGGTAGTCAGCAGCACCTAGAGGAGAGTGTGAGAGGAGGATCCTGGGACAGTCAGCAGCACCTAGAGGAGAGTGTGAGAGGAGGACACTGGGACAGGCAGCAGCACCTAGAGGAGATTGCGAGAGGAGGACCCTGGGACAGGCAGTCAGCAGCACCTAGAGGAGTGTGTGAGAGGAGGATCCTGGGACAGTCAGCAGCACCTAGAGGAGAGTGCGAGAGGAGGACCCTGGGACAGTCAGCAGCACCTAGAGGAGAGTGTGAGAGGAGGACCCTGGGACAGGCAGTCAGCAGCACCTAGAGGAGAGTGTGAGAGGAGGACCCTGGGACAGTCAGTCAGCAGCACCTAGAGGAGAGTGTGAGAGGAGGATCCTGGGACAGGCAGTCAGCAGCACCTAGAGGAGAGTGTGAGAGGAGGACCCTGGGACAGGCAGTCAGCAGCACCTAGAGGAGAGTGTGAGAGGAGGATCCTGGGGCAGGCACTCAGCAGCACCTAGAGGAGAGTGTGAGAGGAGGACCCTGGGACAGTCAGCAGCACCTAGAGGAGAGTGTGAGAGGAGGATCCTGGGACAGGCAGTCAGCACCTAGAGGAGAGTGTGAGAGGAGGACCCTGGGACAGACAGTCAGCAGCACCTAGAGGAGAGTGTGAGAGGAGGACCCTGGGACAGACAGTCAGCAGCACCTAGGGAGATTGCGAGAGGAGGATCCTGGGGCAGGTAGTCAGCAGCACATAGAGGATCTAATCTATCTGGAGGATCTCGCATCTAGTCTGTACTCAAGCAAGAGTAAGGGTAAAATAAAAGCAAAGGTCCATAATCTATTTTATTTACTTAAGATATGTCTGGGGAGTTCAGTCTCGTGATTTGCACATCCTATAGTATGTGGGATATCCTAGACGCTCCTGGTGGTCTGGATGACCACGTGTGCAGGAGGTGCCTCCGACTGGAGCAACTCGAGCTCCGGGTTTTGGAACCGGAGCAGCAGCTGGGGCTATGGTGCATTCACGAGCCTGAGAGGTTTGTCGATAGCCCATTTCATGGTGTGGTCATCCCGCAGTTTAAGGAAGTACAAGCAGAGAGAGAATGGGTGACCGCCAGACAGAAGAAGGGGACCAGGCAGGTAGTGAGGGAATCTCCTTAGTGCATCTCGCTTGCAAACTGTTTTCTGGCCTTGGAAAATGGTGAGAATGATGGTTCCTCTGTGGAGGCCAACGAGAGCCAAGGCCATGGCACTGTAGGTAGTCCAGCTGCTCAGTGGGGGGGAGGACAAAGTGGTAGGGGATTCATTAGTGAGGGGAGCAGACAGGCGTTTCTGTGGCCGTAGACATGACTCCAGGATGGTGTGTCGCCTCCCGGGTGCCAGTGTCAAGGATGTCACGGAACAGCTGCAGGGCATTCTGAAGGGGGAGGGTGAACAGCCAGAGGTCATAGTCCATGTTGGGACCAATAACATAGGAAGAAAGAGAAATTAGGTCCTGCAAGCAGACTTTGGGGAGTTAGGTAAGAAATTGAAAAGCAGGACTTCAAAGGTAGTAATCTCCGGATGGCTCCCAGTGCCACGCAGTAGTGAGTATAGGAACAGAAAGATAGAGCAGATGAATGTGTGGCTGGACAGATGGTGCAGGAGGAAGGGCTTTAAATTCATGGGGCATTGGGACTGTTTCTGGGGGAGGTGGGACCTGTACAAATTGGACGAGTTACATCTGAACAGGAATGGGACAAACATCCTCGCGGGGAGGTTTGCTAATGCTGTTGGGGTGCATTTAAATTAAATTGGCAGGGGGATGGAATCTTGAAAAGTAGTTCAGAGGGGAGAGAAGCTGAGATGGAATTGGAAGTTAAAATGCTAGTAAGTGAGTCTGGAAGGCAGAGGAAACATAGCTAGATAAGAAAGAAGTGAGTTTAGCAAGGCTAAATGGAATATATTTTAATGCAAGGTGCTTGAGGAATAAGACTGATGAGCTG
This sequence comes from Carcharodon carcharias, assembly GCF_017639515.1. NCBI lineage: Eukaryota > Metazoa > Chordata > Chondrichthyes > Lamniformes > Lamnidae > Carcharodon > Carcharodon carcharias. The sequence goes on from NC_054500.1 coordinate 1,983,936, forward strand.
AGGGCACAGATAGACATGTGAGAGTATGATATCATAGTGATGACCAAGACTTGGCTAAAAGGGCAGGATTGGTAGCTCAACATTTCTAGTTATAGGGTATTCATACCAGAGAGGGAGGGGGATAGAAGAGGAGGGGGGTCACAATATTGATCAAGGAATCAATTATAGCAGTGAGGAGGGATGGTATCTTGAAAGGATCATCAAATGAGGCCATATGGGTAGAAGTAAAAAACACAAAAGGGGCAAACACACTGTTGGGTGTGTACTATAGGCCCCCAAACAGAGAGATAGAGGATCAAATATGTAACCAAATTTCAGAGAAGTATAAGAATCATAAGGCAGTAATAGTCAGGGATTTTAACTACCCAAATGTTAACTGGGATAGTTTTAGTGTGTAAGGCAGGGAGGGAGCAAAATTCTTAAGTTGCATCCAGGAGAACTGATTTAGTCAGTACACAGAAAGCCCAACAAGGGAGGGGGCAGTTCTAGACCTAATGTTTGGAAATGAGCCCAGGCAGGTGGAAGGCGCATCAGCAGGGGAGCATTTTGGAGATAGTGACCATAACTCAGTTAGATTGAGGATAGTTAGGGAAAAGAATAAGGTTGGGCCTGGAATGAAAGTTCTAAACTGGGAAAAGGTGGATTTTACTAAGATGAGATACAATTTGGCCCAAGTGGAATGGGAGCAGCTACTTGCAGATAAAACTGTGTCAGGAGGCATTCAAGGAGGAAATAGTGAGACTACAGGGCAAATATATGTTATTCACAATAACAGGGTGTGGTGGAAGAATTAATCCAGGCTGGTCCTTTGGTTCAAGCTGGTTTATTTTCAAGACAGCTCCTCAGTGCTACTGACTTCCAAATAGCTTCCACACACACTGTTCCAGCTGTATCTTTTTATTCTGTTTAGATGGGATAATCAATGCCCATCACCTGTTTGACTAGCAATTGTCTTTAACAAGGTGATTGCCGGGCAGGTGTAGGTCATGTCGGGCAGAGGGAAAGGCGGTAAGGGGCCGGGCAAAGGCGGAGCCAAGCGGCACCACAAGGTCCTTCGCGATAACATCCAGGGCATCACCAAGTCAGCCATCCGGCGCCTGGCCTGCCGCGGGGGCATCAAGCGCATCTCTGGCCTCATCTATGAGGAGGTCCGCGGAGTCCTGAAGGTTTTCTTGGAAAATATGATCAGGGACTCGGTCACCTACACGGAACACGCCAAGCGCAAGACGGTGACGGCCATGGATGTGGTCCACGCCCTGAAGCGCCAGGGGCGGACCCTGTATGGCTTCAGTGGTTGAAGATAGTTTCAGAAAGAGAGTGATTATTTATACATTGACAATATGTCCCCGTAAAGACAAAGGAAGAGACCAAGTCCAGAGAACCTTGGGTGTCAAGGGACATAAAGGTTAGGATTAAGAAAAAAAGAGAAGCTTATTGCAGATACCGAGGGCTCAAACCAGAGGAGTGTAAAAAGTGCAGGGGGAACTTAAAAAGGAAATTAGGAAGGCTAAGAGAGTGCATGAGAAAGCATTGCTGGGTAGAATAAAGGAAAACCTAAAGGGGTTTCTTAAATATATAAAGAGCAAGAGAATAACTAGGGAAAGAATAGGGCCAATTAAGGACCATAGATGTAATCTGTGTGTGGAACTAAAGACGTGGGTACAGTCCTCAATGAATATTTTGCGTCGGTCTTCACAATGGAAAAGGATGTTGCAGGTTTAGACATCAAGGTGGAACACTATGAAATATTAGAGGAAATTAACAGAGAGAGGAGGAACTGAAATATTAGAGGAAATTAACTGAGAGAGGAGGTACTGAAATATTAGAGGAAATTAACTGAGAGAGGAGGTACTGAAATATTAGAGGAAATTAACTGAGAGAGAGGAGGTACTGGTTTAGCAGCCCTAAAAGTGGATAAATTCGTAGGCCCGGATGAGATGTAGCCCAAGCTGTTTAGGGAGAGAAGGGAAGAGATATCAGGGGCCCTGGCAGTAATTTTCAAAGCCTCTTTGGCCACAGATGAGGTGTCAGAGGACTGCTGATGTTGTCCAATGATTAAAAAAGGGAGGAAGGGATAGGCCAGGAAATTACGGACCAGTCAGTGTAAACCCAGTGAGGGGAAAGTTACTAGAAAGAATTTTGAGGGACAGAATGTATCTGTACTTGGAGAGGCACAGATTAATCATGGACAGTCAGCATGGATTTGTTAAGGGAAGGTCGTGTTTGACAAATTTGATCGAATTTTTAGAGGAGGTAACCAAGAGTGTTGATGAGGGTAATGCATTTGATGTGGTCTACATGGGCTTTAACAAAGCTTTTGATAAGGTCCCTCTTGGCAGACTGGCCAAGAAAGTAAGAGCCCATGGGATCCAAGGCAAAATATCACGTTGGATGCAAAACTGGCTGAGAGGCAAGAAGCAGAGGGTGATGGTAGAGGGATGTTTCTGTGACTGGAAGTCTTGTTTCCAGTGGGGTTCTGCAGGGATCAGTGCTGGGACGCTTGCTGGTTGTGGTGTACATAAGTGATTTGGACTTAAATGTAGGGGTATGACCAAGAAGTTCGCGGATGATACGAAAATTGGGAGGTGGTAAATCGTGAGGAGGATAGCTGTAAACTGCAGGAGGATATCAATGGACTGGTCAGGTGGGCAGAGCAGTGGCAAATGGAATTAAAACCGGAAAAGTGTGAGGTAATGCACTTGGGGAGGGCTAACAAGGCAAGGGATTACAGTATGAGTGGGAGGACCCTGGAAAGTACTGAAGATCAGAGGGACCTTGATGTGCATATCCACAGATCCCTGAAGGTAGCAGGGCAGGTAGATAAGGTGGTTGAGAAGGCATATGAGATACTTGCCTTTATTAGCTGAGGCATAGAAAGCGCAGGGAGGTGATGCTGGAACTGCATTTAAACACTGGTTAGGCCACAACTGGAGTACTGCGTGCAGTTCTGGTCACTACATTATAGGAAGGATGTGATTGCACTGGAGAGGGTGCAGAGGAGATTTACCAGGACGCTGTCTGGGCTGGAGGGTCTGAGCTATGAGGAAAGATTGGATAGACTGGGGTTGTTTTCCTTGGAGCAGCGAAGGTCGAGAGGGACCTGATAGAGGTGTATAAGATTATGAGGAACGTAAATAATGTGGATAGCAAGGCACTTTTCCCATTAGGTCAATAACCTGGGGAATAGATTTAAGGTAAGAGGTAGAAGGCTAACAGGGGAGTTGAGGAGAAATCTTTTCACCCAGAGGGTGGTGGGTGTCTGGAACTCACTGCCTGGAAGGGTGGCTGAGTCAGAAACTCTCATAACATTTAAGAAGTATTTAGATATTCACTTGGGTCGCCACAGCCTCCAGGGCTATGGGCCAAGTGCTGGAAAATGGGATTAGTGTAATCGGATCTTTGTTGACCAGCACATACATGATAGGCCGATTGGCCTCCTTCTGTGCTGTAAGCATCTATGAGTCAGATATCGTCAACATACATGTGAAAACTAACACCAGGCCTTTGGATGATGCTGCCAAGGGCAGCATGTAGATGAGAAACAGCTCATTGACACTCAGGTAAAGATGGGTGCTTGTAAAACTCGACATTTAAATAATTTAAGCTATGAGATCCACTCATGAGTTTTCTTCTTTTTAGATCTATATGTTCTGTGGGTTAGTTGTGCTGAGCTTCTGACCTGTCAATGTCCTTGTTCACATAGATGCTGACTGCAGTCCACCCTGTGATTTGCTGTGAAATCCTGGGCTCCCACTGCAGACAACAAATTCCTTGTGTCAATGGAAAGGCTCATCCTGCAGGAGCCAGCCTCCCAGTGTAAATGTGTGGGCTCCCAATGCAGATCCCAGCCTCCTTCAATGGAACAGTGAATACTGCAGATACCTTCCATTGACACTGGGAAGCTGGTATCTTATATGCCATGCATGGGTTCCCTGTGACAATTACTGCCCATAACACGCATCCAATGCCCACCATTGGGCCCCTACAATAATAATGAATGGGTCTCCACTATCCAAATCAGACTCTCAGTATCAGATGCCCATGACAGAATCCCACTTCTCATAGTAGGTTACCAGGTTTCAGACAAGACTTTGAACCCCCACTGCAAGCAGCAAAGTGGTTTTGTGCAACGATCATCATTTGGTGGAAGTAGCCAACCTGCACAGAAACAGGCAGTAGGTGTTTTGGGGCGAGACTGTTTAAGGCATTTAACTGAATATCAGGCAGCCAAGGCCACGTTCTTCAATTACTACAAAAATACTATTGTTGATGGCTTCAAAGACGCAATGGGGACGAGTTCCTGAGGAGAGGTATCATTCTCTGGAAACATTTCCTACGCTGATTACAGAAGACACTTGCAAAGGTCAAGAAAAAATTGCAACAATAAACTTTGGGGGTGATTGAGTGCAGTAACTTCACATCTTGCACTTAATCCTTATACAGTGAGTTTGCTATGGTCATTAACTTGAAGGGTGACAGTATCCAGGAAATAGGCACGTTTCCTCTTTACAACTTCAGCCAAGCGTCAGTCAGGTGTCACAGAGATTACATACAATATATTTCCTCCTGAAACGTGCCAGCAGTGAGGTCCCAACTGCTTCACTTCCATTTGACTACAGTACCACCCTTTATGGAATTTCAAAGGAAAATGATCACATCAAAGCTAGTTTGAGCTGAGTCCAGATTATTTCACATATGAGCATAAATGAATGAAATTGTCACTTCATCTCTGCAGAACAGTGCTTCACTGAAAAACACCCTAAACTGCTTTACAGATAGGCGAACAGAAGAGATTGCTTCAATAAGGCAAAACAAAATATACAAGATTATTTCAACTGTGCTCTCACCGGGGCCCCTGGCTTTCCATGGAGATTTATTAAGAAACTTGCATCTTGTAGCTATTTTCCGCTGTATGCATCTATTTCTTTGATCCCTCTTTGATGTTTTGGAACAATTTGGCGGAATGGGTCTGGTTCTAAAATACCAGCTGTTTTCTATTTATATTTAATATTGTTGTCTCACTTATTACTTGTGGTGTCTCCTTAGACCTGTGGTCTGACCCCAGTCAATTTCGGTGCATTAATGAATAAAAATGTGACAGGTCAGTTCAGGGGTTCCTGCAATGACTAATTAATATAATATTGTGCATTTAAAGTGGAGCTTTCATTCCTCAAGGAAATGTATGCTCATTGAGAATTATGAATTCTGACGCAGTCTGAAGGAAGGTCATTGACATGAAACATTAACTCTGTTTGTCTCTCCACAGATGCTACCAGACCTGCTAGGTATTTCCAGCATTTTCTGTTTTTATTTCACATTTCCAGCATCTGTCATTGATTTTGAATTACTGGTTGATGTTTTCCCTTTTGGAACAGACAAGATTAAGAGAAAAAAAAACAAAAAAACTGCGGATGCTGGAAATCCAAAACAAAAACAAAATTACCTGGAAAAACTCAGCAGGTCTGGCAGCATCGGCGGAGAAGAAAAGAGTTGACGTTTCGAGTCCTCATGACCCTTCGAAAGAACTTGCGTTCGAGTCCAAGAAAGAGTTGAAATATAAGCTGGTTTAAGGTGTGTGTGTGGGGGATGGAGAGATAGAGAGACAAAGAGGTGGAGGGGGGGGGGTGGGGGGGTGTGGTTGTAGGGTCAAACAAGCAGTGATAGAAGCAGATCATCAAAAGATGTCAACGACAATAGTACAATAGAACACATAGGTGTTAAAATTAAAGTTGGTGATATTATCTAAACGAATGTGCTAATTAAGAATGGATGGTAGGGCACTCAAGGTATAGCTCTAGGGGGTTTTTTATTTATTTTTTATATAATGGAAATAGGTGGGAAAAGGAAAATCTTTATAATTTATTGGAAAAAAAAAGGGAAGGGGGAAACAGAAAGGGGGTGGGGATGGGGGAGGGAGCTTACGACCTAAAGTTGTTGAATTCAATATTCAGTCCAGAAGGCTGTAAAGTCCCTAGTCGGAAGATGAGGTGTTGTTCCTCCAGTTTGCGTTGGGCTTCACTGGAACAATGCAGCAAGCCAAGGACAGACATGTGGGCAAGAGAGCAGGGTGGAGTGTTGAAATGGCAAGCGAAAGGGAGGTTTGGGTCATTCTTGCGGACAGACCGCAGGTGTTCTGCAAAGCGGTCGCCCAGTTTACGTTTGGTCTCTCCAATGTAGAGGAGACCACATTGGGAGCAACGGATGCAGTAGACTAAGTTGGGGGAAATGCAAGTGAAATGCTGCTTCACTTGAAAGGAGTGTTTGGGTCCTTGGACGGTGAGGAGAGAGGAAGTGAAGGGGCAGGTGTTGCATTTTTTGTGTGGGCATGGGGTGGTGCCATAGGAGGGGGTTGAGGAGTAGGGGGTGATGGAGGAGTGGACCAGGGTGTCCCGGAGGGAGCGATCCCTACAGAATGCCGATAAGGGGGGTGAAGGGAAGATGTGTTTGGTGGTGGCATCATGCTGGAGTTGGCGGAAATGGCGGAGGATGATCCTTTGAATGCGGAGGCTGGTGGGGTGATAAGTGAGGACAAGGGGGACCCTATCATGTTTCTGGGAAGGAGGAGAAGGCGTGAGGGCGGATGCGCGGGAGATGGGCCGGACACGGTTGAGGGCCCTGTCAACGACCGTGGGTGGAAAACCTCGGTTAAGGAAGAAGGAGGACATGTCAGAGGAACTGTTTTTGAATGTAGCATCATCGGAACAGATGCGACGGAGGTGAAGGAACTGAGAGAATGGGATGGAGTCCTTACAGGAAGCAGGGTGTGAGGAGCTGTAGTCGAGATAGCTGTGGGAGTCGGTGGGTTTGTAATGGATATTGGTGGACAGTCTATCACCAGAGATTGAGACAGAGAGGTCAAGGAAGGGAAGGGAAGTGTCAGAGATGGACCACGTGAAAATGATGGAGGGGTGGAGATTGGGTGCAAAATTAATAAATTTTTCCAAGTCCAAGTCCTGACGAGAGCATGAAGCGGCACCGAAGTAATCATCGATGTACCGGAGAAAGAGTTGTGGAAGGGGGCCGGAGTAGGACTGCAACAAGGAATGTTCCACATACCCCATAAAGAGACAGGCATAGCTGGGGCCCATGCGGGTACCCATAGCCACACCTTTTATTTGGAGGAAGTGAGAGGAGTTGAAGAAGAAATTGTTCAGTGTGAGAACAAGTTCAGCCAGACGGAGGAGAGTAGTGGTGGATGGGGATTGTTCGGGCCTCTGTTCGAGGAAGAAGCTAAGGTACGTCAATGATTACTTCAGTGCCACTTCATGCTCTCGTCAGGACTTGGAAAAATTTATTAATTTTGCTTCCAATCTCCACCCCTCCATCATTTTCACGTGGTCCATCTCTGACACTTCCCTTCCCTTCCTTGACCTCTCTGTCTCAATCTCTGGTGATAGACTGTCCACCAATATCCATTACAAACCCACCGACTCCCACAGCTATCTCGACTACAGCTCCTCACACCCTGCTTCCTGTAAGGACTCCATCCCATTCTTTCAGTTCCTTCGCCTCTGTCGCATCTGTTCCGATGATGCTACGTTCAAAAACAGTTCCTCTGACATGTCCTCCTTCTTCCTTAACCGAGGTTTTCCACCTACGGTCGTTGACAGGGCCCTCAACCGTGTCCGGCCCATCACCCGCGCATCCGCCCTCACGCCTTCTCCTCCCTCCCAGAAACATGATAGGGTCCCCCTTGTCCTCACTTATCACCCCACCAGCCTCCGCATTCAAAGGATCATCCTCCGCCATTTCCGCCAACTCCAGCATGATGCCACCACCAAACACATCTTCCCTTCACCCCCCTTATCGGCATTCCATAGGGATCGCTCCCTCCGGGACACCCTGGTCCACTCCTCCATCACCCCCTACTCCTCAACCCCCTCCTATGGCACCACCCCATGCCCACGCAAAAAATGCAACACCTGCCCCTTCACTTCCTCTCTCCTCACCGTCCAAGGACCCAAACACTCCTTTCAAGTGAAGCAGCATTTCACTTGCATTTCCCCCAACTTAGTCTACTGCATCCGTTGCTCCCAATGTGGTCTCCTCTACATTGGAGAGACCAAACGTAAACTGGGCGACCGCTTTGCAGAACACCTGCGGTCTGTCCGCAAAAATGACCCAAACCTCCCTTTCGCTTGCCATTTCAACACTCCACCCTGCTCTCTTGCCCACATGTCTGTCCTTGGCTTGCTGCATTGTTCCAGTGAAGCCCAACGCAAACTGGAAGAACAACACCTCATCTTCCGACTAGGCACTTTACAGCCTTCTGGACTGAATATTGAATTCAACAACTTTAGGTCGTAAGCTCCCTCCCCCATCCCCACCCCCTTTCTGTTTCCCCCTTCCCTTTTTTTTTCCAATAAATTATAAAGATTTTCCTTTTCCCACCTATTTCCATTATATAAAAAAAACCCCACTAGAGCTATACCTTGAGTGCCCTACCATCCATTCTTAATTAGCACATTCGTTTAGATAATATCACCAACTTTAATTTTAACACCTATGTGTTCTATTGTACTATTGTCGTTGACATCTTTTGATGATCTGCTTCTATCACTGCTTGTTTGTCCCTACAACCACACCCCCCCACCCCCCCCTCCACCTCTTTGTCTTTCTATCTCTCTGCCCCCCACACACACACCTTAAACCAGCTTATATTTCAACTCTTTCTTGGACTCGAACGCAAGTTCTGTCGAAGGGTCATGAGGACTCGAAACGTCAACTCTTCTACTCCGCCGATGCTGCCAGACCTGCTGAGTTTTTCCAGTTAATTCTGTTTTTGTTTAAGATTAAGAGAAGATTCAATAAAGGTGTTCAAAATCATGAATGGTTTTGAAAGAGAAATTACAGAGAATTTCTTTCCAGAGACGGAAGGCTCAGTAATCAAAGGTGACAAGAGAAACTATTTTATGCAATGAGCTGTGTGACTTGGAATGCACTTCCTGAAAGGATGGTGGAAGCAGATTCAATAGTAACTTGTAAAAGGGAACAGGATAAATACTTGAAAGAGAAAAATATTACAGGGTTCTGGGGAAAGAGGAATGTGTAATTGATTGGATAGTTCTAACAAAGAGCCAGGACAGTCATGATGAATTGAATGGCCTCCTGTGTTGTAACGTTCCATGATTCGATGGTATCAATTCAGCTGGGTAAACAATGCTGTTCAGGGGTGATGTCAAGAAGCACTTCTTCACACAAAGAGCAGCAGAAATCTTGAACTCCATCCCCTAAAAAGCTTTGAGACCTGGTGTCAATTGAATATCCACAGGTTTTTGTTAGGTAAGGGTATTAAAGGATATGGCATCAAGGCAGGGAGGCAGAGTTAAGATACGGATCAGGTATGATCTAATTGAATGGTTGAAGTGAGCAGGTTTGAGGGTCTGAATAGTCTCCTCCTGTAACTTATATGAAGAGCAGTTTAAGTGACCACAGAATAACTAAATGCGTCAGAGCAGGTGCTCAGAAGTAACAAATGCAACTTTACAGCAACTGGCCAAATTTCTCACATGTGCGAGTGTTAAAGTGTGTTCACAACATTGGGGAAAGTCCAAACCATCTGACAATGTCAGAATCAGGTCCTATGGCCCAAAGGTGGTGCAGACATTTTGCTCATCTCAGTTTGCCAGTGACCAGATTGAAGAAGGCAGATCCAAAACAGGTGATAGCAACACAGTCTGTTCTCACAAATAATAAGGTGATGAATAACCAGGTAATCTATCTTCAGTCACATTGCTTGAGGAAAGAATGTTGGTCAGTGCATCAAAAGAACTTCCTGCTCTTCTTCAAATACTGCCATGGAATCTGTAACTTCACATAAAGTGGAAAAGCAGATTAGAGTAAAGGAAAAATATTACAGATACTGGAAATCTCTTTGCACAGAGGCTGCCTGACCTGCTGAGGATTTCCAGCAGTTTCTGTTTAAAAAGCAGACCAATACAAGCATTAACATCCCACCCGAAGGAAAGTTATATCAAAGCACCATCGACACTGACTGCAGTATCACCTGATGCTCAAATTCATCATTCTAAATCATTATGAAGGCAAGATTATCACTAAATTAATCAAACTTGCATTTGCTTAGAATTATACGGTTAGAATTAAGAAGTCAGACAGAGCTGCTTACAGCTGAATTGTGGAATATACAAGCAAAAACTATGAAAACAGAGTGTATGTGGGTTCATAAAGAAATCAGAAGTTTTTCTGCACTGAGGAGGGATGCAATGAGAAACAGGTAAGTATAATTGGTCTGTCAAGAAGGGACAGTCCTTAGTGAATTAGAGAATCATAGAATGATATAACAGAGAAAGATGTTATTGGGCACTCTGTGTCTGTGCCAGCTCTTTGAAAGACCGATCCAGTTAAGTCCTATTTCTCTGCTCTTTCCCCATAGCCCTGCAAATTTTCTTCAAGTATTTATCCAATTCTCTTTTAAAAGTCAATACTGAATATGGCTTCACCACTCTTTCAGGCAGCACATTCCAATTATAACAACACACTGTGCATTTTTTTTCTTTTAGAACTTCCTAACATAAATCCTAATTTTACTTTTTAACTATTTGAAGCTCTTTTCCTACTCGTGCAATTTACTGTGAACAAATATTTAAAATTTGGCTTGTTATATGCCCGCTGCTCTGCCCCTCTTAAAAGGTAAAAGACTCAAATTTCTCCAGTCTTTTCTCATAACTAAATCAGACATCTGGAACTAGGCACAACTATGCACTCTGCACTCTGATTCAAAAAGGTAATCACCCTTAAGTAACATTACCCTCCAAACATCACCCTCCAAATGGCCAAGGGGCACTGAAACAATGCTATTCACCACCAGGGGACACTGTACCGTCACTACACACTCCAAACCACCAGGGGACACTGTACCATCACCATACACTCCAAACCACCAGGGGGCACTGTACCGTCACTACACACTCCAAACCACCAGGGGTCACTGTACCGTCACTACACAATCCAAACCACCAGGGGACACTGTACCGTCACTACACACTCCAAACCACCAGGGGTCACTGTACCGTCACTACACACTCCAAACCACCAGGGGACACTGTACCGTCACTACACAATCCAAACCACCAGGGGGCACTATTACCATCACTACACACTCCAAACCACCAGGGGGCACTGTTACCATCACTACACACTCCAAACCACCAGGGGACACTGTACCGTCACTACACTCTCCAAACCACTAGGGGCACTGTACCATCACTACACACTCCAAACCACTAGGGGCACTGTACCATCACTACACACTCCAAACCACTGGGGGCACTGTACCATCACTACACACTCCAAACCACTAGGGGCACTGTACCATCGCTACACACTCCAAACCACTAGGGGCACTGTACCGTCACTACACACTCCAAACCACTAGGGGCACTGTACCATCACTACACACTCCAAACCATTAGGGGCACTGTACCGTCACTACACACTCCAAACCACTAGGGGCACTGTACCATCACTACACACTCCAAACCACTAGGGGCACTATATCGTCACTACAAAGAGATTCACTCTTTGGGCTGCCAGGGATTACTCAATCGGCTATTCGAACAGCAATCCGAAGAGTTTCCACACTCCGCTCCGCCAGGGGGCGCTGTGGCAATCGGAGTATTTCCCCCTCCGGGCCTCCAGGGGGTGCTGAGGTCGGTGCGTATAAACCTTCCCGCTCAGGCTGTATTGAACCTGCCAAGCTGCTAGAGGGCGCTGTCGCAACCACGTGATCAGGCTCGGCCGTTCGTTGTTTTGTTGGTGGAGGAGCACTGATTCTTTCCTCAGCTGTTAAATCTTTCCGAGTCGCTGTGCGAGCTCGTGGCGGCGGTCGGGATCTTGGGCTCAAGAGGGTAGAAACATTGATCCGTCATTGTAAGTTTTTTAATTGTTTTGGCCAATACCGGGGAATTGAGGGCCCAGCAGCAACGGTGCCGATTGGAGCCACTCTCTTGCTCGTGCTGCTCGGAGGGGTTTAACTGTCCGGAAACGTTGATTGGACTGTGATGCGGTGATTGACAGTCCGGCGGACCAATGGGCAAGGAGAGGGCCGGTGTCCAATGACGCAATATGTAGAATAGCCGTTGGGATGCTCCTGTGACGTCATATGCGGAAGAAGGAGGCGGCCATTCAGTCTCTGAAGCCTGTTCCCCATTCAAACAGAATGCTGCTAATAAAACTTTCATTCTATTTCTTTCTCTCCAAAGATGCTGCTGCCTAGCCTGCTGAGTATTCCCAGAATTTTCTGATTTTATCTAGGACCGAATTGGATTGCTCGTGGTGTGATGGGCCAACTGGCGTCATTTTGTGCTGCATGACTCTGTAAGAAATAAATAGAAAAACTTGCATTTATATAGCGCCTCGCAGTTCCAGAGTGCTTACGGTTGGTGAAGTGCTTTTGAAGTGTAGTCATTGTTGTCATGTGGCCAGGGTGACACGGGGTGGTGGGGGGTGGGTGGCAGCAAAGTGACCACCTCCTTGGGGGAAAAAAGGGACACTTTGACCTGGGGTGGGGAGAGGGGTGCTAGTAGGAACATAAGACTGGATGGTGGGGGGGTGGTTGGGTGAGTGGTTCAGAGAAACAAAGTGCGCAGCAGCTGCAGGATTAGGAAGGCCCAACTAAACTGCCCAACAACAAAGCTATGTCCTTATATCATTCCACATATAACATACTTCACTTATACTCTTCCCCTCAATGCTGTGAACATTGCACACTGCCCCCTAGAGCTCTGTGCTGTTTGTGGATGCTCCCCGCTGCTCCTCAACACACCTCTGCCCAACTCGCCTCCCTGACAGACATATGAGAAGCTCCTCCCCCTGCTCACCCAGCAGCGTCTCTTCCTTACCCTTACTAAATAAGCAGATTCCTTTTTCCCCAACTCTGGCTTGTCAGACAGTGCCCCCCGCCTGGACCCGAGTACTGAGTGCTAGTACCCCATGAATCAAAACCCCCTTTTTTTCCCCACACCACTCTTTAGCCATGCATTTAATTCACTAATCTGCTTGACCCCTTGCCAGTTGGCATGTAGGTAACAGTACACAGATGATCTGCATTTTAACTCACTCAGCAGAACATCATTCCCAGTTCTACCTATATCATCAGTTCCCACATGTACCACAACAACTGGTTTCTCCACCCCCCTACCAGTCCAAGTTCATCTCCAGTCATGAGGAGATGCCCTCAAGCCTGATGCTGGGCAGGCAACACAATCTTCTGAGCTCCCAATTGCAGCTGCTGAGAACAATATCCAACATACTGTCCTGTATCACTACCATATTCCTCTTCACTGTCCCCTGCCCAATTTGAAATATTGAATCAAGCCCCTGTTTTTATACCGGGCCTGCCTATCCCAAGGTTATAAGAATAGATACAGCCCTTACTGGCTGGCTGGATTTGCATCTGACCCATGACAGATGGGAGGAGACCTGCTGGTCAATCCAGCTTATCCCACTATTATCACTATATACGCATTCTGCATCCAATTCAAACCATGTGATCTCCTGAGAGATAAGAAAAGATTCAAACTCAGAGGCAATGTGGGGAGGCAGGGAAGCATCACCTTGGAAATGCTCCTCCAACATCCCCTCCAGGTGATCATAACTGGTCCAGGAGATCGCACTGATCCTGATTGTTGTATGCAGTGCTTATCTTTTACGAAGGGGTGATCTCTGCCCCTTCCAGAAGCAAGCCCAGCTCTCACTTGAGGTAATTCACCATCTGAGCTGGCAAACTGATCCAACAGTCCAGTATTCTGAGGGAAAGAATCAGTTCTGACATTCTCAGCATTGCAGTGGTGATGGAGGGACCATAGACATAGGAAAATATTGAGGGCAGAAAAATAACAGTCATGTGTTTTGCTTTTCAGGTGAGCAAGAAATATGACCACCACACAATACAAGACCATTATTCAGGGAGAGGCATCTGAGACAGACTCTGAGGAGGAGCTGTACCTCATGTCCTCATCATCAGCAGGCATCTTACAGACTGGAACCAAAGTTCCTGGTGAAGCATCGGAAACTGACGATGAGGACGAAGACTGTGTGAAAACGGTGCAAGATATCCAGCAGGCCTTTCAGCGTGATCTGCCACCACTGATAGTGATTCGGGATGAGCAGTCAGACGTCCTGACCGCAGTGGAGGAGAAACCGGCTGTAAAGATTCGCCACCAGGGGCGGTTCAGTACCTTGCTGCAGCAGAAGCTGAGGGAGAGCAACGGGCGCCTTCACCAGAACGTGGAGCATGCAGTGAAGCACATGTATGAGAGTGCCACCAGGGAGATCCGAACAGCCACTAGTCACCTGAGCAACTCCCAGAACGGGATCATTAATGCATCACACAGCATTCGCTTAATCTTGGACGATTTGAAATCAGTGACGGAGAAAATGGACATAATCACGAGCTGCAATTTACTCCCTGACATCCAGATTGCCCCTGCGGCAGCAAGGCTAGCGCAGGTTTGAGCTTGTTTATAGAAATAGGTGAAGTCTTATTGCAGATTGGATTCCCAGGCCTTCTATAGAGTGGAATGTTTCAGGAAAATTGTGAGCTCTGACTACTTGAATTACTGTATTTTGGCTGATTGTAAAAACGGTTTAGATCTATGCTGCAAGCACTTTGGGAGGGTTTACTTTAAGCTGAGCTCAGGAATTATGTTAGAATTTAAGTTGTATCATCTTGTTTTCTGCCTCTGACAGGTCACTATATCATGTATTTTGCTCACTAGTGGTAGAGTTCTAGCACTTAGTGAATATGGTGTTAAGTTATACTGCTGTTGTCATTTGCTACGATGTTACGAATGAACCAGAGGAAGAAAATTCTCCAATGTCTGATAAATCTCATATATCATGCTCTAGACTTATTGCCTCAAACGGTTCCCACGAGCACATCCTAGTGATTGAGTGTTTTACAGTTCAAAGCACTTTGTGAATAGGCCAACATGTTTGGGTGTTGTTCAAGATGAAAAAGTTAACACCTTCACTATTGTGTTTTACTAAAATGCTCAAGGCAGCTCTGAGTAGGTGTAACTGCAGACCTAAAGATTAAATATTGCTGAGTCCTAATCTAACTTGTCGCAGTGAGATAGATCCAGAATTAATATTATGTCATGATGCGTATGCACTGTGATGTCATGAAATGGACTAAAATTGCCTTTATGTATGTTTATAATATTCTCAGAATATCAGTAAAACATTTTTGCACTTTTTCTTAAGATGGCTGAGTGTTTCTGGAAGAGAAATGTTATTTCTAAAGTTAATACTGCTACCACCAACCCTTTTCTCTCAGTAGTTGCTGTTTTCATGGGGCCTCCTTGTTGCTGAGCTGCAGATGACAATGCTGCCTGGAGGTGAATGATGAAGCTGGAGCAGCTGTCCAGGCTAGCCAGCAGTACTCGGCTTATGATGTTGTTTGAGCTGACCTGACCTCACCTTCTGAAGGGCACTCGGCCTGGGGGATGGATACTGTCAGTCGGTTTAGTTGTCTCAGCGTGTTTGTAATCCAATTGCACCAAGGGATTGAGAACTACTAGAAACAGCTTTTCATTGACTGTTGTGTTTAATACTTGCAAGATTGACTGCACTATAATCTCTTCACCTTTACTGACTTAGTTCTGATTGTCAACGTTTTAAATGCTGACTACAGGGAGTGAAATGAATAAGTAATTAACAACTTGCCAACAGAAGCATGTTCTTAGAATTTCTATATTTCAAACCAATACAATTTGTAAGGATTCATGAATTATAGAGTCAGTCAGGTACCCGCCCTGCATGTCGCCAAGCTGTGTTAGCTCTTTTACTGTGGTGGACTTCTGCTGCACCAAAATAACACAATCTTCATTCTGATTACCTAGCTGGACAAATTTCTAACCATTGCTCTTTGTAAAATGCAAAAATGAAATTAACTCTATCCATTAAGCTATTGAGGCCCTCTTTCAGCTATGTTTTATGTTTCAAGTTGTTTGCTGTATCCTTTACATATTTCCTGATGGGCAAACAATTAATTTATTTGTAACGTTATCCAAGATCACATACATTTGTTAATGCTAACAAGGCAGCATTGAATTCCCTCCCATTGTTGCCATTTCAGAGTCAACCACACAATGCAGGACATCAATAATGTGATGTGGTATTGAAACATAAGCTGCAAACTCTGGGAACTCTCAGGTTTGACAGCATCCGTGGAGGGAGTTAAAGTTTTATGGTCAGTGGGTTTTCATTAGAATTCTGTTGCTCTCTCCATAGCTGTCTTAAGCTATTTCATCAATGTCCTTTCTCCATCATAAGGTCAAAAGCATGGATGTTCGCTTATGATTGCACAGTGTTCAGTACCGTTCACGACTCCAGTTACTGAAGCAGTCTGTGCCCACAGTTGGCCAGACTTGGACAACATTCATGCTTAAGCTGCTAAGTGGCAAGGAACATTTGTGCCATGTAAATGCTAGATGATAACCATTTCCACCAAGCCAGAACCTAGCCATCTCCTCTTGAAAATAGCACTAGCATTGCTGAATGCTTCACCATCAACATTCTGGGGGTCACAATTCACTAGAAACTTAACTGGACCAGCCACATAAATACTGGTCAGGAGCAAGTCAGAGGCTGGGAATTCCATGTCCAGTAACTCACCTCCTGACACCCTAAAGCCTGACCAGCATCTGCAAGGCACAAGCCAAGAGCATGATGAAATTCTCCATGTTCCTGAATGAGTGCAGCTCCAACAACACTCAAAAAAGCTTGACATCTTTTGAGACAAAGCAGCCCACTTATTCAGCACCCCATCCACCACTTAAACAGTCACTCCTGCCAAGCAGTGTGTCTCATATGCAAGATGCACTGCAGCAACTGACCAAGGCTCCTTGCACAACACCATCCAAAATTGTGACCTCTACTACCTAAAAGAACAGCGTAGCAGATGCATGAGAAAACCATCACCTGCAAGTTCATCTCCAGCCATCCTTGATTGGAACTAAATCAGCGCTCCTTCACTGTCAGTGGGTTAAAAACCTAGAACTTCCCCTCCCCACAACTCCTAACAGCACTGCGACTCTTGATTCAAACAAGTAAACTAAATTAACAAAATCAGGGATGAAGTGAAAGGCCCTTAAAGGGAAACTGCAAAGACAAATTTAAAAGAAACATATGAACATTAAATCAAAATGTGATTAACGGGGTCAATAAAATGCTCCTATCCCTGCGCTGCCCACTGAGCACAGAAGGCCTCGATGGTGCCGGCAGACACCGCGTGTCTCCTCTCCAGGGATACCTGGCCGTGGAAGAAGGGCAGGCAGTTGGGTTGGATGACCCCCTCAATCACCCGCTGCGTGGACCTGTTAATGGCCAACTTGGCCAGGAGCAGGTTCACAAGGAGGTCCTCCTGTCTCGCCCCTACTCTCTGCACTGGGTGCACTGGGACTGAAGTACAAACAAAACAACAGTAAAAGGTTTTTCAAGTAACTAAAAAGTGACGCAGCCTACAACAACCTACATATGCATGTTCCACGGACTCCACAAGGCCACAAAAAATGTGGCACCTTAGGAGTCCGTGAACCGACACATCCTACTATTGTATGGAACTGCTGCGTGTAACACCCTCCACCCTAGGCCCCCGGTGGAACTCGGGAGGGCACCTGTGTAGAGGGCTCACCACTGGGGATCTCCGCCGCCAGATGGCAACAAGCCACGCCAGGGCGTGTCGGGGTGGTGGGCGAGGGCAGGGCAGTGAAGAGTGTGCAGCAGCAGCCCATACAGCAAACTGCTCTATGCCATGCTAAAGGGCACGCAGGGCATGGTGACTCAGGCTGTGGGGCACCAGCTCCCGAGGGAGGGTTCGGGGGTTGGGGCCGCTGTGGAATTGTGTCTGAACAGGGACAGGGGTACACTCAGACAGAAGATCACCGTCCACCTGCACCACCTCGAGACCCGGAATGACGTCGGAGCCGAGCACGACTGTCCTAAGGTCACGGATGGCACTGGCTGCAAGGCAGACATCCACCGACGCGCGATGCCTAAACTCGTATGGAAGCATTCAGCCCACTCCTCTGCCATCCAGCATATTCCCGATCCTGGTCTAACCCAGTACACACAGCCCTACTCTCTGTCAGCCACTGAAAGTGGCAGAGGTGCGGATTCCTGAGCAGTGGCTCTCTGACGATAGCCGCTACTCCTGACGGGGGAGAGCTGTGTTGCAAGGCGACCATGTTCCAGACTTTGATCAGGTCCAGGTAAAAGACAGGCAACACCTGCAAGGAGCCATGAAGGCCCCTCAGGTCTATAAACAGGAGCTGCACATCATAATTCAGGCTGTGCATCTGGTGGAAAACATTCATCGCCAGGGCACACCATCTGAGAGGGGGCTTGACGTAAAGGGATCGCTGCAGGGCCTGAAGGTGGAAAGTTGCCCCCTGCACAGGCATGCCAGTGCCTGACCACCCTCCCTAAGTCGGAGACTCAGAACCGCAGCAGTGACCCAGCGCAGCCTTTTGTCCCAGAAGAAGTCGATGAGCATTCTCTGGATTTTTGTGACAAAATCTGGGGGAGGAGTCAAAGTGACCAGCTGGTATCACAACATGGTGGCAATCAGCTGGTTTATGACCAGCACTCGACTCTGGTAAGACAGCATTCAGAGCAGTCCTGTCCATCGCCGCAGGTGAGTGGTGACTTTGGCCTCCAGCTTCTGCCAGTTTGCCGGCCAGGATTCCTCAGCGGGGCAGAGGTGGAGTCCCGAGTAGAGGAGGCTGGTCCTGCTCCGGGTGAAAGGCCTGAGCTCCTCAGGTGGGGGATCCATCTGCCACTGACCGACCAGGAGTCCAGAACACTTGTCCCAGTTGATCCTGGCAGAGGACACGGCAGAGTAAACCTAGCACTCACGCAGGTCAGCCGGGTCGGTGAACATGAACACGTCATCAGTGTAAGCTGAGATGCCTGACCCACACAGGACCAACCCCGACAACCTCCTCCGCAAGAGGCACAGGAAAGGCTCCACGCGAATAGAATACAATTGTCCAGACAGGGGGCAGCCCTGATGCACCCCCCTCCCAAAGCGAAGGGGCGCTGTCAGGGACCCGTTAACCGTAACTAGACTTCTCTGCAGCAATGAAATGCTCGCAGAGTCCTGAATAAATATTTATGATCCACCCTGTTGAACGCCTTCTCCTGATCAAGAGACAAGAAGGCTCTCGACAGACCAGTCCTCTGGGAAAAGTGAGTAATGTCCCGGACCAGATGGATATTGTCAAAGATGGTACAGCCTTGGACCGTATAGCAGTGGTCAGGGTAGATCATGTGGTCCAGCATGGTGTAAAGGCAAGAAGACATTGCCCTAGCAATGTTCTTTTAATCTGTGCTGAGGAGGGAGACTGGGTGCCAGGTTTTAAGCAGGCAGAGGTCCCCCATCTTAGGCAGCAGAGCGATCACAGCCCTGCACCACAAGAAGGGCATCTCCCTGGTCAGGATGCTCTCCCCAAAGATTCCTGTGCAGTCATTCCCCAGGATGTCCCAGAGCTCCCTGAAGAGCTCCGCTGTCAGCCCATCCAGCCCCAGGGAGATGCCCCTGGAGAGGCTGTCGATGGCACCCATCAGCTACCCAGGCTTATAGGGGAGTCAAGCTTTCCAACGCCCTCTGGGCCTACCCGTGGTAGGTCCTCCCACAAAACTCTGCAAGTATACTTGCTGCACAGATCCAGAGAGAACAAGGGACTGTAGGAAGTTCTTGCAATGGCCCTGATATCCTCTGGATCTGAGACAACGGATCCATCATTGGCCAGCAGCATAAGGAGCTGCTGACGGACCCTGGGTCTTTTTTCCAGCGAGTAAAAGAAGGGGGAGCCAGGGTTTGGGTCTGTGACCTCATGTACGCACCAAGTTGCAGGTCCCGCAGCGCGCCCTTCTCTTTGTACGCCAGCCACAGGGCTGGGTTCACTTCGGGC
Source organism: Carcharodon carcharias (assembly GCF_017639515.1). Taxonomy (NCBI): domain Eukaryota; kingdom Metazoa; phylum Chordata; class Chondrichthyes; order Lamniformes; family Lamnidae; genus Carcharodon; species Carcharodon carcharias. Next base: position 2,003,873 of record NC_054500.1, read on the forward strand.
TGAGGAAGATGTGCCTCCAGGTGGAGCACCTCATTCTCCAATTCCTCGACCCTGGATTTCCGCCTCTTTGTCAACCCCCTTGCTTACACCTACTAAAGACGCAGATATGGGTCTTCCCCATGTCCCACCACAGCCTCAAGGAGGGGAAACTTGGCCGCTTTCTTCAGCAGGGCCAGAACCGATGTAACAAGTGCAGGAACCACTTGTCCTCCAGCAGCAGGTTGTTAAAATGCCAGAAAGCAGACCCCATACAAGCACAGAACAGAACGAGTTCCACCCACACCAGATGGTGGTCTGAGCATGGCATTTGCCACACAGAAGTCGATGGAACGCAGGACACGAACACTTTGGATATGTAAAGTCTGGATACTCCGACTCCAGGTGACACGAAAGTGAAAACACTGGAGTCAGGATGGAGATGTCGCCCGACGTCCACTAAGTCGAAGGACCCGACCAGGTACCTCAACTTACTCACTAGGCGTGCGGTGCTGGGCACTAAGACAGTCCCTGGCCCCGAGGGTACAGTTGAAATCCCCCCAAGGATGATGCACCCGCCCGCGTTGATGGAGCCCAGATGAGTGGACACTTTCTCAAAGAAGCTTGCTTGCTGCTGCACGCTCAGGGGAGCGTACACATTCTCAAAGTGAAGTGCTGCACCCCCTGGGCGCATAGTAAGTTGTAGCAACCAACCTGACCCCCAAGATCTCTGGCTGAAAACGTGGGGCCAACAAGATAGCCACCCTGCCAGAATTGGAGGCTAGGTGACTTGCTACTCCAGGAGCCACGTGGCTTTGTCTCCCAGAACGGTGTGGGTTTCCTGCAGGAAGCACACCTAGTATAAGAAGGCGGCTCACCATCACCTTCTCAAGGGCTAATTAAGGATAGGCAATTATTGCTGGCCTTTCCGGCAACCCATACCAAATACAAATTGCTGCCTACGATAAAAGCAAAATACTGCAGATGCTGGAAATCTGAAACAAAAACAGAAAATGCTGGAAAAACTCAGCAGGTCAAACAGCATCTTTGGAGAGAAAGGCAGAGTTAGCGTTTCAGAACTCGGAAGAAGAGTCTTATGGACTCGAAACATTAACTGTCTTTCCACAAGTTGGTGCCAGACCTGCTCAGTGTTTCGATCACTTAGTTTTATTTCAAAACAATGTAACTGCCATATTTAGCTTTGTCTTTTAATTTAAAAACAAAAAACTGCGGATGCTGGAAATCCAAAACAAAAACAAAAACAGAATTACCTGGAAAAACTCAGCAGATCTGGCAGCATCGGCGGAGAAGAAAAGAGTTGACGTTTCGAGTCCTCATGACCCTTCGACAGAACTTGAGTTCGAGTCCAAGAAAGAGTTGAAATATAAGCTGGTTTAAGGTGTGTGTGTGGGGGACGGAGAGAGAGAGAGACAGAGAGGTGGAGTGGGGGTGTGGTTGTAGGGACAAACAAGCAGTGATAGAAGCAGATCATCAAAAGGTGTCAACAACAATAATATAAAAGAACACATAGGTGTTAAAGTTAAAGTTGGTGATATTATCTAAACGAATGTGCTAATTAAGAATGGATGGTAGGGCACTAAAGGTATAGCTCTAGTGGGGGTGGGGAGAGCATAAAAGATGTAAAAAAATAAATAAATAATTATTTAAAAATTATTTATTTATTTATTTATTTATTTATTTACATCTTTTATGCTCTCCCCACCCCCACTAGAGCTATACCTTGAGTGCCCTACCATCCATTCTTTAGATAATATCACCAACTTTAACTTTAACACCTATGTGTTCTTTTGTATTATTGTTGTTGACATCTTTTGATGATCTGCTTCTATCACTGCTTGTTTGTCCCTATAACCACACCCCCACTCCACCTCTCTGTCTCTCTCTCTCTCTGCCCCCCACACACACACCTTAAACCAGCTTATATTTCAACTCTTTCTTGGACTCGAACTCAAGTTCTGTCGAAGGGTTATGAGGACTCGAAACGTCAACTCTTTTCTTCTCCGCCGATGCTGCCAGACCTGCTGAGTTTTTCCAGGTAAGTCTGTTTTTGCTTTTGGTTTGTCTTTTAATTTATTGGATTCACTTTCTGGCCACTGTGGTATTTGTTTCTCATCGGCTTCTGTGTCTAATTGAATCCTGATGCTAGGTTCAGTCCACATTGAAATAGTAATTACAAAATTGATGCAAAAGCCAAACCTTCCCACAGTGATGCTACGATTTGAGTGTGGATTGCTCCCATCCATTTTTAAATCCTTTCCTACACTTAAATATAGCAGTGCTCTGCACCCGCCCGATTATTGCCCCATCAGCCTACTCTTAGCTAATGGCAAGGTGATGGATGTGTCTTCGACAGTACTATCAGGCAGCACTTACCAATAATTTGCTCTTTTGTACTTGGTTTGGGATTCTGCCAGGATCACTTGGCTCTGGATCTCATTACAGCCTTGGTTCAAACATGGACAAAAGAGCTGAACTCAAGAGGTGAGTTGAAAGTGACTGCCCTTAACATCAAGGCAGCATTTGACCAAGTCTGGCACCAATTGAAGTCAATGGGAATCGGGGAAAAACTCACTGCTGGTTGGAGTCATACCTAGCACAAAGGAAGATGGTTGTGATTGTTGGAGGTCAGTCATCTCAGTTCCAGGACATTGTTGCAGGAGTTCCTCAGGGTAGTGTGCTAGACCCAACTGTCTTCAGCTGCTTCATCATAAGGTCAGAAGGGCAGATATTTGCTGATAATTGCATGGTGTTCAATGTTTTGGTACCAGAATGTTACTCATACTGTGCACACACAATTCTGGCATGGCCTGCACTGGATGCCATCTTTGTGAGGGTTAGGAATGTGTACCAGAATATGCAGGTAAGCAGATGGAGATGTCAGTCAGTGTGTAACAGTGATATGAGACCAGCACTGCCCTTTTCAGCATTGCTGCTACTCTGCTAATGCTCTCTCTTAAACACACACAGCTGATCATGTGTTCAGCATCGGAAGGATCCCACACTATTTTTATTTTATTTTAAAAGGATCATCAACTACTTTCAGGTTAATTACTGACTAATTTCTACTGACTCAGAGTTCATGTAAGTGTTTGGTAGTTTGGAGATTTGGTTATGTCAATAGGGAGTGGTGTAGCACATGGAGAAGGCTTGCTCCTGACTGCAAGCATTCTGGTCAGGTCATTCACTCCCCAAATGGGTGCTATAATTATTTTCGCCCCTGGGCTGCAGCCTGAGAGGGAAGTGGAGCTGAAGCAGTTAAGAAGCTGCTCACAGAGGGAGGAGGAGGAAGGGGAAAAGGGCTTAGCCACCTAGAGACAACTTTTTCCTTACCCGACCTAAACTTCATGAAGAAGGTGGTCACTGAGTTCTGCCCCTTTTGCGACCAGACCTATAACCTCAGAGCAGGGCAAGCATGGCACAGCCTGTGTTTATGAAGGTGACTGCGGCCATCAATTTCTTTGTTTCAGGATCCATCCAGGATGGATCAGGCAACATCAATAATACATCACAGTTCGCTACCCACCATGCATAAGAGAGGTAACAAGAAAGTTACAGCAAATCTTTATAAAGTATTGATTCAACCTCAACTCTATTGTGTCCAATTCTGCACACCACACTTTAGGAGGGTTGTGAAGGCATTAGAGAGGGTGCAGAGAGGTTTACGAGAATAGATGCAGGAATGAAGGACTTCAGTTACATGGATAGATTGGAGAAGCTGGGGTTGTTCTCCTTATAGAAGAGAACATTGAGAGAAAATTTGATAGAGGTGTTCAAAATTGTAAGGAGCCTGGACAGAGTAGGTGAAGAAACTGTTCCCATTGGTGACTTAAGGTGAATGGGAAAAGAACCAAAGTCTACATGAAGAAATTTAGTTTTACGCCATGAATGCTTGCCATGGGAGCAGTGCTGTCATACGAAACATCATAGAGCAGACCATTCGGGTGCTGAAACAGTGGTTCTGCTGCCTTGACGCTCTGGTGGAGCCCTGCAGTACTCACCAAAGACCACCGATTCATGGTGGTCTGCTCCATCTTCCACTACCTGCCAGAACCAGGATTGTCTCAATGCTGAAATGGTAGCCACCACAAAACAACCATTTTAAACCAACTTTCTCCAACAAAACTTGGTGAACTTGTGTAAGACACTAGTTTGGCCTCAGCTGGAGTATTGCATCCAGTTCTGGGCACTGCACCTTAGGAAGGATGTGAAGGCATTGGAGAGAGTGCAGAAAAAATTCACACAACTGTTCCAGGGATGAGGAAGTTCAGTTATGAAGGTAGATTGGAGAAGTTGGGCTGTTTTCCTTGGAGAAAAGAAGGCTGAGAGAAGATTTGATAGAGATATTCAAAATCATGAGGGGTCTGGACAGAGTAGATAGGGAGAAACAGTTCCCACTCATGAAAGGATCGAGAATGGGAGGGAACAGATTTAAAGTAATTGGTAAAAGAAGAAATGACATGAGGAAAATCATTTTCTGGAATGCACTGCCTGAGAGTAAGGTGGAAGCAGGCTCAGTTGAAGCATTCGAAAGGGAATTAGACTTACCTGAAATGAAAGAATTTGCAAGGTTACGAGGAGAAGGCGGGAGAATGGCACTTAGTGAATTGCTCATTTGAAGAGCCGGTGCAGACATGACAGACTGAATGGCCTCATTCTGCCCTGTAACAATTCTGTGAAAACATCCAATATTCCATGAATGCTTTTTACCCTTGTGCTTTCCTGTTGTGTCTGTATTGAAGGTGCCTTTGCTGGGCCTAGTACTTAGATCCTTCCAGGCTGGAGCAGGTGACATCAGTAATATTTCCCAGTTCACCACCCACTGCTGTGTTGAGAGATGACAAGGAAATTATGGTGAATCATTGTGGGTGCTGCACCTAAAACCTTATGCAGCGAGTGGTTAGGATCTGGCATGCACTATCTGAGTGTGTGGTGGAGGCAGATTCAATCACAGCTTTCAAAAAGGAATGAAGAGAAATGATTTGCAGGGCTATGGGGAAAAAAAGGCATGGGAGAGTGATAGCTGACTTGCTCTTGCAGAGAGCCAGCATGGACACAATGGACCAAATGGCCTCCTTCTTTACAAGAACCATTCTGTGCTATAAGAGGGGATTTCATTGTGTTCTCTTTGAGCAAGGAAGCAAGCAGATCTTGCATGTGTTTTCCCCATGGTGATAGTGCCATAGACTGCAGATGCATGACTTTGTGGATGCTGTACCATAGCCATTCGCTGAGTGTGCAGTCAGTATGCCACCATGCTGGTGAATGCCCGTTGTCCTGCCAGCAGTCATAATGCTTTTATTCTGTGCCAATCACCTCTTGAGCCACACATCAAACCAGAGTGTGTTTGCTAACCTACTATGGTCATCTGCTTAACATCTGGCTCATAAATCCATCCAGCAACCAAACCAAAGATGGCCAACATGAGAGCTACTGTCGTACAAAACAACGTAGAGCAGACCATTAGGATGCTGGAGGAGCCCTGTGGTACCCTCTGGAGTAGGTGTCCCTGTTCATGGTGGTCAGCTGTACCTTCCACAACCTGGCCATCAAGAGAACATAGCACTTGCCACCAGGAATATGGCAAGCAGAACTTTGCCTCATTTTGATTCTGGTTCCACTCAACACAGTCCCAGATCTCCCATGGTACACCTTCTCTCCCTCTGTTACTGACCAAACACAGCATAGTAGTCACAATGCTGAAATAGAAGCCACCACAAAACAACAATTCTAAACCAACTTTATCCATCAAAATATCCATTAGTCCAGGCTTGTGCATTCCTGCTGTGCTTGTCTTGTGGGTGCCTTTGCCTAGCTTGGTGCTCCTATGCAGTTCTATTCTAGTGGCTGCAGTTAGAAGGTTGCTGACTTTCAGACTGCAGCTAGATTTGCAGAAGGTGCAGAACACCTTTGCGCAGCTCTGAGCCTAGAGCAGCTCATGGGTGGCAGCAGTTTGACAGGTCAGTTGACAGGCAACAGCAGGCACAATGATGGAGTTACCCTGAGAAAGCACAGCTTTTTCCAGCTCGAAGCAGCCACTTCTACTCCCCTGGGACGATGCCTCAGCAATCCTAATAATCCACTGAAGTGCAGATTGTTAGATTGCTGTGAGAGCCTGACAGCTCCTTTAAATACTGATATCTGCAGCTATGGCAGTGGCAGTCTGAGCCTGCATGGTGGCTTGTCGGGGCAATGAGTCGAGATTGCATTACTTCAACCTGAGTTTCCACAGCAGCACTGGCTGGGGGCTAGAGGTATTTTGTTTGTGCTGCAATGGAAGCGGGAACATTAGCCATCAGACACTGCATCATAGTCAGGTCTGCAAGCGTTCTTGAGTTGGTCATGACTTAAATGCTGGAAAGAATGGGCTTCAGCTCTGTGCAAAACCCTGTGCCAAGTTGGAGCCAGATTCCTCCATGGTCCTTGAAAGTGACATCAGACTCTTTGACATGCCTGCCAATGCACCAATGTACATGTCCATCAACATTTTTGGGTTGGGAGAAGGTAATTTTTAGTCCACCTTTAAAACAGGGATTATACAGGCTCTGCTTGCAGCTGCAGCTAGTTAGTTAAGTGGCTTAAACAGATCAACCCTGTCCGGCCTATCTCTCGCGCATCCGCCCTCACACCTTCCTCTCCCTCCCAGAACCATCGTAGGGTCCCCCTTGTCCTCACTTAGCACACCACCGGCTTCCGCATTCAAAGGATCATCCTCCACCATTTCCACCAACTACAGCATGATGCCACCACCAAACACATCTTCCCTTCACCCCCCCACAGTGGCATTCTGCAGGGATCGTTCCCTCCGGGACACCCTGGTCCACTCCTCCATCACCCCCTACACCTCAACCTCCTCCCACAGCACCTTCCCATGCAATCCCCCCTTTATTTCCCCTCTCCTCACTGTCCAAGGCCCCAAACACTTCTTTCAAGTGAAGCAGCATTTCACTTTCACTTCCCTCAATTTAGTCTACTGCATTCTCTGCTCCCAATGCGGTTTCCTCTACATTGGAGAGACCAAACGCTTTGTGGAACACCTTCGGTCTGTCCGCAAGCATGACCCAGACCTCCCTGTTGCTTGCCATTTCAACACTCCACCCTGCTCTCATGCCCACATGTCCGTTCTTTGCCTGCTGCATTGTTCCAGTGAAGCTCAACGCAAACTGGAAGAACAGCACCTCATCTTCCGACTAGGCACTTTACAGCCTTCTGGACTGAATATTGAGTTCAACAATTTTAGATCATGAACTCTCTCCTCCATCCCCACCCCCTTTCTGATCCCCCTTTTTTTCCAATAATTTATATAGCTTTTTCTTTTCCCACCTATTTCCATTATTTTTAAATGTATTTCCATCCATTGTTTTATCTCTACCTTTTAGCCTATTTCGATCCCTTCCCCCCCACCCCACCCCCACTAGGGCTATCTGTACTTTGCTCATCCTGCTTTCTACCCTTTATGTCACCTATTATCACATTCCTTAGATAATATCACCACCTTCAACACCTCTTTGTCCTTTTGTCTGTGACATCATTTGGTTATCTCCACCTATCACTGGCCCTTTGTCCAGCTCTACCTGTCCCACACGCCCCCCCCCCCCCCCTTAAATCAGCTTATATTTCACCTCTTTTCTATTTCTCCTTAGTTCTGTTGAAGAGTCATACGGACTCGAAATGTTAACTGTGTTCCACTCCGCAGATGCTGTCAGACCTGCTGAGTTTTTCCAGGTATTTTTGTTTTTGTTTTGCATTTCTAGCATCTGCAGTTTTTTGCTTTTATCTACAGGTTTCCAGAAGCTAGTTTCAGACAGCGTAAAGCAAGCTCTCTACAGTTCTGCTTTTATCTGCACTGGAGTGCTGCTTTGGGCTGCATTAGAGTGCTCAAGTTGAAGTATTGTGAGAGAGGGAGTTTGGTGAAGAGAGAAGGGGGGATCCTTTCATTTTCTACCTTTCCTCAGTAAGAACAACCTTGGTAAGTAGGACTTGGTGAGCATTTCTTCTGTCTTTAATGTTCTCTAAACTAGAGGAAAAGTAAAGGAAGTAATTTAAGAGTAAGTTATGACAGAGAAGCTCGGCCAAGTGGAATGCTCCTCTTGTGCGATGTGGGAAGTCAGGGACACTTCCAGTGTCCCAGGCGACCACATGTGCAGGAAGTGTCTCTAGCTGCAACTACTCAAAATCCATGTTTCAGAGCTGGAGCTTTGGCTGGAGTCACTATGGAGCATCCGCAAGGATGAGATCTTCGTGGATAGCACGTTCAGTGAGGCGGTCACACCGCAGTTAAAGAGTGCACAGGCAGGCAGGGAATGGGTGACCGCCAGACAGAGTAAAAGCACTAGGCTGCTAGCGCAGGAGTCCCCTGGGTCCATCTCCCTCTCCAACAGATTTTCCGTTTTGGATACTGCAGGGGGAGAAGGTTTCTCAGGGGAATGTAGCTAGAGCCAAGTCCGTGGCACCATGAGTGACTCAGCTGCATAGAGGGGTAGAAAAAGAAAGGGAGAGCAGTAATGATTGGAAATTCTATCATTAGGGGAACAGATAGATGTTTCTGCGGCCACAGACGTGACACCAGGATGGTATGTTGCCCTCCTGGTGCCAGGATCAAGGATGTCACTGAGGGGCTGCAGGACATTCTGAAGGGGGAGGGTGAACAGCTAAAGTCCATATTGGTACCAACGACATAGGTAAAAAGGATGAGGCCCTGAAAGCAGAATATAGGGAGCTAGGAAATAAATTAAAAAGCAGGACCTCAAAGGTAGTAATCTCAGGATTACTCCCAGCGCCACATGCCAGCGAGATTAAGAATAGGAAGAATAGACCAGATGAATGCATGGCTGCAGAGATGGTGTAGGAGGGAAGGATTTAGATTCCTGAGGGATTGGGAGCAATTCTAGAGAAGATGGGACCTGTACAAGCTGGACGGGTTGTACCCCAGCTGGACTGGAATCAATATCCTCGCAGGGGTATTCACTAGTATTGGAGGGGGGTGGTGGTGGAGGGTTTAAACTAGACTGGCAGAGGATTGGAAATGGGAAACTGACAGGCAGACAGAAGAAAGGGAATCAACGATAGGAATGAAACACAGAAAAGTAGAAAGCAAAATTGGAAGGCAGAGGAAACAAGGGATAGCAACAAATAGGGCCATAGTACAAAAAATGTTTAAAAATGTTAAAAAGTCAAGTCTAAAGGCACTCTATTTGAATGCATGGAGCATTCGCAATAAGGTAGATGAATTAACAGTGCAAATAGATGTAAACAGGGATGATATGATTGTGATTATGGAGAGATGGCTGCAGGGTGACCAAGGCTGGGAACCGAATATCCAAGGGTACTCGATGTTGAGGAAGGACAAGCAAAAAGGAAAAGGAGGTGGTTAAGGATGAAATCAATGTGATAGTGAGAGAGGATATTGGCTTAGAAAATCTAGATGTAGAATCAGTCTGGGCAGAGCTAAGAAGCAGCAAGGGGCAGAAAACATTAGTGGGAGTTGTCTATAGGCCTCAAAGCAGTAGCAATAAGGTAGGGGACAGCATTAAGCAGGAAATTAGAGATGCATGTAATAAGGATGCTACAGTAATCAAGGGATTTTAATTTAAAAATTAATTTAATTTAATCTACATATAGATTGGGCAAACCAAATTAGCAATAACACTGTGGTAGTGAATGAATTCCTAGAGTGTGTACGAGATGGTTTTTTTAGGCCAGTATGTTCAGGAACTGACTAGGGAACAAACTATCCTAAATTGGGTATTGTGCAATGAGAAGGGGTTAATTAATAATCTTGTTGTACAGGGTCCTTGAGGGAACAGTGACCATAACATGATAGCATTCTTCATTTGGATGGGAAGTGAAGTAGTCCAGTCTGAAACTAGGGTCCTCAATCTAAATAATGGAAACTATGAAGGTATGAGGTGTGAGCTGGTTAAGATGGATTGGGGAACTTCATTCAAAGGCATGATGGTGGATGGACAATGGCTAATATCTAAGGAATTAATGTATGCATTATAACAGTTATACATTCCTTTCTGGCACAAAAACATAACAGGAAAAGTGCCACAACCAGGGTTGACAAAATAAATTATGGATAGTATTGGATCCAAAGAGGAGTCATATAAAGTCGTTAGAAAAAGTAGCAATCCTGAGGATTGGGAGCAGCTTAGAATTCAGCAAAGGTGGACCAGGAGATTGATCAAGAGAGATAAAATAGAGTATGAGAGTAATCTTGCAAGGAGCATAAAAGTGGACTGTGAAAGCTTCTGCAAGTATGTAAAAAGAAAAAATTAGTGAAGACAAATGTAGGTCCCTTACAGTCCAAAACAAGGGAATTTATAATAGAGAACAAGGAAATGGCAGAGCAATTAAACAACCACTTTAGTTCTGTCTTCGTGGAGGAAAACACAAATAACTTCCCAGAAATACTAGGGAACCCAGGGTCTAGTGAGGAAGAGGAATTGAAGGAAATTAGTATTACTAAAAAAACAGTGCTGGAAATATTAATGGGACTGAAAGCCAATAAATCCCCAGAGCCTGATAATCTACATCCCAAGGCACTGAAGGAGGTGGCCATGGAATTAGTGTATGTGTTAGTTGTCATCTTCCAAAATCCAGTAGACTCTGGAACCATCCCAGCAGATTGGAGGGTGGCAAATGTAACCCTGCTATTTAAAAAAGGAGGGAGGGAGAAAACAGGAATTATAAACTGGCTAGCCTAACATGAGTGGTAGGGAAAATGCTATTGTAAAGGGTGTGATAACAGGACACTTAGAAAATATCAATGGGATTAGATAAAGTCAACATGGATTTATGAAAGGGAAATCATGTTTGACAAACCTACTGGAATTTTTTGAGGACATAACTAGCAGAATAGATAAGGGAGAACCAATGGATGTGGTGTATTTGGATTTTCAGAAAGCTTTTGATAAAGCCCCACATATGATGTTAGTGTGTAAAATTAAAGCACATGGGATTGGGGCTAATATATTGGCATGGATTGAGAATTGGTTATCAGACAGGAAACAGAGTAGGAATAAACAGGTCTTTTTCAGAGAAGGGCACCAGCTATTCACAATATATATCAATGATTTGGATGAGGGAACCAAATGTATTATTTCCAAGTTTGCTGACAACACAAAACTAGGTGGGAATGTGAGTGGTGAGGAAGTTGTTGTGAGAGTTCAAGGTGATTTAGACAGGTTCACTGATTGGGCAAATAGATGGCAGATGCAGTATAACATGGATAAGTATTAAGTTATCCACTTTGGTAGGAAAAGCAGAATGGCAAAGTGTTATTTAAATGGTGATAGAGTGAGAAATCTATCCGGCCCTCGGCGCCCTTGTACACCAATTGCTGAAAGCAAGCATGCAGGTGCAGCAAGCAGTTAAGGGGTCAAATGGTATGTTGGCCTTCATTGCGAGAGGACTTGAGTACAGGAGCAAGGATGTCTTACTGCAGCTGTCCAGCGCCTTGGTGTAGAACATTGTGTGTAGCTTTGGTTTCCTTACCTAAGAAAGGATACATTTGCCAACCTTTGCTGAATCTGCAGCAAAGGTTCACCAGACTGATTCCTGGAATGGCAGGATTGTTCTATGAGGAAAGAATTGGCCAACTAGGCCTGTATTCACTGGAGTTTAGATGAATGAGAGGGGATCTTATTGAAACATATTAAATTCTGACAGGAATGATGTTTCCTCTGGCTGAGGGTTCTAAAACATGGGTCACAGTCTTAGGATATAGGGTAGACCATTTAGAACTGAGATGAGGAAAAATTTCTTCACTCAGAGGGTGGTGAACCTGTGGAATTCTCTACCACGGTGGGTTGTGAAGGCCAAGTCACTGAATATATTTAAAAAGGAAATAGATAGATTTCTAAATGCTAAAGACGTCAAGGGGTATGGGGAGAGAGCGGGAATATGGTGTTGAGATAGAGGATTAGCCATGATCATATTGAATGGCAGAGCAGGCTCGAAGGGCTGAATAACCTACTCCTGCTCCTGTTTTCTATGTTTTTCTGTAGGCCACCCCATCTGAGTTACCTACAGCAGAACTCACATGTGTCCTGTCCTCCAGAGATCTGACACTTGTACCATTTCTTTCACCCCCTGCACTGACTGTGAGCCACCTGTGAGCTGTGTACTGTGCTCCTCAGTACTACCTTCTAAAGTATGAGCACTTTCAGTATCTGAGCTGGTGGCTGCAATTTTGAGATCGAGAGACGGTGTTTTTCCTTCATTAGTGTCCTGCTCTTGCACTTCATGTTCCCTCACTAGTGCTTGGCTAGTAACTGTTGTTTGATATCTGAAAGGATGAAGGCTAGCAGTGAGGGGAGGGTGATAGATTTGGAAATGTTGAAGTCCAAAGGGACCTCGGTGTTCTTGTTCATAAGTCACTAAAAGCTAACATGCAGTTGCAGCAAGCAATTAGGAAGGCAAATTGTATATTGGCCTTCATCGTGAGAGGATCTGAGTACAGGAGTAAAGAAGTCTTGCTTCAATTGTACAGAACCTTGATTAGACTGCATCTGGAGTATTATGTACAGTTTTGGCCCCCTTACCTAAGGAAGGATTTACTTGCCATAGAGGCAGTGCGGCAGAGGATCACCAGACTGATTCCTGGGATAGCAGGATTGTCCTATGAGAAGAAATTCAGGAAATTGGGCCTGTATTCTCTAGAGTTTAGAGGAATGAGAGATGATCTCACAGAAATTTACAACATTCTTAAAGGGCTAGACTAGGTAGATGTAGAAAGGATATTCCCCCCAGCTGGGCATTCTAGAACCAGCAGACACAGTTTCCAAATAAGGGGCAAGCCATTTAGGACAGAGATGAGGAGGAATTTCTTCACTGAGAGGGTAGGAATCCATGGAATTCTCTATCCAAGAGGCTCAATCATTGAGCATGTTCAAGACAGAGATCAATAGATTGCTAGATACAAACAACATCAAGGGATATGGGGATATCGCAAGAAGGTGGTGTTGAGGTAGATGATCAGCCATGAACTAGGTGAATGATGGAGCAAGTCAAGGGGCTGAATAGCCCACTCCTGCTTCTATGTTCCTTCCTAACACACTTTAGGAAGATGTGAGGATCCTTGAGAGGGTAAGAACATAAGAAATAGGAGCAGGAGTAGGCCATTCACCCCCTTAAGCCTGCTCCACCATTCAATAAGATCAGATTACGGCCTTAACTCCAATTTCCTGCCTGCCCCCAATGACTGTTGACTTCCTTGTCAATCAAAATCTGTTTAACTCAGCCTTGAATGTGTTCAGTGACCCAGCCTTCACTGCTGTCTGCAGAAGAGAATTCCAACTCTAACAACCCCCAAGAGAAAAAAAACCCTCCTCAAATCTGCCTTAAATGGGAGATCCCTTATTTTAAAATTGTGCCCTTTAGTTCTAGATTGCCCCATGAGGGGAAACATCCCCTCAACATCTACCCTGTCAAGCCCTCTCAGGATATTCCATGTTTCAAAAAGTTCACCTCTCATCCTTTTAATCTCCAACCTGCATAACCTTTCTTTATTAGACAATCCCTTCATCCCAAGAATCAGCCTAGTGAGCTTTCTCTGAACTGCTTCCAATGCAAGTATGTTCCTTCTCAAGTAATATGACCAAAACTACATTTGTAGCAAGACTTCCCTACTTTTAATTTCCATCCCCTTTGCAATAAAGGCCAACCATCCATTCATCTTCCTATTACTTGTTATACCTGCAGACTGACTTTTTGTGATTTGTGCGCAAGATGACCCGAGTCCCTCTATATTGCAGCAATCTACGGTCTCTCCTTATTTAAATAATATTCTGCAGAAGAGGTTTCCCAGCATGATTGAAGAAAAGGGGATTTTAGTAATAAAGTTAGGTTGGGGAATCCGGAGTTTTTTTATTATTCATTCAAGGGATGTGGGAGTTGCTGGCTGGACCAGCAATTTTTGCCCATCCCTAATTGCCCTTGAGAAGGTGGTGGTGACTTGCCTTCTTGAACCACTGCAGTCCATGTGCTGTAGGTACACCCATAGTGCTGTTAGGGAGGGAGTTTTGCGATCTTGACCCAGCAACAATGAAGGAACAGCAATATGGTTCCATGCCAGGATGGCATGTGACTTAGAGGGGAACTTGTAGATGGTGGAGTTCCCAAGCATTTGCTGCCCTTGTCCTTCTAGGTGGTAGACGTTGCAGGTTTGGAAGATGCTGTCGAAGGAATCTTGGTGAGTTCCTGCAGTGCATCTTGTAGATGGTACACACTGCTGTTACTGAGTGTTAATGGTGGAGGGAGTGAATGTTTAAGGTGGTTCATGGGGTGCCAATTAGGCAGGCTGATTTGTCCTGGATGGTGTTGAATTTCTTGAGTGTTGTGGGAGCTGCACTCATCCAGGCAAGTGGACAGTTTTTCATCACACTCCTGACTTATGCCTTGTGTATGGTGGACAGGCTTTGGGGAGTCAGGAGGTGAGTAACTCTCTGCAGAAATCCCAACCTCTGACCTGCTGTTGTAGCCACAGTGTTTATATGCTGGTCCAGTTCAGTTGCTGTGTGACCTCAGGATGTTAATAGTGGGGGATTCAGCAATGGTAAGGCCATTGATTGTTAGGGGGAGGTGGTCAGATTTTCTGTTGTTGAAGATAGTCATTGCCTGACACTTGTGTGGCATGAATATTATCTGCGGCTTATCAGCTCAAGCTTGAACTTTGTCCAGGTTTTGCTGCGTATGTACAGGGACTGTTTGAAACAAAGGAGATTGAATGGAGATTTGATAGACGTGTACAAGATTACAGCAGGTTTGGATAAGATAGACAAGGAAAAACTCTTCCCATTAGCTGAGGGGACACAGACTTCAGGTTTTGGGAAAGAGATGCAGGGGGAATGTAAAGAAGAACCTTTTTACACACCGGGTGGTGAGGACCTGGAACTTGCTGCCCAGGAAGATGGTGGAAGCAGAAACAATCAATGATTTCAAAAGGAAATTGGATGGGCATTTGAAGGAAATAAGCATGAAGGGCTACGGGGATTGAGCGAGAGAGTGGAACTGACTGGATTCTCCGTGGAAACCTGGTTTGGGCTCAATGGGCCAAATGGCCTCCCTCTTTGCATAGTAGATCTATGCTGGTTGCCTAATCTACTTTTAAAAGGGCACGGAGATCAGGAGAGACTTCAGTTTTAAAGGGTGTGGAGAGCAGGAGAGACTTCAGTTTTAAAGGGTGTGGAGAGCAGGAGAGACTTCAGTTTTAAAGGATGTGGAGAGCAGGAGAGACTTCAGTTTGAAAAGGGCACGGAGAGAAGGAGATAATTCAGTTTGAAAAGGGCGTGGAGAGCGGGAGAGACTTCAGTTTGAAAAGGATGTGGAGAGCGGGAGAGACTTCAGTTTGAGAAGGGTGTGGAGAGCGGGCGAGACTTCAGTTTGAAAAGGGCGCAGAGAGCGGGAGAGACTTCAGTTTGAAAAGGATGTGGAGAGTGGGAGAGACTTCAGTTTGAAAAGGATGTGGAGAGCGGGAGAGACTTCAGTTTGAAAAGGGTGTGGAGAGCGGGCGAGACTTCAGTTTGAAAAGGGCGCAGAGAGCGGGAGAGACTTCAGTTTGAAAAGGATGTGGAGAGCGGGAGAGACTTCAGTTTGAAAAGGGTGTGGAGAGCGGGAGAGACTTCAGTTTGAAAAGGGTGTGGAGTGCAGTAGAGACTTCAGTTTGAAAAGGGTGTGGAGAGCGGGAGAGACTTAAGTTTGAAAAGGATGTGGAGAGCGGGAGAGACTTCAGTTTGAAAAGGGTGTGGAGAGCGGGAGAGACTTCAGTTTGAAAAGGGTGCGGAGAGTGGGAGAGACTTCAGTTTGAAAAGGGTGTGGAGAGCGGGAGAGACTTCAGTTTGAAAAGGGTGCGGAGAGTGGGAGAGACTTCAGTTTGAAAAGGGTGTGGAGAGCGGGAGAGACTTCAGTTTGAAAAGGGCGCAGAGAGCGGGAGAGACTTCAGTTTGAAAAGGATGTGGAGAGCGGGAGAGACTTCAGTTTGAAAAGGATGTGGAGAGCGGGAGAGACTTCAGTTTGAAAAGGGTGTGGAGAGCGGGAGAGACTTCAGTTTGAAAAGGGTGTGGAGAGCGGGAGAGACTTAAGTTTGAAAAGGATGTGGAGAGCGGGAGAGACTTCAGTTTGAAAAGGGTGTGGAGAGCGGGAGAGACTTCAGTTTGAAAAGGGTGCGGAGAGTGGGAGAGACTTCAGTTTGAAAAGGGTGTGGAGAGCGGGAGAGACTTCAGTTTGAAGAGGGTGTGGAGAGCGGGAGAGACTTCAGTTTGAAAAGGGCGCAGAGAGCGGGAGAGACTTCAGTTTGAAAAGGATGTGGAGAGTGGTGGGCACTTAAGTTTGGGCACCTTGCTGGGAGTCAGAGCAGAACAGAGCAGACCTGCAGGAGACAGTCTGGTGCTGAGCAGCGCTTATAACTACAGACCAGGGATTCGAGTGAGGAGCATGCTGTTTCACTGTTTCAGCTGCTGTGGGACTGCAGTCTAGGAAAAAGCAAAAAAGCTACTGTGACATCACATGAGGCTCGGAAATTGATTGGCCGGTTAGTGTTCAGTCTAAGGGACAGTGAGTGAGAAACCAGCTTAGGATAGGCAAGTTAAGGTAGATCTATAAATAAAAAGAACTAAAATTCTAAAATAATAAACCAAAATTTGAAAACTTGAAAATTAAAATCAAACAATAAAGATAAAAGAGGAATAAAAATAAAGTAATTAAGATGAACATCTAAAACACATACCTTGTAGTTAAGAAGCATATAACTTTAGTTGTCAGTGGTATTCAATAAATACAGTACACTGTAGCATACATAGGAAGAAAGTAATTAAAGTAAATTAATTAAATAACATCAGTTAGAATGTCAGGGCAGTTGTTATGTTGCAGCTGTGAGATGTGGGCGCTTTTGGACGCCAAGGCGATCCATGACAAACACGCCTGCAGGAAGTGTAAGCAGCTTGAGGAACTCCGGATCAGGATTATTGATCTGGAGCTGAAATGCAGACACTG
Source organism: Carcharodon carcharias (assembly GCF_017639515.1). Classification (NCBI taxonomy): domain Eukaryota; kingdom Metazoa; phylum Chordata; class Chondrichthyes; order Lamniformes; family Lamnidae; genus Carcharodon; species Carcharodon carcharias. Next base: position 2,020,862 of record NC_054500.1, read on the forward strand.
CACAGCACTAGGGAAGGGGAGAAATATCTGGATACTTTGCTCCAGAAAACAGTCACACCTCTTAGAAGAGGGCCATCTGTTTTGTTTAGCAGTGATGGACAGGAGCACGTGACTGTCAGTGAGGCAGGTAATGGGACCGAGCAGACAGTAGGGGAGGAGGCTCAGGCTTTGCAATTGTCAAACAGCTTTGAGGTGCTCACAGCCTGGGAAGAGTGTCCTCTGTAATCACCAGCTCCGTGAAGCAGTCTAGGAAGAGTGCCCTTTGTAGTCACCGTTGCCATGAAGCAGTCTGCGAAGAGTGCCCTCCACAGCCACTGTTGCCGTGAAGCAGTCTGGGAAGAGTGTCCTCCGCAGTCACCATCGCCGTGAAGCAGTCTGGGAAGAGTGCCCTCCACAGCCACTGTTGCCGTGAAGCAGTCTGTGAAGAGTGTCCTCTGCAGTCACCGTCACCGTGAAGCAGTTTGGGAAGAGTGCCCTCCACAGCCACTGTTGCCATGAAGCAGTCTGTGAAGAGTGTCCTCTGCAGTCACCGTCACCGTGAAGCAGTCTGGGAAGAGTGCCCTGCACAGTCACCAGTGCTGTGAAGCAGTCTGGGAAGAGTGTCCTCTGCAGTCACTGTCGCTGTAAAGCAGCCTGGGAAGAGTGTCCTCTGCCATCACCGTCACCGTGAAGCAGTCTGGGAAGAGTGTCCTCTGCCGTCACTGTCACCGAGTGAAAAAAAACAGTGATATCACAGGAAAAGCGTAAGTTGGTAAGTAACTGCTAGTTTGAACTACCTATTCTAAGTTGATTTCAGATTAAAGGTTACTACTGGGGCCCAGGATCAGAGGCCTAACACTTCAGCTTCAACTCAGCAGAGAGGGCAAGTTCCAATTGATTTTAAAAAGTGTATTTTGAATCTCTATTCTAGCTTGTTTTCAGATTAAAGGTAAATAGGAGAAATATTTTACAGATTGATAAACTAAAGACCAGTAGGAAATTTAAAAACAAATTGAAAAACTAAATAAAATAGAGATGCAGGGCCAGGCGATGTGTTGTAGCTGCATGATGTGGGGGCTGGTGGACTCCATTGTAGTTCCTAGTGACCACATCTGTAGCAAACGTTGGTTGCTCGAGGAACTCCAGCTCAGAGTTGATAAGCTGGAGTCTGAGCTTCAGACACTGCGACACATCAGGGATGGGCAGAGTTACCTGGACGCTGTGTTTCAGGAGACAGTCACACTCCTTAGATTAATTACCTTAAATTCAGCTAGTGATCAGGGACGGGGGGTGTGACTACGAGTGAGGCAGGTAGAGGGATCCAGGAAGTAGCATTGCAGGAGCCTCAGCCCTTGCCCTTGTCCAACAGGTTTGAGATTCTTGCCCCCTGTGTGGACAAGAGCGGGGACTATAGGGAGGATGAGCAACTGACCATAGCACCGTGGCACAGGGAGCCATTCAAGTTGGGGGGAGAAAAGAGAAATGTAGTTGTAACGGGGATGGTATAGTTAGGGGAATAGATACTGTTTTCTGTAGCCAGGATCAAGACTCCTGAAGGCTGTGTTACATACCTGGTGCCAGGGTTCAGGATATCTCATCTGGGCTGCAGAGGAAATTAGAGTGAGAGGGGAAAGATGTAGTTGTTGTGGTCTACGTAGGTATCAACGATTTAGGTAGAACGAGGAAAGAGGTTCTGCTGAGGGAATACGAGTAGCTAGGGACTAACTTAAAAAGCAGAACCAAAAAGAAATAATCTCCGGATTACTATCTGAGCCACGAGCTAATTGGCACAGGGTCAATAAGATTAAAGAGGTAAATGTGTGGCTCAAAGATTGGTGTGGGAGAAATGGGTTCAAATTCATGGGACATTGGCACCAGTACTGGGGAAAGAGGGAGCTATTCTGCTCAGACGGGCTCCACTTGAATCATGCTGGGGCCCGTGTCCTGGCGAATCGCATAACTAGGGTTATAGACAGGGCTTTCAACTAAATGATGGGGTGATTGTTCAGTTACATGGAAATATAAAAAATCAAAGTTTAAGGAGTGGGTAAGAGTGCAGGTTAGTGACGAGACTGATTGTTACCAAAAAGTGAAAGGAAGGGACAGAGTGTGTGAACGACATATTGCACCAAAGAATCATATAAGAGTAGGGAAAATTGACAATATGGCAAACTTAAAGGCTTTGTGTCTGAATGCACGTAGCATTCAGAATAAAACTAATGAGTTAACAGCGCAAATAGAGATAACTAGGTATTATTTGGTGGCGATTACTAAGACGTGGTTACAGAGAGAACAGGTTTGGGAGTTGAATATCCAAGGGTACACAGTGATTCGGAAGGATAGGCAGGAAGGAAAAGGCGGTGGTGTAGCTTTGTTAGTAAAGGAAGAGATCAGTGCTATAGTGAGGAATGATATAGGCACTGGTTAGCAAGACATAGAGTCGGTCTGGGTAGAAATAAGAAATAGCAAGGGAAAGAAGCTCCTGGTAGGAGCAATCTCACCCAAACAGTAGTTCAGCAGTAGGGCACAGTATAAACCAGGAAATACTGGGAGCATGTAAGAAAGGCACGGCAATAATCATGGGCGATTTTAATGTGCATATATTCTGGACTAATCAAATTGGCAAGGGTAGCCTCGAGGGAGAGTTCATAGAATGTATTAGAGATTGTTTCTTGGAGCAATATGTTGTGGAACCAACCAGGGAGCAGGCTTTTCTGGATTTGGTTTTGCGTAATGAGATGGGATTAATTAATGATCTCATTGTAAAGGATCCTTTAGGGAAGAGTGATCATAGCATGATAGAATTTCAAGTTCAGTTTGAGAGTGAGAAACTTGAGTCCCACACTAGTTTATGGAGTTAAACAAAGATAGGCACATAGGCATGAGGGCAGATTTGGTCCTAGTGGTCAGGCCAGGAAGACTACAAGGTAGGACAGTTGATGAACAGTGCCAGATTTTTAAGGAGATATTCAATTCCTTCCAAGTAAAATATATTCCAAAGAGGAAGAAATATGGTAGGAGGGGGGAAAAGCATCCATGGCTAAGCAAGGAAGTAAGGAAATTAAAGGTAACATAAAGGCAAAAACTAAGGCATACCAAATTGCAAAGGTCAATGGCAGGCTGGAAGATTGGGAAACTTATAAAGATCAACAGAGGGTTACTAAAAAAAATAATAAAAAGAGCAAAGTTAAATTATGAAGGAAAATTAGCGCAAAATGAAAAACTGATAGCAAAAGCTTCTGCAAGGATGAGACTGGGGAGTTAATAGTGGGGAATGCAGAAATGATATATTTTGCCTCAGTTTTCACGGTGGAGGACAGTAGTAGCACCCCAATAGTAACAGGTAGTGCAGAGGATATAGAGAAGGAGGAACTCAGAACAATCATCATCACTAGAGAAAAAGTACTGAGCAAACTATTGGGATTAAAGGGTGACAAGTCCCCAGGACCTGATGGCCTACATCCCAGGGCCATAAAGGAAGTGGCAGCGGAGATAGTGGATACATTGGCTGTAACATTCCAAAATTCCCTGGATTCTGGAAAGGTTCCAGAGGATTGGAAAAATACTAATATAATGCCTTTATTCAAAAAAGGAGGGGAGGCAGAAAGTAGGAAACTATAGACCAGTTAGTTTAATGTCTGTCATTAGGAAATTGTTGGAATCCATTATTAAGGAAGTAGTAATGGGGCATTTGGAAAATCAAAATGCAATCCATCAGAGTCAGCATGGTCTTATGAAGAGTAAATCGTGTTTGACTAATTTGCTAGAGTTCTTTGAAGATGTGATAAGCGAAGTGGATAATGGGGATCCTGTAGATGTAGTATATCTGAACTTCCAGAAGGCCTTTGATAAGGTGCCACACAAAAGATTAATACACAAGATAAGATCACATGGAGTTAGGGGTAATATATTAGCTTGGATAGAGGATTGGCTAACCAACAGAAAGCAGAGAGTCAGAATAAATGGGTCTTTTTCCAGATGGCAAGCTGTAACTAGTGGGGTGCCACAGGGTTCGGTCCTTGGGCCCCAACTATTTACAATCTATATTAATGACTTGGATTCAGGGATGGAAGGTACTATCGCTAAATTTGCAGATGACACCAAATTGGTGAGAAAGTAAGTTGTAATGAAGAAATAAGAAATTTGCAAATGGATATGGATAGGTTAGGTGAATGGGCCAAAATTTGGCAGATGGAGTTTAGCGTGTGAGGTTATCCATTTTGTTCAGAAGAATCAAAAGGCAACTTATTATTTAAATGGGGAGAAACTTCAGAATGCTTCAATGCAGAGGGATCTGGGTGTCCTCGTGCATGAATTGCTGAAAGCTAGTATGCAGGTACAGCAGGTAATATGGAAGGCAAATGGAATTTTGGTATAATTGCTAAAGGAATAGAGTATAAAAATAGGGAAATATTGTTGCAACTGTACAAGGCATTGGTGAGACCGCACCTGGAGTACTGTGCACAGTTTTGGTCCCCTTACTTGAGGAAGGATGTGGTTGCATTGGAGGCAGTTCAGAGGAGGTTCTCTAGATTGATTCCAGAGATGTGGGGCTTGTCTTATGAGGAGAGATTGAGCAATTTAGGCCTATACTTGCTGGAGTTTAGAAGGATGAGAGGAGATCTAATTGAGGTATATAAGATGCTAAAGGGGATAGACACAGTAGACGTGGAGCACGTTTCCCCTTGTGGGGCATTCTAGAACGAGAGGCCATAGTTTTAGGCTAAGGGATGGTAGATTTAAATCAGAGATGAGGAGGAATTACTTTTCTCAAAGGGTCGTGAATCTGTGGAATCCTTAGAGTGCAGTGGATGCCGGGACGCTGAATAAATTTAAGGAGAGATAGACAGATTTTTAATTAGTAATGGGTTGAAAGGTTATGGGGGGGGTTGTGGGGTGGGGTGGTGGGGGGGGGGGTGGTGGAATTGGAGTTGAGGCCGAAATGAGATCAGCCATGATCGTATTGAATGGCGGGGCAGGCTCGTGGGGCTGAATTGCCTACTCCTGCTCCTAGTTCTTATGTTCTTATGTTCTTAACCTGTGCAGATGAAAATGAAATCTGCAAAGTGGATGAGCTGGCTGGCCATGGCACTGGTACAGGAAGCCATTCAAGTTGGGGGAGCAAAGAGGGATGTGGCGGTAGAAGGGGATAGTATAGTGAGGGGGATTGACACTGTTCTCTGCAGCAAAGAACGAGAGTCCAGACGGCTATGCTGCCTGCCCTATGCCAGGGTTCAGGACATCTGCTCAGGGGCAGAGAGGAACTTGCAATGGGAGGGGGAGGATCCAGTTGTTGTGGTCCGTGTAGGTACCAATGATATAGGTAGAACTAGGAAAGATGTTCTGCAAAGAGAAGCTAGGGTCCAAATTAAGAAGCAGAACCTCAAAGGTAATAATCTCTGTATTATTATCTGAGCCATGTGCAAATTGGCATAGGGCAAATAAGATTAGAGAGACGAATGTGTGGCTGAAAGACTGGTGTGGGAGAAATGGGGTCTGGTTTGTGGGGCACTGGCATCAGTACTAGGGAAAGTGGGGGCTGTACTGTTGGGACGGTTTACACCTGAACCATGCTGGGATAAGTGTGCTCGCAAATCGCATAACTAGAGAAGTAGAGAGGCCTTTAAACTCAGCAAGACGGGCGAGAGATCAAGCTTGTGTAAGAGGTAGCAATTCAAGGGGTGGAGTTAAGATGGGAAAGCAAAATAGTAATATGAGAAATGAGGGTCAGAGAATGGCAGGAAGGGACAGAGAGAAAAAAAAACTAAGAATACATCAACAGTCTAGAATAGGGACTGAATTTCCCAGAACTGCACTAAGTGTGGTAGGGGGTGGGTAAAATGGAGTCCTACCCGCCGACGAAACTGGTGGGTTTTCACGCTGTATCATCCGGATCCTGCCTCATTATATATTCACTCCTGTGAAACACGCCGTTTCGGTGGCGAGCTGGCATTTACCCACTCGCCATCACCCCGCTGTTGCATCACGCTGGCCGCCATCTTTAAAAGGCAGCCACCAGTAAAGTGCTCATCACCACCAGCTCACCACCACTGTCTGGAAGACATGGCCAGCAAAGGCAAAAAGACTGCAGCCCCCCGCTTCAACGACAGGTCCCTTGAGTGACTGCTGGATGCCATGGAGGCCCACCGTGAGTGATGTGTCCTCTTTCACAGGCCACTGCCATACACTAATTATCTCCCCTTGCTTTCGCAGCCACATCTGAGAAGCAGCCGATGGAGTCTATGAACCAGGGCCTCCAAGCAAGCCCCAAAGAAACCTCTGAAGAGGAATCTGAAGGCACTCTCCCTGCAGTCCCATTACAGCACTCACCCACACCCTCCTCCAGCGCAGACACACACCTCAGTGGGGCCCAGCTTTAGAGTAGTCTCTGGATCACAATCTGGTGAGCACATCGCACTTGCTGATCCACAGCAGGCAGAGGCAGGGACTTCCCAGATCCTTAGCACTCGGAGGACTGCTGGAGGCCAGAATGTTGCCTCTGGATGAGCCTCTGGACTCGGTCATGTCACAGTTGTTGGAGCTGCAAAGGCAAGCAAGGCAACAACAGGAAGGAATGTCCGCTGCACTCCTCAGATTGCAAGGCACGATGGAGGAGTCTGTCCACCTTCAGGCTGAGGTGATAGCACCGAGGTCCACACTAGCAGGATGGTAGCAGCCATGGAGACTACTGTGCGGGCTTAACTCCACCGTTGATACCATAGTTGACCTCCAAAAGTGTGTATGTGAGATGGGTGCTGGGCAGCTCGATCGCACTCCTTCCGCTCACGGAGTCAGCCAGGGGCCCTCGGGCACCCATAGGGAAGAGGATGGCTCCGGGGCCATCCACCCAGGTGCCTCTGGGAGTGACCAGCTCATCTGACTCCTCTCTCCCTGTGACCTCCGCAGATCCAGCTTCACAAGCTGAGGAGGGTGCCACTGCCACACAGCAGGACCCCGAAAGCGGGCTGGGATCCTCCAAGCCTTGGCCCTCCAGAGGACATTCACCAAAGTAATCACAGACAGGGCGTCACAGTCAGCAGGCTGCCTCCACCTCCGCTGTGGACGTCTGGGGAGCACCAAGATGTAGCGGCAGGGTTAGAACAGGTAAGGAGAATTAACTCTTTTAGACTCAACCAAATTAACTAAACTAACAAAATGAGGGATTAAGTAAACACAGCCCCTAAATTAGGATAGCTATAAAACCAAAGATAAAGTTTAAAGAAAACTTACAAACATCAAATCAAAATGTGATTAAGGGGGTCGATAAAACACCCCAGTCCCCGCGGTGCCCACCGGGCATGGGAGGCCTCGACAGTGCCGGCAGACACCGCGTGCTCCCTCTCCAGGGACACCTGAACGCGAACGTAGCTGCAGAAGAGGGGCAGACATTCGGGTTGGATGACCCCCCCTCGATCGCCCGCTGCCTGGACCTGTTAATGGCTAACTTGGCCAAGCCCAGGAGCAGGTTCACGAGGAGGCCCTCCTCCCTCCTGGCCCCCCTCCGCACTGGGTGCTCGTAGATCAGGAGCGTGGGGCTGAAGTGCAAACAAAACATTAATAAGAGGTTCTTTAAGTAACTGAAAAGGGAGCGTAGCCTACAACACCCTACATAAACATGGTCCATGGGCTCCACAAGACAGCAAAAAGGATAATTAGTTGCACAGCCTGGGCATGGGTATTAATCACTTGTATATAAGGTTCACTATTGTCAATAAACTCCCAAGAATGTCTCCTTGCTCTGATGAGCAGTGTTCTTGTCACTCAGATCTGAAACCTTTCTGCACAAGATAAAAGGCAGGTGTCTCAACCCAGGGCCTCTTCCCTGTGCTCTGTGTGGCCTTCAGACCACAGTGATGGTCCAGCCTCACACTCCCTGGAAACATCAAAGACTGCATCAAAGACTATTACAGAAAATAAAATGCATAGTATAGTGGGTAACATATTAGCATGGATAGAAAATTGGCTGGCTAGCAGAAAGCAGAGAGTGTGCATAAATGGGTCTTTTTCTGATTGGCAGAATGTGACGAGTGGCGTCCCACAGGAGTCTGTACTTGGGCCTCTACATTTTTACAATTTACATCAATGACCTTGGTGAGGGGAGTGAAGACATGGTAGCTAAGTTTACAGCTAACACAAAGATGGGTAGGAAAGTATGTTGTGAAGAGGACATGAGGAGGTTGCAGATGGATATAGATAGATTGAGTGAATGGACAAAGAACTAGCAAATGGAGTTTAATGTGGGAAAATGTGAAGTTATTCACTTTGGCAGGAAGAACAAAAAAGCTGAGTATTACTTAACTGGAGAAAGGCTGCATAATCCTGAGATGCAGAGGGATCTAGGTGTCTAGTACAAAAGTCACAAAACGTTAGTATGTAGGTACAGCAAGTAATTAAGAAGGTTAATAGAATGCTGTCCCTTATTACAAGAAGGACTGAACATAAAAGTAAGGATGTTATGCTCCAGTTATACAGGGCATTGGTGAGACTGCACCTCGAATACTGTGTGCAGTTTTGGTCTCCTTATTTAAAGAAGGATGTAAGTGCATTGGAGGCAGCTCAAAGAAGGTTCACTAGATTGATATCTGGAATGAGTGGGTTGTCTTGTGAGGAAAGGTTAGAAAGACTGAGCTCGTTTCCACTGGAGTTTAGAAGAGTGAGGGGTGATTTGATTGAAGTGTGCAAGATCCTGAACGGTCTTGACAAGGTGGACATCAAAAGGATGTTTCCTCTTGTGGGTGAGTCCAGAACTGGGGGGGGGGGGGGGCACTGTTTTAAAATTAGGGATCGCCCTTTCAGGACAGAGATGAGGAGAATTTTTTTCTCTGAGGGTTGAGCAACTTTGGAACTCTCTGCCTCAGAAGGTGGTGGAGGCAGGGTTATTGAATATTTTTAAGGCAGAGGTAGATAGATTCTTGTTAGGCAAGGGATTCAAAGGTTATTAGGGTTAGATGGGAATGTGGAAATCGAAACACCAGGAGATCAGTAATGATCTCATTGGATGGTGGAGCAGGCTCGACAGGATGAATGGTCTACTCCTGTTCCTAATTCTTATGTTCTTACACTCCTTATGGTAGTGAGTTCCAAAATCTTATCATTCCCTTGGTAAAGAAGTTTCTTCTGCATTCCTTCTTGGATTTATTAGTAACTAACTTGTGTATATAGCCTCCGTGTTCTGGACTCCCTTATAACTTCACTAAACTACTAACCCCTTGATAACCCATCTCTTCACTTAAAGAATTGTAAAACCAAATTAAAAATGCATGTATACAGACAGGGCCTCAGACTTCCAGACCCAATTCAGAAAAACCTCTAAATGAAACCAAAGCCAGGTTTCAGCTTTCTTAACACCCAAAACCAAAATATGAATTAAACTTAAAGCTATACCTTGTTCCTAACAAGCAAAGCTGGGTAAATCAGTGAACTGAGCCATTAGATCAGAATTTGATTTAATTACTGGCAGAGGCAAGTCAGTTTCTCTATACGGCCTATAATTTGGGGCTGTAATGATTGGTGCATGAAGTGGAAACAGCAGGGGCAGGATTTTCCCCCCATCGGGGGCAAAGTTGAAGTGTGTGTGCGCTTCTGACTGGCTCCCCTGGTCAGGGGCGTGGCACCATTTTATGTGGGCAGGCCAGTTAAGGCCCGCCCAGCGTGACGTCCGCACAGAAGCGCTATGTGCTCCCTGCGTGGGCGGGGGGAATCCCTAAACCTGAGTGCGCTCACTCGTGCATGCGTTTGAAAGAGCGCACTCATCTCCCTGAGGCTAAGTGCTGCCTCAGGGAGATCGGCTGTACTGTCAAAAATATTAAAAATAGAAAAAAAAATCCCTGACATGTTCCCTCATGTGACAGTCACATGAGTTGGGGCATGTCCATAATTTAAAAAAAACTTCAATTAAACATTTTAAAATCTGCATGAAACCTTATCCCGCCCGTGGATGAGGTTTCATGCCTTTTCTAATTCCCGCCGGGGCTCTTGGCCTGCCTGCCAACCATAAAGTTGGATGGGCAGGTCCATTAATTATTTTAATGACCCTGTCAATGGCCTCAATTGGCCATTGACAGGTCGGCGGGCGCACAGCTGATTTCGCTGCACCCCCACCTACCCGAAAATTTAAATGGGACACAGTGACGTCGGGAGTTCCGACTGATGTCACCCCGCGTCAGTTTATGCGTCGGCGAGCGGGGGGCTCATATAATTGTGTAATCACAGTGTTCTTGTGTGATTGGCTTGTAAGTGCGATGTTGGGGCAGTGTAAAGGATACTTCATTCTGTATGTAATTTACCACTTGGTGATGTGCATGAGTTAAGTGCCAGATTGGTAACAACACCATATCAATCTTGACTCAGCTTGGAAAGACCAAAAATTTGACTGGACACAATTTAAGGTAATATTAATACTCACTTTACTCTTTTGCATGTAAAAGCAATAATATTGCTGTCAACATAATGACTGAAAACAGTTTCTGAATCGGAAAAACACAACATTAGATGGATGTTCAGTTTAGCAAAGATTATTTGTAAAATTTAATCTACAAGATTACAGTAGGTGTTTAACAAAGTTACATAGAATTTACAGCATGAAATCAGACCCTTCAGGCCAACTGGTCTGTCCAGTGTTTCTGCTCATTACGGGCCTCTTCCCCCATTCTTTATCTCTTCCTATCAACATATCCTTCTGTTCCTTTCTTCCTCATACATTGGTTATAGCTTTCCCTTAAATGCATCTATTCTTTTGGCCCCAGCTACTCCTTGTAGCAAGTTCCACATTTAATCACTGTCTGGGTAAAGAAGCTTTTCCTGAATTCCTTATTGGATTAATTAGAATCATAGAATGGTTACAACATAGAAGCCATGCTGGCTCTCTGAAGGACCAATTCACCTTGTGCCACTTTCACACCTTTTCCCTGCAGCCTTGCACATTCTTCCTTTTCAGATAATAATCCTCTTGAACTCCTCGGTTGAATCTTCCTGCATTACACTCTTTGGCGGTGCATTCCAGATCCTAACCATTTGTTGGATGTAAAAGTTTTTCCTCATGCCACCGTTGCTTCTTTTGCCAATTACCTTAAACCTGAAAAAAACTCAGCAGGTCTGGCAGCATCTGCAGAGAGGAGCACAGTTAACGTTTCGAGTCCGAATGACCCTTCAACCGAGTTCTGTTGAAGGGTCATTTGGACTCGAAATGTTAACTGTGCTCCTCTCCGCAGATGCTGCCAGACCTGCTGAGTTTTTCCAGGTATTTTTGTTTTTGTTTTGGATTTCCAGCTTCCGCAGTTTTTTGCTTTTACCTAAAACCTGTGCTTTTTGGTTCTTGATCCTCCCACCTATGGGAACAGTTTTCCCTAACTACCCTGTCCAGATCTCTCATGATTTTAAACACTTGTATCAAATCTCCTTTCAACCTTTTGTTCTCCAAGGAGAACAACCCTGCTGCCTTACCAATCTATCCAAGTAACTGAAAATCCTTATCCTTGGAACTATTCTCGTGAATCTTTTCTGTACCGTCTCTAATGCCCTCATATCTTCCCTAAAAGATGGTGCCTAGAACTGGACATAATACTCCAATTAAGGCCAAACCAGTGTTTTGTATAGGTTTACCATAACTTCCTTAAGTAGAAGAAACTAGTTGGCATTATATAGGATTATGGAATAGTTGAGCTCGAGTATAAACACATTGACACATATGGATATACCTAGGGTGACTGGAGATGAAGACCCTTTTGCAATAATAATCAGTAGTGATAATAGGACAATGGAGCACCATGCTTGTGCTGGCTCAGTAGGTCCCACTGCCTTGCTCTTTCTCCATAGCCTTGCAATTTGTTTACCCCTTCCAAGCATTTATCCAATTGCCTTTGGAAATTTACTGTTGGATCTGATTTTACCCTCTCAGGCAGTCCATTCCAAGTCATAACTCCATAAACAAAAAAATCTCCTCACCTCCCCTCTGGTTCTTTTGCCAATTATCTTTGAATTGACTATCTTATGGGCCCTAGTTTTTCAGTTAGCCTTTGTAATTTAAACAGCAAATGAACAGAAATGGGTTTTAAGTCTATTACTTGGATGGTATTTGTATAAGACAAATGATATACAATGTCTTTTTCTGGGCAGCATATTTAGAGCTCAATTTTTGCAAATTAAATATTTGAGGTAGGCACTAGTCATTTTTAACATCGATGAGTTTTTTCAAGCTCTGAAGTCTATTAATCCAGGCTTTGGAATATGTAATCACTCTCCCTAATTTTCATTCTCTGATTTGTTACTGATTTTCTTTTCCTAATTTCTAGCTACACATCTTTCCCATACTTAGGATGTTGTATTACATTTGTGTTAACTGAGCGATGCTGTTGGATTATACCTTCTATATGCCACAGTACATTCTGACATTGTCACAGAAACAACTGATGAAATGCAGTTAAAAGGTTCATTTTGAATGCCTCAATTTATGAAGGTCGTGGAGATGGTGCAGAGGAACTTTGAAGGAATGGTAAAGCAGGGACGACGAATTTCAGTTATATGGAAAACTGAGAGAGGCTAAAATCTTAGAACAGAAAAGGTTATGAGGAAACGTAATTGATGGATAAATGTTGGCCAGACCTCTGGGAAGAACTTTCCTGCTCTTCTTCAAAATAGTGCTGTATAATTGAGGTGCTCTCCGACTGTTCAATTCATAGGAAAAGGTGTTTTTGTCTGCTTCAAATCCTTTATTATTATTGTATGTTTGAGTTAGTATGATTCAACAGTTGGGCCAGTATACTTGAGGAATCATTGACCAGTAGAGAAGTAACCTTTTAAGTGTGGAGTTTGTTTTATCGTTTTTCTCTCACTATATGACCTCTCATTCTAAACGCATAGCATTGGCAGGGGATGAGATTGCTCTTCTCCCTAATAATCTGCTTCCGAGAAGTAATTCCATCTTCCTCTTTAAGGAACAATCTAGATTAATTGTATAAGGCAGGATAATTTTTGCATCTTTAACAGTAAATTTGTAACTGATTGATAGAAACTTCTGAAAGATTTCGGGATCTCCATCCAGTGTCAATAATTTTTCAATGCTGGATTGAATTAATATCAGCCTGTCTGAGGAGTTTTCAAAAATGGTCCACAGTAGCATATTGTCATTAATATTCTTTTCATTGCTTAACTCATTCCTTTGCTCTTCATCTTCCAAGCATTGCCAGATCCAACTGAGGCGACATGGCCAGCAGCTGGCTAGAATAACCCATGCTGCAATTCTCTGAGGAGGAAAGGAACTCATTGGAACATTTCTCTCCAGCATGAGCCCCACCATAATTGGAATTATGTTTACTATCCTCCTCATCTGCAGGAAGTTGTCCTCAATGTAGTCATGCAGGTTACTTTCTCTTTCCACTAAGCACTGATAGACCTGTCGGATATGGTGACCTGTTTTCAAGTTCCCATTTCTTTCCTTAGAAGGTTGGCCATGTCCACTAGAAATGGTAATCAGCGGCACAATTTCCAAAGGGTTTCCCTGACATTTGTTTGCTACAGGTCGTTCAGGCTGCAATGGGGTGTCTTCCATAAGGGCACTCTTGCCATCCACTATTTGCTGAATAAAATTGAGTTTGGTCTCACTGTCCATTTTTGGGACAGAAAATGGCAGCGTCACAATCCTGTTAAGGAACTCGTAGCCATTATCTGCCATACCCTTGAGAGTGTTAGAGTTCTCCACACAGGCAACGATAATGCTAGGGTCAACAGCCAACACTGAAATAAAAGGAGCATTTAAATCTGAAAGAAGGATGTTCATAGCATCTAAGACTCCAACAACTTTATCTGGAGTGCACCTGTCAAGGCTCACGATTTTCAGCACAATTCGAATCTTTCTTCGTTCAAAGATTTCTATGTAATGGATGAAGTTTGTAAGAATTTTAATCTCTTGCTTTACATCATTCATGAACCCTAGTTGAGCGCTGAAGTCTGATTTGTTCATTAGGCTTTCCATTTTGGCCCTTTGGCTAACTAAAATATTCTTGCCCACCATGACGGAGTTTTTCATTGTAAGGAGAGCAGAACATCCAATTAATCCAAAACCAACACCTTCCAAGGCCATGAGGTAATCATTCCCCATTTCATCAACAGAAAAGCCAAACTTTGAGATGACTAGTAATAGTGCCAGAGCTATCAACAGGAGCAAACTGAAAATAAGCCAAACTGGAATTCCAAGGATTTTTTTAGACACCCATTCACAGCTGGATTCACTTGTTTGTACAGTGGCCTGGTGACCAAGAGCCCTAACAATGCTGGTTGGAATGCATCCAAACTGATCTTTAATGCTATCACACAATGTTGTTATAAGTCCAGCCCACAACTTTTCACTTCCCGCAAATTGCCATGCACTGAATTGAATGAATATAAATCGGACATTTTTCCGCTTTTGATGTTGTTCTGTCAGTTGAGGCTGAAGGAAAACCAAATGCAACAAAAGGGAAACAAATCCAAGACCAGTGGCTGTCCGAGGTTTCTCTTGGGTCCTCGTCAGTTCTTTTTTCTCTCTGTTAAGCACTTCTGATATCATTTGTCCTATAAAAGGATGATATTGTTAGCACACACATTTACTTTTAAAATACAAATGTTTAGGGTGACATTTATAAACTTCAGCTAGGAATGTGCATTCATCTTTGGTTCACAGGTACAAATTGAACTTCTTGTACTTTTCTCAATTATTATCATCTCCCTCCATTTGCTAATTATCCCTATTATTCTGTGGACAGAAAGAGCTCCCATTTATAAAGCACCTTTTGCAAACTTGGAGTGTCCCTAAGTATTTTTCCAGTAGCATAGTAAATATATGTATGTTATTGCACTGTAGGGTCAAAGGGTTAGGCAGGACCAGGATGGTGAAGGGAGTTGAGATGCTCTTCACTCACAAAAAGTTGCATATGGTCAACACCTCAAATAGCCTCTCCTAATCAGACTCCTATAGCCCGTGCTGATCCCTTTTTAGAACTGTGGGTAGAGATGTAAAGGCAAGTGGTTGGCGCTTCAAAACCAGAAAACTCCAAGTATGTGTGGCTCTTCACCCTTGGCTGGCAGCATACCAATGTGAGGTAAAACTCTGTTTTAAACCCTTGCCACCATCTATGGACCAAATAGTGAAGTTGTTGTCAGTTGACAGTGCGGAAGAACACAGTCAATGCCAACGGACTGGATGGCAAAGGAGAAAGGGCAAATGAGATTCTCCAGCTTGTTTAGCAAACCATCTAGGAGAACAGCTCCAAAACTAAAACTCGCATCCTCTCAGCTGCTGTGCTTGTGGCACATGTTGCACCTGTGTAGAATTAGCTGCCTCAGATGGGAGAATGAGAGCACATCTGCACAATTCCACCCACAGAAATAGGACCTTTTGCTTTACTCCAGTTCGACCTGTTAGAGTTGAAATCTGGGAAATTGTAACCATTTACAGTCACAATGTAATGCATGTTCAGGTGAAGAATGAAGTCAGTAAGAAGTCAGGTGAAAGGTAATGTAACTAAGTTTGGATATGATATACCCCCCCTCCCTGAGCTTTTGATTGTGTTATGGAAGAAGTTGATCTATTACCAAATTTGACAACATACTAAGGAGTTGAGAAAATAAACTGATAAGCTAAGCACCGGATCCAGTTGGTCTACAATTTAGAATTGGAGTTTGAATATTGAGGTTCCTCCTTGGATAAGGATTATACATCAGGCCTTGCTGCTGGTGCAGTTAACAGTAGTGATGGACCTATTGGCTGATTTGCTTTGCTGGGCAAAGAAAATGAAAGCAAAGAAGTGAAACAAATTAATGCCCCAGGTATACCAAAACCTTGAACCTCATTATCATCAAGCTGCCGCCTGTGTGCACATTGAAGTGGAAGGGTGCATCTTGCAGAGTGTTAGGAAAGCGTTAATGGGCTGACTACAAGTTCAAAGTAATGTTTGTTATGTGGAAACCAAATAGGTGTAATACTTGCTAATTACATTGATATTTGTTAATAGCAGTTATACTGTTGAAATGAATAGAACAATTTGAATTGAATAGAACTGTTTATCACAGCAAACAGTTGAAATCAGCAAAGGCTGATTGAAACCAGACATGTAATCACAGGAGGGAAGACAACTTAGGAATATACAAAACAACCTACAGACAGTCATGCACCCAACTAACCATATCCAGAAGAGGATTGTGCATGAGTTTTTTCAATAACTATATTCTGTATGTAAACCCCTGAAACCGTCTGACACCAAAGCACTCAAAAAAGAGGACAGGAAAAAAGACATATCAATGGGTAGGTCTCAACAAGGAAGAAAGAAGATACATATCAATGAGAAGATTCCAGGTGAACTAAGCAATCAACAATCGCAGTCAGCAATCACTCCTATGTGGCCTACAGTAATCTCAGACTGACCACCTAATGGTAACTATGATTCAATTAACAATGCCGGAAAAACTCAGCAGGTCTAGCAGCATCTGTGGAGAGAAAAAAAAAAACAGAGTTAATGTTTCAGGTCTGGGAAAAGTGTCCTGTAGTCAGCATCACAATGAAGCAATCTGGGAAGAGTGTCCTGCAGTCAGCATTGCGGTGAAGCAATCTGGGAAGAGTGTCCTGCAGTCAGCATCGTGGTGAAGCAGTCTGGGAAGAGTGTCCTGCAGTCAGCACCACTGTGAAGCAGCCTGGAAAGGGTGTCCTGCAGTCAGCATCGCGGTGAAGCAGTCTGAAAAGAGTATCCTGCAATCAACATCGCTGTGAAGTAGTCTGGGAAGAGTGTCCTGCAGTCAGCATCACAGTCTGTACTGGAGTGCTGCTTTGAGAGTTCGGTGAGGAGGGAACGAGGTGATCCTTTGAGTACGGTCAGGTAAGTATTTACTACTTTTATCACTTATAGTTTTTAAGGTCTTATTTTGTGGTTCATCATTTGTAAGGGCTATATTCTGTAACAACGAGGGGCAGGGAAGAAGGGCCCAAGAGTAATTGATATTATTTGATATTAAGTATCTTCTAAAAGGTTTAATTTAATTTAAAGGGGTAAATCATGGCAGGAGAGCTCAAAGCCATGGTGTGCTCCTCCTGCTCTATGTGGGAAGCCAGGAACACTTCCAGTGTCCAGGGCCAGCATGTGTGTGGGAAGTGTCTTCAGCTGCAGCTTCTGGAAGCCCGGGTTTCACAGCTGGAGCGGTGGCTGGGGACACTGTGGAGCATCCGTGAGGTGGAGAGCATCGTGGATAGCACAAATAGAGAGGTGATCACACTGCAGGCTAAGAGTCCACAGGCAGGAAGGGAATGGGTGACTACCAGGCAGAGCAAGAGGATTAGGCAGGCAGTGCAGGAATCTCCTGTGTCTGTTCCCCAGCAAAACAGATATACTGCTTTGAATACTGTTGAGGGGAATGGCCTCTCGGGGAAAGCAGAAACAGCCAAATTTGTTGCACCATGGTTGGCTCTGCTGCACAGGGAGTAGTAAAAAGTGTGGGAATGCAATAGCTATAGGGGATTCAGTTGTAAAGGGAATAGATAGGCATTTTTGTGGCCTCAAACAAGACTCCAGGATGGTATGTTGCCTCCCTGGTGCTAGGGTCAAAGATGTCTCAGAATGGCTACAGGACATTCTGAAGGGGGAGGATGAACAGCCAGTGATTGTGGTACAAACAACATAGGTTAAAAAAGGGATGAGGTCCTAAAAGCAGAATATAGGGAGTTAAGAAGTAAGTTGAAAAGTAGGATCTCAAAGGTAGTGATCTCAGGATTACTACCAGTGCCATGTGCTAGTCAGAGTAGAAATAGCAGGATATATCGGATGAATGTGGGGCTGAAGAGGTGGCGTGAGGAGGATGGTTTCAGATTCCTGGGACTGGAAGGTGGGACCAGTACAAACTGGAAGGGCTACACCTGAGCAGGACTGGGACTGATGTCCTAGGGGGAATATTTGCGAGAGTGGTTGGGGAGGGTTTAAACTAAAATGGCAGGGGTATGGGAACCTATGCAAGGAGTCACAGGAGGGGGAATCAAGGACAAGAACAAAAGACATAAAGGGGAATAAGAAAAGTGATAGGCAGAGAAATCAATGGTAATCAAACTGGATCTCAGTGAAAAATAGTGGCAACGGGACAAGTAACATTAAAAAGACAAGCCTTAAGGCTTTGTGCCTTAACGTGAGGAGCATTCACAATAAAGTGGATGAATTAACCGCACAAATAGATGTAAATAGGTATAATATAGTCAGGATTACGGAGACGTGGCTGCAAGGTGACCAGGGATGGGAACTGAACATCCAGGGGTAGTCAGCATTTAGGAAGGACAGACAAAAAGGAAAAGATGGTGGAGTTGCATTGCTGTTTAAAGAGGAAATTAACACAATAGTGAGGAAAGATATTAGCTCCGACGATGTGGAATTTGCATGGGTAGAGCTGAGAAACTCTAAGGGGCAAAAAACATTAGTGGGGGTTGTATGTAGACCCCCAAACTGTAGTGGTGATGTTGGGAATGGCATTAAACAGGAAATGAGAGACGCATGCAATAAAGGGACACCTGTAACTATGGGTGACTTTAATCTGCAAATAGATTGATCAAATCAAATTAGTAACAATACCGTAGAGGAGGAATTCCTGAAGTGTATACAGGATGGTTTTTCGGACCAATACATTGAGGAACCCACTAGAGAAAATGAGGCCATCACTCTGGCCAGATGAGGCAGGTGCACTCGGGAGGCCCACGTAGCTGCTAGATTCGTGGAGGATGATGACATCATGCAGTGAGAGAAGTCTACAGATTTACGCATAGTCTCTGAGAATGTCTGACTGCTGTCTGGCTAAGAGCAGCTCGCTTACCGTCTGTGATCAGGGCCAGACACAGATGTGAAACTTTAAATGCACCTGATCCTTTGTCAGCCTTCAGCACCCACTGATCATATGCATTATTCTCAGATCGTGCACATTTGACAAAAAAACCACCAGCAAGAAAATCCAGATACCATCAAGCCAAACACATGCTGCAGGCCAAACTAAAATCAGTGAAGAGCCCACGATGGGGACAACAAGGCTGCAGATCTTCAGGAAGCTGCTGATAAGCATGAACTGAAGTCTCTCCGTAAAAGGTCTCTGATCTGTGTATGGTCCAAAAACCAACAGTACAACACCCGTCCTCTCAGCAGTCAGCAACCAGCTCCAAATGAGCAAGCATGAGATTCTCTATTGTTAGGAAAAACACTTTATTAATCTTGTGAACCAAGAATCACAGTGTGTGTGATGATGTCATTTAATCACTTCCACTGTATCCTGTTCTGGACAAGGTTGCCCCTGATCCATCTCAAGCTGAAGTCATCAAGACCATGAAGCAACTGTCTATGAGTAAATCTCCAACAGTTGATGGCATTCCTTTTTTAAAAACACAGTCATGGGATGTGTGCATCGCTGGCTAGCCCAGCATTTATTGCCCATCCCTAATCATCCTTGGTGGTGAACCGCTGCAGTCCATGTGGTGTAGGTACACCCACAGTATGGTTAGAGAGGGAGTTCCAGGATTTTGACCCAGCAACAGTGAAGGAACGGCGATGATGACTGGCTTTGAGGGGAACTACCAGGTATTGGTGTTCCCATGTATCCACTGCCCTTGTCCTAGATGTTAGTGTAGGTTTGGAAGGTGCTGTCTAAGGAGGCTTGGTGAGTTCCTGCAGTTTGTAGATGGTACTGCTGCCACTGTGCATCCGTGGTGGAGGGAGTGATTGTGGAAGGGGTGCCAATCAAGCAGGCTGCTTTGTCCTGGATGGTGTTGAGCTTCTTGAGTGTTGTTGGAGCTGCACTCATCTAGGCAAATGGAGAGTATTCCATCACACTCCTGACTTGTGCCTTGTAGATGGTGGAGAGATTGAGGAAACTGGGCCTGTGTTCTCTAGAACAATGAGAGGTGATCTCATTGAAACTTACAAAATTCTTACAGGGTGTGACAGGGTGGATGGGATAGGATATTTACCCTGGCTGATGAGTCTAGAACCAGGGGACACAGGCTCAGAATAAGGCTGAGATGAGAAGGAATTTCTTCACTCAGAAGGTGGTGAATCTTTGGAATTCTCTACCCCAGAGGGGTGTGGAAGCTCAGTCATTGAACATGTTCAAGACAGAGATCGATAGATTTATGGATACTAATGACATCAAGGGATTTGGGGATAGATGGAGCAAGAGGTAAATGATCAGCCATGATCTGTTTGAATGGTGGATCAGGCTTGATGGGCCAAATGGCCTTCTCCTGTTCCTATTTCCTATGCCTCTATGTTCTATTTGGCATCTATTTTCAAAAGATATGATAAACCCAATTTACTATAGATCCATTACTTTAGTATTAATCATCACAGTACAATCAGGCAGGGTCAACATGGTTTGGTGAAAGGGAAATCATGTTTGACAAATTTATTAGAGTTCCTTCAGGATCTAATAAGCAAGGTGGATAAAGGGGTACAAGCAGATGTAGTGTATTGGCTTTTCCAAATGGTATTCAATAATGTGCCACCTAAAAGGTTACTGCACATGATAAGGTGGAGGTGGGATCTATGTGTATGGAAAGTGTATCCAGCTGCTTCATCTCAAACTCAAGATTTCTGAGCTTGAGGGGCAGCTGGAGTCACTGCAGAGCATCAGGGAGGATGAAAGATTCCTGGATTATACATTCCAGGAGGTGGTCCATGGGCAGTGAGAAGTCAGGATAACGGGTGGGTGGCCACCCATCATGGTAGGAAGAGGCAGGAAGTACAGGAGCCTTCAGGGTGTGTGCCACTCTCACACATAACTGTGGAGATTGCAGGGAGTGTTGGTGCCTTGAAGGATTGCAACCCAAATCATGGCACCAATGGCCAAGGTATAGAAATGTAATTGTCATAGGAACTTACATAGTCAGGGGGACAGACAGGCATATCTGTAACAGGCACTGTGAATCCCACATGTATGGTGCCTTCCTGGTGTTGATGTAAAGAACATCACGGGGGGAGGGTGCAGAATATTCTGCAGGGGGAAGGGAGTGAGCCAGTAGTTGTGATACACGTTAGTACCAACGCCATAGAGAAGGTAGACATCAAGGTCCTACAGTCAGATTTTTAGGAGCTAGGGATGTTAAAAAGTAGAACTTCAAAGGTTGTGATCTCTGGATTACTCCCAGTGCCACATGCTAGCCAGAGTAGAAATACGAAGATAGCGAGGATCAAGGTGTGGCTTGAGACATGGTGCAGGAGGGAGGGCTTCAGATTCTTGGGACATTGGGACCAGTTCTGGGGCAGAAAGCACCTAATCAAAAGGGATGACCAATGTCCTCACAGGTAAGTTCACTAGTGTGGTTGGAGAGGATTCAACTAAATTGGCAGGGGGATGGCCACCAGCGTATAGAAGTAGAAAAGAGGAATAAGGTGCATAGATTGAGAATAGTTAGCAGTGCTGAAGAAGGGAATAGTTCCACATTAGATAGGAGCAGACTAAGAAGAAATAGTAAATTAGTAAGTAAATTAGTAAGTGGGTTCAGAGTATGGGAGAAAGTAATAAAGTCTAAGTTAGGGTTACTGTGCATGTATTTGAATGCACGGAGTGTGGTAATGAAGATTGCTGACTTAGAAGCTTAGATTGCCATGTGGAAATATGATGTTGTGGTTATCACAGAGCCCTGACTCAAAGAAGGCAGGTGTGGATTCAAAGTCAAAGGTGTTTGTGACACTGATGGCTTCCTGAGAATCTGCATACATGAACAATTCTCTCCCCTTTGTTTTTGTTAGTGGATGGGCTTCTGATACCCCAAGAGCACTCTGACCTTTAAGAGAAATACTATTCAGCTACCTTGTGTTCCATCCACATGCAACATATAACTTGCTTCCAACCTTTCATCCTTCATCTGCCCTGTTCTGCAAATATTATTTTTGTTTTTTTGAATGCATAGAACAAACTTACAGGTTTTCCTGTCTGCAGTACTTCAGCAACTGCCCCTTATCTCAATACAGCCCATCTCTTGGCCTGGATACTTATCATTCTCAGTCTTTTTGCTTTTGTTCATTCTTTCCCCTTTCCTCCAAATTCGCTTTTTGGCTCAAAGCAAAGGCCTTGCTTGTTGGTACCAACAGGCATGCTGTCCTGACTGCTCACGTTGGACTATGCAAGGCTAGATAGAACCCTGCTGGGGCCCTGAGTGTGTTTATAAGGTTAATCACGTCTTCCTAATATGGGCTGGGATTTTCCAGTCCCAAAAGCGGCGGGATTAATGACGGATATGGCAGGGGTGGGGGGAGCAATGCGGCAGGAGCTAAAAAATCATTTTCCCACCAGCGTGAAAGGATGGCAGGAACATGTGCTCCACCCCATCATGGCGGGTCGCCATTCCTGCCATAGTGAATCCGTTTTGCATCCTGTTAATGGGATGCAGATGAAGCCCGGACCAGAATTGTTCCCCCTGTACAATTATCTGCACAGCCAGCGAGTTATCACGCTGACCCGACCTTCATGGTGTGGACATGTCAGACTCACCAGGAAGAGGCTTGGCAAAGCTTGCAGAGAGTGGAAGATGGAGGAGGCCTCCAGTAACCATGGATCATTGAAAACCACGTGAAGCAGCAGGTGGGTGGTGCATCTACCATGTAGATCTTCACACTGCTGGAACCACCAGGAGGCAGTGTGGATCTTCATGCTGCAGGAGCTGCCAACATATGGATCTTCACGCTGTAGCAGTTTCTATGATGTGGATCTTCACACTGCAGAGCCTCCAGGCTCTGGGTCTTCACACTGCAGGAGCCTCCAGGATGTGGGTCTTCACACTGCAGGAGCCTCCAGGCCCTGGGTCTTCACACTGCAGGAGCCTCCAGGATGTGGATCTTCACACTGCAGGAGCCTCCAGGCTCTGGGTCTTCGCACTGCAGGAGCCTCCAGGCTCTGGGTCTTCACACTGCAGGAGCCTTCAGGCTCTGGGTCTTCACACTGCAGGAGCCTCCAGGCTCTGGGTCTTCACACTGCAGGATCCTCCAGGCCCTGGGTCTTCACACTGCAGGAGCCTCCAGGCTCTGGGTCTTCACACTGCAGGAGCCTCCAGGCCCTGCGTCTTCACACTGCAGGAGTCTCCAGGCTCTGGGTCTTCACACTGCAGGAGCTTCCAGACGTGAATCATCACACTGCTGGAGCTTCCAGATGTGGATCTTCACGCTGCAGGAGCTTCCAGACGTGAATCATCACACTGCTGGAGCTTCCAAGATGTGGATCTCCATGCTGCAGTTGGTCAGCTACATAAGGTATTTATTGGTCGGTAGGAGACCAATTTAGACAAGGAGCAGAGGAATGAAGAGGCTTGGTGGGTGTGGAGACAGGGGTGGTTGGGGGTGCTAGGGGAAAGAGAGAGTTTCTGCAAGGGTCATGAATTTGGTGAGGTGGTTTGGAGTGGGAGGGTGGGAAGGGCCATGGTGGAGTGCGGGATGGGTGGTGGGCAGTGTGCAGCTGTGAACGGGCACTGGGAGGAGCATAGGAAAGGGGTTCAGAGGGAGCAGTGCATGATGTCAACTGATGAGTCGTGAGGACCATACTGAGGGAATTGTTGAGGTGACAGTTTGTGAAGGTTAAGGGAGAAAGTAAGAGCCGATCGGGTGGGTGGGTGAGGGTCCCACGATGATGGGTGAAGGGTTGTTGAAGGGGATACAGACGTAACACTGGATTTGTGGGTAGGCAGGATGAGAGGGGGGGAATGTCTATTGTCACAGGGGTGGGCTCCTCAGGAAAGTAGTGAATGTGGATATTCACCAGCATGGGGCGGAGGGTGATAGGGGAGGGCTGTAGGAAGACAGTGGGGAGGTAAAATGTCAGACAAGGGGGGTTAATGGTTATGGGAGGGAGGGTGTGGGTCACAGGGGGAGCTTGGAAGGTTTTGGACTTAACCTGAAAAGTCGCATACACTATGGCCACTTGCAACTATCTAGAGCTCAAGGTGGAGATCTTGAGATGCTGCATGGCTGTTGGGGTCAGCGAGGGTGGGTGGAGGGGCAGGTCAGCCCAGCTGGACAATTGAAGGGGAACCCCAGCACGTAGTGCTGACAATGCTAAGGTGTTTCAATAAATGAGTGTATGAAGGGCAAAAGCTCAGTGTGTGCAGGAGGCTTTTTACATGTGGCTCGCAAGGGCCCTGGCAAAGATCCTTATCTCCAAGCCTGGGGTGACCCCTAAAAATGGAGGTGAGGGAGATGGGGAAGGTGAGTGTGCCCACCCACCTCTTGTGTAGCCACAGCAAGATCTCACAGTCTTAACGACTACAAATCGGAATTAAACCACATCAGACCTCATTAAAGTGCAAGTGTAGTCTATTAACAAAAGTGTAAGAACATTAACAATCATAGTGCACTCGTGCAACCACATGTGAAATCATAATGTCTTAATCTTGTGTTCCCTACCACTTCATCTAGGTGCTCCCCCAACATCTGCAACAGAGGTGGAGGCAGCCTGCAGGCCAGTTTGCCTTGTTGTCTTGGATGACCTTTGCTGCTGTCCTCTGGGGATACGAGGCCTGAGGGCCCTGGCTTACTTTGGCTGTCCTGCTGTGGGGCAGCTGCTGCCTCACTGATCACAGAGGTTGAAGCTGAAGGTGCCACAGGCAAGGCGGATTTTGAAGGGTCAGACACACTCAGAGTCCTGAGTAGAGGGCTCAGGGGTGTCCAACAGCCGCTTCTCCTCCCTTGGGTGCCCAAGGGCCCTTGCCTGACTCCTTGGGAGAAGGGGCACCTGGAGAGAGGTCAAGGTGCCCCATCACCCTTTCTCAAAGGCACAGCTGGATCTCACCCAGCACTACAGCAATGGAGTGCAGGTCTGCACACATCTCTGACAGAAACTTAGCACCTTGCTGGACGAGGCTCTTCATGGTGTTCACCATCCTCCCCATGGAGACCTCCATGTGCGTATGGATCGGAACCACTTCATCAGAGAGCAGGCAGATTGACTCCTCCACCGCACATGCCACTCTGGGAGGGTCTCCTCCACCTCTCCCAGATGTTCTCCTGCCTCTTGCAGCATCTCCAGCATGTGGGGCAGGGCCGATCCAGGGGTTTGTCATCCGATGTGGACATTGCAGTTGCCTCTTCCCCAGCGGTCCTCTGAGTGCCATTGAGCTTGATTGACCGTGCATCCTCCTGCTGTGGACACATGTCCGTGAGGTGACCACCAGAATGTGAGATCCTGCTTGAACTAGATTTAGTACCCACCGAGGTGTGTTTTTGTGCACTGGTAGAGGGTGCAGGTGACTGCTGTGATGGCTCTACAGATGCACTTTCTTCCTCCACCTCAATGGCCTCGGTCCTGCTGGACAACAGCACTTCGTCTTCTGACCTTCCCCTCTTCCTACTGGTACCTGTAAGTAAGAGAGGAGAGAGCCAGTGACTGACTGCCTATGGTTACTCCAAAATGGAGGAGTGCATGACCCTCAGGTTTCAATGTAACCATATTATGCATGGATCCTTATGGGATGGAGGCTGCCCACCTGTACCAGCTTGGTCCGGTTCCTCCTCTGCCAGCTTGCTGCCCACTCCTTGATCTCAGTAAGATTCTTCAGGTCAGGCCAGCCCCCTCCCATCTTCTCTCGCTCTCTCTCCTGTTGTGCCTTAAGATTTCCTGCACAAAGAGAGTAGATGGAGTTGAGAGCAATTGGGTTTCATTTATATTTCTCATGATTCCACTTTTACAAATAACCCACTGGACTGTGTGCCATGTGATTAATGTGCTGCAGGTTGTCCGCAAGAGTTCTGGGCAACACCCTCCAGATCAGTGAGCCCATGCAGATAGAAGGATAAGGCTCACAGAGGCATGTCATTAGTGGTGCTTGTTGTGCCCTCTATGACTAACCCCCTTCCCCCACCACTCCCTGCCCAGACAGCATTTGAGCTCAACCAAAACCATAAATTGCTGGAAAACCTCAGCTGGTCTGATGGCGTCAGTGGAGAGGAAGACAGAGTTAACGTTTCGAGTCTGTGTGACTCTTCATCAAAGCATTTGAGCTTTCTGTGTGGAAGGGTCAGGGACCAGCAGTGACCTCTCCCCCTGCAGAGTAGATGGACCGCAGTGGGCCATGAGGCATCACCTTATCACATTGAGTAGCTCTTTTATGCATGGGCCCCATGGATGGTGCCCTTGCCACGGAGGCCCATATCCCCTGCACCATTCAGTGAGGTGAGCATGAGGAGCTGAGGGTTAATTTACCCTGGATGAGGTCCTGCATCCATTTCCAGCACTGCAGGGCAGTCCTCTGGTGGAGGCCATATGCGGTGGAGGAGTCAATCTGCCTGGTCTCTGATGAAGTGGTTCCAACCTGTGCGTACATGCAGCTCTCCATGGGGAGGATGGCGAACCTCTGGCGACTTCCTCCCATGCAAGTTTGGTCGCATGGCTCAGCTCCTCCTTCCATGGTCAGCACGCGACAAACAAGTTGGTGCCCAGACACCTTGTCGATATGGCTCCCAAATATGACGGCAGGGCAATCATCACCAAACCCGCCCTGCCACGCAACAGGAAACACCCAACTGCATAATTAATGAGCCCAGTATCGTGAGATTTGGCACAAATTTCCGCAGGGCTCCAAGGCGAGAAGCACTCCCAGTTCCCGCCCCCACCATGGAACTTAGGCCCAGAAAGGAAAATCCCGGCCATGGTGCTTTTACATCAGCATTTTTCATTTGACATCAACATGTTTCTAAAACCTTACTCGCTAGTAATGTTAAACTAACCTGCTGCGGTTGCTGGGACTGTCCTTACACCCTTTGTTGAATAAGGGTGTCATCTTTTCCATTCTCCAACCTTCTGGCACCTCAGCCCAAGCCCTTCCACTATCACCATCCCCAATTCCTTCAGGAACCTGAGATGCAAACCATGTGGACCAAGCGACTAACCTACCCTAACCACAAACAGCCTTTCCAGTACCTCCTCCCTTTCAATTTTCACTCCATCCATTATTTCTACTCTATCTGCTTCTACAGATATTTTGTCAGACTCTCCATCCTTAGAAATTACTGATACAAAGTTCTCAAGTATTCTAGCCTTGTCCTCTGCCTCTAAGTATATATCACATCATTTGTCCCTAATAGGAGCCACCCCACCTCTTACTACCCGCTTACTATTTACATGCCGGTAGAAGATTTTTGGGTTCCCTTTTATGTTGACTGCCATTCTATTCTCATACTTTCTCTTTGTCAGTTTTATTGTCATCTTCACCTTCCCTCTCAATCAATTGTATTTGACCTGGTCCTCACTTGAAGAATTCACCTGACATGCATCATACACCCTCTCTTTTTATTTCATGGTATTCTCTATCTCCCTCATCATCCAAAGAGGCCTGTTTTTGGTTCCTGTAGCTGTCACCCATGTTGGAATGTACCTAGCTTGTGCCTAAGTTAGCTCTTCCTTAAAGATCACTAATTGTTCTGTTACAGTGCTTCCTGTCAGGCTTTGTTTCCATTTTACCCTGGCTAGATCCCTTCTCGTTGCATTGAAATTAGCCATTTCCCAATTTCAACATTTTATTTTATAGCATAATAGAGACAGAAAGTGCTGGAGGGTGGTGGTGGGGGAGGGGGCGCAGTGCTCAGCAGGTCAGGCAGCATCTATGGCGAGAGAAACAGAGTTGACAGAGTTCTGAAGAAGAATCATATTGGACTTGAAATGCTGGGCTCTGTCTCCCTCTCTCTCTTCACAGGTGCTGCCAAGCCTGCTGAGTTTTTCCAGCTCTTTGTTTTTATTCTAGATCTCCAACATCCGCAGCATTTTGCCTCTACTATATATCATTCCTTGCTTTTCTCCACTACTAATCTAAACCATATGATATGATGCTCATTCTTAGCATAGACAGTTAGGACCTACCTTATTTCCCAGCACCTGATCCAGCAATGCCTCCTTCCTGGTTGCGCTGAAGGCATCCTGACCAAGGAAGTTCTCCTGAATACATTTCAGAAATTCCTCCCCCTCCTTACCCTTTATCCTAACATCATGCCAATCGATATTTGGGTAATTAAAGTCCCCCAATATCACCACTTTATAGTTTTTGTACTTTTCCCTGCAGTTTTGCTTCTCTCTCTCTCTCACTATTTGGAGGCCCACAGAATTCCTCCAGTAGTCCATCATGCCATTTTTTCTTCTCAACTCTAACCAAATTGATTCTGTCCTTACCCCCTCAAGGACATCCTCTCTTTCCAACACCACATCTTCCCTAAACAGTACTGACACCCATCTCCCTTTATTCCTTCTATATCTTTTCTAAACATTTAAACCCTTGTATATTAAAAGCCCAGTTCAAACCCCCATTTTAAGCCACATTTCCATTATTGCCACTACATCATATTCCACACAGCTATTTGTGTTTGTAGCTCACCAAACTCATTCACAATTTTTGTGTTTACATACATGTATTGTAATCCTGTCTTTGCATTCTCCTTAGTTCTCCTAAGTACATTCCTATCTAATATTTAACTGCTGCCTTCCAACTCTTTCACTTTATGCACCTTATTCCTCTTTTTTACTTCTATATATCCTTGCCAATTTAGTTTAAACCCTCCTTAACCACCTCCTCATGAGGATATTGGTTCAAGTACTGTGGAGGTGTAACCCATCCCTTTTGAATGGGTGTCTCCTGCAGCAGAACTAGTCCAAATTCCCCAAGACTCTGAAGCCACACATTGATCCTCACTATCTTCCTATTCCTATTGTGGCTAGTGAATGGCACTGTGAGTAATCCAGAGATTACTGACCTCAAGGTCCTACTTTTTAACTTCCTCCCTAGCTCTTAAAAATCTGATTGTATGACCTTGATACATGCCCTCGCTATGTTGATGGTACCAATGTGCATCACAACTTATGGCTCACTCCCTTGCCCTGCAGAATATTTTGCACCTTGTCCATGATGTCATTTACCTGGTACCAGGCGGGCAACACACCATGTGGGACTCACAAAATGTTAAAAAATGCCAGTCTGTCCCCCTGATTATGAAATCTTTTATAAATCTCCTATAACAGCAGTCCATGTCCAAAAGCAGCAAGACCTGGACAATTTCCAGACTTGAAGTGACAAGTGGCAAGTAACATTTGTGCCACACAAGTGCCAGGCAATGACCATCTCCAACAAGAGAGAATCTAGCCATCATCCCTTGACATTCAATGGTATTACCATCACTGAATACCCCACTATAAACATCCTGGGGGGTTACCATTGACCAAAATCTGAGCTGGACTAGCCGTATAAATACTGTGGCTACAAGAGCAGGCCAGAGGCTGGGAACCCTGTGGTGAGTGGCTCACCTCCTGACTCCCCAAAGCCTGACCATCATCTAAAAGGCACAAGTCAGGAGTGTGATGGAATACTCTTTACTTCCCTGGATAAGTGCAGCTCTAACAACACAAGAAACTTGACACCATCCAGGACAAAACAGTCTGCTTGATTGGCATAACATTTACAAACATTCAGTCCCTCCACCACCGATGCACAGTAGCAGCAGTGTGTACCATCTACAAGATGCACTGCAGAAACTCACCAAGGCTCCTTAGACAGCATTTTCTAAACTCATGACCACTAGTATCTAGAAGGACAAGGGCAGCAGGTACATGGGAACACCACCACCTGGAAGTTCCCCTCCAAGGCATTCACCTTCCTGAGTTGGAAATACATTGCAGTTCCTTCACTGTCACTGGGTCAAAATCCTGAAACTCCCTCTCTAACAGCGCTATGGGTGTACCTACACCACAGGGACTGCAACGGTTCAAGAAGGCAGCTCGCCAGCACTTTCTCAAGGGCAATTAGGGATGGGCAATAAAAGCTGGCCCAGCCAGTGATGCCATCCTGTAAAGGAATCAAATTTCTGATTTACGTTTAACAAACATATTCATATATTGTGCAAAACATCCCATTCTTCTTACTGTGATTTCGCTCATTTTAAATCTGTATTCGTTTTCCTATCTGGATGAGTAATCATACCTGTCAAGCATGACTCTTTTCTGTCAACTTGAAATAATTTATGACAAGATTTATTGATGCTTTACAATGCTTCTTCCAATATCCAGACTATCAGGCACCAAGCTTCTCCATCAGCATTCCTTTCCTATTTCTTCATACTTTTTAAATTCCATATGTCACAACATCCAGGCACCTGATTAAACTCATGGTCCATGAAGCTGTCTGCCCCAGGAAATCAACTTAAGTCTCCTAAAAGTGGTGATATGTAAACGAATTTCTCATCACTCAGGCCTGATCAACTTGAATGAGACTTTTGGGCAAGATAAATAGGTTGTATTCGTTCCTTGCCATTCAACAGTTGTATACAATAAATACTGTTATTAATCAATGTGTATTAAAGGTTGTTTCTGTCAAAACTAACAACCCTTCATTACAGCTGTAAGGACAGCAATTCTGTTACAATGTCTAATGAGTCCATGGCACTAGTTACTTTTGGTACCAGTCTCATGGGTACTGCATGTGATGGGCTGTAGCACTGTTTTGACAAATAAAATATATTAATCAGATATCTCAGAATTTCTTAGTCCTGGACTTAGCATTAAGGACAAAGATAAATGACTATCCTATTAAACAAACAGATTGGGTATGCCAGTTAAAGCCAGATGGATAAGGAATTAGCTGAAACTATACAACCGCTGTGCTTTAAGCAAAAATGTCAAAACAGAGAGTACTTACTTTCTACATTGTGCAGAAGCCTGTTGATTCCAGATCCCCAGCGTGCATACAACCCAACTGTCATGGGGGTGGGAATATAGCACAAGGCTTTACCAAGGCATTTTGCATAAGTATCGTACTCAGTTTGACCTGAGAAATTCAATGCAGTAAAAATAGTAATTAATTGACATATTTTGATTTTAATCAGAAGTTCAACAGAATCTTTATAACTGAGCTATCCCTTTTTATCATACATGAAGGGGAATCCATAGATGTGGTGTACTTGGATTTCCAGAAAGCCTTTGACAAAGTGCCACATCAAAGGTTACTCCACAAAATTAGAGCTCATGACATTGGGGGTAACATATTAACATATATAGAGGATTGGTTAGCTATCAGGAAACAGAGAGCAGGGATACATATGTCATTTTTGGGTTGGAAAGATATAGCGAGAGGAGTGCCACAGGAATCAGTGCTGGGGCCTCAACTATATCAATGTCTTGGGAGAAGGTACCTGAGGTATAGTAGCCAAATTTAATGCAAAGAGGCTATAAGGAGTCTGCAAATGTATATAGGTAGGTTAAGCGAGTGGTCAAAAATTTGGCACATGGAGTATATTGTGGAAGAATGTGAACTTGTCTACTTTGGCAGGATAGAAAAGCAGCATATTATTTAAGTGGAGAGAGATTGCTGAACTCTGCAGCACAGAGGGATCTGGGTGTCCTGGTAGATGAATCAGAAAAAATTAGT
Organism: Carcharodon carcharias; assembly: GCF_017639515.1. Taxonomy (NCBI): domain Eukaryota; kingdom Metazoa; phylum Chordata; class Chondrichthyes; order Lamniformes; family Lamnidae; genus Carcharodon; species Carcharodon carcharias. Next base: position 2,052,213 of record NC_054500.1, read on the forward strand.
ATGCAGGTGCAGGAAATTATTAGGAAGGCAAATGGAATGTAGGTGATTATTGCAAGGGGAACAGAATATAAAAATAGGGAGGTTTTGCTACAACTGTTGGTGAGACCATGGGCAGGGCTGGTTCTGCCAAAAGTCCATGGGACCTAAGGTATGGTAGCTGAATTTGTTAATGGACATTTGGCTGCGTCTCCAAAATTCTGTTACCACCCGTAATGGTTCCCACCAGGGGCAGGACTGGAAAACTGCAGCCCACATCTGGAGTACTGTGTACAATTTTGGTCTCCTTATTTAAGAAAGGGTGTAATTGCGTTAGAAGCAGTTCAGAGAAGGTCCACTTAGTTGATTCCTGGGTTGAAGGGATTGTCTTGAGGAAAGGTTGGGTTTTATACCTTAGAGTTTAGAAGAGGTGATCTTATTGAAACATAAGATCCTGAGGGGACTTGACAGGGTGGATGCTGACAGGATGTTTCCCCTTGTGGGAGCGTCTTATGGGTTGAACAGCTCGTCCCCCCGGAAGCAAAGTCAGCTTGGAGCTGACCCACTCCAAGCCAGCCCGCCCTGCAGCCTTAATGCGCTGCAAGCAAACCAAATAAGGTGAGTGGGACTTGAACCCCTCACAGGATAGGAAACCCGCCATCGGGAGCTGCCAGCCAGTTCTGTTGATCCCAGCAGCACCAAGAGGACTGCAAGAGGAAGAAGAAGAAAGCCCATGAATCCCTGGAAACAGCTAAGTCCAGGGTAGTGGGCAGGGAGGGTTTGGGCAGGTCAGGGAGGTGGGATGGGGTTGTGGGGTGGATTTAAGGCTGCGGGTGAATAAGAAGAAAGGGGGTGTCTCTATTTTGGGGGTCTGCCCCCTGATCAGCACCCACCTTACTACCCGTGCCGTGTTTCACAGCGAATGTGGAAGTCTCTTCAGAACAGAGTGGTGGAGGCAGGGTCATTGAATATTTTTAAGATGGAGTTAGATAGATCCTTGATTGACAAAGGAGTCAAAGGGTACAGGGCGCAGAAAGGAAAGCAGAGTTGAGGCTATAATCAAATCAGCCATGATCTTATCAATTTTTTTCTCTCATCATTCGAGGGATGTGGGCTTCGCTGGCTAGGCCAGCATTTATTGCCCATCCATAATTGCCCTTGAGAAGGTGGTGGTGAACGGTCTTCTAGAAGCATTGCAGTCCATATGGTGTAGGTACAACACAATGCTGCTAAGGAGGAAGTTCCAGGATTTTGACCCAACGACAATGAAGCAATTGCGATATATTTCCAACTCAGGATGGTGAGTGGCTTGGAAGAGAACTTACAGGCGGTGGTGTTCCCATATATCTGCTGCCCTTGCCCCTCTAGATGGTAGTGCTTGTGGGTTTGGAAGTTGCTGTCTAAGGAGCCTTGATGAGTTTCTGCAGTGCATCTTGTAGATGGTATACTCTGGTGCTACTATGCATCGGTGGTGGAGGGAGTGAATATTTGTGGAAGGGGTACCAATCAAGTGGGCTGCTTTGCCTTGGATGGTGTCAAGCTTGTTTCGTGTTGTTGGAGCTGCACTCATCCAGGCAAGGGGAGAGTATTCCATCACATTCCTGACGTGTGCCTTGTAGACGGTGGACAGGCTTTGGGGAGTCAGGAGGTGAGTTATTCACCGCAGGATTCTCAGCCTCTGACATGCTCTTGTAGTCACAGTATTTATATGGCTAGTCCAGTTCAGTTTCTGGCCAATGATAACCCACAAGATATTGATAGTGGGGGATTTAGTGATGGTAAGGTCATTGAATGTCAAGGGGTGATGGTTAGATTCGCTCTTGTTGAAGATGGTCATTGCCTGGCACTTGTGAGGCATGAATGTTACTTGCCACTTGCCAGCCCAAGCCTGGATGTTGTACAGGTCTTGTTGTATTTGGACATCAACTGCTTCAGTATCTGAGGAGTTGCAAATGGTGCTGAACATTGCGCAATCGTCAGTGTACATCCCCACTTCTGACCTTATGAGAGAAGGAAGGTAATTGATGAAGCAGCTGAAGATGGTTGGGCCGAGGACATTACCCTGAGGAACTTCTGCCATGATGTCTTGGAGCTGAGATGACTGACCTCCAACAACCACAACCATCTTCCTTTGTGCTGCTATGACTCTAACCAGTGGAAAGTTTCTCCCCTGTTCCCATTGACTCCAGTTTTGCTAGGGCCCCTTGATGCCACACTCAGTCAAATGCGGCCTCGATGTCAGGGGCCGTCACTCTCACCTCACCGCAAGAGTTCAGCTCTTTTGTCCCATGCTTGAACCAAGGCTGAACTGAGATCAGGAGCTGAGTGGCCCTGGCGGAACCCAAACTGAGCATCAGTGATCAGGTTATTGCTAAGCAAGTGCTGCTTGATAGCACTGTTGATGACCCCTTCCATCACTTTACTGATGATTGAGTGTAGCCTGAAGGGGAGGTGATTGGGTAGGTTGAACTTGCCCCGCTTTTTGTGTACAGGACTTACCTGGGCAAGTTTCCATATAACCGGGTAGATGCCAGTGTTGTAGCTGTACTGGAACAGCTTGGCTAGGGGCATGGCAAGTTCTGGAGTGCAAGTGTTCAGTGTTGTTGCTGGAGTATTGTCAGAGCCCATAGTCTTTGCAGTATTCAGCGCCTTCAGCTGTTTCTTGATATCACACAGAGTGAATCACATTGGCTGAAGAATGGCAATTGTAATGCGGGGACTTCTGGAGGAGGCTGAGATGGATCATGCACTCAGCCCTTCAGGCTGAAGATTGTAGCAAATTTTTCAGCCTTATCTTTTGCACTGACAAAGAAGAACAAAGAAGAAGAGGAACAAAAAAAAGTACAGCACAGGAACCGGCCCTTCGGCCCTCCAAGCCTGCAACGATCATATTGCCCGGCAACTAAAACATTTTGCACTTCCGGGGTCCGTATTCCTCTATTCCCATCCTATTGATGTATTTGTCAAGCTGCCTCTTAAACACCACTATCGTACCTGCTTCCACCACCTCCTCTGGCAGCGAATTCCAGACACTCACTACCCTCTGCGTAAAAAACTTGCCCCGCACATCTCCTCTAAAGTTTTCTCCTCTCACCTTAAATCTATGTCCTCTAGTAATTGACTCTTCCACCCTGGGAAAAAGCTTCTGACTATCTACTCTGTCCATGCCACTCATAATTTTGTAAACTTCTATCAAGTCGCCCCACAATCTCCGTTGCTCTAGTGAGAACAATCTGAGTTTCTCCAACCTCTCCTCATAGCTAATAACCTCCAGACCAGGCAGCATCCTGGTAAATCTCCTCTGCAGCCTCTCCAATGCCTCCATATCCTTCTGGTAATGTGGCGACCAGAATTGCACGCAATATTCCAAGTGTGGCCTAACTAAGGTTCTATACAGCTGCAGCATGATTTCCCAGCTTTATACTCAATACCCCTGCCAATGAAGGCAAGCATGCCATATGCCTTCCTGACTACCTTATCCACCTGCGTTGCCACTTTCAGTGACCTGTGAACCTGTACACCCAGATCCCTCTGCCTATCAATGCACTTAAGGGTTCTGCCATTTACTGTATAATTCCTCCTGTATTAGACCTTCCAAAATGCATTACCTAGCATTTGTCTGGATTAAACTCCATCTGCCATTTCTCCGCTCAAGTCTCCAACTGATCTATATCCCGTTGTATCCTTTGATAATCCTCTTCACTATCTGCAACTCCTCCAACCTTAGTGTCGTCTGCAAATTTACTAATTAGCCCAGTTACATTTTCTTCCAAATCATTTACGTATACTACAAACAGCAAAGGTCCCAGCACTGATCCCTGTGGAACACCAATAGTCACAGCTCTCCATTCAGAAAAGCACCCTTCCACTACTACCCTCTGTCTTCTATGACCAAGCCAATTCTGTATCCATCTTGCCAGCTCACATCTGAACCCATGCGACTTTACCTTCTGTACCAGTCTGCCATGGGGGACCTTGTCAAAGGCCTTACTGAAATCCATGTATATAAGTTCCACTGCCCTTCCATCGTCAATCATCTTTGTCACTTCCTCGAAAAACTCTATCAAATTAGTGAGACACGACCTCCCCTTCACAAAACCATGCTGCCTTTCACTAATATGCCTATTTGCTTCCAAATGGTAGTAAATCCTGTCATGAAGAATCTTCTCCAATAATTTCCCTATCACTGACGTAAGGCTCACCAGCCTGTAATTTCCTGGATTATCCCTTCTTAAACAATGGAACAACATTGGCCATTTTCCAGTCCTCTGGAACCAATGAAGATACAAAGATTTCTGTCAAGGCCCCAGCAATCTCCTCCCTTGCCTCCCTAAGTACTCTGGGGTAGATCCCATCTGGCCCTGGGGACTTACCCACCTTAATATTCTTCAAGACGCCTAACACCTCCTTTTTTGATCTCAACATGATCCAGGCTATCTACACACTCTTCCCTAGACAAGTCGACCACTAAGTCCTTCTCTTTGGTGAATATTGATGAGAAGCACTCATTTAGTATCTCTCCCATTTCTTCTGGCTCCACACACAGATTCCCACCTCTGTCCCTGAGTGGGCCTACCCTTTCCCTGTCTACCCTCTTGCTTTTTACATATGTATAAAAGGCCTTGGGATTTTCCTTAATCCTCGTGGCCAATGACTTTTCATGACCCCTTTTAGCCCTCCTGACTCCTTCCTTAAGTTGCTTCCTACTTTCTTTATATTCTCCACGAGCTTCATCTTCATCATGCTGGACTCCCCCGTCATTGAGGAAGGGGAGAATTGTAGGGCCTCCTCCTCCAATGAGTTCTTTAATTGTCCACCTCCATTCACGACTGGATGCGGCAGGACTACAGAGCTTAAGTCTGATCCGTTAGTTGTGGGATCACTTAGATCTGTCTGTCACTTGCTACTTATTCTGTTTGGCATGCAAGTAGTCCTGTGTTATAGCTTCACCAGGTTGACACCTCATTTTTAGGTATGCCTGGTGCTGCTCCTGGCATGTCCTCCTGCACTCTTCAAGGTTGATCCTCTGACTGGGTGGTAATGGTAGAGTGGGGGATATGCCAGGCCATGGGGTCACAGAGGCCATGGGGTCACAGATTGTGGCTGAGTACAATTCTGCTGCTGGTGATGGCCCACAGTGCCTCATGGATGCCCAGTCTTGAGTCTGAATTACTAGATCTGTTCGAAATATATCCCATTTAGCACAGTGGTAGTGCCCCACAACACAATAGAGGGTATCCTCAATGTGCAGATGGTTTTTCATCTCCACAACGACTGTGTGGTGGTCACTCCTCCGATACTGTTATGGACAGATGCATCAAATCGCGGAGGAGGCTCCAGGGGACGAATGGCCCACTCCTACTCCTAACTTGTATATTCATATGTATGTTTGTTCCCTCAGTCCTACTATGGGTCGGAAAATATTGCCAGCAGAGCTAGTCCCTCACTTCCCCAGATCACTCAGTCTGGACTAAGGGTGAGCCCAGTTCTGGTGCCCACAATGGTTTCTCCTCTCACCCATGATCTTCTTTCGACCAACATCTGTTTTTGGTGCATCATCTCATTGTCATTCCACCCTCATTATCATAAGTATAAACCTCATTGTTTCTCTGTGTTTTCGAAATGAATACTGTTGATGAAGCAGAATCCATGAGTACATTTAAAAGGAAATTAGGTTGTTTCTTGAAAATGAGCAATATTGAAGGTTATGAGGAGTGAACGTAATAGTGAATTGAACTCGATGGGATATTAAAGGGCATGAGGATTGAGCACGGACTATGGGATTAGACTAGGTGAGATATTAAAGGAATGGGGAGGGAGCAGCAGTGGAATTAGATGGGTGGCTTTTGTGCAGGGAAACAATTTAAACAACAAAAGATTGCAAGGTAATTTCAGTGTATCTTAATCCATCCATCTAGAATGACGCTACATTCCCCCCATCTACAGCGTTCTGAATGATTTCGAACTTCATTACTCATCTATTGTGGAGCTGAATAATTAAGAATAATTACATTTGGAATTACGTAAAGTGAGAATTAGCAGTTTAGATTTATGAGAGGCGCAATAAAAAATGAAATTACCCGTACAGGTAATATTTTAGCTTAAGAAAGTTGCAGTTACTGAAGTTAGATACATAGAGGAGAATTCATTTTCCTCACAACACCAGTAACTGACTATCCAATGCAATAAAGCAAACTTTACTATCTGAGTCCGACTTAAAGCATTTTCTTACCATTGCATTCACTGTTGGACATCATAGTTTGTGCTGCTTTCTGTAGAATTACACAAAGGCTGCTGGTGGTTATAGATAACTTCTGAATTGTGAGAACATTTACATTCTGCTGCTGTTTACATATCTGTTCAGACGTGAAGGAAGGTGGTTCCGCAGGTTTCGGATAGTACACATTTATCTGGGCGGTCTTTTCCCCAGGGAACGCCATCTGCATTCTCACCTTGACAGTACCTTTCCTAAAGTATGGTGCCCAGAGCTGAACACAACATTTCAACTGTATTCTAACCTTTAATTTATAAATGATCAGTATAACTTACTTGTCAAAGCCGAGTCGTAATAATGTCAAAGATCCCATATGTTTTTTTAACAGCTTTCTCAACTTGTCTTGCCACTTTCAAATACCTATTTACATCCACCCTCCCAGGTCACCAAGTTCGGGTGTGGGTTTGGATTTCCTATGTATTGATGGGGTGGGGCAGGTGACACACCTTTCTGCAGTGAGGAATATGTCTGATGCTGCGATCACACTGTGCATAGAAGGGTCAAAACACCAGTCAGCCTCTGTGTGTCCTCGATCTATGTTTGCCTCTCTGGCTCGACATGAATTAAAGGTACTGGGGATGTGAAGACATTTTGTTCTCAGTGATGGTGGGCAGAATTTTCTGCTTCAGGCCTGAGTTTGTTGGTGAGAGTGGGAGGTCGGAGTGACTTCCACTGGAGAGCAGGGTGGGTGAGCAGGTCGAATGGTGCGCTGCTCACCTGATTCATTATGTAGCTGGGAGGTTTACATTGCATCGGGTGGTGAGGCGGGCAGGAAGTCTCGTTCCCTGCCCTCATGACGGGGCACCATATTTAGAAGGCACCCGGACAGCCCAGGGCATCGAGATGGCCTCCAGAAAGCAGCATGCACTGGACCGCCCCCTCCCGGTTCAGTGATGCCTCCCTGGAGATTCCCCTCCTGGTTGTGGAGGACAGGAGGGACGTCATCTTTCCATGGGATGGGACCAGGAGGCCCACCAGGCTCACCACAGCAACCTGGGAGGAGGTCGCCAGAGTGGTCAGTGCCCCAGGAGAAGTGCTGGAGGAATGCCCTCCACTATTGCCCTTCACATCTGCGCCAACAGGTAAGTGAACCCTCTACTTTCAAGTCTCACCTCACCATTTTCTGAATCTCATGGGACATGGGCGTCAGTGGCAAGGCCAGCTCTGCCCATCCCTAAAAGCCCTTGAGAAGGTGATGCATCATGGCCCCCTGCAGTCCATGTGGTCTGCTGGGAATGAGGCAACTGCATGTTGCTGACCCAGCCACGCTGAAGGCACAGCCATTTGGGGAGCGGGGTGGGAGGGATGATGGAGTAGAGGGCAACTTACTGATGCTGCTGATGCCATGCCTCTGCTGCCCTTGTCCTTCTAGCTGCTAGAGCTCACAGATCTGGAGGGGACTGCCAAAGTAGCCCTGGGGACTAGCAGCAGTGCATCGTTCGCAAAGCGCACACACCTGCCACTGGGCTGGATGGGGTGTCAGTCAAGCAGCCTGTTTCACCCTGGATGGTCTCCAGCTTCCTGAGTGCTGTTGGAGCTACATCTGTCCAGGCAGGTTTGACAGTATTGCCTCATATGTACCTTGTACGTGGTGGACAGGCAATGGGGAGTCACAATGTCATTTGTCAGGTTTGAGAATCCCAAAAGAGAGGGTAAAGTGGTGTGCAGGGCAACTGAATTAGGTGGCATGTGAAATTTTGATTTCCTGATGGTGGGTTGCTATGAAAAGATTAAAGTAGTGGCGGTGTTTGTGGCATTTCAAGCCTCGTGCCATTCTGTGGTGGGTTCATATTTGTAATACATATTAGCAACTTTTTAAATAAAGTCCTCCCTTCAAGATAAAATCAGTAGTGTATGAGAATCTCATGGCACCCTGTTCACCTTTGTTTAAAGATGGCACACACCAGCCGGCTTTGTGCAATTGTGTCTGAGGTCAGTGGTTTTGCTTGTTGAACTTTGCGGCACAAGGGAGGGGAGTAAGAGAATGGCTGCTTGGATGGAGGCTCAGACTCGGCAAGGGTGAGGTGGGCTGGTAGTGGGGTTGAAAGGTTAGGATTTGGTTACGTAAAGGATTGGAAGTGGGATCAACAGGAGGGTAGAGGGTGGGGTCAGGAGTGAAGTGGGAAGGGCCTGGAGTCCTGGGTGTGATGGGGACAGTCAGTAAAAGTAAGAAAATAAGGCACAGAAGACCAATTTAAAGGTCATGAGTAGCTGGTGTGAACAGTGGCTCAATGCAGGGCTCTCACTTTTTTGGATATGCTGAGAATGTTAGTTTACTCTTAGCTGTTTGTCTAAAATTAGTACTGTCCAAATGTGGGTACTCCTCAGGGTGTTGGCTGGGAGAGCTCTTACAGAGTTCTGAGTTCACCTACAACCTTTCAAATATCCCCGCTGAGATTGCTCTTGGACAATCTCCTTTATAATGTATAGAAGGGAGGACCAGCTGAGCCTGAGAGTCCAGCCAAGTCCCACAGTGTGTTGAGTACAAAACTGGAAGCTAAACTGAACATTCCAGAAAGACTGAACAAAAAAATGTTGTTTCTTATACAATAAAGGAAGCATCCCTAATTTTCCTGTAATCATCATTGTGCAACAACCAGTACCTTTAGCTGTGATGAAGAGTCTCCCTGTTTGACCAGATTGTTCTTCTACAGCCCAGCTGTACCTGCTGCATTGACAGCTGACAGTGGGTTTCACACTGAGAAACTTCCCTACTGTGGAATCACCTGTCCCCTTGTGCACACCACTGGCACTTTAAATTTCAATTATAATAGCTTGGGAAACGCTCCCTCAAAGTGTCAAACACTTCTGATGATAAAAGTCCACCCAGGGAGGGGGAGCTATTTGTAATGTTTAAAATGTCAAGGATTTCTGTCTCCAGATTTAAAATGGTGAACTTATAACAGTGACTGGCTGACTGATAGTGAAGATGTGGATTTACACAGAAGCTCAGAGCGGGGTTGAGAGAGAGAGAGGCATGGATTTTCATCTTTGAGGTCAGGCTATTCCTGCCTATGCTATTTCCATCATGGGGTGCACTATCCTGCATCACTAAAAATTGCCAGCAATGGAATAGGGGTAGAAATCCTGGAGCCAGGATCACCATTGTTAAAGCCCATCCAGCTCCATTCCAACACAGACAGAGACATAAAAATCCAGCCAAAGAATAGTATTTGGACTGTCTCTTACACAATAAAGGAAATATCCCTAATTGCCCTGTAATCATCAATGTATGACAACCTCGGCCTGGGAGGACAATTAGGGGTGTTGGCTCACACGGAGGGGATTTGGACACGGCGGTGGAATTTTGCAGGCTCTGCTGTTCCTCCCTTCTATGCATTGTAAAGGAGATTGTGTGAGATCACTTCCAGCAGGGATAATTGAAATGTAATAGATGAACTCAAAGCTCTGTAAGGGCTCTGCCAGCCAGCGGCCTGAGATGGACACAAAATGAATACTGACCACACCCTCACTACTTATCTTGACTGACTGAGCTCACCAATCTTCACCACACCCTTTCTACTTCATTCCTCCATGCCCCAACCTTACCTTCATTCCTGCCTGAGAACCCTCTTCCATGCCCTGGACCCCACTCCACAATCCCCCCACCCGAACCACTGACTTTTGTTAGTCCTGAGCCTCCAGGTGAGCTAGCATTCTCCTGCTCCCCTACCTTGTGCTGTAGAGCTAAACAAGGGAAGCCACTGACCTCAGATACAACCGCACAAATGCCATTTTAAAATAAACATGAACCGAGCTATATGCTCATGCACAACTGACTTTATCTTGAAGGAATTTATTAAAATAAGTTATACACAGATGATTATTCATGGCAATGAAATGTATTACAAGTTCGAACCTGCCACAGGCTGGCATAAGATCAGACATACCGCAAACATACTGATGATTTTATCTCTGCATCTCAACCTACCAACAGGAAATCAATATTTTGCATTCTGCTTAATTCCGTCACCCCACACATCACGTTTCCCCCCCTTGTGGGCTTCGTCAAATCCTCCTGGTCTGTTCACTGGGAAGGGGGAATTAGACACAGTTGGTTCACAGGGAGGGTAATAAAACAGGTATGATAACAGGGAGGGTAATTAGACAGAGGGTCTGCACACAGAAAGAGTAAATAGAGGGGAGATGCAGACATCTACTGTCTGCAGGACTTACCCAGCGCAGGATACTTTGACATGAACTTCAAGAATGTTGCTGTGTGCATGAAGCCCCTGAAGGTGTTCGAGGACAAGAGAGACCTGCCACAGCTGAGCCGCTCTTTACTCTACCATCGCAATGGGACCGCATGGTGACTGTGCACCTCTACAACCCCCATGTTTCTGTCACCGATGTGCTCACCTTCCTTGCCAGGTACGTCAACAAGGCCGGAAACTGCACCGAGGTCAAGGATGCCTTTGGGATTTGGACCAGCAAACAGCAGGGCAAGGTGGCTCTCAAGACAGATGGTGAGGGAGCAAACTACCACCCTCCCTCCAGCTTCAGTATTGGGTGAAAACATAGCTACCTTATCTACACTGGGCAGCCCAAGGTTTGTCAATCCTATGGAAAATCTGGTCATATGGTGACCAACCACAGCACCACCATCTGCAAGAATTGCAATCAGGAAGGGCACCAGACAAAGGACTGCAAACAGACTAAGTGCTGCAACCTGTGTGGCGAGGCAGGTCACCTCTACAGGCCCTGCCCCAAACACTGCCTCACTTAGGCACAGGTGGTGAAAGCCAAGGAGGGGCAAGCAGACGAAATGGTAAGTGTGACTACTGCTAAGGAGACTTCCAAACCTCTACCCACTAAGGCCCCCAGCGAGCACAATGGGACAAAGGAGGACAGACAGGGGTAGAAGAGGAAGGAAAAGGTTGAGGCAGCAGACGGCTAAACAACTGCACCATTTCCCGAACCTCCCACTCTTCAGCAGAGCGAATCAATGGAGCAGGAACCAGCAGACAATCAAGTGGAGGAGTGGCAGCTGGTGAAGAAGACCAAAAGAAGGGGCCAAGAAGGGACCAAACCACTTCCCAGGCAAGTGGCAAGAGGCAACTCCCATCCGACATGGTCAACAGGGGGTGCTGCTCTTTGGACGAAGAATGGCAAGGGTGGCACCGACAGAAGAAGTGGCAAAGCTCTAGGGAACTGGAGGAGGAGACAGCCAAGCTCCAGGACATTGGAGACAATGAAGAGGCCAGCGCACCCCAGCGCCAGCAAGCTGGGAGCAGTGAAGTGTTCAGTGCATCCCAGTTCCTGGAAACTAGGAGCAGCAACACCCCTGGGAGGGAATGGATCGGAGAGACTTCTCCAACCAAGAATAATCCAAACCTTGCTCCTTGCACGAACACTGAGCAGAACATTTCTAACAGGGCGGCTCAGGAGTTTCCTTAATCCATCAAAAGTGAGGCAATTTGCAAACATTATGGGTATGCAGGAGTAGACCAAAAGACTGGTCCTGTCAAAGACAACAGGTCTGGTATGTGACAATATCCTTTAAAATGAGGATAAAGATTGTGCCCATTTTCGTGCGTAGTGTTAAATCTATGACGCAATGGGCAGGATTTTTGTGTCATCGGGCAGGCGCGATGGGCAGGCCAGGAGTGGCCGAGAAATAGGCTGCCACCCGTGATCGGCCCTGGACAGCGATTTCACGCTGGCTAGCTAATTAACCGCCAACCAACATGAAACCCGTGTTGAAAGGCTCAGCGCTGCCAGGATGGAGGTGGGAGGAGGACGAGCACTGAAATCTGCGCAAATGCGGGCGAGCGCGCGATAAAAGCTCCCTGCAGACAGAGAGCTACCAACCATAAGTTTGGACAGGCAGCAAAAAATCTGTCTTACTTAATACTTTAATGGCCTTACTAGGCCTCTTAATTGTCGGCAGGTGTGCTGCTGACTCTTGTGTGCGCCCACCGACCGAAATATTGTGTGCTATTTAATGCCCAATTGGGTCAGGTGCATGCCCTCCTCCAGCAGGATGTAAAATTCTGCCCAATGTGTTGTGACCATGGATTACCTTGCTAAGGTTAAAATTAACCTGCTGTTTCTGCAGGAGTGTGCGATGCCACACCTCACCTCCTACAGGCAATGGTCACGATGGTGGTCCAATGGGCCATCGACTTGGTTGGGATGAAACGACCCGCGTTCCTCCAGCCTGGATATTCTGCTGCGGGGAGGAGACTTCACCATCTCTGAGGATAAGGAGTTGGTGGGCAGGTGCCTCTTAGCAGCAGATGTATTGTACAAGGATGTTCCTCTCCAGTTAATTAACATGCATGCCCTGGCTCAAAACAGCAAGCTTTCCTTTGGTAGCTCCCGCTGCTGCTGGCAATTTCCAGGCTGGTCATTCTGGGTGTTGACTTCACCTGAATCATCAATGCAACTGGATGATCCAGCAGGGCCAACAGCAGACTAGATGCCACGTCCAGACTCCTGATGGAAAGAGTAAAGGATACCAAGCTGCACGACATCTTCAGCAACCCTGCAGATGGAGCTCAGCATAGATACCCCTTGTCACGGCCAGATGGACCCATCCATTCCAGGATAGACTTCCTGTTTGTATCCCAAGCGTTCATGGTCAGATTCACCACTGTCAAGCTGGTATTCTTCTCTGACCACTGCCTCCTTCTGGTCACTTACAGAAGACCAGAGAATTGGCAGGGGAACAAGGAAGCTGAATGTGAAATTTTTTACGATGCAGCATATAATGTGTGCCAGATGGATCAAATCCACAAGGGAAACTTGACCACGCGGACACAATTTTGCAATTTGTATTTTATTTTGAGACGCGTGCCATGAGTTTAAAAGTAATAAGTCCACCAAGACTTAGGGAAAAATTTCCCCCTGTGAGAGGGGGAGGTGCGGAAGCGGGCGCAGGCGGGCGAGACTCCGATCGGCGCTCCCGATTGAGGGCGCGCTGCCATTTTACATGGGTGGGCTAATTAAGACCCGCCCAGCGTGACGTCCGCAAGGAAGCGCTATGGCGGATTCCTTCAGCCGGGAGAGCGCTTTCACGCTTGCCTGTGAAAGAGCGCATAGATCTCCCTGAGGCTAAGTGCTGCCTCAAGGAGATCAGCTTGGAATTAAAATTTTAAAAATAAATGTTAAAAAAATTCCCTGGCATGTCCTTTCATGTGACACTGTCACATGAACTGGGACATGCCTATAGCTTTCATTGAAAGAGTTGATAAAAATTTAAATACCCTCATGAAACCTCATCCTGCCCGTGGATAAGGTTTCATGCTTTTTGCGAAGCCCGCCAGGGCTCCTGGCCTGTTGGCCCACCTTAAGGTTGGATGGGCAGGTCCATTAATGACCTTAATTAGATTTTCGATGGCCTCAATAGGCCGTTGACAGGTCAGCAGGCGCGTGGCTGACTTGGCTGTGCCCCCGTCAACCTGAAAATGGAAATGCCACGGTGTGACATCGTGAGTTCCACCCGATGTTATCCAGCGTCATTTTACACATCGGTGAGCAGCTCCACTCGCCGACCGGAAGATCCTGCCTTTAGATTTTTTTTAAAAATTAAATTAAATATTTATTAACAAAAAAAAAAGATTTCAAGCACGTAAATAGGTTTACAAATTACTAATATAATAACTCCAAAACCCTTAATTAACCTGGCTTCCAGTTACACCCCAGTTAAGGCAACAGTAAAAATAGATTTAATCAAATCCAGGAAAGTCAACACAATATCCTGGACAGTCAAATTCAAACTGGCTTTCCCCAGCTTTGGTTTCTATAGGCAGCACGCTTGATGCACAACTACTGGAGGCTTTTCACATTTCTGGGAGATCTTGCAATGCCTTCTCCTTTCTTCACGTTTTTCCCTTTTAATGCAAATCCATATGTTCTCAAATGTCTTTGGAACTTTACCTTTCTCATAATATAAATCTTTTCATGGTGCTAATATTATCAGTAACCTTTGGGGAAAATGAACACACCACTTGGCCTAGCTTGTCTGGCTAGGTGTAACATCCTAAAATCCCTTTGAAATTCTAACTACCTTGATTTATTTTAAAAAAGCAATTTCACATTACCTCACAGTCTAAAACTATGTTTACGTATTTAGCATTTCAAACCTAGCTTCTTCTGATGAGTCAAAGCCTCCAGGCCAGCTGTCTCCAATACAATTAAATCCCACGCACACGCATACACACAGAGAAACAATCCAAACCCACTATTAACCTAATTTTACAAGAAATTACAATAATATTATGAGAATTCTTATATTTTTGTGACAAACTGTTGACCCCAGAGAACACTGAGGAATTGAAGAGGGATTCTAAAGGTTGGAGAACCACGAAACCCCTCTTTGACTCCCTGACATACTAGTGGGAAGCGATCAAGGAGAACATCAAGAGGTTTTTCATCCTCAGAAGGTGTTCATAAGGCTAGAAAGGAATGAAGGGAAATGTCCCAACTCCAGAAAAACATGCAGAACCTCCTCCAGCTGCAGTCGTTGGGAGTTGATGTCAAGGAGGAGCTCCAAGAGGTGAAGAGCCAGCAAGCCTCGCTCTTTACCTTGGAGGCCTCCAAAACCATCTTCCAGTCCAGAGTGTGTGAAGCAGGATGAGATGTGCTCACATTTCTTCCTCCAAAAGGTATACAGAAAGAGCTCTGTGATCAGCAGCTGAAGGAAGAAGGCAGCTCAGTAAAGTCATTGCAGTCCAACATTTTGACGATCAGCAAATCCTCTTATGCTAAATTGTGTGCTGTGAAGCTCACAGACAGCATGGCCTCCCAATCATTCCTGTCCTATATCATGGAATTCTTAGACGACAGTAAACGGGAGAGTCTGGACAAACTGCTAACTCTGGGTAAACTGACTGAGGCCCTTGAGTCCTTCGAGAAGAGTAAAATTCCCGGAAGCAAAGGCTTACTGGCTGAGTTGTAATCGGCTCTGTGGGACTGAATGGGCCCAGACCAGCTGGAAGTGTACGAGAGTATGCTTCTGGCCGGCAGCATGTCAGAATCCATGAGGAAAGGCATCATCGCCCTCATCTAAAAGTGGAAAGGGGGAAAGGAGGAAATTAAAAATTGGCAACCCATTTCACTGTTGAATGTGGACTGTAAAATTCTGTCCAAGGTCATCACCAATTGGGTCAAGTCTGCTCTGTAGTTGGTGATCCACCCTGACCAGACCTGTGCTGTCCCCAGCAGGATGATCTCTGACAGCCTTGCGCTTCTCAGTGATACGATTGCCTATGAATGGCACAGGGGTGTGGACATCTGACTCATAAACCTGGACCAGGAGAAGGCCTTTGACAGAATATCACACACCGACATAATGGATGTGCTCTCCAAAATGGGGTTTGGGAAGGGAATCTGCAATTGGACCCAACTGCGCTACACAAACATCTGTAGTGCAGCTTCAATCAGTGGGTGGGAATCAGACTGATCAACATCTGTGACCGGTTCAAACTGGCCTTGGGTGCCAAGATAAATGGTGGCAACAGTGAGGCCATGTTATTTGGGAACTGGGCTGACTGATCCCTTGTCCCCTTCACTGTCAGGTCATACGGCCTGAAGGTGCTGGGGACATGGTTTGGAGGGAAAAGGGCATGTATCAGAAACTGGAAGGAGTGAGTAGCCATGGTGTAAAAAGAACTGGGTATGTGGCATGTAACATTCCTTCTCCATTGATCTGTGCAAGTGGCCTCAAGATGGTGAGGGCTGAGGAGGCAGATGGACGTGTGAGGGTTTTTTTGAGAGAATGAGTGGTGATGTCCCTTTAGCTGACAGTGATTGAGATGCCAGTGAATGTGTGATGGGTTTAGAATGATGAGATGGCCACCTTACCCTGGCGAAATAGATGAGATCATTCACCCTCTATCTGCATTGGATACCAACCTTTTCTGTGCAGCTTTGGCACTGATCCCCACTGCCATTGCTTACCAAGCCGGAGTGATAATATTGCTGCCCCTCCTGCAGCCAGAGCAGGGTAGAGGACATCGTAGCAGGTCTCCATGGCATCCAAAAGGCGCTTGAGGGATACATCACTAAACTGGGGGGCTGCAGTCCTCTTGCCTTTTGGGGCCGTGTCTTCTTTGCAGCAGTCCTGGGCTGGAAACACTGAGAGGTGTGCGTGGCTGCACTTTAAATGTGGTGTCTAGAGTGATGAAGCTGCAAGGTGGCGGGTGAACCGGAGCCCACCCGCCATTGAAACAGTGTTTTTGCCGACACGCCGTGAAAAGCCACATTGCGGGCAGTGGGTAAAATGCCCTTTTTCCTGCCCACTACTACACTTAGTGCAAAACTGGGACAATTCCGCACTATATGTAGATTAAAGTCACCCATGATTTCTGTAGCACCTTGTTTAATGCCATCCCCTACTTTATCTCTACTGTTTGGAGGCCTATAGGCAACTCCCAGTAATGTTTTCCCCTCTTATTGCTTCTTGGTCCCACCCATCTAGATTTTCTGAGCAATTGTCCTCTCTCACTATTGCACTGATTTCTTACTAACAATGCCACCTCACCTCCTTTTCCTTTTTGCCTGTCCTTCCTAAATATTGAGTACCTTGGATATTCAGTCCCCAACCTTGGTCACCCTGCAGCCATGTCTCCGTAATCGCAATCATATCATACCCGTTTACAGCTGTTTGCACTGTTAATTCATCTACCTTATTGCAAATGCCCATGCATTCAGATACAGTGCCTTTAGACTTGTCTTCTTAACATTTTTACACGTTTTTTTTGTACTATGACCCTGCTGTGGTCACTTTGATAAACGGACCACAGGAGGCTCAGGTACAGGTCACGGTCGTTTATTCGAGCAATTCCAAGGGGAGAACAATCTCAATGCAGCTTGAGATAGCACTCTGCTAAACTACAAGTGTTCACCATATTTATATATTGTTGATCACGTACAAGAACAGTTTCCAGATTCCGATCTCCTTCACATATAGGTTTACATTAAACAGACATCTCTCTGGTAACAAAGGTACCAAGGTACAGGCATCATCTGTCCCTACTTTCACACCGGACGGAGACCTTCCCTCCCATCTCAACTAGGACCATCTGTTCTTTCCCTATCTGCTATAAACAGACCCAATCTTGGTTGTTTTTCAACCTAAGTCTGACTCCTAAGACACCCAATCTATAATATTTACATTCCTCTCTGTTCGGCCTGGCCTTGCTGATGGTCACAGGCTCTGAGGGTGTGCAATGTTCGGGTTCCTCTCTGTCCAGCCTGGCCTTTAACTGTACTTGCAGACACTGGCTGCTTGGATGTTTTAAATAGTCCATTCCCTTTCAATAAGTTCTTAATGTACCCCTATATTCCCCCCTAACAACCCTATTTGCTGCTAGCCCTTGTTTCCTCTGCCTTCCACTTTTGCTTTCTACTTGAAGTAAAAGCAAAAAACTGCGGATGCTGGAAATCCAAAACAAAAATAAAAATACCTGGAAAAACTCAGCAGGTCTGGCAGCATCTGCGGAGAGGAACACAGTTAATGTTTCGAGTCCGTATGACTCTTCAACAGAACTAAGGAAAAATAGAAAAGAGGTGAAATATATGCTGATTTAAGGGGGAGGGGGCATGCAGGGTAGAGCTGGATAGAGGGCCAGTGATAGGTGGAGATTGCCAAAAGATGTAATAGACAAAAGGACAAAGAGGTGTTGAAGGTGGTGATATTATCTAAAGGAATGTGCTAATTAAGGGTAGAAAGCAGGATGAGCCAGGTGCAGATAGCCCTAGTGGGAGTGAGGTGGGGTGAAGGAATCGAAATAGGCTAAAAGGTAGAGATAAAACAATGGATGGAAATACATTTAAAAATAATGGAAATAGATTGGAAAAGAAAAATCTATATAAATTATTGTAAAAAATAGGGGGGGATTGGAAAGGGGGTGGGGATGGAGGAGAGAGTTCCTGATCTAAAATTGTTGAACTCAATATTCAGTCCGGAAGGCTGTGAAGTGCCTAGTTGGAAGATGAGGTGATGTTCCTCCAGTTTGCATTCAGCTTCACTGCAACAGTCCACAAGCATGACCCAGACCTCCCTGTCGCTTGACATTTCAACACCCCACCCTGCTCTCATGCCCACATGTCTGTCCTTGACCTGCTGCATTGTTCCAGTGAAGCTGGTGCTTCAGTACAATCAATTACAGACATTTTAAAATGGTCATAACAGACAGTCAGACAGTGCAATGGTATTTAAGTTGTCTACATAGATCATGTTGCACTCTGAGGTGCTTCAATACAATTGTGATGCATGTAATATTTACTGCATATTTTCAATGCGAGTCATACAGTCCAAGGGGTCTATACAATTCCCAGCCCCTTGCTGCACTGTGGCTGAAAGGTCTTAGAGAGCGACCTTTCCCCATTGCACCTTTGCTTCGGCTGCCCCAAGCTTTAGTGCGTCCCTCAGCATGTAATCCTAGACCTTGGAATGTGCCAGTCTGCATCACTTGGTTGGGGACAACTCTTTGCACTGGAAGACCAACAAGTTTCAGGTAGACCAAAGAGCATCTTTCACTGAGTTGGTTATCCTTCATCTGCAGTTGTCGCTTGTCATGGTATGTGTCCCTGGGAACAACCCGTAGAGCACAGAGTCCTGTGTCAGGGAACTACTTGGGTTGAATCTCGACAAAAACTACTGCATCTCTCTTTAGACCTTCTTTGCAAAGGTGTACTCCACAAGGACATGGACAATGGTCTCATTCCCGCCACAGCTACCTCTAGGGCAACGTGTGGAGGGGGTAAGACCCCTGGCATGTGGGAAGGATCTGTTGGGGACGGTCTTTTGCACCACCTTGGTGCTTGTTGGAAAGTCCTGGCGATGAGGCATTCTGCCAAATGACTTTGACAGTCTGCTCGGGGACCCATTCAACAGGATCCACCATCTCCTTTTCCCGCAGGGCCTCTAGGACATTACGTGCCAATCATTGCCTGATGGGCTTGTGGTCAAAGCTGTTTCTCTGCATACATTTTTCCATTTTAACATACATTTTCATACATTTTCCATACATTTTAACTACTTGGAGCATTCCGGGGCAGCGCGGCCAGACCCATCCTTCGCAATGCCAGGGACAGGGAGAACCTCAGCCTGAAGTTGTACTTGGTGTTTGCGTACCGAGGGTCTACGCACAGCTTGATGCAGCCGCACATAAAGGTGGCCATCAGGATGAGGGCGATGTTGGGCATGTTTTTTCCCCCCTTTATCTAGAGGTTTGTACATCGTGTCTCTGTGAACATGGTCCATTTTTAACCTCTAGGTAAAGTGGAAGATAGCTCGGGTAATCACTACAGCACAGGAGTGAGGAATGGGCCAGACCTGCCCCACATACAGCAGCACCGAGACCAGATTCTTGATGACCAGGTTCTTGGCCACAATGGAGTTTGCCTGGTTTTTTTCACATGGCTACTTGCTCCTTCCAGTTCCTAAAGCATGCCCTGGTTTCTCCAAACCATATACCAGCACTTTCGGGCTGTCTGACTTGACAGTGAAGAGGACAAAGGATCATTCAGCCCAGTTCCCAAAGAACATGGCCTCGCTCTTGACACAATTTACCTGGGCTCCTGAGGCCAGTTCGAACTGGTCACGGATGTTGATCAATTTGCCCACCGACATTGACACCAAGCTGAAGATGGTGATGTCATCCATGTACAGGGAGGCTTTGACCTGAGTGCCTCCACTGCCTGGGATCATCACTCCTGTCATGCCAGATCCTTCCTGGTGGACTCATGCCAGATCCTTCCTGGTGGACTCAACAAAGGGTTCTATGGAACACACAAACAGGACAGGGGAGAGTGGAGAGCTCTGCAGAAACAAGCGGTCCCTTTTTGCAGGCAACCTACCTGAGTCAAGAAGCTGAAATTTCTAAGTCAGCCCCAAGGTGGTCAAAGCAGCAGCTACTCGCTTCAGAGTTGTGGAAGAAGTCAACCTCACCAGGTGCACTCTGCTTATATACAGTTGTAAATGTGAATGTTCTAACTTCTGACTGGCTGGGAGCTTAATTTGGAGGAGGAACTTAATTCTAGCGAGCTGGCCTTTTAATGAGCAGCCTTTTAATGAGCATGCTAATGCATGCAAGAGGACTTCCCGACATTGTCCATTGGGTAGCTTGACCCGCTTTTAAAGGCCTGAGAACATACTCGCAAAAGTTCATCCTGCTATCAGAAAACTGATTTTGGCCCTCCCACCAAATTAAGTTCCCTCAGCCGCCGAGCTTCCCGCTGCTGGCAGGACCGGTAGATTCCAGCCACACTTTGTGGTTTAGTACTTGAAGCAGCAGCAGCAGATGTGCGGCGGACATCTGGTGGAATTCCTTGCGGCAAGCTCCAACTCTATGAGTGGAGGATTCCGTGGTGATGATGAGCTCACTCATAACTTGGAGGCTGAAGCGCATGAGCCTCTCCCATGAGAGATTGGTCAACCTCATGGAGAGACACATGAGGTAGCGTTTGAAGTGCATGCATGAGGGAAGCAAGGTGTCATGCAAAAAGACATATGATACACTCAGTGGCATGGAGCAGTCAGCTCAGAACATGATTGTTTATTTCCACAAAGTACATGGAGAGCTGCATATCCACAACAGGACACCTGCGCTTGTGGGAAATTGTAAAAATATTGTTAATTCTCTTTGAAGATATCCTTATTAATGTCTTGTTTTTCTATTGCTTATGGAAAAGTTTTGACTTGTATAATGACTAATTGATTGTAATGTTGCTACAAGAACACTAAAGGGTTAATTATAAATAAAAAGCTCACTTTCCACAGTGAGCTCCTGCCGATTTGGCACCAATAAGCGCACCTTGGTATTGTGTGTTTGGCAAATGGCACAAAATTGTGCCAGCGAGGCTATGGTTGGATGACCAGGCCTCATTGTTGTCAAGGGGTCAATTACCTAGATCACACCTAGGCAGGAGATAGTGTGCAGTAGGCAGTCCCTGGGAGGGTATAAAAGTGGGAACCTCGATGACTTTGGCACACAGGAGGAGGAGCCAAAGATGAGAAGGCAATTTGAATGTTAGTGTTAGGATGAAAGTTTGCAGACAGGGATTTGAAGAGAACACTGGAGACCTCACCTGACAGCTATATTGCTTTTATGTTTTTTCACAAGGACAAGCTCCTCTGACCCCAGCTGCAGGAATTGACCAAACTCTATTTACTTCCTTAAGTAGATCTGCCCAGGACTAAGATCAGCTTTAGGGTATGCCATTAGCCCCTTGGACCCTTTTGGAGGATCATGTTTTAAGAGCTTGGGACACGGTTAAGGGTAGTATTCAGACCAAGCGACCAGCCACAAAAAAGCCTCTTCATACAGTGGAGGGACCACAAGCAGTGCTCTGGCACCCAGTGCACTTTTTGGTAAACTGCAGGGACCCTGTTATAACTGTGGATGACTTGACTGTTTGGTTTGGGACTGGAGGAGTGCTAAGCCCCCAAGGAAAAATGGCCCACCTAATAGGGAATTCCCTGGACCACAGCCAAACACTTCCCAGCCCCTGTCTACCACTGAGGCCAAAATGGATCAATTGGCTAGTAATAGGCACAAATTAGTAGCAGTATGACCACCCAAGCCCATAACCAGTGTGCAGTCACCACCCCACCTCCAATGGACCCAGGACAAAGGCCCGCATGAAGGAGTGAGGCACCCTCTAGGTCAGAAGTGTGATTCTAACGTGATGCTGACGGTTGACCGGCCATGCTAGTTATTTCATCAGGGGACCAGCAACAAACCATGATTATTGACACCGGCTCTGCTGTTATCATTGTCCACACTCCACAACCTGAGTGCCACATGGTGGCAGGCAAGAGCTGCTCAATGTTGAAAGGTTTTTAGCAGTGAAGAGACACTTGCATTTAAGGGTGATGTTTTGAATCTCCATGTGAAGAATGTTCCAGTGATGGTTGAGTTACCTGTTATGATGGTTACCCCAATGGCAAAGGAATTTTGGGCAGTGACATCCTAACACAGCATTACAATCAGAATTGTATTTGGATAGGCACAGAAAGTAATGATTTGGTCGAAATATCAGGTGTTCATTCCTCTTATGCCATTAAAAGACTTCCTTGTATGATTTCCCTTGCCATTCCAACAGAAGTACATGTCAGATGATCCATTCCCACTTATTGTTTTTGCTTCACTTTCCCTCCCTAACACACTGTGGGTGTACCTACACCACATCGACTGCAGCGGTTCAAGAAGGTGGCTCACCATCACCTACTCAAGAGCAATTAGGCCCAGCCAGCAATGCCCAAATCTCACGAAAGAATAAAATAAACCACCAGCAAGCATGAGTGTGGGCAAGTGCAGGGTAAAGAAACAAATAATAGTTCTCCCATCCCTTTGTTATGCAATCCCCTGTCCCTAAAGAAGTTATCCATCTGTTAAAGATGTGATTGATTCACACTTTATACAGGGTGGCCAGGCAAATTTCCCACCAAGTCTCCCATTTGATCAGTTCAGAAGCCAGGTGATAGCTGGGGGTTCATGACTGAATACCGATGTTTGAATAAGGTAGCACCTAAATGTGCCCAGCAGGTCTGACAGCATCTGCAGAGGGGAACACAGTTAACGTTTCAAGTCCGTATGACTCTTCAACAGAACTAAGGAAAAATGGAAGAGAGGTGAAATATAAGCTGGTTTAAGGGAGGATGGGACCAGTAGAGCTGGATAGAGGGCCAGTGATAGGTGGAGATTGCCAAAAGATGTCATAGACAAAAGGACAAAGAGGTGTTGACGGTGGTGATATTATCTAAGGAATGTGCTAATAGGTGACATTAAGGGTAGAAAGCAGGACGAGCAAGGTACAGAAAACACTAGGGGCGGGGTGGGGGGAAGGGATCGAAACAGGCTAAAAGGTAGAGATAAAACAATGGATGGAAATACATTTAAAAATAATGGAAATAGGTGGGAAAAGAAAAATCTATATAAATTATTGGGAAAAAAAGGGAGGGGGGGGATCAGAAAGGGGGTGGGGATGGAGGAGAGAGTTCATGATCTAAAATTGTTCAACTTAATATTCAGTCCTGAAGGTTGTAAAGTGCCTAGTCAGAAGATGAGGTGCTGTTCCCCCCACCCCACCCCCACTAGGGCTATCTGTACCTTGCTCATCCTGCTTTCCACCCTTAATGTCACCTATTAGCACATTCCTTTAGATAATATCACCACCGTCAACACCTCTTTGCCCTTTTGTCTATGACATCTTTTGGCAATCTCCACCTATCACTGGCCCTTTATCCAGCTCTACTTGTCCCACCCCTCCCTTAAGCCAGTTTATATTTCACCTCTCTTCTATTTTGATACTGACTCGAAACGTTAACTGTGTTCCTCTCCTCAGATGCTGTCAGACCTGCTGAGTTTTTCCAGGTATTTTTATTTTTGTTTTGGATTTCCAGCATCCGCAGTTTTTTGCTTTTACCTAAATGTGCCCCTCTTGTCAGAGGTGCTCTGACCCTGCTCCCTGAGATACCTCCAGGCTGTATGTTTTTCTCCACACTGGACATTACCAATGAGTTTTGGAGTATTCCCATGGCTCTAGAAGACCAAAATAAATTTGCCTTCACTTTTGAACATGTGTACATGGACATGCCTGCCCAAAGGCTTTCACAAAGCTTCAACCGTTTTTCACACAAGAATGGCATCTCTCAGCCAGAGTGCCTGCTACAGTGTGTGAATAATGTGTTAGCTACAAAAAACATTATTGTGCACTTGCATTTATTAGATGACAGAATCTGGTTTAAAGAACAACGCCCCCAGAAAGCTCAGTTGCAGGAAGAAGTTACCTTCTTGTGAGTCTCCGTATCTCCTCAAGATCTCAGTCCAGACAACAGGTTGAAATGATTCAGCAATTACCTCACCCAGTAATTAAAACTGCTCTTTGTTCATTCTTAGAATTGTGGGATACCAACATAATTTTATTCCAGGATCTACAGAATTAGCCAAGCTGCTGTACGAACTTCTGAAGAGAAAGGATGACCAGGTACTTCTGTCCTGGATCCCAGAGCATACCATGACAGTGGAGAACTTTAAGAAGGCAGTGATGCAGATTATATGTCTAGTCTCACCTGACCCAACAGAATTGTTTCATCTCAAGGTGCTTTCTACAGAGCTGAGTCTGACAGTTGTCCTCTCTCAAGAGCATAGAAACTGATTGCTGCCAATTGCATATACATCTCCTATTTTACAAGGGACAGAAATGATATACTCATTGTGTGAGCACCACCTTCTGGTAATTTTCTGGACCGTCCAGCAATTTACCTACAACACCAACCTATAGAAGATCATCCATCCGCACACACTCCTTTGAATTTGCTTATCAAACATCGGAATTTGCTGGTCTCATTAACAAAGACTGAGCAGGTGGACATTAGAGTTACTTCATCCTGACATCAGTCCAAAGCAGACCACTCTTTTGGCAATAATGATGGCTTATGGAGGTCATCCACACGAGTGTCCTCTGCCTTTGATCAACTGCGAGTCACATCCTGTTCTTCACACACCAATTAAAGAGGCACCTAACGTCTATGTTGATGGCCCATCATGTCAATTTAGGGATTCCCCTCACACAGGATTCACAGTGGTCTTACCTAAACACATCTTCAAATTCAAATGTTCTAGACATTCACCTCATTGTGCCAAAATTATGGCCATCCTAGCTGCTGTAAGTGAAACTTCTACCTGCCCCGCGAATAGAGTTACCAACTGTGATTTCCATCACATGACTTGCCCCCCCACACTCCAGCCGGTAATTGCCAACAGATCCATCCTTGTGATGTACCTGCCTTATTGGAAAGCAAGAAGACATATTGCACAATTGGATGATGCTTGACTGTCAGCCAAAGAGCCCTTATTACCCATTTTCAATATTTTTATTTCTGGTAAAGCGAAATGTTTAAAACAATGACAAAAAAAAATCTTTTTTCATGTTCCGATGATATTTCTCCAGGATTGCACACAGCTGGGTCTTGCAGACTGATCTTCTGCAGGCACCAAAATTATCATCGTCGGCTTTCCCTCGATCCGAGGATGATGTCTGTTCAGGTTACTGGTTTCTGCTATGGGCCTTCATGTGACTGAACAGGTCGATTCTTGACCCATAGGTCTTTGGGCACATGGGGCAGGACATCCCACGGTGTAGTGGGACCCAGAATGCAGGATTTGCTTCCTTGTCGTTCCTTCTCTGCTACCACCCTGCCTCATCATTAGGGTGCTTAGACTTGAAGTGTGGTGTAGCTTGATGGACAGGCTGTCGCATTTTGAACGATTTAACCTGGTCATTAATGTAAATATTGCCGTGCTTCAGCGTGAGCTTCAGAATATCCTTGAAGCAGCTTTTTGGTCCTTCCCTGGAATGTTGGCCATTTCAGAGTTGAGAAAATGGGACCTAATGAGGGAGACACTTTTTGGCCACCCAGACACAGTGTCCAGCCCATCATAGTTGATTTTACAGAAGTTTTTCCAGAATGCTTGTGGAGTTGCTTGAAGAAAGACACTAGCATTTGTTCGATGTTCCTCCCGTCCAATCCAGAGGATACAGCAGGAGACGGAGGTGTGCATTGCTGATGGAATTTCCCTAGCATTCATATGTATCGCTGATGCACAGTCCAGGTCTCACTGCAGTACAACGATTTTTTTAAGCTTATTGGATGTGGGCGTCACTGGCTGGGGCAGTATTTATTGCCCATCCCTAATTGCCCTTGAGAACTGAGTGGCTTGCTAGGCTATTTAAGAGTCAGCCACATTGCTGTGGGTCTGGAGTCACATGTAGGCCAGACCAGGTAAGGATGGCAGATTTCCCACCCTGTTGGGTTTTTACAACAATCGGCAACGATTTCATGGTCATCATTAGATTTTTAATTCTAGATTTTTTTTATTGAATTCAAGTTTCACCATCTGCCATGTTGGGGTTTGAACCCAGGTTCCCAGAGCATTACCCAGGCCTCTAGAGTGCTAGTCCAATGATGCCAACTCCCCTTGTTCAAGAATGTGGTGATGACATCTGCCCTGTACACTAGGACTTCTGTTGGCTTGCGGAAGTCTTTGTTGTCAAACACTTGCTGCTGTAGTTTGTAGAAGGCTGAGCTGGTGCAGCTGATCCAGTGTTGGATCTCCTCTTCAATGGTGGCCTTTTGAGAGAATGGCTGAAAAGGTATGGGAAGTGCTAAACATATTCCAGAGTCTCTCCTTCAACATATATGAGAAGTGGAATATTTGGATTGGTATATGAATTTTGTTTTGGTAACATTAAAGGACATGCTGAGTCTATTGTATGCATTAAAGAGATTGAGACTGATTTGCAAAGCTGATGCAGAGTGGACAACTACATCAAAATCATCCACCGAATGTAGATCATATATACCTATGGTGGTCAGTTTAGTTTTGGCATGGAGGTGATTGAGGTTAAAGAGTTTTCTATCCAGCTGGTATTTAATACACCAGAAAGGAGTTGATCTTTGATGAGATGAATAGCCACTATCAGGCAGATCGTAAATACTATAGGGGCTATCAGGCACCAGTCTGGAGTTTGAAGGGGACTGTTTCAGATCTCCCACTCAAGACAGTTGCAGTCATATCATCATGAAGCAGTTGCAGGATAGCATTGAAGTTTCTGGAACATCCAAACCTTTGGAGCACAATCCACAGAGCCTCATGATTTACTGAATCAAATGCTTTGCTTAGGTCTGTGAAAGCAATGAAGAATTCCTGGTATAAAAACAGAAAATGCTGGAAAAACTCAGCAGGTCTGACAGCTTCTGTGGAGAGATAAACAAAGTTAACATTTCGAGTCTGTAAGACTCTTGTTCAGAGCTCTCGAAACATTAACTGTTTCTTTCTCCTCAGAGGCTGTCAGACCTGCTGAGTTTTTCCAGCATTTTCTGTTTTTATTTCAGGTTTCCAGCATCCGCAGTATTTTGCTTTTATCGAAGAGTTCCTGATGTTGTTCTCGACATTTTCCTTGGATTTGTCTGGCAACAAACAACAAAGACCAGGTCAGAGGTTCCTCTGGAAGGTCTAAAGCCACACTATGGTCAGAATTTTCCAGCTGACATGCGGGTGGTGGAGCTCACATGTTAGCGCTTAAAATATTGTGAGCTGATGTCGCGCGAGTGTCCTGACGCCAGCACATGGCATCGCGATATTTCAGTTGGTAGGCGTGCTCAGTTCGCCCGCCATTAACTGAAGGCCTTGTTAAGCCCTTAACTTGCCAATTGTCCAGGATTTTGAGGGGCCTGTGCGAACTTCGAGTCGGAGCACGGGCCCAATAGGCAGGCGGGTAGGAGAGTTTTTAATAAAAGTCATGCAATGTCGGGATGTGTGGACTCAGAGGGGTTGTTCATGTTTTCCACGAAGTTTTAATTGCTGAAAGTGTTTAAAAGTTGCCTGTGTTAACAGTTCTCCTCGATATCCAAGAGCTTTTTGCGTACTTTGAAACCAGTCTGTAGACAGTAATCTTTCTCGGGCCTGCAGCTTACAGGAGGCCTCCATTTAGACTGGGGGTACGGGTTCTGACCTCTCCACTGGAGGCAGCTCCCCTGAGGAGGAAGGGAGGGATAGAATAAGGAGGTGGCCAGGAGTAGACCATCAGCCTCCAGGGGAGCCACCTTTGGGAGGTCAGGCGCAGGCACAAGGGGAGCAGGGCCAAGAGGTAGTCCAAGGTGGAAGGGGCCGCAGAAGACGCCACTATCCTGCTGCCAGGGTTTACAGGCAGCGAAGCAGCTACCTCAATATGACTGAGGTGCAGTGCCGAGGAAGGCTGCATCTCTGAAGGGAGACAGTCAACTATATCTGTCAAATGATTGGCCCTAAGATCTCCCCTAACTGTGTGGGTGGACACCCCATACCAGCAGCTCTGAAGCTCAGTTACCCTCCACTTCTATGCTTCTAGCTCCTTCCAGAGGTCGGTGGGTGATCTTTGCGGTGTTTCCCAATCAGCTGTTCACACTTGTGTCAAGCAGGTTACAGACGCTCTGTTCAGACAGGTATCCACCTTCATCCACATCTGCTGCGACCAGGCAAGTCAGGCACAGCAAACCAGAGACTTCGTGGCCATTGCTGGCTTCCCCCGTGTCCGGGGTGCTATAGACTGTACACATGTGGCCATCAAGGCATCAGCGGGTGAGCCCGGTGCCTTTGTCAACAGGAAGGGCTTCCACTCCATGAACGTGCAGATAGTGTGTGATCACAGGATGCTGATTCTACAAGTCTGTGCAAGGTACCCAGGCAGCTCCCACGCCATCTACATCCTCAGACACTCCCAGGTGCCGAGGCTCTTCAGTGCTCCAGCCCGGCTGGATGGATGGCTGCTGGGTGACAAGGGCTACCCCCTCAGAAGGTGGCTCATGACGCCTCTCCACCATCCAAGAACAGAAGCTGAGCAGCGGTACAATAGGAGCCACAAGGGCTGTGATGGAGAGAGCCATTGGTCTTCTCAAGATGCGCTTCTGTTGCCTGGACCGCTCAGGGGGTGCACTCCAGTACCCCCCCAGATCGTGTCTCTCTGATAGTGGTAGTCTGCTGCGCTCTGCACACTCTTGCGCTGGAAAGGGGGGATGCAGTTGACGATGAAGACCTTGACACCCTGGATGAGGCTGCACATGATGAATCCAGCAGTGCCTAAGAGGATGAGGAAGCACAGGGCGATGATGAGGGGCAGAACAATGACCCGCAATTACACCAAGGAGGCAGGGACCGGGACAATTTAATCCAAAGAACCTTCAGCTAGCTCCATACACATGGATCAGCAGGAGCAGCATTGCCTGGCGCTTCCACACATGGCACTTAGGTGCTACATCTTCCACCTTTTCAGCTGCAACTAAGGGCTTAGTACTGAAACATCAATGTCCACTCAAATACTCATGATAAATATGTGAAAAAGAAAAATGCACCACAAACGAAACACTCTCAGCCATGGTAACAAAGGTGGACCTTATTCTGTTCAAAAGAAAAGCATACAACACTCCATTGCAATAAGAATAATTTGGGTCCCTATTCTAAGGCCAACACAAAATCACCAGTGACATACCCGTGGAGTGCCTAACATGCCTTATGCTTACATTTTCAGGTGCAATGTCTTGGTGCCGCCCCATCACTCGGAGTGGCTTGTGGGACAGCCTGCTGACTCTGCTGTCCTATTGGCCTCGATGACCTTGGTGGGTGTCCTCTGGCCCGTGGAGCCTGTGCTGGCCCCGCCTGGGAGGGAGTGGCCAGTTCCAGAACTGGCACCTCCCCAGTTGTCGCAGCCTCAACGGAAGAAACATTGACTGGCAGAGGGGTAGAGGAGCTGCTGCCCTCATCCGGAGCGCCCTGAGAGGAGCTCGCAGAGACGACAGGCAGCTGCTGTGCCAACATGAGGTCCCTTTCGACTTCCCTGCTCACCGCATATGCATGGGCACCGAGTGCCGACGCTTGGTGCCCACAACATCTCCCACATTGGGAATGACCAGCCGTGGCCAGTACCACTGTGAGGGTTTGCAAGTCAGAGCTTAACCCAATCATAAGATGTTCCATCCGATTGAACCCAGAGAGAGTTGCCAATTAGAGGAAGCCTGAAGTTCTGCCCTGAGGGTCAAACATTCACATGCACTCTGCCTGGACTCCTCCATCGCAGAGACCAACTGAAGCTTTCCCTCATGCAACCCTACCAGATGCAAATGCACTTCCTGCCGCCTGTCCTGCAGCTGCTGCATTGGAGGCAACTCCAGAGGCACATCATCAGTGCCGGACTCAGCATGTGCCTGGTCCCCTGCAGCCCTCCAGCTGCTGGCACCATCGGCACTCTCTGCCCCTACCATCTCCTCCAGCGATTGTGATGTGCCCTCTCCACTGTGACCCGGGACACTAGCCGACGGTAAAGTCCCCACTGAGGTGTGTGTGTCTGCGCTGGTGCCTGGCTGGCTGAAATGATGTGCCGCAAGTTGCACATGTTGACCCTCAGGTGTGGATGGGGGTGGCTGTGGTGTTGAGGTGCGGGTCTCTCTGGTGGTGACGCTGAAATTAACAACACAGACAATGCATCAGTTAGCGTACAGTCAGTTCAACCTTTCATCACTTTCCCCCCCAGCCTCATAAGCCGCTCACCCTTCAAGACCCTAAGGAGACGAACATTGGTGGGGTGGAAAAGAGTCAAGAGGAGACCCAACCATTAAACGCACATGCAGACAGGCTGGTCAGTTGGCCTCAGGAACGCCACACGGCATGTTATGTATCATTGGAGTGTGGAGAGTGCAGAGGTTCCTGACCTGGATGCATTGTGGCCTGGATAGTTGTGGGGCTGAGGAAACATCGCAAACAGTAGCGACATTTTCCGTGGATCACAGGAGATTGAAAGGTCACATTATTGGCCTTCATTCTGTTAGGAGGGGCATAGACCTGGTGGGCAGAAGACAACATTTCCCCTTGGTGCAGGGATGAGTAACGTGGTGGCATTTATCTAAGCTGAGTGCCATAAGGTTCACAGGTGAGGTGCCGAGGACCTTTTGGACAAAGTAATGTGGGGCGCACTGGCTGAAAGGGTGGTGGAGGTCCCAAACCCCCTAAGATGCAATAACTCTGGCTGTGCAGCAGCGATCCAATGGCATGTTAGACCATGGTGATCGTGGTCACAAATGGGATAAGGTGACCTTGGAAGGTGGTGGAGACGCGAATCCTCAAGGGGACAAGGGTCCCTTCTGTATGACCCACACGTCGGAGTGTCTCAGTCTGTGAATGAGCAGTGTTGCTGCATTAACGATTGCAGCAACCATCAGTGGTTTGGATGGTGGGCAGACAGAGTGGATGGGACTGTGGACCCCAGCCTTGCCGCCCTGGTCTCCTGCCTCCTGCCCAGCTCCATGGCCTGTTCTTCGAAGGTTGTGAGGCGCTGGAGGAGGGCGCACCCACCTCCAGTCCTCTGGTGCTCCCGTGCGTTGTGCTGACTTTTTGCCTGCAAAACAGAGAAGAGGATTTATTGGGGCTGGTCGCTCATGTACTCTGCACGCGCACCCCGCACCCCAACCACAGTGGCCCATCTAAGGCCTCCAGCGGCTCCTGTCCACACTACTGGTGATCAGTCCCCAGAAGATAGTATGGTATGGCTGGTCCCAATCCCCTCCCGCAACGGCCACCTTGGACACATTTGGCATCCAGCACTTTGAATAGCACACAGGTCTTAGCGCCCATGGCAAGGAGGCACAGCTAGATGTGGTGCTGATGCCAGCAGATGGCACTTGGCCAAAACACCTTGAGGCACCCCTTGCATCATCTCATTACCATCAATATGACATGTTGGAATTCTGAGTATGTGTCGAGCTGCCTCCCCTGCAGGTTGCCCCCAGACTACTCAAATGCCACAAACACCAACATATGCTGTGGAGAGAACCCTTCTTCTCCTCAACCACTAAGGCTGATGTAAGCATGGTCAGTACCCGTTTGCCCACCCAGCGTGCGCCAGATGTCCTATGCAGTAATGACAGCAAGACATGGTGGGGGGGGCTCAAAGGCTAAGGCTGCCTTCTGGGTCAAATGGCCAAGACTGACATGGTACTCACCCTTCCAGAGTGCAGCAAATCATTGAATCTCTTTCTGCACTGGGTGCCAGTGTGCCGCACATCATCATGGGCACTGACAGCGTCACCCACCTCCTCCCACGCCTGGCTGGTGACATGAGGGGCCTTCCTCCTCCCATCCTCCAGATATAGCAGGTGCCGATGGATAGGCACCTCTTGGAGGAGGGCAGCATGTCAGGCATCAGAGAATCGGGGGCACAGTGCCCCCCCCCCGCTGGCCTCTCCTGGAGCCTGCCCCCCTCCTCCTGCTCATGCTGCTGTGCAATCGGTCGTCCCTCCCTCCCTCTCTCCACGAGTGGCCATGGTGCACTGCCTCAAGCAGGCTGCCTGGCCACTCTTTATACAGGCTGCTGGCTCCCCATTGGAACCGGCAGTCTGAGGCTGTCCACCCCCACAACTAATTTCCCGTTCTCCACGGGAGTCGCTTACCTGCCCGCAGAAAATGGTGGCGTGGCCCACCTGACCAACAAACGGAAAATTCTGCCCTATGTCTCTGGGAGGATTTACTCAACTACAGGAAGTGGGCAATTCAGAAGAATGTATCTCAGGATTTCCCTGCTTTAGACAAGAGGGAGATATCTCGATAGTTTCCACAGCATGATGCATCTGCCTCCCTGAAGATAGTTGCAATTTTGCACTCCTGAATTCGGGGGGGGGTAGGGGGGGGCGGTCAGTGGAGCTCTTTTCCCTCCCAAATACATAGGATAAGTGCATGGAACCTCAGTGTGAGCAAATGCCCACCAGCTTTGAAGACCTCACCTGAAATACCATCCACGGATTCTACCAGTGTTCTGGGGGATAGCATGGAGAGTAGCAGCTGCCACAATGGTTGAGGAGCTGTTGGAAATGCTTTTCCAGCTTTGACAGATGGTATTGTCATCCTTAAGAAGGCAGACACCATCCTGTGAGTGAAGGGGATTTTGCCGATTTGTCCTTGGTCTATAGATGTCCCTGGTGGCTTCAGAAAAGCTTTGCATGTCATAACGGTCAGCATACTGTTGCTCTTGGGATTTCTCTTCCCATCATTTGTCCTTTATCTTCCAGATTTGTCTCTGGGCATCAGCCTTGAGCTGTTGGAATGCTGCCTTCTTGACTTGCGAACTTGTGTTGTTCAGCCAGGAAATGAAGGCTGCTCATTTTTGTTCCAGGAGGTCACATATTTCTGCAATGTTTCCATTGAACGAGTGGGGTGATGATGATGCTTGAGCCCAATGGTCTGGATACAGAAGTCTAGTAGCTGATTTTATTTAATCCCATTGTTCTGAAATTGAATTGCACATATGAAGATTTTCCAGATTGGTTGTGAGCTGCACTTGGAATTCCTTTCTTGGTCCGACTGCTTTAGGGATGAAACATTGATCTTCTGTCTTGATGTTTTGGTTCCCGTGATGTCCTGGTGCTAGGCGGATGTTAATTACTGATCGAACAAGTCTATGATTTGTCGAATTGACATCAGTCCCCAATAAGGATCAAATGATACAGCCATCACTTAGATCTTTAACCCGCACACTGACATAATCTGGGATGTGTCCATGTGGTTTTGTATTTCTCCTCCTGGTGGAAGAATCTGTATTAATGAAGCCATCCTGAGTACAATTTGTCAGCAGGAGGACACCATTTGCATTGACTTTTCCCACCCTGTTTGTCCCAATAAAAAAGGCAAAAGAAAAATATTGGTGAAGACAAATGTAGGTCCCTTTCAGTCCAAAATGGGAGAATTTATAACAAAGAGCAAGGAAATGGCAGAGCAATTAAACAACTACTTAAGTTCTGTCTTCCTTGAGAAGACACAAATAACTTCCCAGAAATACTAAGGAATCGAGGGTCTAGTGAGAAGGAGGAATTGAAGGAAATTAGTATTACTAAAAAAACAGTGCTGGAGATATTAATGGGATTGAAAGCCTATAAATCCCCAAGGCCTGATAATCTACATCCCAGGGCACTGAAGGAGGTGGCCATGGAAATAGTGGATGTGTTAGTTGTCATCTTCCAAAATCCTGTAGATTCTGGAACAGTCCTGGCAGATTGGAGGGTGGCAAATGTAACCCCATTATTTAAAAAAGGAGGGAGGGAGAAAACAGGGAATTACAGAATGGATAGCCTAACATCTAGTAGGGAAAATGCTACAGACTATTATAAAGAATGTGATAACAGGACACTTAGAAAATATCCACTGGATTAAACAATGTCAACATGGATTTATGAAAGAGAAATCATGTTTGACAAACCTACTGGAGCTTTTTGAGGACATAACTAGCAGAATAGATAATGGAGAATCAGTGCATGTGGTGTCTTTGGATTTTCAGGAAGCTTTTGATAAAGCCCCACATTAGAGGTTAGTGTGCAGAATTAAACACATGGGATTGGAAGTAATATATTGGTATGGATTGAGAATTGGTTAGCAGACAGGAAACAGAGAGTAGGAATAAATGGGTCTTTTTCAGAGTGGCAGGCCGTGGTTAGTGGGGTACCACAGGGATCAGTGATTGGGCCCCAGCTATTTACAATATATATCAATGATTTCCATGAGGGAACCAAATGTAATATTTCCAAATTTGCTGATGACACAAAACTAAGTGGGAATGTGAATGGTGAGGGAGGATGTTACGAGGCTTTTAGACGGTTTAGACAAGTTGACTGAGTGGGCAAATACTTGGCAGATGCAGTATAATGTGGATAAGTGTGAAGTTATCCACTTTGGTAGGGAAAACAGAATGGCAGAGTATTATTTAAATGATGATAGATTGGGAAATGTTGATGTACAAAGGGACCTGGGTGTCCTTGTACACCAATCACTGAAAGCAAGCATGCAGGTGCAGTAAATAGTTCAGAAGGCAAATGGTATGTTGGCCTTCATTACGAGAGGACATGAGTACAGGAGCAAGGATGTTTCACTGCAGCTATACAGGGCCTTGGTGAACCACACCTGGAGTGCTGTGTGCAGTTTTGGTCTCCTAACCTAAGAAAGGATATACTTGCCATAGAGGGGGTGCAACGAAGGTTCACCAGACTGATTCCTGGGATGGCAGGATTGTTGTATGAGGAGAGACTGGGCTGACTGGTCCTGTTTTCACTGGAGGTTAGAAGAATGAAAGGGGATCTCATTGAAATGTATACAATTCTGACAGGGCTGGACAGACTGGATGTTGGGATGATGTTTCCTCTGCCTGGGGTTCTAGAACAGGGGGTCAAAACCTCAGGATACGGGCTAGATCATTTAGGACTGAGATGAGGAGAAACTTCTTCACTCAGACGGTGGTGAACCTGTGGAATTCTCTACCACAGAGGCTGTGGAGGTTGTCACTGAATATATTTAAGAAGGAGATAGATTTCTAGACCCTAAAGGCGTCAAGGGTTTTGGGAGAGAGCGAGAGTATGGCATTGAGATACTGGATCAGCCATGATCATGTTGAATGGTGGAGCAGGCTCGAAGGGCCGAATGACCTACTCCTGCTTCTATTTTCTATATTTCTATGTAAATGCCATTAATGCTAGGCTATCCCTCCATCTCAACCACAAACATTTGTACCTTACTTACGACGGGAAACCTTTGGCCTTTGGATTATGGCTCCATCTCCAGCTCTGGCAGGCCCTGAAAGAATGTCAAGCACCTTTCTGCTCACTGATGATATTCCACACATATTCAAGGTAACGCTGCTGCAGACACGGCTGCAAAGGAAGCCACCTTGTTGGAGGCCCATTGCCAGAAACTGAGGGAACAGTAACCTCTGTTGGCCTCTGTCCAAACTGACTATGACCCATATCAGATTGTTATCTATTGGCATGAACAAGGCTGGCCCTAGCCTGCACCTATCCTCATAAGTTTCTCAGACCCTCCTTCCCACCTTATGTACCAGTGAGCATTGGATCAAAGTGCTGTTTTCTGTGTTCCCCATATGTTGGAAG
This sequence comes from Carcharodon carcharias, assembly GCF_017639515.1. Taxonomy (NCBI): domain Eukaryota; kingdom Metazoa; phylum Chordata; class Chondrichthyes; order Lamniformes; family Lamnidae; genus Carcharodon; species Carcharodon carcharias. Next base: position 2,087,873 of record NC_054500.1, read on the forward strand.
ATGAATTTTTGATTTTGTTTCATTCCCGCCCCACTTCCAGTCACTATTCTGTCGAAACTACTCTTGGAAAATTTGCTTCTACTATATGGTGGCCTGGAATGAAGGAGGCTGTAAATCTCTATGTCTCCCAGTATCTACCTTGTATGCAGCAGAACCTTTCTCTATGGCTGCCCTTTAGAGTTAGGCAGCCCCAGGTGGCCCCCAGGACTCATCTTTAGGTTGATTTCTTTGGGAGTTGGAAGTTGGAAGTGATACCTGACACTAGTGAGTCACAGCTAGAGGTAATGAGACTTCAGTTGGAAATGAAGAGGCTTGAATTTGAACAAGCAACGGAACTGAGAAAACTTGAACTGGAGGCAAATAAAAAGGGGAAAGAATTGGGAATGAGAAAACTGGAACTAGAGACAGCCGGAAAAGAAAGGGAAAACAATAAATTATTTCGAAAAGAAATGGAAATGCAAAAACTTGATCTCCAGAGGGAAAAGTTAGCAGTGGAAGAGAGAATGAAGGAAAGAGACAGAGAGTATCATCTTAAAAAGCTGGAGTTTAAAAAGGAGACACCAGATGCTGAGGAAAGTTCTGATGATGAAAGAACCTGTAACCTAAAACCCATTGGGGAGATGTTTAAATTTGTACAGGCGCTTTCAAAGTTTGAGGAACGCCACGTGGAAGCATTCTTTATTTCATTTGAGACGATAACTAAACAAATGAAATAGCCACAGGAAAACAGGACATGGTTGGTCCAATTCAGATTGATGGGTAGAGCACGTGACCTTTTAATGCCTTTTAAGAACTGTTGGTGAACTATGATGTGGTAAAAAAAAGGCTATATTAAGTGCACATGAGACATGCAGGCTGAAATTTATGAATATGAGAAAACAGCCTGAGCAAACTTATATTGAGTTTGAAGAAGTAATACAAAATAATTTTGACCAGTGGATATGGGCATTAAAGATAGAAACAACATATGAAGCTCTTAGAGATAGTGCTTTTGGAAGAATTTAAAGATTCAATTCCTTCGGTATTGAGAATCCATGTGGAGGACAGAGGATTCAAACAGTAAGACAAGCAGCAGGAATAGCTGATGATTATGGGCAGGATATTGCTGTCAGCATGCAGGGGAAGGCCCAATCTCTGGCGTGTAAAATGACGTTCAATAATGTCGGGTGTGCATCCCGACATCATCGTGCGTCATTCCAATATTTCATTCAGTGGGCAGGTGCCGGAGACGGCTATATGGCCGCCAAACTGTCAACGACCTATTAAGGCCATTAAAAATATAATTGAAGTTGTTAACAATGCTGCCCATCTGACCTTAAGGCTGCTGGGCAGGTGAAGAACCCAAGTGGCCTTCGTGTTTCCCAGGAAACCTCATCCACTGGCAGGATGACCTTTCCTGAAGGTTTTATAAAATTAATAAATACATTTTGTACACTTCACAAACGTGTCCCAGCTCAAGTGACACTGTCACATGAGGGGACGTGTTCAAATAATTTTTTACTTTATTTTTCAGAAACTTTTATTATCCACTTAATCTCCCTGAGGCAGCTCCGTGCCTCAGGGAGATTGCTGTGCTCTTTCACATGCATGCGCAAAAGAATGCAGGCCTCAACTCTCCCTCCTCCCTCTGCCCGTACAGGTAGCACTGAGTGCTACCAACTGCGCGTTATGCTGGACAGGCCTTTATTGGCCCACCCATGTAAAATGGCGGCACGGAGACGATTGCAGGCGGCGATCGGCTCCACGCCCTCCTGCGCCCGCTGCCACCCAGCCTGCCCACCATAGGTCAGATTCTACCCTATGAGTTAGTTCATAGAGCTAAACCTTTTTTCATCACCCTTTTAAATCAGAAAAAGACAGAAAGTGAGAAGGTGGGTAGTCAGGGAAGAGAAGGAGTAAGTGGAAATTCATAAGAAGTTTTTTTCAGAATGAAAAGGAAGATGCCCAGAGTAGAACTGACATTCGAAAATGAAGGTGTTTTCATTGTACTAAAGTGTGCTGGAAATTGCAGGGAAAATCTGTTGGAATTATAGGGGTGCAGAAAAGTTCTGGAAGTAAAAGCACAGTGGGTTCAGGCACAGGAAAAAACAATGGTTTTTATACAGGTGAAACAGAAAAGAAGTGGGAATGTGTTTGCAATTTACCCAAGAGAATTCGGAGGAGCAGATTGAAGAAATGTTTAAAGATTCTGTGTATGAAGGGAAAGTGTTTCCAAGTGCACAGGATGAGTAGATATAGATGTTAAAATTTTAAGAGACACAGGGGCTAGTCAATCGTTAATGTTGTGGGATAGAGACATTTGTTGTTCGGAAGGAGTATTGCAGGAACAGGTGATAATAAATGGGGTTCATGGAGATGTTAAACCTATTCCATTGTGGAAGGTAAATTTAGAGAGTAAGTGCAAAACAGGTGAGATGATTGTTGGAGTAGTAGAAAAAATGCCCATTGCTGGGGTTCAGCTTACTCTGGGCAATGATATAGCTGGGTCACAGATGTGGGTGATGCCTATGGTAGTTGAGTAGCCTGTAGAAGTGTTTTCAGCAGAAGTGTTGCAGAGAGAGCATCTTGGATTGTTTCCAGATTGTGTGATAATGAGATCACAGGCTCATAAGTTGAAACAAGAAAACCAGGAAGTTCAAAGACAGGGAACTCCAATTAGCTGAAACCGTGTTTGATAAGGTTGTCCAGGAAGAAAGGCTGGAAGACAATTCAGCTGAAGTGTTTAACTCAAGAAGGTTAGTAGCGTTACAGAAAAATGATTTGCAAATAAAACATTTATATCTGATAGCTTACTCAGAACCAGAGGCAAAATGTATTCCTGAATATTATTACCTTAAGGGTAATGTTTTAATGAGAAAATGGAGGCCTCATCATGATTCAGCAAATGAAAGCTGGAGGGAGTTGCATCAGATTGTAATACAATTAGGATATAGAAGTGAGATTCTGAGGATAACTCATGAAATTCCATTGGGGGAACATTTAGGAATTAAAAAGGCACAGGCAAAGATACAAAATTATTTTTTTGGCCTGGATTGCATAGATATGGCGTTAAATTCTGTAGAACGTGTTACACATATTAGGTGATAGAGAAACCACAAACAGTGATTAAGCCGGCACCTTTAATTCCAGTTCCAGTATTGAAGAACCTTTCACTAGGGTCATGATTGATTGTGTGGGACCCTTCCCTAAGACAAAAATTGGAATTCAGTTCTTACTGACAATAATGGATGTGTCTACCAGGTCTCCTGAAGCAATACCTTTGAGAAATATTACAACAAAGAAAATTGTGGAAGAGCTAACTGCATTTTTTAGTAGATACAGTTTACCTAAAGGAATACAATCAGATAAGCGTTCAAATTTCATGTCACAGCTGTTTGAGGAAGTAATGAACAGTTTGGGGATAAAACAATTTAAGTCAACAGCTTATCATCCTGAGTCACAAGGAGCTTTGGAAAGATGGCATCAAACCTTAAAAACTATGATGAGGGCATATAGTCAGAATTATCAACAGAATTGAGATAGGGGAATTCCATTCCTGTTATTTGCTATTTGGGATGCTCCAAATAGGTTAGTTTTACTCCTTTTGAACTAGTTTATAGTCATGGGGTGAGAGGACCACTGAAATTGATTCATGACAAATTGGTGGGTCAAAATTCAGAAACTACTCACCTAGGTCATGTATCAAACATCAGAGATTGGACAGAACATGTGAATTGGCTAGGGAACACTTACAAATATCAGAGCAAGTGATCAAAGTGAAGACAGGAAAGCTACTGCTCGTAATTTTGTTGCTGGGGAGAAAGTATTAGTTTTGTTACCAGTATTGGGTGATGCATTAAACGTAAGGTTTAGTGGGTCTTACAGGATTGAAAAGAAGCTGAGTGAAGTGAATTATTCAATAAATACTACAGATAGAAGAAAGAAGCAGAGGGTAAATATGCTTTAAAAGTATTTTGACAGGGAAGAGGACCAAAAGGAGATGTTGGTGGTGGTAGATATTGAGAAAGAAGTAGAAATGCAGGATTCTGAAACTGATTTTCCTTTTATCAAACTGGATATGAGAGGGTAATTGAAAATTTAAATGTAATATTGAGGTACCTTCCAGACAAGTGTCAAAGTGACTTCGAAAAGCTATTGTGGTCACATAAATCTATTTGTGAAATAAGCTGGGAAGGAGGAATTTAGCTATACATGATGTGTCTGTGGAAGTTTCATCTTCCCTAAGGCGACATCTTTATAGATTAAATCCAGCAAAGTTATCTCAAGTACAGAAAGAAATTGAATTCATGCTTCAAAACGATATCATTGAGTCTAGTCACAGTAACTGGAGATCGCCTATTGCACTGGTACCGAAACCAGGCAGAACACAAAGACTGTGTGTGGACTATTGAAAAGTGAATGCATTGACAAAAGAGGATTTATATCCTATACCACGGTTGCAAGATTGTATTGAGAAAGTGGGACAATCAAAATTTATCACAAAGATTGACTTGTTGAGAGGATATTGACAAGTACCGTTATTGGAGAGAGCAAAGGAGATATCGGCTTTTGTGATGCCAGATGGACAATATCAGTTTAAGGTCAAACCATTTAGTATGAAAAATGCACCTGCAACATTTCTGTCAAACAAAGACTGTCAAACAAAGTAATTGCAGCTTGGGGCAATTGTGCTGTTTATACTGTTTTCTGACTGAATAGTTTTCAGTCAGATGTGGGAGGAGCATTTACAACATCTGGAAGAATTATTTACTCGATTACAAGAAGCTAATTTGGTGGTGAATGGCTAAAAGTGAATTTACAAAAGTGCAAGTTCCATATCTAGGCCATACCATTGGACATGGTAAGGTGGCCACGAGAGATGTGAAAGTTAAAGCTATCATGGATCTCCCCGTGCCCACAACAAACTGAGAAGCTTTGAGATTTCTGGGCGTGAGTGGGTTTTATTGGGAATTTGTACCAAATTGTAGCAGCGTGGTTGCTCCCTTGCCCGAACTATTAAAAAAAGAACAAGAAGTTTGAATGGACACAGGAGTGTTGGAAGGCATGTGACAGTTTGAAAACTGTATTAACTATGACACCAGTACCCAATTATGCCAAGCAATTTAAGTTGGCCGTTAATGGAAGTGGCATTGGGGCTGTACTGCTACAAGAAGATGAAAATGGAATTTAAAAACCACCAAGGTACTTTTCACGGAAGTTGAATGTACAACAGAGAAGATATTCAATGATCGAAAAAGAGAGTTCGGGTTTGGTGTTAGCATTGCAGCATTTTGAGATTTATGTTGCAAACAATTCATCAGAAACAATTGTTCATACAGGCCACAATCCTTTAAAGTTTCAGGACAAATTTCGAGACAGAAGTGCAAGGCTATTCAGATGGAGTTTATGACTGCAACCATTTAATCTACAGATTATACATGTAGCTGGATGGGGAAATCCGATTGCAGATGCATTATTAAGAGTTGAAGCTTAAAGGGAAAATTGGACATTTAATACCTGGGCACTGAACTGAAATGATTTCTGTTGATACGAAGGAGTTGTATATATATTGTTTTTGTTAATGCATGCATCTGGTAATGTAATAGTGTCAGTTTATAAATAAGTATAAGAGATAATATAAGCTGAATTAATAAAAATGAAGCCGTCTTTTTAAATTATAACTCTTCATTTTTTCAATAAGGGCATAATTGTGAGGAAGTTATAATAATGTTATTGGAATTTATTGTAAAATAGTGGTATCTGTGACTATATGTGTCTGTGTGTGTGAGAGAGACTTAACTGGATTAAAGGCCACTGGTCTTTGATGTGTTAGAAGATGAGCTAGGTTTGAAATGTTAAGTGGGTAAACATGTTGGAAGTTTAGATTGTAAGGTGCATTTTAAAATAAACCAGACTAGATTGTTTTCAAAGGAGGGGTGAAATGTGTCACCTAGCCAGGTGAGGTTCAGAAACAGTGGGCAGACTTTTCACAAATTTGCACCAAGTGCGGTAGTGGGAGGGTAAAACGACATGCTGCTCGCCGACGGCAATGGTGGGTTTTCACGCCGTATCATCCCGAACCCGCCTCGTTATTTGTGCACACCGTTCCCATGGCGGGCAGGCTGCTCATTTGCCCACCTGTCATCACCTCACTGTTGCATCACGCCGGGCGCCATGTTTAAAGTCAAGCTGCAAGCATAGTGTTAATTGTTTCCAGCTCACCACTGCTGTCTGGGAGACATGGCCCTCAAGGGCAAAAAGACTGCAGTCCTCCAGTTTAATGACGGGCCCGTCAAGTGACTGCTGGATGCCTTGGAGGCCCATCGGCATGTCCTGTAGTGCCGCTTTGGCCACAGCATGGGCAGCAATGTGAACAATCTGGCTTGGATGGTGGTGGGCAGCGCCAATGCCCTTCAGAAGTGGACAGTCACCCAGTGCCACAAGAGGATGAATAATTTCCTCCGTTCCACCATGGTAAGCCACTCTTTTCATCACTCTCAACTCACACACACTCACAAGCCCAGCACACACCCACAGGGCCCTCACTCACTGCCAGTTCAAGGGACATCACTATTCACTCTCTCACACTCACCATCATTGTCCTCATCCCATCCATGGGACCACTCACCACCAACACAGGTCAGGCATCCTGCTTACACTCTCTCCATCTCTATTCATGCAGGACAAGCTGGCACACAGCAAGAGAGAGAGGTCACAGACTGGTGGAGAATGCCCAAAATCAGGGCCCTCACGGACTGTGAAAACAGAGCCATCCAGCTGGCTGTGAAGGATCTGGACTGGTCCTGTCAGCGGTGCTTTACCAAGTGAGGATCCATCAGACAATCATGTGTGATGTGATGTGAGTGATGTGTCCTCTTTCACAGGCCATTGCCATGCACTAATTATCTTTCCTTGCTTTTGCAGGCACATCTGCCAAACAGCCGATGGAGTCCATGACCAAGGGCCTCCAAAGGAACCTCTGATGAGGAATCTGGAGGCACCCTTCCTGAAGCTCCCATCACAGCGCTTGGCACACCTCTCACCAGCACAGAGATACATGCCTCGATGGGACCTAGTCTTAGAATAGCCTCGGGATCACAATTTGGTGAGCACATTGCACTGGCTGATCCACAGCAGGCAGAGGCAGGGACTTCCCAGGTCTCTGGCACTCGGAGGACTGCTGGAGGCCAGAACATTGCTGAGTCCGAGTCAGATGATAAGCCTCTGGACTTGGTCATGTCAGAGTTGCTGGAGCTGCAAAGGCAAGCTCAGGAACATCAGGAATGGATGTCCGTTGCACTTGTCAGATTGCAAGGCACGATGGAGGATTCCGTCCGCCTTCACTCTGAGGTGATAGTGCCAGCATGCCAACACAACAAGGCCAACACTGGGATGATGGCGGCTGCCATGGAGACCTTGATCCAGGACTTCGCTCCTGTCCTGTTGTGCGGGTTCAACTCCATCACTGATGCCATAGTTGGCCACCAAAGTTGTGTATGCGAGAGGAGTGGGGGGCAGCTCGATCTCACTCCGGCTACCCCTGCTCCTCAAGGAGTCAGCCTGGGGCCCCGGAGCACCCATTGGGAGTAGGATCCGCAGATCACATCCCGGGGCCATCCACCCAGGTGACTCCGAGAGTGTCCAGCCCATCTGACTCCCCTCATCTGGAACCTGAGCAGCTTTGGCACCGCAGGCCGAGGAGGGTGCCACTGCCACACAGCAGGACCCTGAAAGCAGGCCGGGTCCCTCCAAGTCTTGGCCTTCCAGAGGAGGCCTGCCAAAGTCAGGGTGTCGCAGTGAGCAGGCTGTCTTCACCTCCACTGTGGATATCTGGGGAGCACCAAGATGTAGCGGTAGGTTTAGGACAGTTAAGAAGAATTAGTTGCACATTCTGGGCACGGGCGTTAATCACTGGTACATACTGTTCACTATTTTCAGTAAACTGCCAAGAATGTCTCCCTGCTCCTTGTTCTGATGAGCAGTGTTCATTTCACTTGGATGTGAAATCTTTCAGCACAAGATAAAGGCAGATGTCTCAGTCCAGGGCCTCTTCCCTGTGTTTGTACAGCCTTCAGACCAAAGTGATGGTCTGGCCTCATTACTGTTGCCTGCACCTCGGCGGTGCTGGTCATTGCTGCCAGAATGTAGTGGGCAGGTGCCACAAAGTTCTCTCATTCTCTCTGGGTGCTCTCAGCACCTTTAATGTGGGGCTGGCCCCCATCTCTTCAGTGACCACTGATGCTGTGCTTAGCTCCCGAAGGAATTAGGTGCTGAAGACGGACAAAGCATCAGGTGCTTCTAAAATTTCATGGCTGTGTCTCTATGATATGACCCTGGTCACGGAGCGCAAGCGAGCTGTCCTCGGCCAGACAGGAGTCAGATATTCTCAAAGGATGTGTGAAGATTTATGGAGTGTCCTCAAAGTATGTTGTCATCATCTTCCTGCAATCAAGTGACTATTAGGGCCTGTACTGCCTCTCCATGACAGGAGCATTCTCACAGAGGGTATTCACGCTGTCGTAAGCCAGACTGGAGTCAAACATTCACAAATGTGGTGATATCTCCTCACTGCATGTCATCATCATCCTCCTCCACAAATCTAGCAGCTATGAGGGCCTCCCGAGTGCACCTGTCTCATCTATCCAGAGCCAGGGCCAGGGCCTCATCCCCATCATTGTTGCCTCCGGGGACCTCCTCACCATCATTCCCATTGGCGTCCTCATCGGAGGAGACTTGCAGCTCCTCCATTTCCTCCTCAGCCAGTTCATCTCCCCATTGGAGCGAGAGGTTATAAAGGACGCAGCAGACGACGACGATGTTGAATACCCTCTGCGGACTCTATTGCAGGGCTCCACCAGACTGATCCAGGCACCAGAACCTCATTTTCAGCATCCCGATGGTCTCCTCCACCAAGGTGCGAGCTACAGCATGAGCCTCATCATACCATCGCTCTGCTGCAGCGTGAGGCCGCTGCACGGGTGTCATCAGCCACGGCCTCTGTGAGCAGCCCTTGTCCCGAGCAGCCATCCCTGCAGCTTCTGTGGATTCTGGAAGACTCCAGGGATCTGTGACTGACTGAGGGTGTAGGAGGTGTGCACACTCCCAGGAAACTGTGCGCACACCTGCAGGATGCGTTTCTGGTGGTCGCACACTAGCTGCACATTCAGCCAATGGAAGCCCCTGCAGTTGATGTAATTCACCTTGTGTGGTGATGGAGACCTGAGCACCACATGAGTGCAGTTGATCACACCCTGCACCCGTGGGAAACCTGAGATCTGGGTGAATCCAATTGATCTGGCTGCCCTGAGCTCTGAAGAACTTGGTGGCACTTTGAATCCTCTGCATTGCTTGAGTGAGCAGATAAACTCGGAGCCTGACCCCAATCATATCAAGATAAAAGCAAAATACTGCCGATGCTGGAGATCCAAAACAAAAACAATAATTGCTGGAAAAGCTCAGCAGGTCTGACAGCATCTGCAGAGAGGAATACAGAGTTTACGTTTCGAGTCCGTATGACTCTTCATCAGAACTAAAGAGTCGGGGCCTCAGTCACTCTCCCCACAATGAGGTGAAATATAAGCTGTTTAAGCGGGGAGGGGAGGTGGAACAGGTGAAGCTGGATAGGGGGCCAGTGACACGTGGAGGCAAAGGAGAGATTGCCAAAGATGTCAAAGGGGTGCTGACGGTGTTGATATTAGCTAAAGGATGTGCTAAGGGTGACATTAAGAGTAGAAAGCAGGATGAGCTAGTGGCAGATAGCCCTAGCAGGGGTGGGTTGGGGGGAGGAGATCGAAATAGGCTAAAAGGTGGAGATAAAACAATGGAAATAAACTGTAAAATAATAATAGAAATGTGTGGGAAAGGAAAAAAAATATAAAAAATATATATAATAATTATTAGAAAAAAGGGGCTAAAGAAGAGGTAAGGATAGAGGAGAGAGTTCATGATCTAAAGTTGTTGAACTCAATATTCAGTCCGGAAGGCTGTAAAGTGCCTAGTCGGTAGTTGAGGTGCTGTTCCTCCAGTTTGCGTTGGGCTTCACTGGAACAATGCAGCAGGCCAAGGACGGACATGTGGGCAAGAGAGCAGGGTGGAGTGTTGAAATGGCAAGTGACAGGGAGGATTGGGTCATTCTTGTGGACAGACCGAAGGTGTTCCACAAAGTGATCATCCAGTCTGCGTTTGGTCTCTCCAATGTAGAGGAGACCACATTGGGAGCAACGAATGCAGTAGAATAAATTGAGGGAAGTGCAATTGAAATGCTGCTTCACTTGAAAGGAGTGTTTGGGTCCTTGGACAATGAGGAGAGGGGAAGTAAAGGGGCAGGTGTAGCACATTTTGCGGTTGCATGGGAAGGTGCCATGGGAGGGGGTTGCTGTGTAAGGGGTGATGGAGGAGTGGACCAGGGTGTCCTGGAGGGAACAGTCCCTATGGAATGCCAATGGTGGGGGGGAAGGGAAGATGTGTTTGGTGGTGGCATCATGCTGGAGTTGGCGGAAATGGCAGAGGATGATCCTTTGAATGCGGAGGCTGGTGGGGTGATAAGTGAGGACAAGTGGGACCCTATCATGGTTCTGGGAGGGAGAGGAGGGTGTGAGGGCAGATACAAGGGAGATGGGTCGGACAATCATATCAATGTGGCTGTCTTAGTTGCAGAGGGATAGTCATTTTCTATAGGTTTCCCGGATGCGTGGACACTTCCTTCACCCACCCTACCCTCCCACCCTGAATGCTTGTGCGCTATATTTAATGTCAGGGCTGCCCTTCACTCCCCCCATCCCCAGTAGTCTCAGAGGTAGGGCTGCCCTTAACCACTGTCCCCCCACCCACCACCAGTCACCTCGATGGCACTTGTCCTCCCCTCACAAGTTGTCTCAACAGAAAGGCTGCTCTTGCCCCCCCACTCCCCTACGCCCTCAAAAGTTACCTCTGAGGCAGGGCGACATTTAACCCTGACCCCCCGGCACCCCTGAAGCCTGCAAAGCAACAGGCCACCCTGGCGAGCACCCCAGTACATTACTGTGCACTCACCTCCAGTTCACCCAAAGTGCAGACTGCCAAGTGCATGTCACCTCTGTGCTGTTGTGAAACACACCGACATGGACAGATGATCCAGCGGTGGGGGCAAGGGCCTGGTGGGATAGCATGATAATGATGTATTACAATGAGGTTCCCGATGACCAATGGTGGGCTGAGCAGAAAATAGGAGTGTACTATAGGCCTCCAAACAGTCAGTGGGAGGCTTATGGCAGATACAGAGGGCTGAAAACTTGGAAGCCCTAGAGGAGTATAAAAAGTGTTGGGGTGGGGGGGGGGCGGTGGGGGGTGTTACTTAAAAAAGTAATTAGGAGAGCGAAGAGGGGGCATGAAAAAACACTGGTTGGCAAGATAAAGGAAAATCACAAGGGGCATTTTATAAATATATTAAGGGCAAGAGGATAACCAGGTAAAGAGTAGGGCCCATTAGGGACCAAAGTGGCAATTTGTGCATGGAGCCGGAGGATGTAGGGGAGGATTTAAATGATTACATTTTATCTGTGTTCATTATGGAGAAGGATGATGTAGGTGCAGAAATCAGAGAGTGGGACTGTTAAATACTTGAACAAATTAGCATTAAAAGTGAGGAGGTATTATTGGTTTTAGCAGGTTTAAAAGTGGATAAATCCCCAGGCCCAGATGAGATGTATCCCAGGCTGCTATGTGAGGCAAGGGAAGAGATTGCAGGGGCTCTGACACTGAATTTCAAATCCTCTCTGGCTATAGGAGAGGTGCCAGAGGACTGGAGAACAGCGAATATGGTACCATTATTCAAGAAAGGTGGGAGGGATAAACCAGGTAATTACAGGCCAGTGAGTCTAATATCAGTGGCAGGGAAACTACTGGAAAAAATTCTGACGGACAGGATTAATCTCCACTTGGAAAGGCAGGGATTAATCAGGGATAGTCAACATGGCTTTGTCAGGGGGAGATCATGTCTAACAAATTTGATTGAATTTTTCGAGGAGGTGACTAGTTGTGTCAATGAGGGTACTGCAGTTGATGTGGTTGTTCTTGCGATTGGAAGCCTGTGACTAGTGGAGTACCACAGGATTGGGGCTGGGACCCTTGCTGTTTGTAGTGTACATTAATGATTTAGGCGTGAATATAAGAGATATGATTAGTAAGTTCGCAGATGACATGAAAATTGGTGGTGTCGTAAATAGTGAGGAGGAAAGCCTTAGATTACAGGATGATATAGATGGGCTGGTAAGATGGGCAGAGCAGTGGGAATTGGAATTTAATCCTGAGAAGTGTGAATTGATGCATTTTGGGAGGTCTAACACGGCAAGGGGATACACAATGAATGGTACGATCCTAGGAAGTACAGAAGATCAGGGGGACCTTGGTGCACATGCCCATAGATCCCTGAAGGCAGCAGCACAGGTAAATACGGTGGTTAAGAAGGCATATAGGATACTTACCTTTATTAGCTGAGGCATAGAATATAAGAGCAGGGAGGTTGTATTGGAGCTGCATAAAATGCTAGTTAAGCCACAGCTGGAGTACTGTGTGCAGTTCTGGTCACCACACTATAAGAAGGATGTGATTGCACTGGAGAGAGTGCAGAGGGGATTCACCAGGATGTTACCTGGGCTAGAGTGTTTCAAAAAAAAAATTTCTCCTTAGCGGAGGTGTCAATAACCAGGGGATATAGATTTAAAGTAATGGGCAGGAGGTTTAGAGGGGATCTGAGGAAAAAAGTTTTCACCCGCAATGTGTTTGGAATCTGGAATACACTGCCTGACGGGCTGGTAGAGGCAGGAATTCTCATAACATTTAAGAAGTGTTTAGATGAGCACTTGAAACGCCATAGCATACAGGGCTACAGGCCAAGAGCTAGAAAATGGGATTACAATAGATGGGTGCTTGATGGCTGGCATGGACATGATGGGCCAAAGGGCCTGTTCCTGTGCTGTGTAACTCTATGACTCTAATCATGACCTGCCTTCCCGCTATCATGGTACCATATTGTCCCCTCATGCCCGCCGCCAGTGGGCACAGAAAATTCCACCCAGTGTGTTCATTTTTCCCGAAGATTACTGGTAAACTTGGCACTATGAGAGATTTTTATTAATAGAAAGGCTAAGTCCAAAGGCATAGTGAAACAATCGGAATTTGTATTCAAAGGGGAAAATATGTATAAAGGAGAGAAGGCTGTGTGTAAAGACAGGCACTTTAAGATCTAACAAGTGTGAAAAGCTTTCAGCATCTATGACTCAAGCTGCTGTCTACAACAAATTGATGTTAAGAAAACACACTTTGAATTGGATATTCAGGGTACCATGTTTGTTTGCCTGAGTCTTTTGAAAATCTGTGTCTTACTGTTGTCTTAACGGAGGTGTAACTGGGAGACAGATTAATTATGGAATTTAGAAGTTATTATAGTAATAATTTATAGACATATGTATGCACTTGAAATCATTTCTCTTATTAAAAAATGTTTAATCTAGTTTTGTAAAAACCTATAAGGCTTGGTGTCTTATTATTATGAATTCAAAGCCCGCATCTAGAAACATACAAAAATAGTTGTGGCAGTTGTCTCAAGTTTCTCTCTGGGATTTGAACAACTCAGCATTTACCATCAGCTGTGCCACGACAATCATCATCATCATACACTAGCATATTCCATCTGTTAACCTTTTATACTACACTTTCCCCAAGTATACTATCCCATTTTCAATCACAACATGAACCTATTTACCTATTTACATTGCATTTCTGTAACTCCCTTTTTACAACTACAGATTCTACCCAACTCCAACTCCAACTCCCACTTTCCTGGGGGGATTAAATCTCCCATAGTATTCTTGGGCAGTAGGGGAGACATCTTGGTGGCATTGAGGGTTTTCTTCTGCATCTGGTAGGGCATCATCATCTACAGAATAGGGCAACACATTTGCAGCATTGCTTTGGAGCAGAGTGTAGGTAGCAGGATGACTGAATTGTAAGGATGAACAAAGACTTTTCAACCAAAGACTGATCCAAAACAGAAGACTGATGAGAACCGACCTTTGGACCCTCAGAGATTAGAAAAGAAGAACTCAGGACGCTCTGAGGAACTTGTTTCTCCCTCGAGGCACATAGGGAAAAAGCTTCAGAAAAGGAATGATCTTCAACTCCAGGGAAGACTGTCACAGCTCTATCATCACTTGCTGTATCAATGACTGAAGAGGCATTGAAGAGCTGAGATTTAATTGAACTTAGATGATGAAGGGAAAAATGACCAAATTCCTGTAAGAATGTCAGGAAAAGAGAAGAGATGATTTCCCAATAATTTTTCAGGAGGACCATTTACTTTCTGTAGGCAGTGGTAAGAGAGCTACACATCTCCTGTACAAGGTTGCTCCACTGTGGGCAATCAGAAGAATAGCTGAGGATATGGAGACAAGACGGACTCATTTTCTGTAATGAGATGAATTTCCTGTAGACAATCAACTCAGGGGCAAGATTGCTATACAAGATTCTGAAGCTTCAGAGGTGCTAAAGATTCTGCCTCAGTTTCTGTGTTGACTTCAGCTCTGGAGGGAAGAATATTATCAGCTGGAACTGAAGAATGGGCGTCAATTGACTTCATCCTGGGATGGTACCAGCTCTTTAGCAGTGTGGTCCTCTATGGACTCTGTCCTGGACTCAGGCAAAGCATTCTCTGTGAAAGACCCTTCATGGATAAGATGAGATAAAATAGGCAACAAACTGGTAGGTTCGGTGGAACTAAGATCTGAATGTTGCTCAGCAACTAAAAACACAACTGACTCCTCTAAAAAGACAACAGAGGCTTCATTTGGTGCATCCATTAACGGGAAAGACCAATCATTCTCCAGGACCTCATTCTCCAAGAGGTCACTCAGCACTGCAAGGGATTCTTCTTCATTACTCTTTAGGAAGACCCAATTCAAATCCAGCAGGTCTTCATGGGGGTGAGTACCATCTGCTGCAGTGCCTTCTGTATCCCCACCTCTGGCCTTACTTAATGAAGAACTGATAGATTCATAGCTTCAGTTTCTGCCCAGGGCCTCATGGATGGAGTCTCGGTTAAAAAGGGAACTTACTGATGATTGCATAGACTTCCTCAGCATCTGAAGGCTGAATTTCTGTTGCTTCTAAACTAAAGCTTGAAGATTGTTGCATGAAAGACAGTGAGTCATTCAAATGATGAGCATCCTCCGGTTTTTCTAGGATTCCTAGAAGTATGTCAACATCACTACTCAATAAAGATGTATGTTGATTGTGAAGAACATAGAGAAAATCAATGGTCTGTTGTCCTCTGTAGCAAAGAAGAACAATAATCCTGCCTTTGATTGGAAGGTCTGTGCTGCCTGGACCTTGTAATTTGATATCTCTTGGATGAAGGGTAACTGGATGAAGCCAGTCGAGGTCATCAATTTTTAAAGTAATACTGAAGCCTTGAACTTGGAATGAAGTTGGTCAATAGTCTGGAGCAACTATCAGCTTCCCTTAGGAACTTTGCTATTTTGTCTCTTTCTTTCCTTTCTATTTCTTGGAAGGAATGTGTTTCATAAATACTTTCTGGTTTTTGACTTCGATTAAAATTGTTGGATTTGAAGAAACCCTTGACATGTCCAGTGTTCCCACACTAGAAGCATTCCACGCCCCCCCTGCTAGGCAACCCTGGTGTCTGTGTTGGGTTTTCACGCCACAAAACAAGCGTCTCCAAATGGCCACCAATGCAGATTTTCCCTCCCTATCACTTGGTTTGTGGGCTTTCTTATGGGTGGGGCCACTGCCCGTGGGCCTATCCAATCTACGGAGTCATGTGAAATCTTGAGGTGCACCGAATTATAGCATGATTAAATGCTCTAAGCTCGGCCTACCTCGCACACTGGAGCACTTGATCCAAAGTAAAAGTTCATCTTTGGTCTGCAGAAAGTTGGAGAGTTTTTTATCCTAGACACCCATGACTATGCAATCACAAATTAGCACATTTTTCAATGCACCATATCTGCAAGAACCAGCTGGGCAAAATGGGTTGATTAAAAGTAATTCAATCGATTCCCCAAATTGTTCAATTACTAAGTTTTGCTTTGGGCTAAAATAAGTGTCAAAGGCTTTAAGAATGGTCTCAAAGTCCATGGTGGACTCCTGTACCTCTTCCCTTAGGCGGATGTCATCTGCTATTGGACCTACTTCATAATGAACGGAACAAACTTGAAGTTTTTGCTCCTTTTCATGAAGGCCTGATGCTGCTCAGCTCTGGAGAAACTGGTATTTCCATAACTCCCACTGCTGGCCTCTCTGCAGGCTCTCGAGTCAATCAAATGGTCAGGGACTGCTCACCAGGTATGGTCATTGTCACCTCTCTCCAGTGTGCCTCCTTCTTCTGATTTCTTACATTTATTTTACAAGCTGCTTTCAAACATTTTTTCACCTGTGGTTCCTTCAATAACATTGGTGTGATTTTTACATCAATGTCTCCACTATTGTCACCATGTTCTAAGGCGTGACCTTGCATCTTGGATTCTAGGTGTGGGACTTGGTTAGTAGACAGACTGTAGACATACTCTGGTATCTGCTTAACACTTGTTTATTCATATCACATCTAAACAGGTTACAGAGTAAGCACAAACAGAATTACCTGGAAAAACTCAGCAGGTCCGGCAGCATCGGCGGAGAAGAAAAGAGTTGACGTTTCGAGTCCTCATGACCCTTCGACAGAACTTGAGTTCGAGTCCAGGAAAGAGCTGAAATATAAGCTGGTTTAAGGTGTGTGTGTGGGGGGCGGAGAGATAGAGAGACAGAGAGGTGGAGGGGGTTGGTGTGGTTGTAGCGACAAACAAGCAGTGATAGAAGCAGATCATCAAAAGATGTCAACAACAATACTACAATAGAACACATAGGTGTTAAAGTTAAAGTTGGTGATATTATCTAAACGAATGTGCTAATTAAGAATGGATGGTAGGGCACTCAAGGTATAGCTCTAGTGGGTTTTTTTTTTTTATTTTATATAATGGAAATAGGTGGGAAAAGGAAAATCTTTATAATTTATTGGGAAAAAAAAAAAGAAGGGGGAAACAGAAAGGGGGTGGGGATGGGGGAGGGGACTCACGACCTAAAGTTGTTGAATTCAATATTCAGTCCGGAAGGCTGTAAAGTCCCTAGTCGGAAGATGAGGTGTTGTTCCTCCAGTTTGCGTTGGGCTTCACTGGAACAATGCAGCAAGCCAAGGACAGACATGTGGGCAAGAGAGCAGGGTGGAGTGTTAAAATGGCAAGCGACAGGGAGGTTTGGGTCATTCTTGCGGACAGACCGCAGGTGTTCTGCAAAGCGGTCGCCCAGTTTACGTTTGGTCTCTCCAATGTAGAGGAGACCACATTGGGAGCAACGAATGCAGTAGACTAAGTTGGGGGAAATGCAAGTGAAATGCTGCTTCACTTGAAAGGAGTGTTTGGGTCCTTGGACGGTGAGGAGAGAGGAAGTGAAGGGGCAGGTGTTGCATCTTTTGCGTGGGCAAGGGGTTGTGTCATAGGAGGGGGTTGAGGAGTAGGGGGTGATGGAGGAGTGGACCAGGGTGTCCCGGAGAACTGTCGGCGCGACATTAGTCGTCTCAATTTCTCTGCTCCTCTCACCCATTCTAACCTGTCTCTCTCTGAACTTACTGCACTCCATTCTCTCAGGTCCAACCCTGACATTGTCATCAAACCCGCTGACAAGGGTGGTGCTGTTGTTGTCTGGCGCACTGACCTCTACCACGCGGAGGCTGAGCGTCAACTCGCAGACACTTCCTCCTACCTCTCCCTGGACCATGACCCCACCACTGAACATCAAGCCATTGTTTCCAGGACTGTCACTGACCTCATCTCCTCTGGGGATCTCCCTCCCACAGCTTCCAACCTGATAGTTGCCCAACCTCGGACGGCCCGCTTCTATCTCCTACCCAAAATCCACAAACAGAACTGCCCCGGTAGACCGATCGTCTCAGCTTGCTCCTGCCCCACAGAACTCATTTCTCGTTATCTTGACTCCCTTCTCTCTCCCCTTGTCCAGTCCCTTCCCACCTACATCCGTGATTCCTCTGACACCTTACGTCACATCAACAATTTCCAGTTCCCTGGCCCCTACCGCAAACTGGAGGAACAACACCTCATCTTCCGACTAGGGACTTTACAGCCTTCCGGACTGAATATTGAATTCAACAACTTTAGGTCGTGAGTCCCCTCCCCCATCCCCACCCCCTTTCTGTTTCCCCCTTCTTTTTTTTTTTTCCCAATAAATTATAAAGATTTTCCTTTTCCCACCTATTTCCATTATATAAAATAAAAAAAAAAAAACCCACTAGAGCTATACCTTGAGTGCCCTACCATCCATTCTTAATTAGCACATTCGTTTAGATAATATCACCAACTTTAACTTTAACACCTATGTGTTCTATTGTAGTATTGTTGTTGACATCTTTTGATGATCTGCTTCTATCACTGCTTGTTTGTCGCTACAACCACACCAACCCCCTCCACCTCTCTGTCTCTCTATCTCTCCGCCCCCCACACACACACCTTAAACCAGCTTATATTTCAGCTCTTTCCTGGACTCGAACTCAAGTTCTGTCGAAGGGTCATGAGGACTCGAAACGTCAACTCTTTTCTTCTCCGCCGATGCTGCCGGACCTGCTGAGTTTTTCCAGGTAATTCTGTTTTTGTTTTGGATTTCCAGCATCCGCAGTTTTTTTGTTTTTATCACAGAGTAAGCACGTTGCTCTTATGGATGATTCCAACCCCTCATAAGATGATCTAACACGAGTGACTGATTTCAGTAGTAAATCATCATCTACATCATATACTAGCATATTCCATCTGTTAATCCTTTATACTACACATTCCAGGGCTTTCTGGCTCTCTCTCTCTCTCCCTCTCTCTCCCTTCCCCCAATCCCCAGACTTCAAGAATAACTGAGGTAGAAAAACTACTATTTAACATCTTTAGCAGCCTTGGGGAACAGTCAGTTTTAAACTAGGATAATTAATTTCACTATGTGACATGATATGAAACTGGAAACGAGTTCAGAATGGGGGGGAGAGATGTGAGCAGTATTTAACTGAACTGAAACTTAGAAAAACACTTCTAAAAACACTTACAAAGTTTCAAATAATTTTAAAAACTTCTGAAAACTTTTATAAACATTTAAATGAATGGTACAGTGTGCTGGATGTTTTCAGCAATGTAAAATTAACAATGGCTTATAAAAGGTGTACAAAGAAATTAACAGTTTATTAAAAATTGTGCTCTTACTGGATAGAAGATAGCAGTTGTAAAAGGTAAATGAGAGAAAAGGATGCATGATTTTATTGATGAAGATCTCAGTGCACTCCTCAATGAGGAGGGGGCAAAGTATCTGCAACTTCTCTGCAACCTGAAGTGTAGGGGATCACAGTCAGCATGTCAGCGTGGAAAGAGTTGCGCAGGTTCTTAACAGCATCATGCCACAGAATGTAAGTCAATGTTAGAGGGAATTTAATGATTTAACGCACTAGCTGGGATTTTGCATTCCAGGCCTAAGTCCCTTGGTGAAGGTGGGATCCGGGAGCGTTTCCCACTGCGGAGGCCGGTGGGAATTTGAGCCAAATCGCGCAATGGTGATCTAATTAATTATGCAGTCGTGGGTTTCCAACGTATTACACAGCGGGACAAGCTGAATGACACGTGCCCCGCTGTAATATTCGGGCGTTATATTTAAAAGGCGCCCAGACATCAACCTCTTTGTCGCGTACCCACCGTGGAAGGAGGAGATGCACGACGATCCCAGGGAGCTCCGGCTCCAGACTCAGTGACGCTTCTCTCGCTGTGCTGCTCAATGCAGTGGATGCCAGGAAGGGCGTCCTGTACCCTGAGGATGGAAGGTGTATGACTAACCTTGCATGGGAGGGAGTTGCCAGGGTGGCCACTGCAATGTCCACATCGGATGGCAAACCCCTGGATCGGCCCTGCCCCACATGCTGGAGATGCTGCAAGAGGCAGGAGAACATCTGGGAGAGGTGGAGGAGACCCTCCCAGAGTGGCATGTGCGGTGGAGGAGTCAATCTGCCTGCTCTCTGATGAAGTGGTTCCGATCCATACGCACATGGAGGTCTCCATGGGGAGGATGGTGAACACCACGAAGAGCCTCGTCCAGCAAGGTGCCAAGTTTCTGTCAGAGATGTGTGCAGACCTGCACTCCATTGCTGTAGTGCTGGGTGAGATCCAGCTGTGCCTTTGAGAAAGGGTGATGGGGCACCTTGACCTCTCTCCAGGTGCCCCTTCTCCCAAGGAGTCAGGCAAGGGCCCTTGGGCACCCAAGGGAGGAGAAGCGGCTGTTGGACACCCCTGAGCCCTCTACTCAGGACTCTGAGTGTGTCTGACCCTTCAAAATCCGCCTTGCCTGTGGCACCTTCAGCTTCAACCTCTGTGATCAGTGAGGCAGCAGCTGCCCCACAGCAGGACAGCCAAAGTAAGCCAGGGCCCTCAGGCCTCGTATCCCCAGAGCAAAGGTCATCCAAGACAACAAGGCAAACTGGCCTGCAGGCTGCCTCCACCTCTGTTGCAGATGTTGGGGGAGCACCTAGATGAAGTGGTAGGGAACACAAGATTAAGACATTATGATTTCACATGTGGCTGCACAAGTGCACTATGATTGTTAATGTTCTTACACTTTTGTAAATAGACTATGCTTGTACTTTAATGAGGTCTGATGTGGTTTAACTCTGATTTGCAGTTGTTAAGCCGGTGAGATCTTGCTGTGGCTACAAAAGACGTGGGTGGGCACACTGACCTTCCCCATCTCCCTCACCTCCATCTTCAGAGGGTTACCCCAGGCTGGGTCTATGTCCCCATGAAGCAAGCATGTGCAGGGAGGCAAGGATCTTTTTCAGGGCCCTTGTGAAGTGTGTGCAAGAAGCGTCCCGGGCACACTGAGCTCTTCATACACTCACCTGGTGAAACGCCTTAACATGGTCAGTGCTACATGGTGGGGCTCACCTTCAGTTGTCCAGCTCCACCCACCCCACTGACCCCAACTCACATGATCTCCACTTCGAGACTCTAGATAGTTGCAAGCAGCCATGTTGCATGTGACTTTTCAGGTTAAGTCCAACACCTGCCAAGCTCCCCCTTTGACCAGACTCTCCACCCTATAACCATTAACCCTCTTGATGTGACCTTAGACCTCTGCGCAGTCACTCTACTCCATCACCCTCCATGCAAGTGAGTGTCCATGTCTCAAACCTTCTCAAGGAGCCCAGCTCTGTGACAGTAGACATGCCCCCCCCCTCACCCTGCCTACTCCCAGAATCTGGTTCTACTTCCGTGTCTCCTCCAACAACCTTCAGAGTCCTTTCACCTGTCATCGCAGGACCCTCACCCTGCCAGCTCCAGCTGCCGCCTTCATCCTTTACCATCTCTTCCTATCAATAATTCCCTCAGTATGCCCCCCAGCACTCATCAGTTGACACCACGGACTCCTCCCCATGAGTCCCTTTCCTCTCTTCCCCCCCCATGCCTCCCCTGCCCATACTCCACCTCCCACCTTCCCGGTCCATACCACCTCAGCCATTCCAGGACCTTACCCTCAGAAGGATATTA
Source organism: Carcharodon carcharias (assembly GCF_017639515.1). Classification (NCBI taxonomy): domain Eukaryota; kingdom Metazoa; phylum Chordata; class Chondrichthyes; order Lamniformes; family Lamnidae; genus Carcharodon; species Carcharodon carcharias. The sequence goes on from NC_054500.1 coordinate 2,109,457, forward strand.
TTACCATAGAGGGAGTGCAACGAAGGTTCACCAGACTTGTTGCTGGGGTGGCGGGACTGTCCTATGAAGAGTGATTGAGGAAACTGAGCCTGTATTCTCTAGAGTTTCGAAGGATGAGAGGTGATCTCGTTGAAACCTACAAAATACTTAAAGAGATTAGACAGGGTAGATGCAGGTGAGATGTTTCCCCTCATGGGGAGGCTAGAACCAAAGGACACAATTTAAAAATAAGAGGCAAACCACTTAGGACCGAGATGAGGGGAAATTTCTTTGCAAAGAGGGTTGTGAATCGTTGGAATTCTCTACTCCAGAGGGCTGTGGAAGCTCAGGCGTTGGGTCTGTTTAAAGCAGAAATTGACAGGTTTCTAAATGCCAATGACATGTGGGACTAATATGAAAAAAGACATTGAAGTGGATGATCAACAATGATTGTATTGAATGGCAGAGTGGGCTTGATGGGCTTAATGGCCTACTCCTGCTCCCATGTTACTGTGACTCCTGCAGCGTCTCTCCCGTTCCCCTACCACCCACAACCTCTCCTTCCCTTCTCTAGGCCTTCACACCTTCCCTGCCTTTTCATTCATCTGTTCCCCATCTAACCCCACCCCCCAGAACATAGACCATCACTACCCAACATTGCCTCATGCAGCAGTCCACCTGCAGCACAGAGCTCCACATCCTGGAAACCCCTGCAGCAAGAAGATACACACCCTGGAAGCTTTTGCAAAGGTCGATGTCCTGGAAGTTCCTTCAGTGCATTAATCCATGAGGTTGATGCTCCACTCACCCACTGCTGCACGTGGTGTCCCAGGGTTCATGGTCGCTGGGGGCCTCCACCTTCTGATCTCTATAAGCTGCTTCAGGCTTTCTTCCAGGTGAGTCCCGACATGCTCATGCCATGTTGGTCAGGACGTGTTCCTTAAAGGCGGGATGTCCCATAGGTGGTGCCCATAATTGGACAGGGGCGTACAATTCCAGTGGGGTCTTCATCTGCATCCCATTAACGGGATGCAAAAGGGCTTCACGCTGGCTCCAGGTGGAATGTTGACCTGCCATGACAGGCAAGAGTATGTGTTCCCGCTGTGAGCGGAGAGCTGATTTTCCAGCTCCAGCCGCATTGTTCCCCCCACCCCGCCCACTGTTAAACCCACCACTGTTTGGATTGGAAACTCCTGGCCAATCTGCTTGGGTTTGTATGGTCCTTTGAGAGTTTTGAATTTAAGATTTCTTAATTAAAATGTTCCTGGTGCAATAAAAAGTGAAAAGTTTCTTTGTGGGTGGGAAGTTTAGGCTCAAATGAGGTCAGAGAATCCAATCGCCATTGGAGACAAGCCTCACAAAATGCTTGTAACAATCTCTTATCTATACTCCAGGAAGTTGAAGTATGAGGTTGTTTTCAGTGAATGGTACTGTAATAATTATAATTTTAGGAAATGTAGGACTGTAGTTTTAAGAATAATACTGTGTTGTAAGATCACGTGATCTGTGTAAACCATTGTGTTAACAGAGCGGTGAACATCTGCAGGGAGTTTGTCTTTAGTTATGGTGTTTGATGCACACATGTAGTTATTACTGCTGTCTTGTAAATAAAGTTAAATGTTTCCACTAATAAAAATTGTTTGAAGATCAACTCTATAACAAATAGGCGACGAGGATAAATCAGTTCCAGTGCTGTACCTCACCCAGCAATTGTAAGTATCTAACTTCGTTAAAAATAAAAGAAGATATACTTATCCGAAATGCCACAGTTTGGCAGAATTGATCCCTTTGAGCCAGCCACAGATGATTGGCCTGAATATATAGAATATCTTGCATTTTTCTTTCATGCAAACAAAATCACAGGGGAGGAAAAGAGTAGAGCAGTTCTCCTGAGTATTTGTGGGAACAGGACCTACAGTTTAATTCGAAGCTTGAGGGCCCCCAGTGCCCCAGATTTGAAGACTTTCAGTGAATTATTAGACCTCGTTAAGGATATTTTCAATCCAAGCTCTCCCTCACAATGCAGAGGTTTGGGTTCAATTCACAGAATGCGGGGAGACAATTGCTACCTATGTGGCAAAATTATAACAACTAACAGAGTGTTGTGATTTTGGTAAAACCCTGAAAGACATGCTCAGAGATCATTTAGTATGTGGCGTGCAGGAAGACACTATTCAGTGAAGAGAGTGTTAGAAATAGCGCTGGCAATGGAAATGGAAATGGCAATGGAAAGCGCTGAAAGGGATTCACAAGCAAAATGGCGCCATTCTGTAATCGGGCGTGAACAGTCAGCTGAAAGTGGTGCGAAAAGCTGGGACTCTGCTAGGAAGCGGGAAACAGCCCTCACTAACCAAAAAATGAGAGGAAACAGCTTAGCAACTTAATTGAAAAATAACTTTCATTAATGTGGAAACAATCAGTCTTCTAGCACTTGGCAATTTTAAATAGTAGAATGTTACTTTTATCAAATGTGTCAAATGACACATAATGAGACAGTGCAAAGCGAGATTTAAACAGGCCTCCAAACAACAAACAAAGTCCAATGAAGTCTATAGTGTAGAAGAGCCATAAACAACCAATTCTAGCATTTATTCATTATTCAATATGAAAGTAGGGAAGACAGAGCCAATATTTGTTACTGTGCAAGTGAATGTTAAACCATTAAAGATGGAAGTAGACACCAGTGCTTCTACCACTGTAATAGGAGAACTTACTTCCACATATTTAAATAAAAGTGATCAACAATTAAATTGGGAACAAACATCTGCCAAGCTGAAAATGTACACAGGCGAAGAAATCCAAGTGAAAGGTAACACCAGAGCAATTGTTCATTATAGACACCAGTTGGCACAGCTACCATTGATGCTATTAGAAGGTAGAGGACCAAGCCTTCTAGATCAAAATTGGTGGAGGGAAATTTACTTTGATTGGCCAGTGAGATTTCAAAACGAAGCAGGAGGAGTTCCTGTATTGAAAAAGGAACAAGGCAAGGTACTTCAGAAAGACCCTGGAGAATCCAAGGACCACAACAGGATGAAAAAGGAATATGTAAACAATCAGCAACCTGAAGAAATGAAGACTATCTTAAACAATGACATGGTACAACAACAGAAGAAACCCAAAGAGACTCTGCTGAATGACAGAGTTCAAGATGAAGTGAGCAAACTTCGCAAAGAAAAGGAAAACCTGTTGAAAGACCTTCACACACTACAAGCATTCCTCTGGTCAAAGTTTGTGCCCCTAAAAAGTTATGAAGAGAAACAGAAAGAATTTAACACCTCTCAAACTGAAGAACCAGTTGGCAGAGAAGGCGCAGCACTGTTCAAGTTTCCAGGAGGAAGCCAACAGATATAAGAAGGGGACAAAAGAGCTGAAGAATCAGCTAAATGAAGCTAAAGAAGCTTTGAAAGCAAAATCTGAAGCACTTTCCAAGATAATGAATTCATGGGTAGCTCAACGACTGAACTAAGACAAATTGAGATTGCATCTGAAGGAAGTCTGGCTGAAAGTGAAGTCAAAAAGAAGCCCGAGTTTAAATTCTGTGGTAGAAAGAAGAAGATCTGTAGAGCGAGACTGCAGAATTACTGATAAGGCACCACCTTCAGACAAGACTAAGCCAATTTGGTGAGGAAGGTGGAGAAAAGTCAAAAAGCGACTCATGATTTGCATAGTCGTGAGTGACAATTTACTGTTGGAGAAGCAGCATACGCAAATAGTTTTGGTGGAGGACCGAAGTGGTTACTTGGTAAAGTGAGTTCTGTGACCGGACCATTTTCATACCACATGGAAGTGGAGGGCCGGATCACCTGTAAATATGTGGATCATTTAAGAAAAAGAGAGACACACCAACAAAATAATGTTCCACCTGTAGCCATTACTGAACAAGTGGTACCTGTTGAAGTTGCTCAACCAAGGGCAGACATATCCAAATTCTCTGTTGGAGTGGGAGACACTGAACTGCATGTGCCTAACGAGGTACCTGACGTTAATGCAGTTCCGGAGAATGTGTTTCCTACAAAAGAATCTGAAGTTGTGGAGCTACAACACTCCACATGGATCAGGAAACCACCTAAAAGACTGAACCTGTAATTTTATGACCTGTGTAAATGTTATAATGTCATGAGATAAATATCCCTGTAAATACAAAATTTACAGAAAAATTAAAAGGAGAAGAATGTAGTAATTATAGTTTTGGGAAATGTAGATCTGAAGCTTCAAGAATAATCCTGTGTTGTAAGATCACATGATCTGTGTAAACCAATGTAGTAACGGTGTGGGGAACCTCTATAGGGAGTTCTCCTTTAGTTATGGAGTCTGATGCACATGTGTAGTTACTGCTGCTGTAAAGTTAATTGTTTCCACTAAGAAAAATTGTCTGAAGGTCAACTCTATAACAGATACCCTGCCTCCAAATGACCTGACAAGTCTTTCGCACTAACAATGCAGCACAAAGTAATATCCCTCTTTGTTTGTTTATAGTAGCTGTAAGCACTCACTGAACAATTTCTGTGGCTTCTCCAAAGGAATTTACCAAGCATGAAGAAAGAGCCAGACAGCTGTTGGGCATCAGTAAGAGTTCAACATTTTATTTTTGTAGGGATTTGATAGCACGCCTTTGTCTTTTTATTAAAACTTTATTAAGTCCCATTCCAGCCCCTTTCGAGCCTGTCACACAGAAACAGGAGGAGGTCATTCAGCCCCTCTCTTGTTGCCCAGAAGGGAAAAAACAGTGCAACCAGTACTCTTATTTCCCAGTTTTTACTGGTGTCCCATTTTAATATATACAAGACCAATTCAGACCAGTATTCTTATTTCCCAATTTTTACTGTTTTCTCGTTCTGAAGGAAATGGAATGGACATGACCCAGGGTCAAGGTGGGAAGGGAATTCTATGTTAACAATAAAGGAAGACATATTGGCAGTGCTGGTGTGGAAAGTTTCATCATCTGAACCAATGTAATTGAGATGGAGAAACAGGGAGAATGGAGTAGAATAATTATAGGAAGTTGGGTGTCTGTGTAACTGCATTCTGTGGAATTCTCTGTCTGAATGTTGTGGATGCTCCACCATTGAATACATTTAAGGCTGGGATAGACAAATTTTTGGTCTCTCAGGGAGTCAAGTTATATGGGGTTCGAGCAGGGAAGTGGAGCTGAAGCCCAAGATCGGCCATGATCATATTGAATGGCAGAACAGGCTTGAAGGACCATATTGTCTACTGCTGCCCCAATTTCTTGTGTTCTTGTGCACTCAGTCCCACCTCCTACTATCTCCTTCACTGTTGTCTGCGTATAAAGCTCATTGTACCCATAATATCGGTGCACATAAAAATAGCTCCCTCATTCCTCTGTCTCTCTGCCTGTCTATCTATCTACAGCAGGTCAGGCAGCTATTGTGGAGAGAACAGTTAACACTGCAGCTGGATGACCTGCCATCAGAAGATCATTGGCCTGAAACATTGGGCTGGATTATATAAGCCACCCATAGGTGGGAAAGCAGGCAGGTGGACCTGGAAAATAGTGCGCCCTGCCATTGGCCACTGCCGGCCCATTGAGCTTAAGTACCTTAACCCGCGGCCACTCAGATTTAACAGGGGAGGCTTGCAACCAACAGATATGATCCTGCAGGCTACTGGCCACTGACAGTTGGGGGTTGGGGTGAGGATGGGAGGGGGTGTCTCCTTTCCAGCTCATGGTGCCCATTGGAGCCCTCCCACAGTTTTCCCTCATTATGTTCACCACCCCACTCCTTGTCCGGTCCAACATCCCCCAGTTCCTTCAACCCCCTGCCCCCACTTGCCAGGCCTTGCCAGCCCGAGATCCTGGATTTACCTGGAGGTCCAGGTCCATTGCTGAACGCCTCCTCCTTGGTCTCACTGCAGTACCAGCAGCGGCCCATGCCAGTACTAAAGAGCCGCCAGTTTCCAATTGGCCAACAACTCTATGAGGTGGGACTTCCTCCTAGAGATGGTCCAAAGTCTTGCCTCAAAATAATTAAAGGCTCATCAACTGTAAAATTAATGGGGTGAGCCAGCTATGCAGAGGGGGAATCACCCCCAACACTTACACTGTGGGGCAGGGAGCCCCTAGTCAGTGTATAATCCAGCTCTTTAACTCTGTTCCATCTCCTCTCTGCAGATGCTGCCTGACCTGCTGTGAATCTTCAGCATTTTCTGTTTTGATGTCAGATTTCCAGCAGGCACAGTATTTTGTTTTTGAACTTATCTATCTAGCTATCTATCTTACTGCACATACTAGTCTAAAAGTCATTATTTTTAGGCTAAAAATCCTGGGGTTGACTTTTACATCAGTAATATTTTTGAGGGATTGACATGTGTGTTTGATTTGGGCCTGAAAATGTCCATCGTAATGGAATTAAGTACAAACAAACAACACAATAATATTCATAGTAATTCTCTAACATTTATTTATTTTATAACATTATATACATATATATATATATACATATGCACATATTTCATCCAACACAATATAAATATATACCATAATGAATTAACTACAACAATTCACATTGAAAAATCCTTCAAAATCACTCTGATCACTTTCTGAATGATTGAACAATTCATCCCAATAGCCTGACCGGATATCATCATCATATGGACCTTCCTCCTCTTCTTCATCACCATCATCAACATTGGTAGTACCAGCAACTTTGGCATTGCCATTCCACAAGTAACAATCCTCTTTACCATCAAATTTACATTTGATATTCCACATCTTTCAGATACGGCCCTTGAGAAGTTTGTTTATACACAGATCCAAGGGCTGAACAATACTCGTAAGCCTGCCATATCACTGTTGGTTGAACTCCCATCATGGACTACATCATCCACAAGGTGGGATTTAGACAAGCCTGAGATGAGCAACATTTTTTTCTTTGAGTTGTCCTCCTGGTTTCAAATTCCACACTTCTTTGATCCATTTCTTACAACTGCCTTCATCCATCCAGCATTTCCTATGAACATGAATGAAAACACCTTCCTGAAATTTCTCTTTGGGGAGAGCTTTGCGCTGGAATATCATTCCACACAATCACTGTGAAGCGCATCTTCTCGTGGCTGGTTGTTATTACAAGGACGGTTTTTCTCACCAATCTTGGTAATGGTTTTGTTTGCTGTCCTGTCGAAATTCACTGGTGTTTCATCCATATTTCTAATGCCGACCAATTAATACGCATTCCTCTCTTGATATCGAAAGAGTGGAACTTGAAGATTTTATTGTCGAGTTCAGATGGCAGGCGCTGTGAAGTTTTTGTTTTCTGATTGTGCACTAAATTGCTCCATTTCATCAATCTTGTGTACCAGCCAGCACTGGCCTTGAATTCTTGAATACCATCTTTCTTCACTTCGGATGGTTCCATGTGATAATGTGACCATTTTACCGATGTCCGTTAACCCATTCTGCCACTTTTATCTCCAGATGAGGCCAACTAGATCTTCCTCTGCTAATGCTTTTATTCTTTGACATCTTTTCTAGTTTATTGGATATCTTTCTCCAGTCTCTCATTATTATCTCGGAAACATTAAACTCTCTTGCTGCTGCACAATTATTAGTCTTCTTGGCGAATGCTACACCTTTCTTTTTAAACTGAGCTGCGTACTTGTCATTCTTTCTCAAAGGCATTGTGGTGCACATTTGCCTTGTTGATTGGTGCTAGAATTGTTGGAGGGAAAATCTAACAGTTCCAGTGTGTATCTTCAAATTATTGAACCGTAGCAATTGCCCATAAGTAGTTAATAATCACAACACATTTGATCCCTGAAAAACTAGGATTGACTGTTACACAAAATGAAAAATTCAGTTTTTTCAGACCAGAAGTCATGGGGTTGACTTTTACATGAGATTGACTTTTACCCGAATGTACGAACATACGAAGTAGGAGAAGTAGGCCAATTGGCCCCTCAAACCTGCTCCTCTATTCAATAAGATCATTGCTGATCTGTTTGTGTTTCGAATTCCACATTCCCATCTATCCCCGATAACCTTTGATTTCCTTGCCTAACAAGATTCTTTCTACCTCTACCTTAAAAAAGTATTCAATGAGGTAGCGAGTTGCACAACCCTCTGGGAGAAAAAAAATTCTCCTCACCTCTGTCCTAAAATGGCAGCTCCTAATTTAAAAATAGTGCCTCCTGTTCTGGACTCACCCACAAGAGGAAACCTCTTTTCCACGTCCAGCTTGTCAAGACTGTTCAGAATCTTATATGCTTCAATCAAGTCACCTCTCACTCTTCTAAACTCCAGTGGAAACAAGCCCAGTCTGTCCAACCTATCCTAATAAGACAACTGCTCATTCCAGTTATTAATCTAGTAAACCTCCTCTGAGCTGCCTCCAACGTATTTACATCCTTCCTTAAATAAGGAGTCTAAAACTGCACACAGTATACAAGATGTTATCTCACCAATGCCCGGTATAACTGAAGCATAACATCCTTGCTTTTATGTCCAATTCCTCGTGCAATAAAAGATAGCATTCCATTAGCCTTCTTAATTACTTGCTGTACCTGCATACTAACTTTTTGTGACTCATGCACTAAAACACCTAGATCCCTCCGCACCTTGGAATTCTGCAGCCATTTTCTGTTTAAGTAATGTTTAAGTTTTGTTCTTCCTGCCAAAGTGAACAACTTCACATTTTCCCACATTATACTCCATCTACTAGATTTTTGTCCACTCACTCAACCTATCTGTATCTGTCTGCAACCTCCTTATGCCCTCTTTTCAACGTATTTTCCTACTTCTATCTTTGTGTCATCTGCAAATTTAGCTACCATGCCTTCGCTCCCCTCATCTAAGTTATTGATATAAATTGTAAAAGCTTGAGGCCCCAGCACAGACTCCTATGGGACTCCACTCGTCACATCCTGCCAGTCAGAAAAAGACCCAATTATCCATACGGTCTGTTTTCTGCCAGCCAGCCAAGCTTCTATACATGCTAATGTGTTACCCACTACACCATGAGCTTTTATTTCCTGCAATAACTTTTGACATGGCACCTTATCAACTGCCTTCCGGAAATCCAAGTACTGTATGTCTACAGGCTCCCCTTTATCCACAGTGTATGTTACTTCTTCAAAGAACTCCAATAAATTGGTTAAATATGATTTCCCTTTCACAAAATGATGTTAGCTCTTCCTGATTGCCTGGAGTTTTTCTAAGTACCCAGCTTTAACCTCCTTAATGATCGATTCTAACACCTTCCCCACTATAGATGTCAAGCCAACTAGCCCTTAAGCTTCTGTTTTCTGCTTCCCTCCCTCCTTGAATAGAGGGGTTATATTTGCTACTTTCCAGTCTGATGGAACCTTTCCAGAATCTAGTGAATTTTGGAAAATTAGCACCAGCACATCTACTACCTCATTACTCACTTCTTTTAAAACCCTAGGATGAAGTCCATCGGAGACTTGTCAGCCCCAGCTCCATCAGTTTGCTCAGTACCGCTTTCCTAGTGTTTGTAATTTCACCAAGTTCCCCTCTCCCTTCGGCCTCCTAATTTACAGCTATTACTGGAATGTTTTTTGTATTCACTATAGTAAAGACAGAAGAAAAACATTTGTTCAGTTCATCCACCATTTCCTTATTATCTACTAGTAATTCTCCATTCTCACACTCTAGTGGACCGACTCTCACTTTGTGTACTCATTTCCTTTTTAAATACCTGTAGACGATCTTGCTATCTGTTTTTATGTTTCTAGCTAGCTTCCTCTCATAATCTAATTTCTTTCCCTGATTAACATTTTAGTCATTATCTGCCATTCTTTATATTCTGACCAATCATCCGACCTGCTACTCATGCTTTTTCCATTTGATGCTTTCCTTAACTTCTTTAGTTAATCGCAGATTGTTTGTCTTCCCCTTAGAATTTTCCTTAATAGTAGGAATATACTTATCCTGAATATTTTGAAATATCCCCTTAAATGTCTTCCACTGCTTCGCTGTTGATCTAGCCTCTAGCCTAGTATCCAAGTTCACTTCAGCTAGCTCAGCTTTCATGCCACATAGTTGCCCTTATTTAAGTTTAAAATACTAGTCTTAGACCCACTCTCCTCCCTTTCAAACTGGATGTAAAATTGATTTATGTTGTGGTCACTGCTACCTAGAGTGGCCTTTACTCTGAGGTGATTAATTAATCCTGTCACATTACAAAATGCTAAGTCCAACATAACCTGCTGTCTGGTTGCTTCCAGAATGTGCTGCTCTGAGAAACTATCTCGAAAGCACCCTATGAACTCCTCATCCAGGCTATTACTGCCAATCTGATTTTTGCAGTTTATATGTAGATTAAAATGACCCATGATTATTGCCGTCCCTTTATCACAAGCACACAATATTTCTTCTTGTATTCTTTGTCTGGGCCTGTAGAAACTCCCATTAGCGACTTCTTTCCCCTAACGATATGTCTCTGCCTGTCGATCTGACTCTGTTTGTCCTTCTCTCGGATTACCTAGCACTCTCAACAATGTTTTTAGTTTTTGTTTTTTCTTGTGAGCATACCCAACCAGTACTTTGACCTCATGGTATTCCTGTAAGTGATCAGGCTGGGGTTTGGTATGACAAGTGTTTACTGAAAAATAATCTCTATTTACTGTCCTTAAGCGATTGTGGATCACTCAGTTAATCTTTAATCAAAATTCTACCCAAAAGTAGCCCTAAGATGAATTCATTTAGAAGAAAAAAGGGACTGACATAAATAAGTTGTGATTTAATTGCCCCCATCACAAACTTGGTATAATGGATGAGGTTTCAACGAGAATAGATGGAATCTTCTCAGTCTTTAAGTGTTGGGCTGGATGAGTGCGATTTTGCTCAATGGCTGGTGGGTCTTGATATGTGTATCTAAGTGGCAAGTGAGGGGAGGCTGCCAAACAACCTTAGCTCCCAGAGAACAAGAGTCAGAGTGTTGAAAGCAAACCAATTCATGTTGTTTCACTGGGAGGAAGGGACACACGCAGAGACTCCCATTCTTCTGAGTATTTTGAAAAGCCAGTGGAAATGTGGTGAGTAAGAACTTGGGATTCTGTAGCACCTTTCATGACCTCTGCACATCCTAAAGTGCTTTACAACCATTGCAGAACTTTTTGTTGAAGTGTAGTCGCTGTTATGTGGGAACGTGGCAGTCAAGCTGCTCTCAGTCAGATCCTGCAATTAGCAATCAGAAAATGATCAGATAATCTGTATTTTTTATGATTTATGTCAAGGGATAAATATTGGCCTCAGGTGAAGAGGGAGAACTCCCCAGTTTGCCCTCACAATAGTGGCCATGGGACCTTTTGTGTTTGGTTGAAGAGCAGACAAACCTCAGTTTAATGTTGCATCTGAAAATTGGCAAGTCCAATGGTACAGTGTTCCCCTAGTAATGCTTGTCCAACAATGCAGCACTTCCATCATACTGACCCTTTGGCAGTGTAGAGCTCCTTCAGTTGCTGACCCTTCAAGTGTGCAGCACTCCCTCAGTACTGACCCCATGAGAGTGCTGCACTCCCTCAGTACAGATGCTCTGACAGTGCAGCACTCCCTCAGAACTGACCCTCTGAAAGAACAGTGCTCCTTCAGTACTGAACCTCTGACAGAGCATCACTACCTCAGTACTGAGCCTCCAAGAGTGTACCACTCCCTCAATACTCACCATCTAACAGGGTTTTCAGATACATGGCTGGATGGATAGATGGATGGATGGGTAGATGGATGGGCGGATGGATGGATGGATGGATATGAATTGAACAGGAAGTGAAATAGTAACGAATTTAGAACAAGGACTAAGCAAGGAAAAAGATTTGTGTCCTCATATCCTAATTGCAAAGTGTAGTCACTTTGTGTGTCTGCGTGGCTCTCTCCGTTTCTTTAGGGTGATTCTCTCTCTCCTCCTCCTGCCTCCTGTTTCCTGCACCATCTCGCTGAAAGGGTTGCAAGGCCAGCTCACCTCTCTCGATTATCCCCAGGGTTATGCCAATGATCTGCAGCAGAGCTGGGAGATCGAAGTCCCTAGGGGTTATGGCATCAAACTCTCCTTCACCCACATTGATATTGAACCATCTCCTGACTGTGCCTACGATCATGTACAGGTAATCTGTTTCTCCATCAAATCAATGGTTCGGTCCTAGCAGCAGTGATGTGCATGGATTTAATTGTCAGCCTCTCCTCATAGCTTCCTTGTATGTTCTATTTATCCCTGCTACAAGTCTTAATTTGTGATAATTGTGACTGGATTCATTATCTATCTATTCATTTCAAAATTATTATCTATCTCACTCTATCTATCTCTCTATCTATCTACCTGTCCTTCCATCCCTCTATCTATTTCTGTCTATCATCCATCTCTATCGATTTATCTATCATCTGTCTCTACCTGTTTGCCTATCTATCTCTTTCCATCTCTCTCTCTCTCTCTTTCTATCTCTCTATATATCTATTGTATACATAGGTAGAAGGATAGACAGGTGGATACATCTGTCTATATATTGATCTATCTACACTTGTCTATTTATTGATATATCCATTATGAAGTAAAATATAAAGGCACTGGAGAAGTTGCAAAAACTATTTGCAAAGATGATACCAGAATGAATTGGTGTACCTCTGAGGAAAGGGAAAAGAGAATGCCGAAGGGTTACTTAATAGACATGGTTAAAATCATGAAAGGTTTTGATTGAGTAGATACAGAAAGGATGTTTCCCCTTATGAGGGGAAGAACAAAACCAAAGGATAAGATAGTACCAAGAAATTCAATCAGGACCTCAGGAGAAACTTCTTTGCCAGAGAGAGAAGTGAGGATGTGGAACTCGCTACTACAGGGTATGTGTTGAAGTGCATAGCGTGGATGTATTTCAGAGGAAGGCTGGAAAAACATGAGGGATAAAGGAATAGAAGGACAATGCTGATGGGATGAGATGTGGAAGGATGGGAAGAAATGTGGAGAATAAACACCTGGATGTATGAATGGGCTGAATGGCCTGTTTCTCCACTGTATCCGATAAATATCTATCTATCTATCTAACTATCTATCAATCTATCTATCTTTCTCTCTCTAAGAGTCCCCATTTACTGGGCTTCTCTGTTTGGGGACCTTACAGTTGAACAGATGCTAATAATTTTGTGCTGTTATTTCCTGCACCCATCCCCCCAGATCTTTTGTGATGAAATTCTTCATCCTCTAATCTGTGGCAGCAATAGTAGAGAGGGGAAACAATTCCAATTCCCCCAGGAGTACTACACCACTGGAAAATGGATGAGAGTGACGTTTGTATCGGATTTCTCCAATGAGGAACGCTATACTGGATTTGCAGCCTATTATACAGCTGTTGGTAAGAGTTAGATATAACCACAGAATGTAAAGCAAAGCCTTTCAGCAAAATCGGTTCATCCTGATGTTTATTCTCATATGAGACTCCTCTGACCCCTCTTCATCTCACCCCATCAACATGTCCTTTGTGTGTGTTAGTCCATGTGTTTAATTGAGGGTCCGTTTGTGTGTATCTGTGTATATATGTGTGTGTATTTTTATGTGTGTATTAGTTTGTGTGTATATGAGTCTTTGTATGAGTGTGTGTGTGTATGAGTTTGTGTGTGTGTGAATCTCTGTATGGGTGTGTGTGTATGAGTTTGTGTGTGTGTGAGTCTTTGTAAAAGTGCGCGTGTATGAGTTTGTGTGTGTGTGTGAGTCTTTGTAAAAGTGTGTGTGTATGAGCTTGTGTGTGTGAGTCTCTGTACGAGTGTGTGTGTATGAGTTTGTGTGTGTGAGTCTCTGTATGAGTGTCTGTGTATGAGTTTGTGTGTGTGAATCTCTGTATGAGTGCGTTTATGAGTTTGTGTGTGTGCGAGTCTCTGTATGAGTGTGCGTGCATGAGTTTATGAGTGTGTTTGTGAGTCTCTGTATGAGTGTGTGTGGATGAGTTTGTGTGTGTGTATGAGTCTCTGTATGAGTGTATGTGTATGAGTGTGTGTGTGTGAGTCTCTGAGTATGTGTTAATGAGTTTGTTCGTGTGTATGAGTTTGTGTGTGTGTGTCTCAGAATGAGTGTGTGTATGAGTTTGTGTGTATGAGTTTGTGTGTATGTGTGAGTCTCAGGATGAGTGTCTATGTATGAGCTTGTGTGTGTGAGTCTCTGTATGAGTGTCTGTGTATTAGTTTGTGTGTGTATATGAGTTTGTGTGTGTGTGTGTCTCTGTATGAGGGTGTGTGTATGGGTTTGCGTGTGTGAATCTCTGTATGAGTGTGTGTGAGTTTGTGTGTGTGTGAGTCTCAGTATGAGTGTCTGTGTATGAGTTTGTGTGTGTATGAGTTTGTGTGTGTGAGTCTCTGTATGAGTGTGTATGTATGTGTTTGTGTGTGCGTGTCTCTGTATGCGTCTGTGTGTATGAGTTTGTGTGTGTGTGAGTCTCTATGAGTGTGTGTATGAGTTTGAGTGTGTGTGAGTCTCTGTTTGAGTGTTTGTGTATGAGTTTGTGTGTGTGTGAGTCTCTGTATGAGTGTGTGTGTATGAGTTTGTGTGTGTGTATGAGTTTGTGTGTGTGTGTGTCTCTGTATGAGTGTGTGTGTATTAGTTTGTGTGTATATGAGTCTCAGTATGAGTGTGTGTGTATGAGTTTGTGTGTGTGTGTGTCTGTATGAGTGTGTGTCTATGAGTTTATGTGTGTGAGTCTCTGTATGAATGTGTGTGTATGAGTTTGTGTGTGTGTGAGTCTCTGTATGATTGTGTGTGTATGAGTTTGTGAGTGTGTGTGAGTCTCTGTATGAGTGTGTGTGTATGAGTTTGTGAGTGTGTGTGTGAGTCTCTGTATGAGTGTGTATTTATAAGTTTGTGAGTGTGTGTATGAGTCTCTGTATGAGTGTGTGTGTATGAGTTTGTGAGTGTGTGTGTGAGTTTCTGTATGAGTGTGTGTGTATGAGTTTGTGAGTGTGTGTGTGAGTCTCTGTATGAGTGTGTGTGTATGAGTTTGTGAGTGTGTGTGTGTGTCTCTGTATGAGTGTGTGTGTATGAGTTTGTGAGTGTGTGTGTGGGTCTCTGTATGAGTGTGTGTGTATGAGTTTGTGAGTGTGTGTGTGAGTTTCTGTATGAGTGTGTGTGTATGAGTTTGTGAGTGTGTGTGTGAGTCCCTGTATGAGTGTGTGTGTATGAGTTTGTGAGTGTGTTTGTGAGTCTCTGTATGAGTGTGTGTGTATGAGTTTGTGTGTGTGAGAGTCTCTGTATGATTGTGTGTGTATGAGTTTGTGTGTGTGTGTGTCTCTGTATGAGTGTGTGTATGTGTTTGTGTGTGTGTGAGAGTCTCTTTATGATTGTGTGTGTATGAGTTTCTGTATGAGTGTGTGTGTATGAGTTTGTGAGTGTGTGTGTGAGTCTCTGTATGAGTGTGTGTGTATGAGTTTGTGAGTGTGTGTGAGTCTCTGTATGAGTGTGTATTTATAAGTTTGTGAGTGTGTGTATGAGTCTCTGTATGAGTGTGTGTGTATGAGTTTGTGAGTGTAAGTGTGTGTCTCTGTATGAGTGTGTGTGTATGAGTTTGTGAGTGTGTGTGTGAGTCTCTGTATGAGTGTGTGTGTATGAGTTTGTGAGTGTGTGTGTGAGTTTCTGTATGAGTGTGTGTGTATGACTTTGTGAGTGTGTGTGTGAGTCCCTGTATGAGTGTGTGTGTATGAGTTTGTGAGTGTGTTTGTGAGTCTCTGTATGAGTGTGTGTGTATGAGTTTGTGTGTGTGAGAGTCTCTGTATGATTGTGTGTGTATGAGTTTGTGTATGAGTGTGTGTGTATGAGTTTGTGAGTGTGTGTGTGAGTCTCTGTATGAGTGTGTGTGTATGAGTTTGTGAGTGTGTGTGTGAGTTTCTGTATGAGTGTGTGTGTATGAGTTTGTGAGTGTGTGTGTGAGTCACTGTATGAGTGTGTGTGTATGAGTTTGTGAGTGTGTGTGTGGGTCTCTGTATGAGTGTGTGTGTATGAGTTTGTGAGTGTGTGTGTGAGTTTCTGTATGAGTGTGTGTGTATGAGTTTGTGAGTGTGTGTGTGAGTCTCTGTATGACTGTGTGTGTATGAGTTTGTGAGTGTGTGTGAGTCTCTGTATGAGTGTGTATTTATAAGTTTGTGAGTGTGTGTATGAGTCTCTGTATGAGTGTGTGTGTATGAGTTTGTGAGTGTAAGTGTGTGTCTCTGTATGAGTGTGTGTGTATGAGTTTGTGAGTGTGTGTGTGAGTCTCTGTATGAGTGTGTGTGTATGAGTTTGTGAGTGTGTGTGTGAGTTTCTGTATGAGTGTGTGTGTATGAGTTTGTGAGTGTGTGTGTGAGTCCCTGTATGAGTGTGTGTGTATGAGTTTGTGAGTGTGTTTGTGAGTCTCTGTATGAGTGTGTGTGTATGAGTTTGTGTGTGTGAGAGTCTCTGTATGATTGTGTGTGTATGAGTTTGTGTGTGTGTGTGTGTCTCTGTATGAGTGTGTGTATGTGTTTGTGTGTGTGTGAGAGTCTCTGTATGATTGTGTGTGTATGAGTTTCTGTATGAGTGTGTGTGTATGAGTTTGTGAGTGTGTGTGTGAGTCTCTGTATGAGTGTGTGTGTATGAGTTTGTGAGTATGTGTGTGAGTCTCTGTATGAGTGTGTGTGTATGAGTTTGTGAGTGTGTGTGTGAGTCTCTGTATGAGTGTGTATTTATAAGTTTGTGAGTGTGTGTGTGAGTCTCTGTATGAGTGTGTGTGTATGAGTTTGTGAGTGTGTGTGTGAGTCTCTGTATGAGTGTGTGTGTATGAGTTTGTGAGTGTGTGTGTGAGTTTCTGTATGAGTGTGTGTGTATGAGTTTGTGAGTGTGTGTGTGAGTCTCTGTATGAGTGTGTGTGTATGAGTTTGTGAGTGTGTGTGTGTGTCTCTGTATGAGTGTGTGTGTATGAGTTTGTGAGTGTGTGTGTGAGTCTCTGTATGATTGTGTGTGTATGAGTTTGTGAGTGTGCGTGTGAGTTTCTGTATGAGTGTGTGTGTATGAGTTTGTGAGTGTGTGTGTGAGTCTCTGTATGAGTGCGTATTTATAAGTTTGTGAGTGTGTGTATGAGTCTCTGTATGAGTGTGTATTTATAAGTTTGTGAGTGTGTGTGTGAGTCTCTGTATGAGTGTGTATTTATAAGTTTGTGAGTGTGTGTGTGAGTTTCTGTATGAGTGTGTGTGTATGAGTTTGTGTGTGTGTGAGTCTCTGTATGATTGTGTGTCTATGAGATTGTGTGTGTGTGTGTGTCTCTGTATGAGTGTGTTTATGTGTTTGTGTGTGTGTGTGAGTCTCTGTATGAGTGTGTGTGTATGAGTTTGTGAGTGTGTGTGTGAGTTTCTGTATGAGTGTGTGTGTATGAGTTTGTGAGTGTGTGTGTGAGTCTCTGTATGAGTGTGTGTGTATGAGTTTGTGTGTGTGAGAGTCTCTGTATGATTGTGTGTGTATGAGTTTGTGTGTGTGTGTGTGTCTCTGTATGAGTGTGTGTATGTGTTTGTGTGTGTGTGAGAGTCTCTGTATGATTGTGTGTGTATGAGTTTCTGTATGAGTGTGTGTGTATGAGTTTGTGAGTGTGTGTGTGAGTCTCTGTATGAGTGTGTGTGTATGAGTTTGTGAGTGTGTGTGAGTCTCTGTATGAGTGTGTATTTATAAGTTTGTGAGTGTATGTGTGTGTCTCTGTATGAGTGTGTGTGTATGAGTTTGTGAGTGTGTGTGTGAATCTCTGTATGAGTGTGTGTGTATGAGTTTGTGAGTGTGTGTGTGAGTTTCTGTATGAGTGTGTGTGTATGAGTTTGTGAGTGTGTGTGTGAGTCTCTGTATGAGTGTGTGTGTATGAGTTTGTGAGTGTGTTTGTGAGTCTCTGTATGAGTGTGTGTGTATGAGTTTGTGTGTGTGTGATTCTCTGTATGATTGTGTGTGTATGAGTTTGTGTGTGTGTGTGTCTCTGTATGAGTGTGTGTATGTGTTTGTGTGTGTGTGAGAGTCTCTGTATGATTGTGTGTGTATGAGTTTCTGTATGAGTGTGTGTGTATGAGTTTGTGAGTGTGTGTGTGAGTCTCTGTATAACTGTGTGTGTATGAGTTTGTGAGTGTGTGTGTGAGTCTCTGTATGAGTGTGTGTGTATGAGTTTGTGAGTGTGTGTGTGAGTCTCTGTATGAGTGTGTATTTATAAGTTTGTGAGTGTGTGTGTGAGTCTCTGTATGAGTGTGTGTGTATGAGTTTGTGAGTGTGTGTGTGAGTCTCTGTATGAGTGTGTGTGTATGAGTTTGTGAGTGTGTGTGTGAGTTTCTGTATGAGTGTGTGTGTATGAGTTTGTGAGTGTGTGTGTGAGTCTCTGTATGAGTGTGTGTGTATGAGTTTGTGAGTGTGTGTGTGTGTCTCTGTATGAGTGTGTGTGTATGAGTTTGTGAGTGTGTGTGTGAGTCTCTGTATGATTGTGTGTGTATGAGTTTGAGTGTGTGTGTGAGTTTCTGTATGAGTGTGTGTGTATGAGTTTGTGAGTGTGTGTGTGAGTTTCTGTATGAGTGTGTGTGTATGAGTTTGTGAGTGTGTGTGTGAGTCTCTGTATGAGTGTGTATTTATAAGTTTGTGAGTGTGTGTATGAGTCTCTGTATGAGTGTGTATTTATAAGTTTGTGAGTGTGTGTGTGAGTCTCTGTATGAGTGTGTATTTATAAGTTTGTGAGTGTGTTTGTGAGTTTCTGTATGAGTGTGTGTGTATGAGTTTGTGTGTGTGTGAGTCTCTGTATGATTGTGTGTCTATGAGTTTGTGTGTGTGTGTGTCTCTGTATGAGTGTGTGTATGTGTTTGTGTGTGTGTGTGAGTCTCTGTATGAGTGTGTGTGTATGAGTTTGTGAGTGTGTGTGTGAGTTTCTGTATGAGTGTGTGTGTATGAGTTTGTGAGTGTGTGTCTGAGTCTCTGTATGAGTGTGTGTGTATGAGTTTGTGAGTGTGTGTGTGAGTCTCTGTATGAGTCTGTATTTATAAGTTTGTGAGTGTGTGTGTATGAGTTTGTGAGTGTGTGTGTGAGTTTCTGTATGAGTGTGTGTGTATGAGTTTGTGAGTGTGTGTGTGAGTCTCTGTATGAGTGTGTGTGTATGAGTTTGTGAGTGTGTGTGTGAGTCTCTGTATGAGTGTGTGTGTATAAGTTTGTGAGTGTGTGTGTGAGTCTCCGTATGAGTGTGTGTGTATGAGTTTGTGAGTGTGTGTGTGTATCTCTGTATTAGTGTGTCTGTATGAGTTTGTGAGTGTGTGTGTGAGTCTCTGTATGAGTGTGTGTGTATGAGTTTGTGAGTGTGTGTGTGAGTCTCTGTATGAGTGTGTGTGTATGAGTTTGTGAGTTTGTGTGTGAGTCTCTGTATGAGTGTGTGTGTATGAGTTTGTGAGTGTGTGTGAGTCTCTGTATGAGTGTGTGTGTATGAGTTTGTGAGTGTGTGTGTGAGTCTCTGTATGAGTGTGTATTTATAAGTTTGTGAGTGTGTGTGTGTCTCTGTATGAGTGTGTGTCTATGAGTTTATATGTGTGAGTCTCTGTATGAGTGTGTGTGTATGAGTTTGTGTGTGTGTGTGTGTCTGTATGAGTGTGTGTATGTGTTTTGTGTGTGTGTGAGAGTCTCTGTATGATTGTGTGTGTATGAGTTTGTGAGTGTGTGTGTGAGTCTCTGTATGAGTGTGTGTGTATGAGTTTGTGAGTGTGTGTGTGAGTCTCTGTATGAGTGTGTGTGTATGAGTTTGTGAGTGTGTGTGTGAGTCTCTGTATGAGTGTGTGTGTATGAGTTTGTGAGTGTGTGTGTGAGTCTCTGTATGAGTGTGTGTGTGAGAGTTTGTGAATGTGTGTGAGTCTCTGTATGAGTGTATGTGTATGAGTTTGTGAGTGTGTGTGAGTCTCTGTATGAGTGTGTGTGTATGAGTTTGTGAGTGTGTGTGTGAGTCTCTGTATGATTGTGTGTGTATGAGTTTGTGTGTGTGTGTGTCTCTGTATGAGTGTGTGTATGTGTTTGTGTGTGTGTGAGAGTCTCTGTATGATTGTGTGTGTATGAGTTTCTGTATGAGTGTGTGTGTATGAGTTTGTGAGTGTGTGTGTGAGTCTCTGTATGACTGTGTGTGTATGAGTTTGTGAGTGTGTGTGTGAGTCTCTGTATGAGTGTGTATTTATAAGTTTGTGAGTGTGTGTGTGAGTCTCTGTATGAGTGTGTGTGTATGAGTTTGTGAATGTGTGTGTGAGTCTCTGTATGAGTGTGTGTGTATGAGTTTGTGAGTGTGTGTGTGAGTTTCTGTATGAGTGTGTGTGTATGAGTTTGTGAGTGTGTGTGTGAGTCTCTGTATGAGTGTGTGTGTATGAGTTTGTGAGTGTGTGTGTGTGTCTCTGTATGAGTGTGTGTGTATGAGTTTGTGAGTGTGTGTGTGAGTCTCTGTATGATTGTGTGTGTATGAGTTTGTGAGTGTGTGTGTGAGTTTCTGTATGAGTGTGTGTGTATGAGTTTGTGAGTGTGTGTGTGAGTTTCTGTATGAGTGTGTGTGTATGAGTTTGTGAGTGTGTGTGTGAGTCTCTGTATGAGTGTGTATTTATAAGTTTGTGAGTGTGTGTATGAGTCTCTGTATGAGTGTGTATTTATAAGTTTGTGAGTGTGTGTGTGAGTCTCTGTATGAGTGTGTATTTATAAGTTTGTGAGTGTGTTTGTGAGTTTCTGTATGAGTGTGTGTGTATGAGTTTGTGTGTGTGTGAGTCTCTGTATGATTGTGTGTCTATGAGTTTGTGTGTGTGTGTGTCTCTGTATGAGTGTGTGTATGTGTTTGTGTGTGTGTGTGAGTCTCTGTATGAGTGTGTGTGTATGAGTTTGTGAGTGTGTGTGTGAGTTTCTGTATGAGTGTGTGTGTATGAGTTTGTGAGTGTGTGTGTGAGTCTCTGTATGAGTGTGTGTGTATGAGTTTGTGAGTGTGTGTCTGAGTCTCTGTATGAGTGTGTGTGTATGAGTTTGTGAGTGTGTGTGTGAGTCTCTGTATGAGTCTGTATTTATAAGTTTGTGAGTGTGTGTGTATGAGTTTGTGAGTGTGTGTGTGAGTTTCTGTATGAGTGTGTGTGTATGAGTTTGTGAGTGTGTGTGTGAGTCTCTGTATGAGTGTGTGTGTATGAGTTTGTGAGTGTGTGTGTGAGTCTCTGTATGAGTGTGTATTTATAAGTTTGTGAGTGTGTGTGTGTCTCTGTATGAGTGTGTGTCTATGAGTTTATATGTGTGAGTCTCTGTATGAGTGTGTGTGTATGAGTTTGTGTGTGTGTGTGTGTCTGTATGAGTGTGTGTATGTGTTTGTGTGTGTGTGAGAGTCTCTGTATGATTGTGTGTGTATGAGTTTGTGAGTGTGTGTGTGAGTCTCTGTATGAGTGTGTGTGTATGAGTTTGTGAGTGTGTGTGTGAGTCTCTGTATGAGTGTGTGTGTATGAGTTTGTGAGTGTGTGTGTGAGTCTCTGTATGAGTGTGTGTGTATGAGTTTGTGAGTGTGTGTGTGAGTCTCTGTATGAGTGTGTGTGTGAGAGTTTGTGAATGTGTGTGAGTCTCTGTATGAGTGTATGTGTATGAGTTTGTGAGTGTGTGTGAGTCTCTGTATGAGTGTGTGTGTATGAGTTTGTGAGTGTGTGTGTGAGTCTCTGTATTAGTGTGTATTTATAAGTTTGTGAGTGTGTGTGTGTGTCTCTGTATGAGTGTGTGTCTATGAGTTTATGTGTGTGAGTCTCTGTATGAGTTTGTGTATGAGTTTGTGTGTGTGTGAGTCTCTGTATGATTGTGTGTGTATGAGTTTGTGTGTGTGTCTCTGTATGAGTGTGTATTTATAAGTTTGTGAGTGTGTGTGAGTCTCTGTATGAGTGTGTGTGTATGAGTTTGTGAGTGTGTGTGTGTCTCTGTATGAGTGTGTGTGTATGAGTTTGTGAGTGTGTGTGTGAGTTTCTGTATGAGTGTGTGTGTATGAGTTTGTGAGTGTGTGTGTGAGTCTCTGTATGAGTGTGTGTATGAGTTTGTGAGTGTGTGTGTGAGTCTCTGTATGAGTGTGTGTGTATGAGTTTGTGAGTGTGTGTGTGAGTCTCTGTATGAGTGTGTGTGTATGAGTTTGTGAGTGTGTGTGTGAGTCTCTGTATGAGTGTGTGTGTATGAGTTTGTGAGTGTGTGTGTGAGTTTCTGTATGAGTGTGTGTGTATGAGTTTGTGAGTGTGTGTGTGAGTCTCTGTATGAGTGTGTCTGTATGAGTTTGTGAGTGTGTGTGTGAGTCTCTGTACGATTGTGTGAGTATGAGTTTCTGTATGAGTGTGTGTGTATGAGTTTGTGAGTGTGTGTGTGAGTCTCTGTATGAGTGTGTGTGTATAAGTTTGTGAGTGTGTGTGTGAGTCTCTGTATGAGTGTGTATTTATAAGTTTGTGTGTACGTGAGTCTCTGGGCAGGATCATCCCAGATTTGCACTCAGTGCAGTAGCGGGTAGATAAGTGTCATTTTACCCGCCAGTCACGATGCTGGGTTTTCACAGCGTATCGTCCCAAACCGGCCTCGTTAATGCTGCATTCCTGGGAAACAGCCATTTCAATGGTGGGTGGGCTCTCATTCGCCAGCCAAGCCATCACCTCGCCGCTTCAGGATGCTGGGCGCCAGATTTGACGTCTAGGCATGTGCACACATCTTAGCGCTTCCAGCCCACGCCTGCCTAGGGATGATGTCCACAAAAGGCAAAAAGACTGCAGCCCCCAGGTTTAGCGATGTGTCACTGGAACACCCTTTGGATGCTGTGGAGGCTCGTCACAGTATCCCCTACCCCGGCTCTGGCTGCAGGATGGACAGAGTTGTGACCAACCAGGCTTGAGAGGCGGTGGCAGTGGTGGTCAGCGCAACGCCCTTCAAAAGAGGACAGCCCAGTGCCACAAGAGGATGAATGATCTCCTCCGTTCCACCAGGGTAAGTCACTCTTCTCATCGCTCTCAACTCACACACTCACAAACCCATCACACATCCACAGGGCCTTCACTCACTGGCAGTTCACTAATCACCCTCTCGTTCACACCTTCATTGTCCTGATCCTGTCCATGGGACCACTCACCACCCACACACGCCAGGCATACTTATCATCTGGCCTGGCAGGCACCCTGCTTACATTGTCTGCATCTCTATTCATGCAGGACAAGCTGGCACACAATAAGAGGGAGAGGTCACAGACCAATGGAGGAATTCCTGGAATCAAGGTTCTCACAGGCTTTGAAAACAGCCATCCAGCTGCCCAGTGAGGATCTGGACCGGTCCCGTGCTGACAGTGAGATTAGCGCTGCTCTACCAAGTGAGGTTTCAACAGTGCAACATCCATCAGATAACCGTGCTGTGAGTGATGTTTCACAGGCCACTGCCATGCACCAATTATCTCCCCTTGTTCCCACAGCCACATCTGTGAAACAGCTGGTGGAGTCCATGACCCAGGGTCTCCAAACAAGCCCTGAAGAAAGCTCTGAAGGGAAATCTGAAGGCACCCTTCTTGAAGTCCCATCATAGCGCTCACCCTCATCCTCCACCAGTGCAGAGACACACACCTCGGTGGGGCCTATGTTTAGAGTAGCCTCGTGATCATAATCTGGTGAGCACATCACACTTTTGGATCCACAGCAGGCAGTAGCAGGGATTTCCCAGGTGTCCAGCACTCAGAGGACTGCTGGGGGCCAGAGATTCACTGAGTGCAAGTCAGATGAGGAGCCTCTGGACTCGGTCGTGTCACAGTTGCTGGAGCTGCAAAGACAAACTTGGGAACATCAGGAAGGGATGTCCGCTGCACTCCTCAGATTGCAAGGCACAATGGAGGAGTCCGTCCGTTTTCAGGCTGTGGTGATAACGCTGGCATGCCAATGCACCGGCATCAACACTGGTAGGATGGCAGTTGCCAAGGAAACTTTGATCTAGAACATTGCTCCCGCACTGCTGCATGGGCTCCACTCCATCGCTGATGCCATAGTTGGCCTCCGAGCAGGGTGCAGGGTGCTCGACCTCACTCCAGCTACCCCTTCTCCTCAAGGAGTCAGACTGGGGCCCTCGGGCACCCATAAGGAGGAGGATCAGCAGCTGCACATCCTGGGGTCATCCACCCAGGTGACTCTGGGAGTGTCCGGTCCATCCGAATCCCCTCTTACCGTGACCTCAGCAGCTCCAGCTCCACAGGCCGAGGAGGGAGCCACTGCCACACAGCAGGACCCTGAAAGCAAGCTGGAGCCCTCCAAGTCTCGGCCCTCCAGAGGATTCCTGCCAAAGTCATCACTGACAGGGAGTAGCAGTCAGCAGGCTGCCCCCACCTTAGCTGTGGATGTCCGGGGAGCACCAAGACATAGTGGAAGGGTGGGAAAGTGAAGAAGATGTTACTCTTTTGAATCAACCAAGTAAACTATATTAACAAAATTAGGGACAAAGTAAAAAGCAGCCCCTTAAAGGGAAACTGCAAAAAGAAAGACAACATTTAAAGGAAATTTGCAAACACTAAACCAAAATGTGATTAAAGGGGTCAATAAAGGACCCCAGTCTCCATGGTGACCACCGAGCATGGGAGGCCTCGATAGTGCCAGCAGACCCCGCGTGCTCCCTCTCCAGCGATACCTGGCCATGGAAAAGCAGCAGACAGTCGGGCTGGATGATCTCTTCAATCATCTGCTGCCTGGACCTGTTCATGGCCAACTTGGCCAGGCCCAGGAGCAGGTTCATGAGGAGGTCCTCCTCCCTCCCAACCCGGCTCTGCACTGGGTGCCCATAGATCAGGAGCATGGGGCTGAAGTACAAACAAAACAACAGTAAAAGGTTTTTTAAATAACTGAAAAGGGGGTGCAGCCAACAACACGCTATATATACATAGTCCACGGACTCCACAAAGCCGCAAAAGACGTAGGTATCTTGGGAGTCCATGAACCAACACAGCCTATGGTTGTATGGGACTGCTGCATGCAACACCCTCCAGCCCAGATCCCAGATGGAAAGTGGGAGGACACCCGTGTACAGGGCCTCCCCAACTGGCAACCTCCGCTGCCGGACAGCAACACGGCATTGCCAGGGCATGTCTGGACAGTGGGTGAGGGCAAGGAAGTGAAGGGTGTGCATCAGCAGACCATACAGGAAACCCGTGCACTCCGTGGTAAAGGAGACAGAGGGCATTTCCGCCAGGCGGCTCAGGCTGTGGGAGGTGGGAGCTTGGGGCCAATGTGGAATTCCATCCGAACAGGGGTACGTTCAGACAGAAGAGCACTGGGCACCGGCACCACCTCGAGACCCAGAATGACATCGGGACCGAGCACGACCATCTTAAAGTCTTGGATGGCACTGGCCGCGAGCCGGGCGTCCATGGACACGCAATGTGCCAACTCCTGTGGAAGCATCCAGCCCATTCCTCCACCACCCAGCACGTCCCTGATCCTAGTCACCCCGACAGCCACAGCCCTCCTCTCCACCAGCCACTGAAAAGGGCCGAGAGGTGAATTCCTGAGCAGCGGCTCTCTGGTGATCGCACAGAGTAAACTTACTGGCACTCGCACATCCTGCACGGGTCAGCCGGGTCGGTGAACATGAACACGTCATCAGTGTAAGCTGAGAGGACCACCCCGATGCCTGGCCCACACAGGACCAACCCTGACAACCTCCTCCGCAAGAGGCACAGGAAAGGCTCCACGTGGATAGAATACAATTGTCCAGACAGGGGGCAGCCCTGACGCACTCCCCTCCCAAAGCGAAGGGACGCTGCCAGGGACCCGTTTTAACCTTAACTAGACTCTCTGTTGCAATGAAATGCGTCCCAAACCTGAATGTTCGCAGAGCCCTGAGTAAATATTTATGATCCACCCTGTCAAACGCCTTCTCCTAGTCAAGAGACAGGAAGGAGCTCTGCAGACCAGTCCTCTGGGGAAAGTAGATAATGTCCTGGACCAGATGGATATTATCAAAGATAGCACGGCCCGAGAGCATGTAGGGCTGGTCAGGGTGGATCATGTGGTCCTGCACGGTGCCAAGGCAAGAAAACATTGCCCTGGAAAGATCTTGCAATCCATGCTGAGGAGGGAGACCAGGCACCAGGTTTTAAAAAGGCGGAGGTCCCCCTTAGGGAGCAGGGCAATCAGGGCCCTGCACCACGAGAGGGGCATCTCCCCAGTCACAATACTCTCCCCCAGGATCCCCGCGAAATCGTTCCCCAGGACATCCCAGAACGTCCTGAAAACTCCACGGTCAGCCCACCTAGCCCCGGGGACTTGCCCTGGGAGAGGCTGTCAAGGGTCCTGGTCAGCTACCCAGACTTATCGGGGAGTCAAGCTGTCTGGTGCCCTCCAGGCTGACCTGCACCAGGTCCTCCCACAAACCTCTGCGAGCATCCTTGCTGGGTTTATCCGGAGAGAACAGGGCAGTGTAATCCAAGATTACACCCGGATCCAAGACATCGTCACCAGCAGCGTAAGGAGCTGCTGATGGACCCCGTGCCTTTTTTCCAGTGAGTAGAAGAAGGGGGGGGGGCCATGGTTTGGATCCTGGAGGAACCAGATCTGTGACCTCACGTATGCGCCGTGGGACTGATGAATTGCAGGTCCTGCTTCTCTTTGTAAGCCAGCTGCAGGGCCCGAGCCCTATCGGGCTGACAGAGACATGCCTCCAGGTCGAGCAACTCCTTCTCTAGCTTCTGGACTTCTGCCTCTTTGTCGACCCCCTTGCGTACCCCTGACAGATGTGAGCCTTGCCCACGTCCCACCATAGCCTCAAGGAGGGGGAGCTTCCCCGCTTCCTTCTCCAGAAATGACGGAATGAGTCCAGGAATCGCTCGCCCTCCAGCAGCAGGTTGTTAAAGTGCCAGTACGTGGACTCTGTCCAAGTGCAGAACAGAGTGAGTTCCGCCTGCACCAGATGGTGGTCTGAGCAAGGCACCTGCTGCACAGAGAGCGATGGAATGCAGGGCACGAACATCTTGGATTGGAACGTTGAGGCAGTTCAGTCTGGACACTCTGACTCTGGATGGCACGAAAGTGAAAACGCTGGAGTCAGGATGGAGATTTCACCAGATGTCCACCAAGTCGGAGGACACGACCAGGTCCCTCAACTTACTGACACCTAGCGTGTGGTGCTGGGTACTGAGATGGTCCCTGGCCTCGGGGATACAGTTAAAACTACCCCCCTCCCCGCCCATCTCCCTCCCCCCACAACCCCCACAAAGGACAATGCACTCGCCCATGTCGATGGAGCCCAGATGAGTGGACACTTCCTCAAAGAAGCTCGCTTGCTGCTGCATGGTCAGGGGAGAGTACACATTCACAAAGTGAAGCTCCGCACCCCCTGGGCGCATAGTCAGGTGCAGCAACGGCCTAACACTGGCTGCTTGACCCCCACGATCTCCGGCTGAAAATGTGGGGCAAACAAGATAGCCACCCCGCCAGAATTGGAGGTTAGGTGAGTCATGTAGACCCCCCCTCGCCATTCCAGGAGCCACGTAGCTTTGTCTCCCGGAACGGTCTGGGTTTCCTGCAGGAAGCACACCGCATACTTCCTGTCCCAGAGGACTGAGAAGTTCTGGAACCTGCGCTGTGCGTCCCTGCTGCCGTTGATATTGAGGCTAGCTTCATTGTCAGAAGTATGTGCTACCATGACCATCACCCAATGTAAGTGCAGAAGGAGAGGACTTTTTTAAGTCTTCCTCTCCTTTGGAGCCCAGCGAGAAACGTGTGGACCCTCCTCTTAGCGTGCCAGTGCATTCCAGGGGCCAAGAGGGTCTCGTGGGCAGACCAGAACACAAGCAGAAATGAATGCCACTGGTCCAAGGCTGACTGGATCATGTCTCAGCGACCATGATTACTGGCCAAAAAATCCTGCAGCTCCCAGAAAGGGATGAGGGGAGAATCAATGTGGGTTCCCAAGGGGTCTGCCTCCTCACCTGATAATGGCTCTAAGTCGTCCCCAGTGCTCACCACTGAAACCCCATCCTCCTCTGGGTCGTCGCCTCCAGTTTCTGACCCCTTCCCCTGTATTGAGTAGGGGGACTGGTTTGGAGCTGCCAGTCGGCTCTGCCTCCACCTCAATCCCACCCGCAGGATCGAAGGCAGAGGTGTTCTCCCTGGTCTCCTTTTCTGGTTCTGGGCCAGTGGGCAATGGCAGCTCAGAACCCCATTCCACCCCAGGCCCCGGGTCGCCTGGCGAGTCTGGAAAAACTCCGGACCCAGGACAGAGGCTCACGGGGCTAACGGTTGGGAGGGAGTGGGACCAAGCGTTTGGGGCAGTCAAGGGGATGCTGCAGTCCCCTGGCGGGCCAGATGTTCCCTCGGGGGTGCAAGGTGGGTCAAGGTGAGGCACAGCCGTACGGGTGATACCCTGACCAACCCCCGAGGGGCCCGCTGCAAGGTGGCAGGGATTTGAGTGCCCCCCAGAGGGCAGAGCAGGGACTCATGGGTTGGAGAAGCCACCACCTTTTCATAGGGGAAGGGGATGAATTTGACCTCACAAGTCGCAAGCTCCTCCCCCTCCCAGGCGTGGCGCCTCCTCCGGGGTGGCTGAAGGGCTGGGGAGAGGTTTATTGTGAGACCTTCTCCGCCTCATCCAGCTCCCCGACCCCCACCACCACCCTCTGTGGTTTTGCCAGTTTTAAGCTTTCGAGTAGCACCACAGGCTTGGGGTCGCGGGGCTCAGGACCTGGGAACCTGTGCAGGGATGACACGGGGCCCAGCACAAGGGCCTGAGAGCACACACGGTTATGTCGCCGGGGTTGGAAGATGTTTTTTCCCCAGAGCCAGTGTTTTCGGGGGTCCGGGCATTGGGGTGGGTTTGGGGAGTTTGGGGTCTTTGGGGTCTTTGGGGTGCCACCTCTGCATGGTGGGTCCTTCATCACGCCTCCTTCTGGTGCAGGGTCTTTCCCCCCGCCTCGGTTACAGCCGAGGTGGCGCTGGCTGCCAGCGGCTCCTCCCCTTGCGGCAAGGAAGGTGGAGCGGTGGTGGAGGGGAGGAGCGGCGGTGCCAGCTGCAGCTGCCTGGATGGTGCTGGCGGCCTTGGAGGTGGGGCAGTTCTTCCTCACATGCACCGCCCCCTCGCAGGCACAGCACCGCACGCCATCCACTGACCAAAATGTAGGGTAGGCAGCCCCCTCAAAGGTACCATTAAAACTCTCCTCCCGGGCCAGGCGAACAAAACCCTGGCGCCAGGAGTACACGTGGCGAAGAGGTTACTCTTTTTCAGGCCGAGCGGCATCGGTGCCAACTCTGACCTCACCTCCCCCAGATGACAAAGGTGGCGTGGGGGAGGAGGAGCTCATTGGGACTCAAGGTGGATAATATGAGCCTCTGTGCATTGGCCTCTAGAGGGTCCATCGCCAGGAAGGTCCCACCCACCATGAGCCCCTTTTCGAGGGCGAGGTGCACCACCCTGCTCGGTCTTCAAAAAGAACACGGTCTTGCCATACATCTTGGAGGTCGCAACTATGGTCGAGGGGCCACAACCCCGGCCATTGTCTGCACACAGGCCTCAATAGTTATGGAGGGGTACGTGTACCACCTCACCCTGTGGATAAGCAGCTTTAAAGGTGACAGGGCTGTAGCAGAAGCCGGGTCGAAGAGGCCACCGCCCCCACATAGGGGGCCCGAGTGGGCCCCACCACTTTGAAGATGTCATCACCATTGAGGCATCATGCTACACCCACCCCGATGGAAACCAACCAGAAACAAACAATAGACACACAGAAACAGTCCACAGCAATTGGGGAGTGAGAGTATGGGAGAGCGAGAGGGAAAGGGGGAGGTGGAGGCAGAGGGGAAATAGGCATGCAGGTGCCTCGATGTTTCCTGAGGTGGGGGTGGGGGGCAGTTCTGATGTTCCGCTGCAGGGGGAGGGATCTTCCCCCTGGGCAGTGCTCGGTTCAGGAACAATGATAAATGCCCATAGTCACAGCTGGCTCTGGGCAACACTAGCTAGCCCAGGTAAGGCAAGGAAGGGCAGGTGGAGTGCAGATCTTCTTCCCCTCAAAGCTCAGTCTCTCACAGCCCTCGCTGCTCAGATGTTCTATTCCTCCACCTGCAGACAACCAAACAGTCAAATGACAGTTCTTAACCTCTCCAGGCACCCACCTCCGGCACAGGAGTAGTTCTCCCCCTCTGGTGTAGGCAGGTCCGCTCCCCTTGGCCCTTCTCAAAACTCTGTCTCTCAGACTCTTCAGGCCTTGCTAGACCTCGCAAGACCCCGCTCTGCAACAGCTGGATGTAGCAGCAGCAGCAACAGCTGGATGTAGCAGCAGCAGCAACAGCTGAGTGTAGCAGCCTGTTGGCTCCCAGCAATTCTGCTCCTCCACCTCCTTCACTAGATACAGGGGAGGTACCAGAGGACTGGAGAAATGCAAACGTGGTTCCATTGTTTAAAAAGGAATCAAAGGAAATGCCAAACAATTATAGGCCAGTAGTCTTACATCGGTGGTGAGCAAATTAGTAGAATCAATCCTGAGAGATAGGATTAACTGTCATGTGGAAAGGCATGGACTAGTCAGGGATGGTCAGCATGGATTTGTTAAAGGAAGGTCTTGCTTCACAAATTTGACTGAATTCTTTGAGGAAGTGACAAGAAGGGTTGATGAAGGTAGTGCAGTGGATGTTGTGTACATGGATTTTAGCAAGGCACTTGACAAGGTCCCACATAGCAGATTGGTCAGGAAAGTAAAAGCCCATGACATTCAGGGTAATGTGGCAAACTGGATAAAAGATTGGCTTTGTAACAGGAAACAAAGTGTAATGGTGATGGATACCCTTGCGAATGGAAAGTTGTCTCAAGTGGTGTTCCACAGGGCTCGGTGTTGGGACCCTTGCTGTTTGTGTTATGTATTAACGATTTGGACGTGAACGTGAGGGGCACGATTTGGAAATTTGCAGATGACACAAAGATTGGCCGAGAGGTGGATTGTGTAGAGGATAACCATAATCTCCAAAACGATATAGATGGGTTGGTGGAGTGGGCGGTAAAGTGGCAGATGGATCTTAACATAGAGAAGTGGGAGGTCATACATTTAGGGAGGTCAAACAGTTACAGGGATTACACAATAAATGGGAATATACTAAGAGATGTAGATGAAGCGAGAGATCTTGGCGTACAAGTGCACAGGTCCCGGAAGGCAGCAGTTCAAGTAGACAAGGTTATAAAGAAGGCATATGGAATGCTCTCCTTCACTGGCAGAGGTATAGAATATAGAAGTAAGGATATAATGTTGGAATTGTATTAAACACTGGTGAGGCCACAACTGGAGTATTGTGTGGCTGAGAGGTGACTTGATTGAGGTGTATAAAATGATGAGGGGAATAGATAGAGTGGACAGGATAAAATTGTTTCCCTTGGTGGAGAATTTTAGAACCAGAGGACATAGATTCAAGATAAGTGGCAGAAGGTGTAGGGGGGATCTTTTTACGCAGAGAGTAGTGGGTTTCTGGAATTTGCTGTGCAAGTTGGTGGTAGAGGCAGAAACTCTAAACTCTTTTAAAAAGTACCTGGATCTGCACCTTAAGTGCTGTAAGTTGCAGGGCTATGGCCGGGTGCAGGAAGGTGAGATTAGAAAGGGCACCTGGGTGTCTTTGGGCTGGCATGGACAAGATGGGCCAAATGGCCTCCTTCTGTGCTGTAACTTTTCTATGGTTCTATGGTTCTAATATATCTGCATATAATTATAATCCCTGCTTGCCAGAATCATTCCCACACACTGGACCATCCAGGCCTGTCAGCATGATTGCACACCAACATGTTTCACAACTGCATTTAAAAGGGTGTGCACCTGGTGAGCTGGGCTTTGAGGGGAACTTGGAGGTGATGCATGCCAGCATTGTGCAGCACTCGCCAAGATCACCCATTTAACTTCAAGGAAGAGGTCCCACACATTTGGGCGCGGCCCAGGGCAAGGGCTGCAGTGCGGTTGAGGCAAGTTGGGTTGCGGGGGGGGGGGGAGGGGAGAGAGAGGTGGGGGGTGGGGGGGAGGTGCGGGGAGAAGGGGGGCGTAAAGGCAGCATGGTCTGCTGTGAGTTGGGGGGTACACAAGCATGTGTGGGGTAGGGGCGAGGTTAAGCGGCCATGCATGAGGGAAACCTTGTATAAAGTGACCCTTCATCCACAGCTGAGGCAGTTCAGGCACAGCCACATTGACAGCTTGGAGTCGGGCCTCTAGCTCATGTGCCCACTCAAACAATGCAGAGGCATGGAAGTATCACAAATGCTCCAGAACATTTAACCCTTTGGGCACAGGCTGCAGACTAATGTTTGTTTTAGTGGACTGCAGAATAATTTGATGACTGGGCACATTGTACAATCTCCTTGCTAAAGCTGGCCATGGAGCAGTCACTGCTGGAGATGCTCACAGCCCCTTGCAATGTCATCATCCCAGTTTGGATCAGTCTGCCCCATGGTTCAAGCTAACAGGGCAGCCTTGCAGTGCAGGTTAGGAGAGTGCCTGCACTTGAGCTGAGAGCACAGCATGGAGTTCAGTGCGCAAAGCTACCGCCAATTGGTCAGGTGGAATGGGGTGGAGGTGGGTGGGGTTTCAGGCAGCCATGCAGCGCACTAAACTCTGGCCATCTAAGTGGTGGCCAGCACTCTCATGCCTGTATTAAGGGGCCTCCATTCTTAACCAAGAGAGATTCTTAGCACACTCATGTTAACCCACGTGTCTCTCTCTTTTCATCCTGCAGGATGAGTACATCAGGAGCATAGACCCTAGTGACCCAACTGTTCGGGTCATTCATTACTGGGAATGGAGACAAAGGAGAAGAGAGCGACGGAGGTGCCTGACTGGTCAGAGTGAGGAGCAGCACCCTCAGGAAGAAGGGGAGGCTGAGGCTCCTACGCATGTGCTAAAGAGCCATAGTGAGCTGTGGCGGATTGAAGCCTAGCTAGAAGTAGGGTTTACAGACGGTGCTTGTCATTCCTGCAAATGACAGAGAGCCAGTGTCACCGAAGGGTGCACATGTCCAGGAAACTGGCTGGTCACATATGCCAGCTGTTGCAGGATTTGCTGTCACAGAGACATGGAGGGCATCTACTGCCAGTGGCAGTGAAAGTGACTGCAGTACTCAATTTTTACAGCAGCGGCTCCTTTCAGGGCTCCACAGATCTCAGAAGCCTCCACGTGCAAATGCATCCAGGAGGTCGTGGATGCCATATTCACAAAGCACACAAGATTGTGCATTTTGCCCAGGATCAGGAAAAGCACAAAGCAAGAGCACTGGGATTTTCACAGATCTCAGGTTCCTACAGGTGCAGGGTGCCAGGAACTGCATTCACGTGGTGCTCAGATCTCCATGGCAACAAGCGACCAACTAACTCAACCGCAAGTGCTTCCATTCACTTAATGTTCAGCTGGCCTGCGACCACCACAAATGCATCCCAGAGGTCTGTGCACGATTCCCAGACAGTGTCCACGACTCCCACATTCTCAGTAGGTCTCAGATCCCTGACGTATTCCAAGGCTCAGAGAGGCTGCAGGGTTGGCTCCTCAGAGAGAGGGCTACCTGCAGAGGCTGTGCCTGATGGTTTCAGACTGCAGCAGAGCAAAGCTACAACAAGGCTCATGTTGCAAACTCGCACTTTGGTTGAACAAACCATCAGGATATTGAGAATGAGGTTCTGGTGCCTGGATGGGTCTGGTGGAGCCCTCCACAGAGGGTGTCATACATTGTTGCCTCCACCTCTGCTGTGGTTTACATGGGGAGCACCAAAACGTAGCGGCAGGCTTAGGAATATTAAGAGGAATTGGCTGCACAGCCTGGGCACGGATGTTAATCACTAATGCATACTTATGCCAGCGGAGGGCCTGGTGTGCCCTTCACAACCTGGAGCTGCAATGGGGGAAGGAGCTAGCTGAGGAGGAGATGGAGGAGCTGCATGCCTCCTCTGATGCAGAGGACGTAGATGGGGGATGAGGCTGGGGAGGTCCTCGAAGATGAGGATGACAGCGATGAGGCTATCGCACTGGCCAGATGAGGAAAGCCTGCTCGGGAGGCCCTCATAGCTGCTAGGTTTGTGGAGGATGATGACAACATGCAGTGAGGAGACACCATAGATCCTCACATTGCAACTGTGAGTGTTTGACTCCTGTCTGGCTGATGGCAGCCGCTTGCACTCTGTGAACAGTGTCATATCATGGAAATGCAGCAGGAAAACTTTAACTATTCCTGACCCTGTGGCATCCTATGCGAGCTGAACCGCTCAGGATCACACTGTCACATGACACAGATGTTGATGAGTTGGGGGTTGAGAAGCTTGCTGACAGCGCACAGAGAGGATGATGGAACTCTGTGCTGCCAGCCCAGGACATTCTGGCAGCAATGAGAAGCCCCATTGAGGTGCAGGCATGACTGACGTGTCCAGTGACAGTGAAGCTGCACCATCAGTGTGCTGGGAAGGTTGCACAAAGCACAGGGAAGAGGCCCTGAGCTGAGACACCTGCCTTTATCTTGTGCAGAAAGGTTTCACATCTGAGTGACACAAACACTGCTCATCAGAGCAAGGAGCCATAGGCAGGAAGACATTCTTGGGAGTTTATTTACAATAGTGAACAGTGCGCATTAGTGATTAACACCCGTGCCCAGGATGTGCATCTAATTTCTCTTAATATTCCTAACCCTGCCCCTATGTTTTGGTGCTCCCCCAGAAACCACAGCAGAGGTGGAGGCAGCCTGCTGACAGCAACACCTTGTCTGCGATGACTTTAATAGGCGTTCTCTGGAGGGCCAAGACCTGGAGGGCCCCGGCCTGCTTTCAGGGTCCTGCTGTGTGGCAGTGACACCCTCCTTAGCCTGTGGAGCTGGAGTGCTGGGGTCACAGGAAGAGGTGATTCGGATGATCCGGACGTTTGCAGGATCACTTGGATGGATGGCCCGGGGGTGTGCACCTGCTGATCCTCCTGCCTATGGGTGCCCAAGGGCCCCTGGCTGACTCCTTGAGGAGAAGGAGTCGAATGAGATTGAGCTTCCCCACACCCCTTTCATATTGACACTGTTGGAGCCCAATTATCATGTCAATGATGGAGTTCAGCCCGCGCAGCAGTGCGGGACCGATATCCTGGACCGAGGTCTCCATGGCGGCCACCAGTGTTGACCTTGGTGCATTGGCATGCCAGCGCTATCACCTCAGACTGAAGCTGATGGACTCCTCCTCCATCGTGCCTTGCAATCTGAGGAGTTCAGTGAACATCCCTTCCTGATGTTCCCGAGCTTGCCTTTGCAGCTCCAGCAACCAGAGCCTCCTCATTTGACTCAGACTCAGCAGATTTATGGTGTGTAGAGATTCTCCAAATGCTGGACATCTGGGAAGTCCCGTCCGCTGCCTGCTGTGGATAAGGCAGAGTGGTGTGCTCACCAGATTGTGACTCCGAGGCTACCCTAGAGCTTGGTCTCTGCACTAGTGGAGGGTGTGGGTGAGAGCTGTGACGGGTCTTCAGTGAAGGTGTCATCAGATTCTTCTGAGCTTTCTTCGGGGCTTGAGTCGAGGGCCTGGGTCGTGGATCCTTTCGGCTGCTTTTGATTTGCCTGCGAAAGCAAGGACAATTAATTAATACATGCCAGGGGTCTGTGGAACAGGGGAACGGCTCACAGCATGGTTGTTTGATGGATATTGCACTGTTGGATCTTCACTTTGTTGAGTATTGCTGACCTCACTGTCAGCACAGGAATGGTTCAGATCTTCGCTGGCCAGCTGGATGACTCTATTTTCAAAGTCTGTGAGGACCTTGATTTCAAGCATTCCTCCACCAGTCTGTGACCTCTCCCTTTTGTTGTGTGCCAGCTTGTCCTACATGGATTCGGGTGGAAAGATTGTAAACAGGACACCTGCCAGGCCAGATAACAAGGATACCTGACATGTGAGTGGGTCATCAGTGGTGCCATGGATGGGCTGAGGACATGATCCACAGGGCAAACAAAGATGTGTGTGAGGGAGTGAATGGTGATGTCCCTTGAACTGGCACCAAATGAGATCCCTGTAGATGTGTTTGTCTTTTTGAGTGTGAGGGTTGAGAGTGATGAGAAGAGTAATTTAGCCTGGTGGAACGGAGGAGACCATGCATCCTCTTCCTGCACTGGGTGGTTGTCCTCTTTTGCAGGTCTTTGGCATTGACCATGGCTGCCACTGCCTCCCATGCTGGACTGGTGACCTTGCTTGCTGGCCTTTGCCCAGGGTACGGGTAGAAGACATCATGGTGGCCTCCACTGCATCCAGTAGGCACCCAAGGGAGGCAGTGCTAAACCTGGGGGCAGCATGTTTCCCCGCTTTGGCAGCCATCAGTTCCCAGCAGCTTCCCCTCCCTTGAAGAGTGCTGGCTCTTTGCAGGGGAGGCCTTTAAATATGGTGCCCGGTTTACTGAAGGACCTGAGGTGATGGTGAACGGGAAAATCAGAGGCCGGGGCAGCCAGCGAGCTGGCATGTTTCCCAGGAATGAATTATCAATGAGCTGGGAAGCACAGGGAATGGGACAATAAGGCATGAAAACCCATCATTGTGGCTGATGGATAAAATGTCCTTTTTCCCGCCCATTACTGCACTTAGTGCAAATCTGGGACAATTTTGCCCTCGATGTATGAGTTTGTGTGTGTGTGAGAGTCTCTGTGTATCTGTGTGTGTTTGTCTGTGTAAGTCACTGTGTATGAGTTTGTGTGTGTGTGAGTTTGTGTGTGGGTATGATTGTGTGTGTGTGTGTGTGTGTGTGTGTGAATTTGTGTGTGGGTATGAGTGTGTATGTGTGTGAGCCTGTGTATGAGTTTGTGTGTGTGTGAGTTTGTGTGTGGGTATGATTGTGTGTGTGTGTGTGTGTGTGTGTAAGTGAGTTTGTGTGTGGGTATGATTGTGTGTGTGTGTGTGTGTGTGTGTGTGTGTGTGAGTTTGTGTGTGGGTATGATTGTGTGTGTGTATGTGTGTGAGTTTGTGAGTGGGTATGATTGTGTGTGTGTGTGAGTTTGTGCGTGGGTATGAGTGTGTCTGTGTGTGTGTGTGAGTTTGTGCGTGGGTATGAGTGTGTGTGTGTGTGTGTGTGTGTGTGTGTGAGTTTGTGCGTGTGTATGAGTGTGTCTGTGTGTGAGCCTGTGTATGAGTTTGTGTGTGTGTGAGTTTGTGTGTGGGTATGATCGTGTGTGTGTGTGTGTGAGTTTGTGTGTGGGTATGATTGTGTGTGTGTGTGTGTGTGTGAGTTTGTGCGTGGGTATGATTGTGTGTGTGTGTGTGTGTGTGTGTGTGAGTTTGTGCATGGGTATGATTGTGTGTGTGTGTGTGTGTGTGTGTGTGAGTTTGTGCGTGGGTATGAGTGTGTGTGTGTGTGTGTGTGTGTTTGTGCGTGGGTATGAGTGTGTCTGTGTGTGAGCCTGTGTATGAGTTTGTGTGTGTGTGAGTTTGTGCGTGGGTATGATTGTGTGTGTGTGTGTGTGTTTGTGCGTGGGTATGAGTGTGTCTGTGTGTGAGCCTGTGTATGAGTTTGTGTGTGTGTGAGGTTGTGCGTGGGTATGAGTGTGTGTGTGTGTGTGTGTGTGTGAGTTTGTGCGTGGGTATGAGTGTGTCTGTGTGTGAGCCTGTGTATGAGTTTGTGTGTGTGTGAGGTTGTGCGTGGGTATGAGTGTGTGTGTGTGTGTGTGTGTGAGTTTGTGCGTGGGTATGAGTGTGTCTGTGTGTGAGCCTGTGTATGAGTTTGTGTGTGTGTGAGTTTGTGCGTGGGTATGAGTGTGTGTGTGTGTGTGTGTGTGTGAGTTTGTGAGTGGGTATGAGTGTGTCTGTGTGTGAGCCTGTGTATGAGTTTGTGTGTGTGTGAGGTTGTGCGTGGGTATGAGTGTGTGTGTGTGTGTGTGTGTGTGAGTTTGTGAGTGGGTATGAGTGTGTCTGTGTGTGAGCCTGTGTATGAGTTTGTGTGTGTGTGAGGTTGTGCGTGGGTATGAGTGTGTGTGTGTGTGTGTGTGTGTGAGTTTGTGCGTGGGTATGAGTGTGTCTGTGTGTGAGCCTGTGTATGAGTTTGTGTGTGTGTGAGTTTGTGCGTGGGTATGATTGTGTGTGTGTGTGTGTGTGTGTGTGTGAGTTTGTGCGTGGGTATGAGTGTGTGTGTGTGTGTTTGTGAGTTTGTGCGTGGGTATGAGTGTGTCTGTGTGTGAGCCTGTGTATGAGTTTGTGTGTGTGTGAGTTTGTGCGTGGGTATGAGTGTGTGTGTGTGTGTGTGTGTGTGTGTGTGAGTTTGTGCGTGGGTATGTGTGTGTGTGTGTGTGTGTGTGTGTGTGTGAGTTTGTGCGTGGGTATGAGTGTGTCTGTGTGTGAGCCTGTGTATGAGTTTGTGAGTATGTGTGGGTGCCTGTTTTTGTTCAAATGTCTATATTTGTGTTCTGTCTATGTGAGTATGTGTGCCTTTGTGCATATGCGTGTTTGTGTCTATAGGCGGAATATACTGTAGGTGACGTGAGTCTTGCCTGCCAGCTAGAGAGCCGGTGAAAGGCCTGTGTTGCTTACTTTCAGGAAGGCCTGTCAGATTAAGTCCTGATTGGGCACTGAACTGGGCAGCAGGAGCCTTTCCCGGGGTCAAGGATCTCGGGGTGGAAACCCCACCTGCTGTTAGCTGCTGTCCAACCAGAGGCCAGCAGCTGTGCACTGCCCAGCAGCACCACTAGGGAGATGGTGGTTGCTGCCGGTAATGCACCCGCCCGAGGCCCAGGATCACCAAGGGACCCAGGCCACAAGTGAGTGGTGGTGGGAGGGTGTTGGTGGGGTGGGTATCATGGGGGAGGGGTGGAGTGGGGTGGGCAGCAAAGACAGGGCATGGCTCTCTGCGGGCCTGCCACCTTCCCAATGCTAGATCTCTCGATCAGGCACTGAGGCCCTGGCAATGAGAGACACCCCACACCCCGGAAACCAGCCAGCAACCCCAGCAGAGTTTGCCTGACATGCCCCTGAGCATGGTGAGGCACCCGCCTGTTGCTGGGTTGATACCAGCGGCCATGAGATGATACCCTTAAAGGCCTCAATTAGTGATGGGTGGGAAACCCTTCCACAAGTCTTCCTGCCCTGGACTTAATTGGGGCAGATTTTGGAAATCAGTGGGGTCCTGAGCTACCATCTCCCACCTGATTGAATGCCCCTCCGCCACCAGACTCAGCATGGGGAGCGCAATAAATCCTGCCCTGTGTATGTGCTTGTGTGTGTCTGTGCCTGAATTTCATATGAGGCTGTTCCGACAACCAGCACCCGGCCAAACCTCACAAATCCACATTCCCTCCCTCGGGCTCAGATAGTGGCCAGCAGCTTGGGCCTGTGGGAATGTGGCTCAATGCCAGCCTCCACCACCAGGGAGCACTGATAAGTCATAGTAGGAGTGAATGCATCAGTTAAGAACTCCAATATCTCCATTTCATCACAGATATCAATGAATGTGAGGAGGAGGATCCTTGTAGTCATTACTGCAACAACTATATTGGAGGATTTCATTGCTCCTGTCGACCAGGCTACTTCTTGCAAGAAAACCAAAGAACCTGTGGAGGTAAAAGATTGTCCTGTACATCTTTTCTATCTTTTACTTAAGCCTTTTGTAGAATCATACAATCATGGAATGGGTGTTACAGTGTAGAAAGAGGTCTTTTTGGCCAGTTGCGTCCTTGCAGACTCACTGCGGAAGTAAATCAGTCAATGCCATTCCACGGGTCTTCTCCCGTAGCCTTGCAAGTCTTTATTCTCTTCAGGTGCTGCCTGCTTTCTATGACCTCAGGACATCTCAAAGCACTTTACAACCAATGAAGTCCTTCAAGAATAATTGCGGTCATCATATGCTCATGGCTGTTCATGGTGCCCTTGCCTCTGAGCGCAAGGACATTGTGGGTCAGGTCCAGAGACATGAGCTCAAAAATTTAGGCTGACACTCCCACTACAGTGCCGAAGAAGTGCTGCACTGTCAGAGACGCTGCCTTACAGATGGGACTTTAAATCGAGGCCTGTCATGAGTGAATGGAGAAGATCCCATGGTTACAATTTCAAAGAAAAGGATAGGGAAGTTTCCCCTGGAGTCTTGGCCAATATTTATCTCCCAGTCAACATCATAAGAAAGCATAATTCTGTATTTGCTCACTTGCACATTGCTGTTTGTGGGATTTTGCTGTGCAGATTGGCTGCCACATTTCCTGCAGTACAACAGTGATCACTTCAAAATTGTATTGGCTGCAGAGAGTTTTCAGATGCCCTAAGGTTGTGAAAGGCACAAGGTTTTCTTTCCCAGATGTAAGGTAACTTGGCAGCCAAACAGTGTTAGGA
This sequence comes from Carcharodon carcharias, assembly GCF_017639515.1. Classification (NCBI taxonomy): domain Eukaryota; kingdom Metazoa; phylum Chordata; class Chondrichthyes; order Lamniformes; family Lamnidae; genus Carcharodon; species Carcharodon carcharias. Next base: position 2,149,647 of record NC_054500.1, read on the forward strand.
TGAGGTGAGGAAGGATGGAAGGGCTTCCTGCTTTTTCCCACTCCTTGAGTGATGGTAACAGGTCTTTTTTTAATTTAAAGGGATGAATGTGCTAATTCAAGGTATGTAGTTGATTGTTTATGCATTGATTGCAAAAAAATCAGTCAGTCAGGTTTCTTTGAGTTTAAACAAGGGGTTTTATTATGCTAAAAGCCCACTCAGGCAAAGATATTAAAAAATGCTCAGTGATGCGCGCACACACACACACACATGCAAAAATACAAGTTAAAAGGTAACTTTACTTGTGGCCAAATTCAGATTCAACAAGAAAAGGCAAATAAATAGAGAGTTCACTGGCAGTAAGTGGCTGACTGATCTGATTGTAATAATCCAAAACCTTTGGTTTTCAGCTGGCAACATTTAAAGCTGTAACTATTGTTTCTTCTTTCCTGGAACACTGTTGTGGAAATCAAAATCTTCTTTAGGATTTCTCTGTCAGCTACCCACAGCCTGATATAAGCAAACAGGGTCCAAAATTAGCTGAGAGAAAGAGAGAGAGAGAGGGGCAAGCAGTTTTCTGCTGCTGGTGTGTTCTGCTTTCTGATGTTACTTCTGCAGAATGTTTGCAGTAAAAGGAATCTCAAAAAGCTGGTTTTGATCACATGACAATCATATATCCCACAAAAGGTAATTGACTAGCTCAGATCTTGGTCATTGTGTTGTGGCCCAGGTGATTAATTTTTTTAAGGTCCAAGCAAACATTTCCGAATAGCTCAATTGATGAGCTAAGAACAAAATATCAACACCTCCAGGATCACCATTGTCTCTGTAGACTCTCTATCCCTATCCTGACAAAATGGAATGTCGCTATATAGTGAATGTAAATTGTGGCAGTCATTTTAGGTTTTAGTCCATCCTTGAAATAATCATTGACATTACTAGGTGTGAAATTCCACAGGGGGCTGGCCTAGATCTGCCCTATTTATAATTCATGTTGGAAGCTTCTAGAAGATTGACCAACTTGCAGTGGCAGACAGGTCAGGTGACCTCTGGAAGCTATCTCTTAAGTCAGTGTCAAAAACAGAATTACCTGGAAAAACTCAGCAGGTCTGGCAGCATCGGCGGAGAAGAAAAGAGTTGACGTTTCGAGTCTTGACCCTTCAACAGAACTTAGGACTCGAAACGTCAACTCTTTTCTTCTCCGCCGATGCTGCCAGACCTGCTGAGTTTTTCCAGGTAATTCTGTTTTTGTTTTGGATTTCCAGCATCCGCAGTTTTTTGTTTTTATCTTAAGTCAGTGTTGTTATTTCAACAATTAAAACTGCCTTTTTAAAAAGTTCCATATGTGAGCCCCAGCAGATGAAATTGAAATTTAGCATTTGACATCAACATATCTCCATAACAACAGCAAGATCTCACAAAGAGCAATGTGAGAAATCAGCAGAACTGCTTTTTTGAGCGATGTTGCTTGAAGGATAAGTATTGGCCGAGGACACTGGGAGAACACCTGTGCCATGTATTAGATATAAAAGGCTCCCTGGAGACTGATGAGCTATGGTTATCCTGATCAGACAAGTTTGCTGGGCTGTGATTTTCTGAAGGAGCCCTGTTATGTGAAACTAATCAGTGCCTATATGTCATGTATGTGCGATGTTAGCTTTATTACCTTTTCGAGTAAAGAATATTAACCAGATGTCCCAATATTACTTAGCCATTGATCTCATATTGGAGATAAAGGTTGTATGACAATAACCTATAATACCCCACATGTTCCATATCACTCAGGGTGTCCAGGCTACTGTGGAAACATGCACTTTTACATGCATGTTGTGATCTGGAGCTATGGAAATTCCAACTTTCCAAGACATGGCTGACCAGGAACTCTCCCACTCTTACCGCCTGTCAGCATATGTTGGAAGGATTTATAAGCTGATACTCACCCTGATTGGTTGTGTTATGAATGCATTTTACTTGGCCATCAAGTCCTGGGATGGGTCTCGAACCCAGAGCTTCTGGCTTTGAGGCAGGGATGCTGCCCATCAAATACAGATGCCATGCTCTCAGTCTGATATCCACCCTGTGTTTTTCCACCATCAGTGAACTGCAGTGGGGAAGTATTGACTAGCTTCAAGGGCGTTATCACCAGCCCCAATTATCCCAAACCTTACGCAGAGAACTCCCAGTGCCAGTACAGAATCCAGATCGAGCAAGGCTTCGAGGTGATCCTGGAATTTGCAGAGGATTTTGACGTGGAAGGGGACCCTTCAATCGGTTGCACATCTGATGTCTTAAAGGTATGGCCATCTTTAAAATGGTCCCTTTATCCATGCAGCAAGTCCCTTAGGACATCCAGTCCCTCTCCAGCCTGTTACACAGAAACAGGAGGAGGCCATTCATCCCCTCTCAAGCCTACTAAACAGGAATGGGGGAGGCCCATTCAGACCCTCTTGAGCCTGTTATACAGGAACAGGAGGTGGTACATTCAGCTCCTCTGGCGGCTGTTACACAGGAATAGAAGAGGGCCCATTCAGCCTTTCTGAAGCGTATTACATAGGATCAGGTTGTGGTAATTCAGCCACTCTCGAGCCTCTCATGTTGACTGGTGAAGAAGGTACACCCTCCAATCCTGCAACGACCACATAGGCCAGTTGAAGAGGAGAAGTTACACTCTCTGATCCCACAGTGATCACAGAGACTCAAGCTTCCTTTTAACCAGATTTATTCAAGCATATGCAAGGGAGCCACAATCATTCCTAAGAATGAAGACCCAGCTCCCAGATTGATTACACTTCATTACTTTTGTACTTTTTCTTATCATAATACATTTGAGTACATTTGAATACATCCAATCAGTAACCGACACACCGGTCCCATGCTAATTCTATCCTATTGAGTACATAAGAATGTGATTTTTCTAACCAATTATTCTAAAGGAATAATTATATTATACACAATTATATTATCCAATCAAAATTAAAACACGTACACAAAGATCTTGGTTCTCACAACTCAAGACCGTTTGTGTTTCACCAAACCCCCCTCTTTGGCCATTGTTCATCTTCTCATATCTAAGCTAAAACGATCTGCCCCTTCCCTATGGAGAGGGGAGTACACTTAATTTAATTTGTGTCACACTTTTATCTCCAGTCTGACTCTCAAGGCTATGCAATGTTCATCTGGTAATCTTCAACTCTTAATATGTTTAGCAGCCATGTCTGACTGGAGATTTTAAGGGTTTTTCAGTAAATTCTTACTGCATTGTCTTTTAGCATTGTTAATTTCCTCCTAACAGTCCCTCCTTTTGGCCCTTGGCAAAGCCCAAGCTGGCCACACCTTAAGCTGAGAATTCCTCTTCTGGTCCTTTGGGTGGCCAGTCATCCAGACCACCAGAGGAATCCTAAACCACCTGGTTGTATAACACAACCTTCCCTTCCCTTGTCTTTTCCCTTGGAATATGCATAGGTCGGGGAGCTGATGCGCACCTTTGGTTTGCTACTGTCTGTGCCTGGAGAGTCCCTTTTCAGGTTTTATGTTGGTGCCAGCAGAATCTGATAGCCCATTAGAGCATAATCCCTGTCACTATCTTCATATTCATTCTAACAATCTCCCATCAATTCATCAATCTTCCAGCCGTAGCATAGAAGTAGCTGATTGGGTGGTTAAATCCACTTGCACGTGCCCCCTCATGATTTGCTCTCTAGAAGCTTCTGCATATGATTGAGCTATACTTGTTGCTTCCTGCATGGATAGGCGTGCTACTCTGACAGGAGTTTGATCAGTGAACAAAGTGTCATCCCACCAAGGGCTGAACAAATATCCTCTGGTTCTGCCTGGCAAATGGAAGTCTCCTATAGTAAATGGATCGGCTAGCTGCGGGCAAAAACTTGAGTTGGTAACACAAAGTAAGTCCCCATAAAGGAGCTCAGCCTCGCTGGTCATGAAGCACCATTGAGGATACCTGAATTGCCTTAAATACTTCCTGAATCGGTAAAGCAGTGAATGTAACTTTGCTTGTGTTTGTAAATACCTCCAACATTTGGCATGAGCACACAAAGTAATTTCTTGATTCTGTACAATAATCTGTAATACTCATCAGTGCCATGTCTTTTACGTAGGATATATATCCACGTAGCCCTTCGTGGAATACCATCCCCCCTTTATCTACTCCTAGGGACTCAAGCCGATAGCTGTTCAGGAAAGCCCCATTTGGATGATGTTCTTGGGGTATGGCCATGATAAATTTTATGACTCTATCTTCACCCCCACCTTGAGGTTGTGTAACCATCAATTCCTGCCTATCCTTGCATAGATTTATGAGGTTTAATTGGTAAACTGACTCGAGCGTGTGTTCGGAAATTGTTCCAAACCTGATATCTTCAATGTCGGATTTTACCCCATCAATTAGATCTCATGCTAGCATATTGCATGCCCTTCCTGTGGCTTGTGATATGGCTGTGTCTATTATCCCGTCTGCAGTCTGCCTAAGGATCCGTAGCAGACCTTTTTATGTTCTTATGTTCTCCTTGTAGCTCCCCGGGTGTCAGGGCATGCTCTATTCTGCGCACACTGAAGTGCAACCCCCAGGCAGTCTCAGCAGCCACCCAGGAGGCATAATCATTTAAGTCATAGATCTGACCTGAGTTAAGCATGGAATTGGCATTCCCAAATAGTCCTCCGATGTCTCCTAGTATACTTCTTTTTAACCTAGCCTATGCTATGGCTTTAATTCCCGGAACGATTTGAAATTGATAGTCATTGTCTATCCTCTTCAGTTGGCTTCTAACCCATTTTATAGAATTCTGGTGGCTGTAACAAGTGGTGTGCAATACTGACAGGAGTCCCGAAATATTGTATGTTACTTCCAAGGAGACTATAGTTACATCATGTAGTAGTGGTTTCAACTTTTCTATCCTGACTATCCCATCTCTGGGGGGACTTACTACATCTGGACATTGAGTAGGTCTTTGATATCCACACGTAGTCAAAGTAAAACATTGTGTATCATAATAATCATGCCTACCTATTACATAGTTACATGTTTCTTGACAATATTGTCCCTCAAGACCCGGTTTCCAAACAAAGGGGGGTAGGTCTGTCCATCCGATGGTCACATTAATCTCTTGATTCATCCAAATGCTTGTTGATGAAAAACTGGTAGAGGGCGCGTACATTCTACATCCCCCAAACCACCAACCCAGTCCAGTTCTATTGTCATAAATCCCAATTATCGTTACCCCACTACTCGTGTCTATGCTTATGCTTAGTGAGGTGTTACTGGGTGTGTCTTACCCGTTGGGTTGTATCCTCAAAAGTGCATTCATCAGTTCATCATTGTCCTTACCCATGGGTAAGTACCATCATCCCGTGAAGTTCCCGTTGTTACAGTCGAGTGGTGTTAGCTGGACTGGCTGCCCTGGTGCTGTTAAATATAAAGTACTCTTACAACTCTTTGTGTGATCACATGTGGGGGTTCCTGTTCCCAATTGTTCGTTTGATATGTCTGTGTAGTGACTTGATCCGTAATCCAGGTGTTGGGCGTTCTTATCCATTCCCCACTCCCTCCTTGGGGAAGTAGTACGTACTGCCCAGGGTGAATGCAGGTGTTGTTATTGACTTTGACCGTTGGTGCTTCCCATGCCAGTGCTGACACGCCCATAGCCAGGATCACGGACCTGTGGAAACATTAACATTGGTCCCCATTGTCCGGGTTACCGCTTAGTGATTCATCATATATCTTTAACTTTGTGTAATGCCTCCACTTATTTCCCATTTTCATATCTACAAGTGCACACATATCACCCGTCATAATTTGGTATGGTCCATGTTTGCTCAGGGCTTACCTTGACCATCACTTTATTCCCCACTTGGGGGGTTCGTTGTTGCTCTTTGGATTTGCCTGCTTCCAGATCCTCAATCATCTGTTGGTCTCTAACTTCCTCTCTCAGCTCATGTAATTGCTTACTTATTTCCCTTACATTGTCCCATTTTCTTCCTTTCAGTAGCCCTACACCTCCTCCTCCTACTATAATGCCTTCCTGTTATCAATTCAATGGGGTGAACCTGGTAGTCCTGTTTGGTGTAGCCCTAAGGCACATCAGAATGCTGGGCAGTACTGTGGCCCAGCTGTTCCCTGTCTCTTGAATTGCTTTGGCTATGGATGTTTTTAGAGTTTGCATCATTCTTTCCACCATCTCTGAGCTCTGCAGGTGGTAGGGAATGTGGAGTTTCTGTTTAACCTCCATAAGTTTATATGTTTCCTTAATGACCCTTCCTGTGAAATGAGTTCCCTGATCTGAATCCATCTGGGTAGGCACTCCCACTCCTTCCAGTCTACTATCTCCTGTTGCTGTCCCACGTTGGACCTCAATCCCTTAAGCTGTCTACACAACTCGACAATGCACCTTCTTATCCTATCTTTCGATGACTCACTATCTTCACTTCCAGTGGCAGTTCTCTCTGGGAGGCGCTTAACTCTGCCTGTCATCAGGGTGTTAATCATCTAGTTTTACTTTTTGTAACTCGCAGGCACATTAATATAGTCAGTAATACATTTATTCAGCCTTGTTCCAGCTTCCCCTTTACCTGTATCCATCTTGTGGTAAATTGTTGTTAAGTACTATTTTTTCTTACCCTTCAATTGCCTCAACTACAGATTCCGAATAGTTTTACCTCTAAGGTTTTTTTCCTGACCATGAGCATCCTAAGATTCTCTTGAGATCAGTTTCTCTCTTGTCTTGATCATTTAAAATGTTTCCTTACTCTTTAGGCCATATTGACTATTCGATGTCAACGGGATCTCTGTCTCTAGATCGTTGCTTATCTCCCCCTGTGCATTTCCAATGTCTCAGCTGATGGCCAGATTATCAAGTACAGTACCCTTAAAGCCGTTTGTACATTATGTCCTCTTTCCCTAACTCATTCTCCTACTTTCCTCGTACCATTTTACACATGCAACAGCTACCATCTTATTCAGATTGTCTGGAGAGACATTACAGCCCAATAAAGTATTCTCATAACAGTTTTAAAACAGAAATCAGGCATTGACAAGTTTTGCTTCCTTATCTTTTTCTCAAACAACATCTTATTGTCTCAAAAGTAACCCACTAAGTTATTCCAGATTCATTAACTCGGCCAAAAATTGGATTTCTGCCAAACTTTGTCAAGATCTTGAGCTTAACTTCACATTTTGGGAACAGACTTACAAATACAAAAGCTTGCAGCATTTGAATTAGTGCCAATTGTTGTCAAAAACCCTTTAAAATGAAAATTCCCTTTTGAGAACTTTATCAAAAACCAAACCTCAAGTTTTTAAACTTTGTAAAAACTGTAATTTACACTCTTAAAATTAAAACAAACTCTTTTTCATGTGTAATGATTTGTATCCAGATTAGAAGCCCCATATGTTTATCAACACATTCTTTACCTTTGGATAGTATCCTCGTTATTCGAAGTAACCTTAGTTACACTGCACTTTATATCTCAAGATTGTCCCAAATTCAAATTACAGTGCTCTTGGAATGCAGATTCCCTTAATATTTAATTAATCTCTTCAAAGTAAACCCCTTTTTATCCATTGGAAGCACCTAGACCGTGTGTCTATTTCTTTTGGTTTTCCTAGAATCCTTTTGAATTTCAGGTAACCTTTTTTTTCCCTCAGAATTTTAGAGTACTAACTCGTATGTATCAATCCTAAGCAGCTTGGAAGCTGGTGATGAAGGTTATTCCCTACTAGTCTGCAAGGGGGTGGTTCATCTCAAACAAAGGAAAACCCTGTTTTATCTTTACAATATCTTCAAATTGTGATTTTTGCCAGAAATCTCAACTCAAATCTTATACTCAAAACCTTGGAATGTTTGAGTAAACTTTTCCTTTAATCTAATATGGGGCTTTTGACTCTAAAGTTGAACTACACACACAAAAGACAATTCAGGGAAGAAAACACATTAAGGCTCACATACAAATGCTTCCTTGCACACAAACAAACACATAGATAAAGGGTTGACGTTTCGAGTCCTCATGACCCTTCGACAGAACAAGTTCTGTCGAAGGATCATGAGGACTCGAAATGTCTACTCTTTTCTTCTCCGCCGATGCTGCCAGACCTGCTGAGTTTTTCCAGGTAATTCTGTTTTTGTTTTGGATTTCCAGCATCCGCAGTTTTTTTGTTTTTATTACATAGATAAAGGTATGTATTTATATTCCTATAATATTGAACTTAACTTTAAATGAAACTTCAAGTAGCAGTGGGGGGAATAAAAGGATCTTTGAGGCTCCACCTTTAGGGACAATCAAACTGGCTGAAGCTCACATTTCCTCTGCTCCTGCCTGTCATGCTCACTAATCCCCCTAGCAGTACCCCCTTTCTCTCTTTCTTCTCAGCACAAACAGCTCTTGAAACTTAGATCAATTCATTTCTTTTAATGATCTGGTGAGTATTTTCTGTTTGAAAGGTACTCTCCGGTTATGCGCGTCAGACTAGAACGAAGGTCTAATAGGGCAGATTCAGTAAGGGAGCTTTCAGGTCCCCATTATCCTTCCACATATTTCCAGTATCTGTTGGTGGCCTCTGGGAAAAATCGATGTGCTGCTGCGACCGGCACAACTCAACCAAGATATTTCTGTATTAGTTTAGTTTTTTGCAGATACAGACTCACAATGAGTACTGTCAGTTTTATCATTAATCTGAACTTTCCATCACTCCTTAGAGCGTGATGGCAGATCACTTGCCTGCCACCCTCGTTGTTTCATTCTGATGATCAGCTTTTATGCTTCATGGCGAGGTGAAGGGAGACAGTTCCTTCACCTCCCCATTCTGCAATGAACTCGAGTTCAATTTTCTCAGTCACACTCACATTCACACATTAAACAGGGATCCACAGTTCCCCCGAGACTCTCCGTCTTCCGAGGCTCAATTGTCTCAACTTAAACAGGAACGCACAGTTCTTCCGAGACACTCCATCTCCCGAGTCTCAATTGCCTCAACTGTCCACCTGAGTCTCCCTGGCCAAAATGTTCGGATCTGCCCTATTAAACCTCCGTTCTAGTCTGACGCAAACAACCGGAGAGTACCCTTCAAAATGAAAATACTCACCAGATCATTGTTCCGCCTTCACAGAGATCCGGGCGTTTCCTGCTGACTATGCCAATTGAAGAAGGTACACCCTCCAATCCTACAATGACCACATAGGCCAGTTGAAGAGGAGGAGTTACACTCTCTGATCCCACAGTGATCACAGAGACTCAGGCTTCCTTTTAACCAGATTTATTCAAGCATATGCAAGGGAGCCGCAATCATTCCTAAGAATGAAGACCCAGCTCCCAGATTGATTACACTTCATTACTTTTGTACTTTTTCCTATCATAATACATTTAAGTACAATTGAATACTCCCAAACGGTAACTAACACATCGGTCCCATGCTAACTCTATCCTATTGAGTACATAAACATATGATTTTGCTAACCAATTATTCTAAAGGATGTATACATAATTATATTATCCAATCAAAATTAAAACACCTACACAAAGACCTTGGTTGTCGCAACTCAAGACTGTTTGACCAGAGCCCTCTCTTTGGCCATTGTTCGTCTTCCCATCTTCCCATATCTAAGCTAAAACCATCGGCCCCTTCCCGTTGCAGAGGGGAGTCCACTTAATCTAATTTGTGTCATACTTTTGTCTCCAGTCTGACTCTCAAGGCTGTGCAATGTTCATCTGGTAATCTTCAACTCTTAATATGTTTAGCAGCCATGTCTGACTGGAGATTTTAAGGGTTTTTCAGTAAATTCTTACTGTATTGTCTTTTAGCATTGTTAATTTTCCCCTACCAACTGGCTACCTCTTGGCTTCTATACCACTAGGGAGAACATGATCCTGAGAGACCCTCAGTTACTCTCTCTCTCTCTAATCAAAGGTGTTTGCAGGGAAATGAATATAAACCATTGATTTTCCAGTGGTTCCAGGGTTCAGGAATGACATTTATGTGGGGGATTGAAACAGCTGGGGTTATTCCCCTTTAGAACTGAGAAAAATAAGAGGAGATTATGAAGTGTTTAGACAGAGGAGATAAAGAGAAACAGTTTCCAATTGCTGACTGGTCAATAACTAGAGGGTACAGGTTTAAGGAAATTGGCAAAAGAACCAGAGGTGACATGCAAAAAATCTTCAGTTTACACAATCATTTTTGGGGTATGGAATGCGCTGCTTGCGAGGGTGGCACAAACAGGTTTAATAGTGACATTCAAAAGGGAATTGGTTATATACTGAAAGAGCAAGAGTTGCAGGGCTAGAGGTCAAAGCAAGGGGAGTGGGACTAACTGAGAGAGCTGCATAGACGCGATGTGCTGAACAGCCTCCTTCAGTACCAGACCTTTCCATAATTCTGCAACTAATGTGGATTCTCTTGATTTCAGGTCACATCTGGAGCAAAGAAATATGGCCCTTTCTGTGGAGACCAAGCACCTGTTGTAAAAGGACATCTGTCAAATGTGGTGGAGATAACTTTCGATACCGATGGCCATGGACAGAAGAAAGGGTGGAAGATAATTTACAGATCAACTGGTAATACATAGAATTTGCTGAAATGACCTTGAATTTTACATTCAGCTCATCTTCTCCAGTACCTCTGTGTGCTTCTTATACCCTTAGCCCGAGGACACTGGGAGGGAATTCCCCTGCTCTTTTTCCAAAAATGGCCATGGGATCCTTTATCTGTGAGGGCAGTTTAACTTCTACTCTGAAGCACAATACCTCTGACAATACCTCATCCTCAGTACTGACCCTCAGACAGTGCAGCACTCCCTCACTGACCCTCTGACAGTACAGCAGTCCCTCAGCCTGACCTTCTAACAGTGCATGGTTCCCTCAGGACTGACCCTCTAACAGTGCAGCACTCTCTCTCTGACCCTCCGATAGTGCAGTGCTCCCTCAGTACTGACCCTCCGACAGTGCAGCACTCCCTCAGCCTGACCTTCTGATAGTGCAGTACCCCCGCAGTGCTGACTCTCTGACAGCTTCGCACTCCCTCATTACTGACTCTCCGACAGTGCAGCACTCCCTCAGTACTGATCCCCCACCAACAGTACGGGGGAGGTAGTGGCATAGTGTATTGTCACTGGGCTAGTATTCTAGAAGCTCACAGTAATGATCAGGGGACCAGGGTTCAAATCCCACCACAGCAGATAGTGAAATTTGAATTCAATAAAAGTCTGGAATTCAAAGCCTGAAGATAACCATTGAGCCATTGCTGATTGTCACAAAAACCCTGAACAAGGGCAATTAAGGATGACCAATAAATGCTGGCCTAGCCATCAATGCCCACATCCCATGAACAAATTATCCAATTCCTCTTTTGAAAGCAACTCTTGAATCTGTTTCCACCGTCCTTTCAGGCAGCACGTTACAGATCACAACAAATGCTGCATAAAATAGATATATTCTCATTTCCTCCTCTGGTTCTTTCACCAAACACTGTAAGAGTCTATCCCACTTGTCACTGACCCGCCTGCCACTAGAAACAGTTTTTCTCATTTACTTCATCAAAATCAACTGTAACTTTGAACTCGATTTCATCTCTCCTTAATAATAGAAAAAAATTACAAGATTAATAATAATATTACAATTTTTTTCATAGCTGGACTCTGTTAACCACCTTCCTCTGCATTAGTGCCAGAACAAATTTAAAATAAAACTCCGTCTGACCCTCCAATAATGCAGGGCTCCTTCAGTGCTGACCATCTAACAATTTAACACTTCTCATTACTGATCCTCTGACAGTGCAGCACCCCTCAGTCTGACCCTCCCATAGTGCAAAGCTCCTTCAGCACTGACCCCACCCCCCCAACAATACAGCACCCCCTGAGTGCTGCTCTCAGGTGTGCAGTGTTCCCTCAGCACTGACCCTCTGCTAGTTTAGTATTCCCTCCCTAGCATTGGGAGCATCAGCCTGGATTATGAGCTCAGCTCTCTGGTGTGTGCTTCACTTCTCCTAGGTGAAAGTTCTACCCATTGAGCCACAGCTGATACTTGACACTAATGCAGAGGAAGGTGGTTAACAGAGTGCAGCTATGAAAAAAAATGTAATATTGTTATTAATCTTGTAATTTTTTTATATTATTAAAGAGAGATGAAATCGAGTTCAAAGTTACGATTGATTTTGATGAAGTAAATGAGAAAAACTGTTTCTAGTGGCAGGCGGGTCAGTGACAAGTGGGACAGACTCTTACAGTATTTGGTGAAAGAACCAGAGGAGGAAATGAGAATATATTTATTTTATGCAGCATTTGTTGTGATCTGTAACGTGCTGCCTGAAAGGACGGTGGAAACAGATTCAAGAGTTGCTTTCAAAAGAGGAATTGAATAAATACTTGAAGGGATAAAACTTGCCTGTCCACGGGGAAAGGGATCAATTGGATTGCTCCTTCAAAGAGCTGCCAGAGGTACAATAGGCTGAATGGCCTCTGTGCTGTATTGCTCTGTGAACATATTTTTTGTATTTCATTGAAATCTAACATGGTATCCTGTGTGTTTTGCCTGCAGCTAAACAATGTTCCACTGATATCTTGGAGCATAGCATTATTCAGCCAAAGAAAGTGGAATATGATTATAAAGATTCTGTGCAGCTGCATTGTGAGTCCGGGTTTGAACTCTACGTAAGTTATTACCCATTAACTTGTGTGCTCCTTTAAAGAACCATATTGGGGTCCTTTTAATTCTGGTCAATCATGTTGTGATTTTTAATGTATATGCTTTCCACTCAGATTGAGAAGTTCAATTCCCACTCCAGAGACTTGAGTGAAAAAATTTAGCCTGAGACGTCAGTGCAGTCTTGATGGAGGTGCAGCCTTTCATTAAACCGAGGCCCCATCTGCCCTGTCAGGTAGATGTCAAGATGCTGCGGCTGCTATTTCGAAGAAGAGCAGGGGAGTTGTCCCCGGTGTCCTGGCCAATATTTATCCCTCAATTAATATCTTGAAAAAAAAGCTGTCATTACTGCATTACTGTTTGTGGGACCACTCTCTATGCAAATTGGTCACCAACTTTCCTACATTAGAACAGAGCCTACACTTCATTGGCTGTTAGGCACTTTGGATGTCCTGAAGGGGTGAAAGGTGCTATATAAGTAAAACACTTTCATTTCAATTAATGAGCTAGATTTGGGTATATAGAGCACAATTTCAAGGCTTGAAATTGCTTAGATGAAACTTGAAAATGTGATAGACAATAAGGAGAATAATAACAGACTTCAGGGGGATGTAGACAAACTGGTGAAATGGGTAGACATGTGGCAGGTGCAGTTTTAACACAGAGAAATGTGACATGACACATTTTGGTATGAAGAATGAGGAGAGGCAATGTAAACAAAATGGTCCAGTTTTAAACTGGGTGTAGAAATGGAGAGAGCTGAGGTATAGGTACACAAACCTTTGAAGGCTGCAGGACAAGTTGAGAAAGCCGTTAGAAAATATACAGGATCCTTGGTTTTATCAACAGAGGAATAAAGCAACAAAGTTATGTTAAACCTTCCTAAAATGCTGATTAGACCTCCACTGGAGCATTGTTTAAACCTGGGAACGATGTTACACTTTAGGAACATTCTAAAGACCTTGGAGATGGTGCAGAGGAGATTTACCAAAATAGTACCAAAATACATGGAAAAGCTGGGATTGTTCTCCTTAGAACAGGGAAAGTTAAGGCAAGATTTAATAGAAGTGTTTAAAATCATGGAGGGTTTAGGGATAGTAAATGAGGAGAAACTGATTCCAATGGCTGAAGGATCTGTTCCCAGAGAACACAGATTAAAGGTGATTGGCAAAAGAACGAGAGGTGGCATGAGTTTAGACATATTTTTAAACAAGAAGTTGTTTTATCTGGAATGCAAGACCAAAAAAGGAGGTGGAATTCAAATGTGCATTTCAAATGAAAATTGGGTAAATAATTGACATTTTTTAACATATTCTGGGCTATGGAAAGAGTGGAGAGAATGGGACTAATTAAATGGCTATACAAAAGAAGCAACACATGCACAATTGACCAAATTGTCTCCTGGAATCATTGAATGGCTACATCCCAGAAGGTGGCCATTCGGCTTGTTATGCCTGTGCCAGTTCGCTGCAAGAACAACACATGTAGAACCACTCTCCCACCTTTTCCCCATTACCCAACATTTTTTTTTCTTCAGATAGTTATCCTTTTTTGAAGGCCTCAATTGAATCAGCCACCATCACACTGTCAAGAAGTACCATCCAGATCCTAACCACTCGCTGCGTGAAACTATTTTTCCTCATATTACTGTTGCTTCTTTAATTACCTTAACTTGATGACCACTAGTTCTTGATGCTTCCGTCAACAGAAACAGTTTCTGCCTAACTTGCCTGTCTAGACCCCGCATCATGCTGAACCCTTCTATCAAATTTCCTTTCAATCTCCCCTGCTCGGAGGAGAAAAGCCCCAGCTTCTCCAATCAACCCACGGAACAGAAGCTCCTCAACCCTGGAACGATTCTCATAAATCTTTGCTGCAGCCTCTCTTCACATTCTTCTTAAAGTGTGGTGCCCAGAACTGGTCACAATACTGCAGTTAAGATGGAACCAGCGCTTTATATCATAACCTACTTGCTTCTGCACTCTAGGCCCTTATTTATAAATCTCAGGATCCCGTATGCTTTATTAACCACTCCATCTGTGGTCTGTGCACGTATACCCACTCTGCTCCTCTGTTCCTGAGCCCCTTTTGGAATTGTACCGGTAATTTTATATTGCTTCTCCTCATTCTTCCTACTAAAATGAATCACTTCGCACTTCTCTGCATTAAGTTTTATCTGCCATGTTTCCATCCATTCACATGCCTATGTCCTCTTGAAGTTTATTACTATCCTGTTCACATTTCACAACAGGTTTCTTTGATCCACAATTCTATGACAAATAAATGTTATTCCAAAGTTAGGGAGTTAGTCTAAGGAGCTGGAAATTTTTTGAAAAATCATTTTTTAAAGATAATAATGATTAAGGAAAACATTGCTGTTCATTTCCCTATATTTAAGAGATGTCAGCAGGAGGGAGGTGAGTAGCTAGTGAGTCTTTCTTTTTAAGTAGTAAGTGTTAATATCTAACGGATAGGTGAACGGCAGGCAGCCCTGACCTCTGGAGTGCACACCCTGTTCCATTTGGGAATTTCAGGCTGCTTCATTTGTCCTGGACAACCATACGTGCAGCATGTGTCATCAACTGAAGTAGCTCAAACTCTGAATGTTGGAGCTTAAGTAGCAACTGGTGTCACTGTGCTGCCCCTGTGAGTTTGAGAGCTTTGTAAATAGAATATTTATAGATGTGGTCACCCCGCAGCTTAAGTGTATGCATGGAGGGAGCAAATGGGTAGTTACCAGGCATTCAAGGAGAAATAAACAGGTAGTGCAGGAGACCCTTTAGTACATCTCACTGTCGGACCTGTATTCAGTTTTGAATACTGATGGAAGCAAAAAATTGCAGATGCTGGAAATCCAAAACAAAAACAAAAATACCTGGAAAAACTCAGCAGGTCTGGCAGCATCTGCAGAGAGGAGCGCAGTTAATGTTTCGAGTGCGTATGATTCTTCAACAGAACTAGCTTATATTTCACCTCTTTTCTATTTTTCCTTAGTTCTGTTGAAGAGTCATACGGACTCAAAATGTTAACTGTGTTCCTCTCCGCAGATGCTGCCAGACCTGCTGAGTTTTTCCAGGTACTTTTGTTTTTGTTTTGAATACTGATGGGATTGATGGTTCATCTGGAAAGTGCAACCAGAGCACCATGGCTGGCTCAGTTGTACAGTGAGCACAATTAAGTCCAGAAGAGCAATAGTGATAGGAGATTCCATTATGAGGGGAACAGACAGCCATTTCTGCAGACATGAAATCAGGATGCATGTTGCCTTCCAGATCCAGTATCACTGGATGTCACTGAATGGCTGCTGATGGGGGAGAGTGAACAGCCAGCAGTCGTGGCTCACATTTATACCAACAACATAGGTATATAGGAACTTTTGAGCAGAACCTCAAAATTAATAATCCCTGGGTTGCTCCCGATACCAGGTGCAAGTGAGTGTAGAGAGAGGAGGATAAAGCAGATGAATGTATGGCTGGAAAGACGGTATACGAGGAAGGGCTTTAGATTCGTGGGGCACTGACACCAACTCTGGGAAATGTGGGACCTGTACAGACTGGAAGGGTTGCTTCTAAACAGAGCTGGGATAAATTTCCTGCTGAGATGACTTGCTAATGCTTTTGGGAAGGATTTAAATTAAATTAACTTGGCAGGGGTGTGAATTAGGAGATAATAAGGAGGAGTACCAAGGCACAGAGACCACTGCACTGGGAGAGACAGATAATACTAGAGTAGGAAACAGTCAGGTATTAGGTGGGTTCAGCACAAAGGGGAAGTAATAAAGGTTAAATTAGGGTTACTGTGCTTGTTGTTGTTGTTGTGGTCACTTTGACAAATGATCCACAGGAGACTCAGGCATAGGTTACGATTGTTTATTCGAGCAATTGCAAGGCGAACACTGTCTCAATACAGCCTGAGACAGCACTCTGCTAAGCTACAAGTGTTCAACATATTTATACATTATTGGTCACGTACAAGAACGTCCTCCAGATTCTGATCTCGGCAACATATAGACTTACGTTAAGCAGATAAATCTTTGGTCACAAAGGTTACATCATCTGTGCCTGCCTTCACCCTGGCAGAGACCCTCCCTCCTATCTCCACTAGGACCAACTGTTCTTCCCTTTTCTACTATAGACAGGCCCGATCTTGGTTGTTTTCCAACCTAAGACTCCAGACTGACTCTCAAAACACTCAATCTATCATATTTGCATCCAGTATGGCCTTGCTGATACTCAAGCCCTGAGAATGTACAAGGTTCAGCATTCTCTCAGTCTCAGCCTGACCTTTAACTTTTAACTACTTAGCAATTGTGGTTTTGCATGCTGGGATATTTTAAGTCAAGTCCCTTGACCATTACTGTATTCCTTTATTTCCCCCTAACAAGGTAGCCAACTACAGTGGTGTTGTCCATTTCCCCCCGCTTCTTTACCTACCGCCACCCATTGATACTGGCCAGGAATCCAGTTTTGGCACGTAAAGGGGTACAGGCGGTGCTGGTCAGACCATCTGTATCATCTGGTCCTTTAATCCGAACCCCTGGCTTACCAAATTCCTGCTCCATCTACTAAAACTCCCCCAACGCCATCTTTTTTATGACCTCCGGGTGTGATGAATCAAGTACGTTAGATACATAATCAATATCAGCTGAAGTATGACTAAGGCAAGGGAGATAATCCAAATCCAGGGGTATCTGTACGTTCAATTCCTAATTCCAAAGATCCTCCCAGCAGGTGGAAGCATCTATTTGTTCAATATCTGTCTTTAAGGCTCTAACCTGTTGCTGCAGTGTATAGTACATTCTATATATCTGCTGAGCCTGTCCCCGAATCGCGGTTAGGTGCTCTGGTAATAGGGGAATTTCATAGGAGAACTGGTTTAGATACTGTGTCAGGTTATCTTTAAGGCCTTCCATGACCTGAATAATAGTAGTTCCTCACCTGTATATTTCGACCAGTTCCACCGTTCTACCTTCCCCACCCTTGCTAGCACCTGTAGCTGTGGGCACACCGAATGGTTGTGGATGGGGCATGTCTGGTTACCCCCATACTGGATTCTCTCCTGCCACATGGTGATACAATATCTCCCATTCCTTGTATATGCAACATGGGAGACATTCAACAGCATGCAACATTCTCTGGCAGCCCATAGTTTCCATTGTACAGTTTGCTGCTGCTTTAAATCCACACTTCGCTTCCTCCGTCTCATATATTGGATGTGCACACACTGCTGCAGTGGCTTCTATCCTACACCCTTCTAATGTGGTGCTAACTATACTTCCTTCTATGTCTACTACGTATGGTGGAATATCGTGATACTTAATATAGTAATCCCCCCGTTTAACGCCAATATTTTCTACTCTTTATAAGGTCCTGCCGGGTATTGACATGGGTATGACAGGTATTACTATTACAATGCCTGTTAGCATATTAATATTCACCATACATTCAATATTCATTCTATTTTCACATGTCAAACCTCTGAGCTGGCAACCGGTCAAGTCATGATTCTTGTGTCATGAAAGATTCAATAAGTGCACATTAGTTACCCATAAAGGAACTACCCCTTCATTAATCTGTCTTAAATTTTCTCGGGATTGTTCCAGTGTCCAAGATCCACAGGTGCTGCAAACATCATTTCTGCTCACTTCGTCTGAAATATCTTTCCCTATTTCAATTAATTTATTGATAGAACCCAGATGACTTTCGAGCACGGTAGCCAGGCTTTGGATTAACTGTGTCACGTCCTGGTCCGTAACTAACTGGGTATTCTGGACCCCTTGTCCCCGCTGTAGAATCTCCTTAAGCTTCAAGCTCAGGGTACGGACCTTTTGATCTACAGTTGCTAGGTCGACAGAGTTAATTACTGACGTTCCTGTATTGAATACTGTGGCAGCGTCATTCATTAGGCTGTGCTTGTCTCAGTTTCCTTCTGGGCCCAACTGCATCCTGCCATTAAACTGGACCGCTTCAGCCATCAACTTGCTCGTCAGAGCCGTATAGAGCCGTATATATAGCCATATGGGTGTGGGTTGGGCACCACTGGGCCAAGGCAATACTACGGGTACCAGTTCATGGTGTACATTATCATATAAAACTTCGGATTAACCAGTACTAAACCACTTGTCAGTCCTGGACAAGGTGGGTCAGTCAGTGTGAACTGAGGAGCTTCAATTATCTCTACTCGGATTGTGGAAGTAGACGTGGAAGGTGGCTGGGTAGTGGTACTAATTTACTCTTTTAGGCAGACCTCCCACGCCCGATCTGAAGCAAACCCTTACTACAATTCGAAAGTGCTTGTTCTTCTACTGTTACATTTATCATTCTCTGTTGCGTGTCTCATTCGGCACTGTCTGTGCTGTCCTGCAGTGCAGGATGAGCAGTGGTTATCCCCGACCTTGTTGCCAGTACTAATACACCCACGACCAAGATTGTAGATCTGTGGAGACATTAACATTGGCTCCCGTTCTCCGGGTTACCGCTTGGTCAATTGCCATGTATCTTTAACTGTGTGTAATGCCTCCATTTACTTCCTGTTTTCATATCTACAAGTGCGCATGTATCACCTGTCATAATTAACTCGTATGGTCCATTGTTGCTCTTTGGATTTGCCTGTTTCCATATCCTTTATCACCTGTCGGTCTCTGACTTCCTTCCTTCACTCATGCAATTGCTTACTTATATCCCTCACATAGTCTCACATCTTTCCTTTTAGTGGTCCTACATCTCCCACTCCTACTGTGATTCCCTTGGGTAGCTGCATTGCTCTCCTTGTCATTATTTCAAATGGGCTGAACCTGGTGGTTCTACTTGGGGTAGACCTAAGGCACATCCGAATACTGGGCTGTCCACTGTCTCTGGAATTGCTTGTGTGATTGATGTTTTTTTTTAAAGTTCAATTCATCCTTTCCACCATCCCCGAGCTCTGTGGCTGGTAGGGAATGTGGAATTTCTGTTTATATTTAAATGTCTTTAATGACATTTCCTGTGAAATGAGATCCCTGATCTGAATCCATCTGGATGGGCACCCTCCACTCCTTCCCGTCTATTGTCTCCTGCTGCCGTCCCACATCGGACTTCAATTCCTTAAACTGCCAACACAACTCTACAAAGCACCTTCTTATCCTGTCTTTCAATGGCTCAGTATCTTCACTTCCAGTGACGGTTCTCTCTGGGAGCTGCTTAACTCTGTCTGTCATCACAGTGTTAATCCTATGGCCTTACTTTTTGTAGCTCGCAGGCACATTAATATAATCAGTAATAACATCTATTTAGCCTTTTTCCAAATCTCCCTTTACCTGTATCCATCTTGTGGTAAATTGTTGGTAAGTATTATTTCTCCTTACATTTCAATTCCTAAACTACAGATTCAACACATTTTACCTCTAAGTTTTTTCCCCCACTGACCATGATCATCCTAAGATTCTCTTGATATCAGTTTCTCTATTGTCTCAGTTGATGGCCAGATGATCAAATTCACTTTCCTTAAAACAATTTGTATAAGGTGTCCTCTTTCCCTAACTCTTTCTCCTACTTGCCTCATACCATTTTACACATGCAACAGCTACCATCTTATCTTGTTCATGTTGCTTGGAGAGACTTTAAAATAAATAAAGTATTCTCATAACAGTTTTAAAAACAGAAATCAGGCATTGACATGTTCCTTACCTTCTTCTCAAACTACATTTTATTGACTCAACAGTAACCACTAAATTGTGTCTGACCCTTTTCTTTTAGAATTATCCCAGATTCATTAACTCGGCCAAAAATTGGATTTCTGCCAAACTTTGTCAAGGTCTTGAGCTTAGCTTCATATTTTGGGAACAGATTTACAACAACAAAAGCTTGCAGCATTTGAATTAGTGCCAATTGTTGTCAAACCTTTTAAAATGAAAATTCCCTATTAAGAAATTATCAGGAACCAAACCTCAAATTTTAAACTTTGTAAGAAATGTAATTGATGCTATCAAAATTAAAACTACCTCTTTCTTAAGTGTAATGATTTGTATCCAAGTTATAATTCCCATATGTTTATTGACACATTCTTTATCTTAGATAGCATCCTCGTTATTCGTAATAACCTGTTAAATTACACGGCACTTTACATCTCAAGATTGTCCCAAATTCAAATTACAGTGCTGTTGGGATGCAGATTCCCTTAATATTTAATTAATCTCTTCAAAAGAAACGCCTTTTTATCCATTGGAACCATCTAGACCGTGTGTTTATGCCTTTTGGTTTTCCTAGAATCCCTTTGAATTTCAGGTATGTATTTATATTCTTGTATCCTTAACTTAACGACTTAAAACTCTCATATTTTAAACAAAACTTCAAATAGCAGTGGGGGAAATAAAGGGATCTTGAAGGCTCCACTTATAGGGACCATCAAACTGATGAAAGCTGACATTTCCCCAGCTCCTGCCTGTCGGTACTTATTAACCCCCCTTTTCTCTCTCTCTCTTTTCAGCACAAGCAGCTCTTGTAACTTAGATCAATTCATATTTTAAGTTACAGAAAATTCCGTAGTGGACCTTTCAGGTCCCAATCATTCTTCCACATTTTCAGGAAAATCTCGTCATCCCACACGGGACTTTATACACCCCCAATTCGTCTCTCCCTCCCCCAAGGCTTCCTTAAGTGCCTCCTCAAAGTCCTTGTGCAAGGCTGTCGCCTTCTCCTGATCTTGGATGTCCCCAGGTTTCGCCCAGTCATCACTTCTAATCTGTAGGGGTAATCTTCCCCAAATATCCCCTGGGCACTTCGCCTTCACCAGTATGTGGGTATCAAGGCGGTGCATTGCATGGAAATCTTGCATTTCCAGCAGTTTAATCCAAAACTCTGGGTTATTATGCCGAGGTTTGAGTCTCGGCAGTTCTTTAAGCAAAACCTGCTTCTTCACCAGGCTGAATGGTACGTGCTTAACTTTCTCTGTAATTTTCTCAATTTCCTCCTCCTCTTCCCATCCCTTGGCCTGCCTTTTCCCTTCCGGTTTTGATTCACCTTTCCTGACTTTACTTTCCCTAACAGTTACTGCCGTAGGGGCCATGGGATTCAATGGGTACGGTGAGGCCGTCTCACCTCCCTCATTGGCTTCTCGTTCAGAGCTCTCCTCCTCTTGATCAGTATCACTACAAGCTGCTGCCACCGATTTGATCTGTCCTGAATCTGACTTTGTCTCTCTCTCTACTTCTCGACTGGAAGTTAACATTAACCCGTCTGCAACAACTGCAGGTACAAGGTAATGACAACCAACATCCCTTTCTTTTCCTTATCCTTTTTCTGCTCTATCCACCACTGCTTTTGTTCTCTGGGGGTTCCCGGTGGGTCACATCCCTCCTGCTGCATTTTTATAATTAGTTTCGGCTGCTGTTCCACTATGAACCTCGTACTGGAGTCTGTGGTTCCCTAGTTGCATTCCAGAGCACTATTTTGTTTCTCTGACAGCATTCTGTTCCTATTTTCCTATCTCTGTGCGGTGTGTCCACACGGTCTTAACAACTTAATGCGGTTTCATTGGGTCTGGCCTGGCACGGCTTCCACTATGGTTATCTCTCAAACCGTAGCCCACCAGCGCGGCTCCGTCCTCTTAATGGGGTCCCCTTTTCTCTCTGGTAAAGGTCTGGCCTCCCTGCACGGCTTTGGCACCGTTCGCCCGCCAGCGTGGCTCCATCCTCTTAATGGGGTCCCCCTCTCTCTCTGGTAAGGGTCTGGCCTCCCTGCGCAGCTTTGGCACCGCTCGCCCGCCAGTGTGGCTCCGCCTCTTACCCTTGGGCGCCTCCTGTCCTGGGTCCTCCTTCTCATTCTTTTGATATTTGACCCGGACTGTTCTCGGGTAGGCTTACTGCACTAACTATGGGTGGTAAATGAATATATCACCCAGTTTGCAAAGCCGACCCGAGGATCCAGTCCAAGTACCCTGCTTGCAGCGCCAAATTGTTGTGGTCACTTTAACAAATGATCCACAGGAGACTCAGGCACAGGCTGCGATCATTTATTCGAGCAATTGCAAGGAGAACACTGTCTCAATACAGCCTGAGACAGCACTCTGCTAAGCTACAAGTGTTCAACATATTTATACATTATTGGTCACATACAAGAATATCCTCCAGATTCCGATCTTGTCAGCATATAGATTTACGTTAAGCAGACAAATCTTCGGTCACAAAGGTTACATCATCTGTGCCTGCCTTCACCCCGGCAGAGACCCTCCCTCCTATCTCCACTAGGACCATCTGTTCTTCCCCTTTCTACTATAGACAGGCCCGATCTTGGTTGTTTTCCTAAGACTCCAGACTTACTGACACTCAATCTATCATATTTGCATCCAGTATGGCCTTGCTGATACTCAAGCCCTGAGAATAGGAGAAAGGAGGTTTTAGGTCTTGTTTTTTTCAGGCTAGGAGCTATTCTGATTTGCTCTCACACAAAGCCTGGTCATCAGGTCAGGAGCCAATTAAAATGCTGTTGTCAGGCAGCTCCCTTGGTCCAAAATTCCTTTCTGGCACCACCCTGTCTTTCATGGCACATTCTATTCCAGGACTGCAATATTGTATATATCTCTCATCCTGTTCCAGAGGAAATATCTTTCAACCTGCAGCCATTATAATTCTAATCCACAGTCCAACAGAAAATAAAAAAAATATGTTCCTTACGCTGCCTATCCCTAAATGCCATTAAACTGAGTGGCTTGCTGGGCTATTGAAGAAGGAGTTAAGAATCAACCATGTTATTGTGTATCTGGAGTCACATGTAGATCAGACCAGGTAAATATGGCAGATTTACTTTCCTAAAGGACATCAGTGAAGCAGAATGATTTTAATACACAAACATACAATTTAGGAGCAGGAGGAGGCCACTCAGCCCCTCGAGGCTGCGCCGCCATTCAATAAGATCATGGCTGATCTGAATGTAACCTCAACCCCACATTCCTGTTTCCCTGATAACTTTTCACCCCCTTGTTAATCAAGAATCTATTTATAGCTCTGCCTTAAAAATATTCAAAGACTCTGCTTCCACTGCCTTTTGAGGCAGAATTCCAAAGACTCAGCACCATCTGAGAGAAAAATTTCTCCTCATCTCTGTCTTAAATGAGCAACCTCTTATTTTCCAACAGTGACTCCTAGTTCTAGATTCTCCCACAAGAGGAAACATCCTCTCCACATCCACCCTGTCAAGATCTTAAATGTTTCAATCAAGTCGCCTCTTACTTTTCTAAATTCGAATGGATACAAGCCTAACCTCTCCAATCTTTCCTCACAAGCCCATTCCTGGTGTTAGTCTAGTAAACCTTCTCTGAACTGCTTCAAACACATTTATGTCTTTCCTTAAATAAGGAACCAGTACTGTACTAAATACTCCAGATGTGGTCTCACCAGTGCCCTGTACAACTGAAGCATAATCTCCCTACTTTGGTGAACAATTCCCTTTACAATAAGTGATAACATCCTATGAGCTTTCCTAATTACCTGCTGTACCTGCACACTAGCCTTTTGTAATTCATGCACTCGGACGCCCAGATCCCTCTGAATCTCAGAGCTCTGCAATCTGTCATCATTTAGATAATAAGCTTCTTTTTTATTCTTCCTGTCAAAATGAACAATTTCAAATTGCCCACATTATGCTCCATTTTCCAGATCTTACTCACTTAGCCTATCTATGTCACTTTGTAGCCTCCTTATGTACTCTTCACAATTTAATTGCCTACCTATCTTTTTGTCATCAGCACATTTAGCAACCATTCCTTTGGTCCCTTGATCCAAGTTATTTGTATAAATTGTAAAAATTTGAGGCCCCAGCACTGATCCCTGTGACACACCACTCATCATATCCTGCCAACCAGAAAAAGACCTATTTGGGCTAACTCCCTGCTTCCTGTTAGCTATCCAATCTTATATCCATGCCAATATGTTACCCCTTACACCAATAATCATTGGTGTGGCACTTTATCAAATTGCCTTCTGGAAACCTAAGTATAGTACATCCATCAGTTCCCCTTTATCCACAGCACATGTAACTCAGTATCGCAATATCTTTACAGTGCAGAAGGGGAACATTCTGCCCATCAAGTCTGTACTGGCTCTCTGAAAGAGCATTTCACCTAGTCCCACTCCCCTGCCTTATCCCTGTAACCTTGCATGTTCTCTTTCTTCAGGTAGCAATCCAGTTCCCTTTTGATACCTCAATTGAACCTGCCTCCACCACCATTTCAGGAAGTTTGTCCCAGACTCCAACGGTGAAAAATCTTTTCCTTACATCACATTTACTCCTTTTGCCAATTATTTTGAATCTGTGCCCTCTGGTTCTTAAATTCTCTTGAGTGGGAACAGTTTCTCACTATTCACCCTGTCCATATCCCTCAGGATCTTGAATGCCTCTATCAAGTCTCCTCTCAGCCTTCTTTTCTCCAAGGAAAAGAGTCCTAACCTCTCCAATCTACCCACGTAGCTCCAGTTCTTCATCCTGGGAATCATTCATGTGAATCTCACTTGTACATCCTTCCTCAAGTATGATGCCCAGAATTGGACGCAGTACTGCAGATGAGGCCTAACTAGTGCAACATGATCTCCTTACTCTTGTACTCAATGCCCCTATTAATAAAGCCTAAGATACTATATGCTTTATTAACTGCTCTCTCAACATGCCCTGCAATCTTCAATGACTTATTTGCGTATACACTGAGGTCCCTCTGTTCCCGCATCTCCTTTAGAGGCTCTCCCTTTATTTTATATTGTCTCATCATATATTTCCTGCCAAAACAAATCACCTTACTGTTCTCTGAACTGAACTTCATCTGCCACTTGTCTGCCCAATCCACCAACATGTCTATGTCCTTTTGAAGTTCAAGACTATCCCCATCACAGTTGACAACATTTCCAAACTTCGTATCTTCGGCAAATTTTGAAATCATGCTCTGCACACCACAGTGTAAGTGATTAATATATATCAGGAAGAGCAAAGGTCCCAACACTGGCCCCTGAGGAACTCCACTGCAGACCTTTCTTCAATCTGAAAAACAACCACTTATCACTACTCTCTGTTTCCTGTCACTCAGCCAATTTCTTATCCGAGTGCCTACTTCCCCTTTTATTCCATGACCTAAAATTTTGCTTACAAGTCTGTTGTGTTGCACTGTATCAAATGCCTTTTGAAAATCCATATATACCACATGAACAGCATTTCCTTTATCAACCTTCTCCGTTAACTTCACAAAAACCTCCAGCAAGTTAGCTAAACAGGATTTTCCCTTGATGAAGCTATGCTGGCTTTTCTTAATTATCTTGCACTTGCCTAAGTGATTATTGATTTTATCCCGTACTGTAGTTTCCTGAAGTTTCCCTACCACTGAGGTCAAATTGACTGGCCAGCTTTATCCTAGCACACCATTTTGAACAAGGTTGTAACATTTGCAATTCTCTAGTCCTCTCGCACCTCCCCTGTACCTAAGGGAGACTGGAAGAGTATCACTAGTGCCTCTGCAATTTCCACTCTCACTTCCCTCAGTACCCTTTGATGCATCTTATCCGGTCCTGGTACCTTATCGATTTTAAGTAAAGATAACCTCCTTCCTCTCGATTGTCAGTTCTTCTAGAGTACCAGTTACCTCCACTCTCACCTCAGCCTGGGTAGCATCTTCTCCCACTGTAAAGACAGATGCAAAGCACTTGTTCAACACCTTCGCTATTTCTCCAGCCTCCACATGCAAGTCCCCTTTTTTGTCCCTAATTGGCCCTGCTTTTTCTTTTATTATTTACATGCTTATAGATAATAAATTGGTTAAACATTATTTCCCTTGCACAAAACCATGCTGACTCTGCTTGATTACCTTGAACTTATCCAAGTATCCTGCCATAGTTTATTTAAAAATAGCTTCTAACATTTCCCCTGTGACAGATGTTAAGCTAACTGGTCTGCCATTTCCAATTTTCTGTCTCCCTCCCTTTTTGAATAATGGAGTTACATTTGCTATTTTCCAATCTAATGGGACCTTCCCCGAATCGAAGGAGTTTTGGAAAATTAAAACCAATGCATCAACTATCTCACTAATCACTTCTTTTAAGACACTACGATGAAGTCCATCAGAACCTGGACACTTGGCAGCCTGCAGCTCCAACAATTTACTCAGTACCACTTCCCTGGGGATTTTCCTGAATTCCTACCTCCCTTCCATTTCCTGATTTATTGCTTCTGGGAAGTTACTCGTATTCTCTATAGTAAAGGCTAATGCAAAATACCTGTTCAATTCATCACCATTTCCTTGTTTTCCATTATCAATTCTCCAGACTCACTTTCTATAGGACCAATGCTCATTTTGTTAACTCTTTTATTTCTTAAATACTTATAGAAATTTACAATCTGTTTTTATATTTCTGGCTAACTTTCCCTCATACTCGAATTTTCCCCTTTTAGTCATCCTTTGCCTTTCCTTATATTCTTTCCAATCTTTTGGTCTTCCACCTGTAGCACAATTATATAATTTTTCTTTAATTTTGATACTATCTTTAACCTTTCTAGTTAACCATGGATGGTGCGTCCATCCCTTGGACTTCCTCTTATTCGTTGGAATGTATCTATTCTGTGTGATCTGAAATAACCCCTTAAATGTTTGCCACTGCATCTCTGTTGACCTATCCCTTAATCCATTTTGCCAATTCACTTTAGCCAGCTCTGCTTTCATGCCCTCATAATTGTCCTTATTTCAGTTAAAAAACATCGGCTGGGATTTTCCGTGCCTGCTGGCATAGGCATGTTTGGTGGTGTGAGAGGACAACATGGAAAGAAGGCCAAAAATCGGTTTCACGACATTGTGAAACCAGTTTGTGGTTGTTCACTCTGCCCGCTGATGGTGAGCTGTGTTCCCTGCCATCAGACATCGGGAACCTCATTGTAATACATCTGCATAGCATTATTAGGCCAGCCCCCCGGAATCATCCCCCCCGCTGGATCATCTGCCCTCGTTGGCGGGAAAACATGCCAACATGTTTCACAACAGTATATATAAGGCATGCACTTGGCGGGCTACACTTTGCTTGGACTTCAAGGTTTGTTTGCCTACCTTGCTTCAGGCAGCACTAGCAGTCACCAGCGCCAGGCTTCACAGGCAGCACCACATCACTTTTAGGGGGGCTTATGGGCAGATCTCTATCTACCAGATCAGCCTTTGCCTGCAGAGCTAGGGTTTGCTTGGGGAAGGGGTAGAAGTGGCCTCAGGCAAGGGAAGAGGCTGCAGGTCGAGGACTGTACTGGGGAAGGAGGGTATCCCAGGGTGTGTGTGGGGGCACATGCTAAATGGTGCAAGTGGCCTCAAGATGGTGAGTGTTGAGGAGGCAGTTTCCAGAGGAGATGAGGCCTGATGGACATGTAAGGGTGTGTGCGAGTGGTGATGCCCCTTGACTGGCAATGAGTGAGATGCCAGTGAATGTGTGATGGTCTTGAGTGTGTGAGTTTAGAGTGATGTGATGGTTCCCATACCCTGGGGCACAGATGAGAGCATTCATCCTCTATCTGCATTGGATGGCCAACCTCTTCTGTGCAGCACTGGCACTGACCACCACCGTTATCGTCTACCAAGCCAGAGTGGTAATGTTGCTGCCCCTCCTGTGGCCAGAGCAGGGGTACAGGACAGCACAGTGGGCCCCCAAGGCATCCAAAGGGCACTCGAGGGCTGCAGTCTTCTTGCCTTTCTGGGCCATGTCTTCTTACCAGCAGTCCTGGGCTAGGAGCAATGAGCGTGGCTGTACTTTAAATGTGGTGCCTGGCGTGATGAAGCAATGAGGTGACTGAGTGGCAGGCTGAGTCTGCCCACCATTGCAACAGAGTATATCCCAGGGATGCATAATTAATGCAGTGGGTATGGGACGATGCAGCATGAAAAGCCGCCATTGTGGCCGACTGGTAAAGCATCATTATTCCTGCCTGCTACCCCACTTAGAGCGAATCTAGGCTGATTCTGACCATTCTGACCTGGGCTGACTCTCTCCCACCAATTGAATGTAAAATTTAATTATGTAATGGGGACTGCTTCCTACAGCGCCTTCACTATGAGGCTAGGAATTAATCCCTACTCATTGCACAATATCAGGTTTAGCATCGCCTGTTCTCTGGTTGGCTCCAGGACATGCTGTTCCAATAAACTATCCTGGAAACATTATGTGGACTCCTCTTTCAGGCTATCTATGCCCATCTGACTTTTCCAGTCTTTATGTAGCTTAAAATCTCCCATAATTAACAGCGGGGCCATTTTCAGCAAGAGAAACAGTCTGGTCATTTTCAGCAAGAGAGTGCGAGAGAAACAGTCTGGTCATTTTCAGCAAGAGAGTGCGAGAGAAACAGTCTGGTCATTTTCAGCAAGAGACTGCGAGAGAAACAGTCTGGTCATTTTCAGCAAGAGAGTGCGAGAGAAACAGTCTGGTCATTTTCAGCAAGAGAGTGCGAGAGAAACAGTCTGATCATTTTCAGCAAGAGAGTGTGAGAGAAACAGTGGGGTTATTTACAGTGAGAGGATGTGAAAGGAGCTGCGTGTGAATTTACAGTGAGTGAGTGTTAGAGAAACAGCATGGTCATTTACAGTGAGAGAGTGTGAGAGAAACAGCATGGTCATTTACAGTGAGAGAGTGTGAGAGAAACAACAGAGCCCTTTACAGTGACGGGGTATGAGAGGAACAGTGTGGTCATTTACAGTGAGAGAGTGTGAGAGAAACAGCAGGGCCATTTACAGTGACGGGGTATGAGAGGAACAGTGTGGTCATTTACAGTGAGAGAGTGTGAGAGAAACAGCAGGGCCATTGACAGGGAGACAATGTTATAGAAACTGCGTGGTCATTTTCAGCAAGAGAGTGAGAGAGAAACAGTGGGGTCATTTACAGTGAGAGGATGTGAAAGAAGCTGCATGTGAATTTACAGTGAGTGAGCGTGAGAGAAACAGCATGGTCATTTAAGGTGAGAGAGTGTGAGAGAAACAGCAGGTGCATTTACAGTGAGAGTGTGTGAGAGTAACATTGGGGTCATTTACAGTGAGAGTATGAGAGAAAGAGTGTGATCCTTTACAACGAGTGAGTGTGAGAGAAACAGCGGGGTCATTTACAGTGAGAGAGTGTGAGAGTAACATTGGGGTCATTTACAGTGAGAGTATGAGAGAAAGAGTGTGATCCTTTACAGTGAGTGAGTGTGAGAGAAACAGTGGGGTCATTTACAGTGAGAGTGTTAGAGAAATAATGTGGTGATTTACAGTGAGAGACCGTGAGATAAACAGTGAGGTCATTTACAGTGAGGGAGCATGAGTGAAATATTGTGGTAATTTACAGTGAGAGAGTGAGAGAGAAATATTGTGGTAATTTACAGTGAGAGCGTGAGAGAGAAACAGCCTGGTAATTTACAGCGAGTGAGTGTGAGAGAAACAGTGTGGTCAGTTACAGCGGGGGTTGAGAGAATCAACAGGGCCATTTACAGCGAGAGAATGTAAGAGAAACAGCAGGGCCATTTAGAGTGAGAGAGTGAGACAGAAACAGTGTGGTCATTTACAGCAAGAGAGTGTAAGAGAAACAGCAGGGCCATTTAGAGTGAGAGAGTGAGACAGAAACAGTGTGGTCATTTACAGCAAGAGAGTGTAAGAGAAACAGCAGGGCCATTTACAGTGAGAGAGTGAGACAGAAACAGCGTGGTCATTTACAGCAAGAGAGTGTAAGAGAAACAGCAGGGCCATTTACAGTGAGAGAGTGAGATAGAAACAGCGTGGTCATTTACAGCGAGAGATTGAGAGAGAAACAGACTGGTCATTTATAAAAGGAGAGTGTGAAAGAAACAGTGTGGTCATTTACAGGGAGTGAGGGTGAGAGGAGTGGGGCCTTTAACAGTGCGAGTGTGAGAGAAGAGTGTGAGACCATTAAAGAGCGTGGGAGGAAAAAGAGCATGGAGAGCAGCTGATTGGTGAGTAGGATTGGTGAGTGCTTCTCGTCTTTAAAGTAAAAGCAGGGTCTTTAGTTTGTGTTTACATGTCACGTCTTTTTTTCTCTTTTTCTTAAAAAATAACTTAAAAAGTATAAAATTGATACTGGTGTGTATAAAAAATATTTATGATAAAGTGTAAAGAGTGGGGATACTAGAGTAATTGATTAATAAATTGAATTAAAAAATGATAGCTATGGCAGTACAGGTGATGTGTTGCTGCTGCAGCATGTGGGTCCTGCTGGATACCAAGGTGACTCAGAGTGAACACATCTGTAGCATATGTTTGAACTCGAGGAATTTTGGATCTCAGTTAAGGAGCTGGAGGCTGAGCTGCAAACATTGAGCCACATTAGGGAGGGGTAAAGCGCCCTGGACAATGCTCCAGGAGGTGGTGACACCTCTCAGATTAAGTCATTCAAATTTGGTCTGTGACGGGAGGGTGTGACTTCCAGTGAAGCAGGTTTGGGGACTCAGGGGGTAGTGTTTAAGGAGCCTTGACCCCTGCAACTGTCCAACAGTTACATGTTTCTTGCAAGTTGGGTGGATGAGAGCGGGGATTGCAGGGGGGATGAATGAACTGACCATGGTACAGGGTCAAGTGGGAGGAGGAAATGGAAATGTAATAGTGATAAGGAACAGTATAATTAGGTAAGGAACAGTATAATTAGGTAAGGAACAGTATAATTAGGTAAGGAACAGTATAATTAGGGGGATAGATTCTGTTCTCTGCAGCTGTGAGCATCAGTCCCAAAGACTGTGTTGCCTGCCCAGTGCCAGGGTTAAGGACATCTCCC
Organism: Carcharodon carcharias; assembly: GCF_017639515.1. Lineage (NCBI taxonomy): Eukaryota > Metazoa > Chordata > Chondrichthyes > Lamniformes > Lamnidae > Carcharodon > Carcharodon carcharias. Next base: position 2,181,001 of record NC_054500.1, read on the forward strand.
CAGGGCTGGAGAGAAGCCTCGAGTGGGAGGGGAGGGCTCCAGTTGTTGTCCATGTTGGTACCAATGACGTTGATAGGACTATAAAAGAGGTTTTACTGAAAGAATTTGAACAGTTAGGAGCTAAATGAAAAAGCAGAACCTCCAAGGTAATAATCTCGGGATTGTTACCTGAGCCATGGGCAAGCTGGCATAGAGTAAATAAAAGTCAAGGAGTTAAATGCATGGCTCAGATATTGGTGTAGGAGGAATGGGTTTCAGTTCATGGAGCACTGGCACCACCACTGGGGTAAAAGGGAACTGTTTCAATGGGATGGGATTCACTTGAACCTTGATGGGACCAGTGTCCTGGAGAACTGAATATCCAGGGCTGTAGAGAGGGCTTTGAACTAAATAGAGGGGTTGGGGAGGGTTCTGGAAAGGGGACACATCGGCTTACAAAGCAGCCTTGCAGGGCAGCTATTTAGGTAATGATACTCAGAGTTTGACAGGAAGGGACAGAGTGTAAAATCATTAAAAAACAGCAGCAAATAGGGTCAAAAGGGGAAAAATAGTAAAAAGACAAAATTAATGGCCTTTAACTAAAATGTATGTAGCATGTGGAGCAAAATAAATGAATTAATGGCACAAATAGTGGTTAATGGGTGTGATCTTATAGCCATTACAGAGACATGGTTACAAGGAGATCAAAGGCGGGAACTAACTATTCAGGGGTATGTGGTTTTCAAAAGGTCAGGCAGAAATGAAGGGGTGATGAGGTTGCCTTGTTAGTACGTGATGGAATAAGTATACTAGCAAGAAAGGATTTTGGATTGAAAGGTGTAGAATCCATATGGGTGGAGGTAAGAAATAAGAAGGGAGGAAGACACTGGTGGGAGTAGCCTATACTGTAGGACAGTAGGACAGTAGCTGTACTGTAGGACAGAGAATAAATCAAGAAATAATGAGGGCATGTAAAAAAGGCAGTACATTAATCATGGGTGATGTTAATCTTCATGTAGATAAGGAAAATCAAATTGGCAGAGGTAGACACGAGCAGGGATTCATAGAGTGTATTTGGGACAGTTTCTTAGAACAATATGTAGTGAATCCAACCAGGGATCAGGCTGTTTTGGATCTGGTAATGTGTAATGAGGCAGGTTTAATAAATGGTCTCAGAGTAAAGGATCCCCTAGGAAACAGTGACCTATGGTAGAATTTAGCATTCAGTTTGAGAGTGAGAAACTTGGGTCAGAAACAACTGTGCTAAACTTAAATAAGGGTAATTACAATGGAATGAGGGAGAAGTTGGTTGGACTGGACTGGGAAAGCAGTTTAGCTAAAAAGTTGGCTGATGAACAATGGCAGATGTTTAAGAAAATTGTTCATGACTCAACAAAGATATGTCCCAGTGAGGAAGAAGGATTCAAGGAAGGGGATAAACCAGCCTGGTTAACCAAGCAAGTTAAGGACAGTATCAAAGTTAAAGAAAAAAAACATGCAATGTGGCAAAAATTATTAGTAAGCTAGAGCATTGGGAAAGTTTTAAAAACCAACAAAAGATGACCAAAAAAAATAAAGAGGGAGATAATAAACTTTGAGGGTAAACACGCAAGTAGTATAAAAATGGACAGTAAGAGCTTCTTTAAATAAATGAAAAAAAGAGAGAGGCCAAAGTGAACGTAGGCTCCTTAGAGAATGAGGCTGGGGAAATAATAATGGGAAACCAAGAAATGGGAGAGGATTTGAATAAATACTTACTTCAGTCTTCACAGTCAAAGATATGAATAACATTCCAAAAATACTCAATATTCAACGGGCAAAAGTGGGGGAGCAAATAAGTAAAATAACTATCACTAGAGATAAAATACTAGGGAAACTAATGGGGCTAAAGGCTGATAAGTCAGCTGGACCTGATGGTTGCAACCTAGGATATTAAAGGATGTAGTTACAGAGATAGTGGGTGCACTGGTAGTAATCTTCCAAGTATCCTTAGATTTTGGAAAAGTCCCAGAGGATTGGAGAATGGCCAATGTAACACTCTTATTCAAAAAGGGAGGGATACAAGAAACAGGTAACTGTAGGCCAGTTAGCTTAACATCTGTCATTGGGAAAATGCTGGAGTCTATTAAAAAAGATGTAATAGCAGAGCATTTATAAATACATAATCCAATCAAGCAGAGTCAGCATGGCTTCATGAAGGGGAAATCATGTCTAACAAATTTATTAGAATTCTTTGAGGACATAACAGGCAGGATAGATAATGGGGAACGAGTAGATGTAAAAATTTGGATTTCCTAAGGGTGTTCGATAAGGTACTGCACATAAGGCTACTTAATAAGATAAGAACCCATGGTGTTGGGGGTATTATATCAGTATGGATAGAAGACAGAGAGTTGCGATTAGGGGGTCATTTTCGGGATGGCAACCTGTAACTAGTGGAATGCCACAGGGATCAGTGCTGGGGCCTCAATAATTTACCATATGTATCAATGACCTAGATGAGGGAAGTGAATGTACTATTGCGAAGTTTGTGGATGACACAAAAATAGGTGGGAAGACAAGTGGTGAGGATGACACAAGGGCTGGGATCTTCCAGCCTCATTGCAGTGGGACCTGCTGTGGGCAAGGCGGCATCCCAGCCAGAAGTCCATTGACTTGCAGCAGGGCCAAAAGATTGCAGTGGCGAGAGGTGTGGAAGTCCCGCCGAAGGAGTCTACAGAGGGATATAGGCGGGGTAAGTAAATGGGCAAAAACTTGGCAGATGGAATATTATGTGGGAAAATGTGAGGTATGCACTTTGGCAGGAAGAATAGAGGAGCTGAACATTATTTAAACGGATAAAGACTGCAGAAAGCTGCAGCACAGAGGGATATGGGAGTCCCTGTGCATGAATCCCAGAAAGCTAACATACAAGTTCAACAGGTAATAGAGAAGGCAAATGGAATATTGGTCTTTATTTCTAAGGGAATGGAGTATAAAAATAGGGAAGTCTTGCTATTCAAGGCACTAGTTAGACCAAACCCAGAATACAGTGAACAATTTTGGTCCCATAACTAAAGAAAGATATACTCGCATTGGAGGCAGTCCAGAGAAGGTTCACTAGTTTGATCCTGGGTATGGGGGGATTTTCTTATGAGGAGAGGTTGAGTTGGTTGGGCCTGTACTCATTGGAATTTAGAAGAATGAGAGGCACCTTATTGAAACATATAAGTTTTTTAGGGGGCTTGACAGGGTAGATGCTGAAAGGTTGTTGCCCCTTGTGGGAGAGTACATGACCAGAGGGCATCATCTCTAAGTAAGGGGTCACCCATTTAAAATAGAAATGAGGAGGAACCACATACTGGTTTTCTGAACTTAGGTCATCCCTCTCCATTGTGCTATGACCATCATTAACTAACAGTCCCACTCCTCCATCTTTTCCTCACTTCTTGACCTTCCTAAATGTCCTATACCCTTTAATATTCACGTCCCAACCCATGTCCTCCTGCAGCCATATCTCTATAATGACTTTCATATCTTACTTAATTATTTCAATTTGCACTCTCAGTTCATCTGTTTTGTTTCGAAAACTATGTGCATTTAGATGCGGGGCCTTCAGTTTTGTCATTTTATTATTTTTGTAGCATCTAGCCTTATCTGCTGATTTGCTCTTTGATTTTTACTCTTTGTCCCTTCCTGTCACGGCCTGTTTATCATTTCCCATATTGATACCTTTCTCTCTCTTGCCTTGTCTCTACTCTTTGGTTTTACCAAATCTTCCCAAATTTGATCCCTTGTTTAAACTATTCAGTTTAAGACCCTCTCTACTTCCCTGGTTATGCAGCTCCTGAGGACACCAGCCCCAATGTGGTCCAGGTATAGACCGTCCCAAAGGTACAGATCCCATTTTCCCCAATCCTGGTGCCAGTGCCTCACAAGCCGGAATCCACTTCTCCCACACCAGTCTTTGAGCTACGCATTCATTTCCCTAATCTTATTTGCCCTATGCCAATTTGCACATGGCTCAGGTAATAATCCAGAAATTATTACCTTTGAGGTTCTGCTTCTTAATTTGGTACCTAGCTCCTCATACTGACTATGCCAAGCCTCCTTCCTTACCCTGCCTATATCGTTGGTACCTACATGGACCACGACCACTGGATCCTCCCCATCCCACTGCATGGTCACCATCATTGAGACTAGCTTTATATTCCAGATTAATTTAATGTCATTTAATTTCCACCCAGCTGCCTTGATTGGATTTGAACCAGTGTCCCCAGTGCTTTAGCCTGGGCCTCTGGATTACTAGTCCAGTGACATTATGAACTGTGAGGATAGTGCAGGACTTCAAAAGTACAGAGGCAAGTTGGTGGAATAGGTGGGAAAGTGGCAGAAGTGTGAAGTGATTCATTTTGATAGGAAGAATTTGGAGAGATAATATAAAATAAAGAGTACAACTTAAAAGGGGGTACAGGAGCAGAGGGACCTGAGTGGATATGTCCATAAATCATTGAAAGTGGCAGGACAGGTTGAGAGAGCATTTTATAAAGCATACAGTATCTTAGGCTTTATTAATAGGGGCATAGAGTACAAAAGCAAGGAAACTATGTTTAACTTGTCTAAAACAGTGGTTAGGCCTCAACTGGAGCACTTTATCCTGTTCTAGATATCACGGAAGGATGTAAAGGCAATAGAGAGGGTGCAGAAAAGATTCATGAGAATGGTTCTAGTGATGAGGAACTTCGGTTATGTAGATAGACTGGAGAAGCTGGGACTGCTTGCCTTGGAGAAGAGAAAGTTGAGAGGAGATTTGATAGAAGTATTCAAAATCATGAGTGGTCTGGAGATTAGATAGGGAGAAACTGTTCCCGTTGGTAGAAGGATCAAGAACCAGAGGGCACAGATTTAAGGTGATTGGCAAAAGAAGCAATAGAGACATGAGGAAAAATGCTTTCACACAGTGAGTGGTTAGAATCTGGAATGCGCTGCCTTAGAGTGTGGTGGAAGCAGGTTCAATTGAGACTTTCAAGAAGGAATTGGATAATTAGCTGAATCATGCTGCTCTCTATCTCCGTCTGTTGGTGGCATCACAGAGCCACAGCTTGAGAACTTGCACCAAGCTTCCTTGGTCCTGCTTTAATATGGTTTCCTTAATTGTGCTCCCTGCAGGATATACAGAGAAGTGAGCACATCAGTTCTGCATTGGTGCATTGCCAGAAAGATGGGAGCTGGAACAGCAACTTGTACATCTGCATGCGTAAGTGAAGTAACATTGTGTATTCTGATAAGTTGATGAGAAATTGGTCTCTCTACCTGTCTTTCCTCCTTTAACTGGCTCCTTCAATGTTACCTATTTGACCAAACTATTGTACATATAGGAACATAGGAGCAAGAGTCAGTCATTCGCCGTCTCAAATATGTTCTTGCTTTCAATAAGGTTTTGGCTGCCTGCCCTAATATCTCCTTATGGGGCATGGTGTTTAATATTTTGGTCTGATTTATGTTCCTGTCAAGTGCCTTGTACTCAGGGGCACTTGACATTTAGGAAGGACAGGAAGAATGGAAAAGGAGGTGGGATAGCGCTGTTAACAAAGATGGGATCAGCACAGTCGTGAGAAATGAGGTTGGTTCCAAAGATCAAAATGTAGAATCTGTTTGGATGGAGTTAAGAAATAGCAATGGAAAGAACCCCCTAAAACTAGCTACTGTAGGGCAGAGTATAAATTAAGAAATAATGAGGGCTTTTAAGAAAAATAACACCATAATGGTGGACAACTTTAACCTTTGTATAGATTGGAGAGTTCAAATTGGCAAAGGTAGACTTGATAACACTTTCTAATAACAATATAGGTAGGCTTAAGAAAGGAATTATGCTGAGGGAGTATAAGGAGGTATCGATTAAATTAAAAGGCAGAAAGGTAATAATCTCTGGATTACTACCTGAGCCATGAGCAAAATGGCATAGGGTAAATAAGATCAGAGATTTGAATGCATGGTTCAAAGATTGTTATGGGAGAAATGGATTTTGATTCATAGGGCACTGGCACCAGTACAGGGAAAGAGGGAACTGTGCCTTTGAGGTGGTCTTCAATTGAACAATGCAGGGAACGGGGTACTGTCAATTCATATAACTAGGGCTTTAGACAGGGCTTAAACTAAATAGTGGCGGAGTGGGGGGTTCTTCTGAGGGTAAATTTGAAAATTTAAAGAGAAAGGGCAGGGCAATATTGCAGGGTATTGATATTGGTCATGGTAACCAGAGCGTGACAGGAAGGGACAGAGCATACAAACATAACACTGCAGGCAATTATGGTCAGAGTAGGTTTAAATGGTTTTAAACTAATGATGAGGTGGGATTCAGATGAAGGGAGATTTAGAAATCCAAAGATAAAATTTGAGCCAATAGGAAAGTATATTGTTGTGGGTAAAGACAAGATGAATGGGACAGGAAGGTACAGAGAGTTTAATGATAATAGTGCATCAGAGATTAAGGTCTATGCAGGGAATAATAGTTAAAAAAAATAGAAATCACTTTATCTGAATGGCAGAGCATCCACTTATTTGATAGATGAACTAGTAGCACATAAAGAGATAAATTGGATTTAATCACCATTACGGAGATATGGTTAAAAGGTGACCAAGGTTAGAAAATACATTTTCCAAGGTACATAATGACAAGCAGAATGGAAACAAAGGAGCAGTAGCTCTGATAATAAAGGATGACATAAGGACATGAGTGAGAAAAAGCCTTGGCTTAGACAATCAGGAAGTAGAATCAGTATGGGCACAGATTAGGAATAGCAAGGGTCAGAAAATGCTGGTGGAAGTAGTTTCAGAGCATTCAGAAAGAAGTTATTGGAGGTTATAACAAAGACAATGTAATAATTGTGAGGGACTTTAATTTTCATATAGAATTGGCAAAGGTGGTCTGGAAGATGAGTTTGTAGAATGCTTTAGTGACAGTTCCCTGGAGCAATAAGTTGTTGAAACAACTAGGGATAAAACTATTTTAGATCTAGTAGTGTGCAATGAGACAGAGATAATTAGTAATATCATAAATAGTGATCATAATACAATTAAGTTTCCCATTAAGTTTGAAAATGATATACTTCAATCACAAACAGGAATCTTAAACTTGAATTTGGTAGTAAATAAACAGTGGGAAACGTTTAAAGGAACAATTCAAAATGTTCAGCAAAAGCACATACCATTGAAAAATGACAACTCAACATGAAAGATCCATCTGTAGATAACTAATGAGGTTAGGGGTGGCATTAGATTAAAAGAGGCTTATAATATTGCAAAGAATAGTAGTTTGTCTGAGGATTGGGAGTGTTTCAGAGCCCAGCAAAGAGCCACTGAAAAGTTGATAAAAAGGGGAAAAAATATATGAGTGAACTGGCCAGAAATATAAAAACAATTTGTAAGAGATTTCACAACTATATAAAAAGGAGGAGAGTTGCTAAAGTAAATGTTGGTCCCTTAGAAGCAGAGACAGGAGAAATTATCATGGGGAATGAGAAACTAGCAAAATCACTGAACAAATATTTTGTGCCAAGGTCTTTTCTCACTCATGCCCTTATGTCATCCTTTATTATCAGAGCTACTGTTTCTTCATTTCCATTATGTCTGTCCTTTTGAAATGCTATGTATAATGGAAAACTTAGTTTCCAACCTTGGTCACCTTTTAACCAGGAGGAGTCACAAGTTACTTTCCTGAAATAGAGGGTAATGTACGGGTTTATAAGAGTGAACACATTACGGTAATTCATATTAGGGAAAAAGTACTGGGGAAACTCAGGAGACTAAAATCTGACAAATCCCCAGGACCTTATGGCCTACACTCTAAGTTCTAAAAGAGATAGTTACAGAGATAGTTGATGCATTGGCTATTACTTTTGAAAATTTACTAGGTTCTGGGATGGTCCCAGCAGATTGGAAGCTAGAAAATGTAGCACTGATATTCAAGGAAGGAGCAAGAGAGAAAACAGGGAAATATAGGCTAGTTCACCTGACATCAGTCATCAGATAAGTGTTGGAATCTTCAGGAAGTTTTAACAAAGCACTTAGAAAAACATAGTACACTTAGAGCAAGTCAACATGGTTTTATGAAAGGGAAATTGTGGTTAACGAATTTATTGGAGTTTTTTGAGGATGTAACCAGTAGGGTAGGTAAAGGGGAACCAGTCGGTGCATGGTGGGATTTTCCACACCCACCCACTACCACGATCTTCCGGTCCTGCCACAAGTCAATGGACCTCTGGGTGGGGGGCCACCTCGCCCACGGTGGGCCCTGCCCATGCCGGGCTGGAAAATCCCGGTCATAGTATACTTCAATTCCAAAAGGCCTCCAGTAAGGTGCCACGCAATGGGCTTATTAGCAAGATAAGTGCTCATGGAGTTGTGGGTGATATATTAGCTTGGATAGAGGATTGGGTAATGGATAGAAAGCAGAGAGTAGGAATAAATGAGGCATTTCAGTTGGTAGGCTGCAATCAGTGGAGTGCCACAAGGATCAGTGTGGGGCCTCAGGTATTTACATTCTGTATTAATGACTTAGATGAAGAGACAGAGCATAATGTATCTAAGTTTGCTGATACAATGCTAGTGGGAATGCAAGCTGTGAGGAGGACACAAAGAGGCTGCAAAGAGATATGGGCCAGGATTTTCCGTGCCCGCTGGCGTCGGGAGTGTTTGGTGGCGTGAGCGGACAATATGGCGTCATCGGTTTCACAACAGCGCAAAACCAGTTTGCAATCGTCTGCTCAGCCCATCGATGGCAAGCCGTGTTTCACATCATCAGGCATTGGGAACCTCATTGCAATATATTTGCATATCATTATTAGACCAGCCTGCTGGAATCGTCTCCCCACTTGTGCTGGATGGTCCATCTAAGTTGGCGGAAATGCATGTCGACGTGTTTCACAAGAGCATATAAAAGGCATGCACTTGGAGGGCTGCAGTTTGAGGGGAACCCAGAGGTGAGTACACAGGAACAATGTGCAGTGCTCGCCAGGGTTGCCTGTTGGAATTTAAGCTTAAGTAGCATTGGGGAGGGGCGGGGGTGGTCAAGGCCAGCCCTGCCATTGAGGCAACATGTGGGGGAAGATGGGAAGGGAAGGGTAGCCCTGCTGTTGAGGCAACATGTGGGGGAGGTTGGGAAGGGAAGGGTAGCCCTGCTGTTGAGGCAACATGTGGGGGAGGTTGGGAAGGGAAGGGTAGCCCTGCTGTTGAGGCAACATGTGGGGGAGGTTGGGAAGGGAAGGGTAGCCCTGCTGTTGAGGTGACTTTGGGGAGGAGGGCAAGGGCAGCTTTGCCGTTAAATACAGCGCACACACATTCGGGGTGGGGTTAGGGTGGGCACGGGAAATGGCCACACATTAGGGACACTTTATATAAAGTGACCATTCCTCTGCAACTGAGACAGTTCAGGCGCAGCCACAGCTTATCTGCCCACGCAAGGAACGCAGAGGCTTCAAAGTGCCACCAAGCGCTCCAGAGCTTTTCACCCCCTCCCCAGCACAGACTGCAAATTCATGAACATTTTAGTGGACTGCAGAACAGTTGGATGACTGCACACATTGTACAACCTCCTTTCTAAAGCTTGCCACGGGGAAGTCACTGCTGGAGGTGCTCACAGCCCCTTTCAATGTCAGCATCCCAGTTTGGATCAGTCTCCCCCAAGGTTCAAGCTAACAGTGCAGCTTGCAGCACCTAGAATGTCAGGAGGACCTGAGCTGAGAGCACAGCATGCAGTCCAATGGGCAAAGCTGCCTCCAAATTGGTCGGGTGGAGTGGGACAGAGATGGGTGGGGTTTCAGGCAGCCATGCAGTGAACTATTCTCTGGCCATCCAAGTGGTGGCCAGCATTCTCCAGGATGCGTTAAGGGGCTGTCACACTTAACCAGGACAGGTTCTTAGTGCACCCATGCTAACCACGTGTCTCTCTCTTTCATCCTGTACCAGGTTCATGGAGCCTGGTGAACTAGCTTTGTGCCTGATGGCCTACAGAGCACGGAGGAAATGAAAGAGAGAGTGACTGAGGCTCCTGGTAGTGCAGAGGGAGGAGCAGGGACCTCAGGAAGAAGGGGCGGCTGGGGCTCCTGCACACACCGCCGGAAAGCAGCAGTGAGCCATCGCTGGTCGGCGCCCTCGCAACACCCAGGGGCTTTAGACGCCGCCTTTCATTCATGTAGATGACCGAGAACCAGTGTCACCGAAGACTGCACATGTCGAGGGAACTGGTTGCTCACATCTGCCACCTGCGGCAGGATTTTTCACCATGGGGACACGGAGGGCATCCACAGCCATTGGCTGTGAAAGTGACCACCGCACTCAATTTCTATGCCAGTGGCTCCTTTCAGGGCTCCACAGGTGACCTCTGTGGGATCTCAAAAGCCTCCACCCACAAATGCATCCATGAGGATGCCATCTTCGTGAGGGCACACAACTTTGTGCATTTCACCCAGGACCAGGACAGCCAGGATGCAAGACCGATTGGATTCTCCCAGATCCCGGGTTTCCCACAGGTGTAGGGTGCAATCGACTGCATTCACATAGTGCTCAGACCTTTGTCACAACATCTGGTGAACTATGTCAATTGCAAGGGGCTCCACTTGCTGAATGTGCAGCTGGTGTGCGACCACCAGAAAAGCATCCTGCAGGTGTGCGCATGGTTTCCAGGGAATGTGTATGACTCCTACATCCTCAGTTGGTCACAGATCCCTGAAGTCTTCCAGGGTGCACAGAAGTTGCAGGTTTGGCTCCTCGGGGACCAGGGTTACCTGCAGAAGCCGTGGCTGATGACACCCATGTGGCGGCCTCAGACTGCAGCAGAGAGAAGGTACAACGAAACATGGTGGAGCAAACCAGCTGGAAGTAATGTTCCAGTGCCTGGACCGGTCTGGTGATGCCCTGCAATATAGTCCACAGAGGGTGTCATGCACCATTGCCACCTGCTGCGCCATTTGCAAGCTAGCGCTGCAATGGGGAGGCGAGCTGGCTGAGAAGGAGATGGAAGTCTCCTCCAGTGAGGAGCACACCGATGGGGATGAGGCTGAGGAGGTCCTCGAAAATGACAATGATGGGGATGAGGCCCTTGCACTGGCTAGATAAGACATGCACCCTTGGAAGGCCCACATAACTGCTAGATTTACATAAAAACTAGGAGCAGGAGCTGGCAATTCAGCCCCTCGAGCCTGCCACACCATTCAATACGATCATGGCTGATCTCATTTCGGCCTCAACTCCAATTTCCCACCCTCTTCCCATAACTTTTCAATCTGTTACTAATTAAAAATTTGTCTATCTGCTCCTTAAATTTATTCAGCGTCCCGGCATCCACTGCACTCTGAGGTAGTGAATTCTACAGATTCATGACCCTTTGAGAAAAATAATTCCTCCTCATCTCTGATTTAAATCTACCACTCCTGAGCCTAAAACTATGACCTCTCATTCTAGAATGCCCCACAAGGGGAAACATCCACTCCACGTCTACTTTGTCTATACCCTTTAGCAGCTTATATACCTCAATTAGATCTCCTCTCATCCTTCTAAACTCTAGCGAGTATAGGCCTAAACTGCTCAATCTCTCCTCATAAGACAAGCCCCACATCTCTGGAATCAATCTAGTGAACCTCCTCTGAACCGCCTCCAGTGCAACTACATCCTTCCTCAAGTAAGGGGACCAAAACTGTGCACAGTATTCCAGGTGCGGTCTCACCAATGCCTTGTACAGTTGCAACAAGACTTCTCTATTTTTATGCTTTACTCCTTTAGCAATAAATGCCAAAATTCCATTTGCCTTCCCTATTACCTACTGTACCTGCATACTAGCTTTCGGCAATTCATGCATGAGGACACCCAGATCCCTCTGCACTGAAGCATTCTGAAGTTTCCCTCCATTTTATTATTAAGTCGCCTTTTGATTCTTCTGACCAAAATGGACAACCTCACACGTTAAACTCCATCTGCCACATTTTGGCCCATTCACCTAACCTGTCCATATCCATTTGTAAATTTCTTATTTCTTCATTACAACTTACTTTCCCACCTATTTTGGTGTCATCTGCAAATTTAGCTATAGTATCTTCTATCCCTGAACCCAAGTCGTTAATATAGATTGTAAATAGTTGGGGCCCAAGGACCGAACCCTGTGGCACCCCACTAGTTACAGCTTGTCATCCAGAAAAAGACCCATTTATCCTGACTCTCTGCTTTCTGTTGGCTAGCCAATCCTCTATCCAAGCTAATATATTACCCCTAACTCCATGTGATCTTATCTTGTGTATTAATCTTTTGTGCGGCACCTTATCAAAGGCCTTCTGGAAGTCTAGATATACCACATCTACAGGATCCCCAATATCCACTTTGCTTGTCACATCTTCAAAGAACTCTAGCAAATTAGTCAAACACGATTTACTCTTCATAAGACCATGCTGACTCTGATGGATTGCATTTTGATTTTCCAAATGCCCCAGTACTACTTCTTAATAATGGATTCCAACAATTTCCCAATGACAGATGTTCAACTAACTGGTCTATAGTTTCCTACTTTCTGCCTCCCCTCCTTTTTGAATAAGGGTCTTATATTAGCATTTTTCCAATCCACTGGAACCTTTCCAGAATCCAGGGAATTTTGGAATGTTACAGCCAATGTATCCACTATCTCCGCTGCCACTTCCTTTAAGGCCCTGGGATGTAGGCCATCAGGTCCTGGGGACTTGTCACCCTTTAATCCCAATAGTTTGCTCAGTACTTTTTCTCTAGTGATGGTGATTGTTCTAAGTTCCTCCTTCTCTATATCCTCTGCACTACCTGTTATTATTGGGGTGGTACTAGTGTCCTCCACTGTGAAAACTGAGGCAAAATATTGATTAAATATCTCTGCCATTTCTGAGTTCTCTACTATTATCTCCCCAGTCTCACCATCCAAGGGACCAACATTCAATTTAGCTACTCTTTTTCCTTTTATATACTTGTAGAAGCTTTTGCTATCAGCTTTTGCATTTTGTGCTAGTTTTCTTTCATAATTTACCTTTGCTCTTTTAATTTTTTTTTTAGTAACCCTTTAAAAGTTTCCCAATCTTCCAGCCTGCCACTGACCTTTGCAATTTGGTATGCCTTAGTTCTTGCCTTTATGTTATCTTTAACTTCCTTGCTTAACCGTGAATGCTTTTTCCCCCTCTTATCACTTTTCTTCCTCTTTGGAATATATTTTGCTTGGGAGGAATTGCATATTTCCTTTAATATCTGCCACTGTTCATCAACTGTCCTACCTTGTAGTCTTCCTGCCCAGTCCACTAGGGCCAAATCTGCCCTCATGCCTCTGTAGTTACCTTTATTTAACTCCAGAACACTCTTATGGGACTCACGTTTCTCGCTCTCAAACCGAACTTGAAATTCTAGCATGCTATGATCACTCTTCCCTAGAGGATCCTTTACTATGAGATCATTAATTAATCCCATTTCATACACAAAATCAAATCCAGAATAGCCTGTTCCCTGGTTGGTTCCACAACATATTGCTCCAAGAACCAATCTCTAATACGCTCTATGAACTCTCCCTCTGGTTACCCTTGCCAATTTGATTACCCCAGTCTATATGCATATTAAAATCGCCCATGATTATTGCCATGCCTTTCTTACATGCTCTCAGTATTTCCTGGTTTATACATTGCTCTACTGCTGAACTACTGTTTGGGGACCTATAGATTACCAGCACCAGGGGCTTCTTTCCCTTGCTATTTCTTATTTCTACCCAGACTGACTCTACGTCTTGCTCTCCAGTGCCTATATCATTCCTCACTATAGCAATGATCTCTTCCTTTACTAACAAAGCTACACCACCTCCTTTTCTTTCCTGCCTATCCTTCCAAAACACTGAGTACCCTTGGGTATTCAACTCCCAAACCTGTTCTCCCTGTAACCACGTCTCAGTAATTGCCACCAAATCATACCTATTCGTCTATATTTGCACTGTTAATTCATTAATTTTATTACAAATGCTACACACATTCAGATACAAAGCCTTTAAGTTTTCCCTATTATCATTTTTTCTTACTCTAATATGATTCCTTGGTGCAAAATGGCATTCACACACCCTGTCCCTTCCTTTCACTTTATGATAGCAATCAGCCTCGTCAGTGATCTGCACTCTTACCCTCTCCTTAAACTTTGATTTTTTATATTTCCATGCAACTGAACAATCACCCCACCTATTTAGTTGAAAGCCCTATCTACAACCCTAGTTATGCAATTCGCCAGGACACGGGCCCCAGTATGATTCAAGTGGAGCCCGTCTGAGCAGAATAGCTCCCTCTTTCCCCAGTACTGGTGCTAATGTCCCATGAATTCAAACCCATTTCTCCCACACCAATCTTTGAGCCACGCATTTACCTCTTTAACCTTATTGACCCTGTGCCAATTGGCTCGTGGCTCAGATAGTAATCTGGAGATTATTACCTTTTTGGTTCTGCTTTTTAATTTAGCCCCGAGCTGCCCATATTCCCTCAGTAGAACCTCTTTCCTCATTCTACCCATATCGTTGATACTTACGTGGACCATGACAACTGGATATTTCCCCTCCCACTCCAAGTTCCTCTGCAGCCCATGAGATATCCTTAACCCTGGCACCAGGTAGGCAACACAGCCTTCAGGACTCTCAATCCAGGCTACAGAGAACAGTATCTGTTCCCCTAACTATACTATCCCCAATTACAACTACATTTCTCTTTTCTCCCCCCACTTGAATGGCTCCCTGTGCCACGGTGCTATGGTCAGTTTGCTCATCCTCCCTATAGTCCCCGCTGTTGTCCACACAGGGGGCAAGAATCTCAAACCTGTTGCTTAAGGGCAAGGGCTGAGGCTCCTACAGTGCTACTTCCTGGATCCATCTACCTGCCTCACTCATAGTCATACCCCCCGTCCCCGACCACTGGCTGAATTTAGGGTAGTTAATCTAAGGGGTGTGACTGTCTCCTGAAACACAGCGTTCAGGTAACTCTCCCCTCACTGATGTGTCACAGTGTTCGAAGCTCAGACTCCAGCTCATCAACTCTGAGCCAGAGTTCCTCGAGCAACCAACGTTTGCTACAGATGTGGTCACTGGGAACTACAATGGGGTCCACCAGCCCCCACATCATGCAGCTACAACACATCGCCTGGCCCTGCATCTCTGTTTTATTTAATTAGTTTTACAAATTGTTTTTAAATTTCCTACTGGTCTTTAGTTTATCAATCTGTAAAATATTTCTCCTAATTACCTTTAATCTGAAAGTAAGTTAGAATAGAGATTCAAAATACACTTTTTAAAATCAATTGGAACTCGCTCTCTCTGCTGAGTTGAAGCTGAGGTGTTAGGCCTCTGATCCTGGGCCCCAGTAGTCACCTTTAATCTGAAATCAACTTAGAATAGGTAGTTCAAACTAGCAGTTACCAACTTACGGTTTTCCTGTGATATCACTCTGTTTTTTTTCACTCAGCGACAGTGACGGCAGAGAACACTCTTCCCAGGCCATCCATAGAGGAGGTGGAGGCAGCCTGCTAACTGTGACACTTTGTGATGTCCTTGGCAGGCGTCCTCTGAAGGGCCGAGACCTGGAGGGCCCTGGCCTGCTTTCGGGACTCTGCGGTGTGGCAGTGACTCCCTCTTGGGCCTGTGGAGCTGAAGCTGCTGAAGTCATAGGGAGAGGAGATTCAGATGGGCTGGACACTCCTGCAGTCACCTGGATGGATGGTCCGGGAGTGTGCGCCTGCTGATCCTCCTCCCTATGGGTACCCGAGACCCCCCAGGCTGACTCCTTGAGGAGAAGGGTTACCTGGAGTGAGATTGAGCTGCCCGGCATCCCTCTCACATACAAACTATTGGAGGCCAACTATGGTATCAGTGATGGGGTTGAACCTGCATAACACTGCAGGAGTGATGTCATGGACCAAGGTTTCCATGGTGGCCACTATCCCGCCAGGGTTGACCTCAGTGCGTTGCAATGTCGGCGCTATTACCTCAGCCTGAAGACGGACAGACTCCTCCATCATCCTTTGCAATCTGAGGAGTGTAGCGGACATCCCTTTCTGATATTCCCGAGCTTGCTTTTGCAGCTCCAGCAACTGTGAAATGAACAAGTCCAGAGGCTCCTCAGCTGACTCGGACTGAGTGAATTTCTGGCCTCCAGTAGCCCTCCAAGTGCCGGACACCTGGGAAGTCCCTGACACTGCCTGCTGTGGTTCAGACAGTGTTATATGTTCACCAGTTTGTGACCCTGAAGCTATTCTAAAACTAGGTCCCACCGAGGTGTGTGTCTCTACACTGGTGGAGGGTGTGGGTGAGCGCTGTGACGGGACTTCAGGAAGCCTTCAGATTCCTCTTCATAGGTTTCTTTGGGGCTTGATTGGAGGCCCTGGGTCATGGACTCTGTTGGCTGTTTCCCAGATGTGGCCTGTGAAACAGGATACATCACTCACAGTATGGTTGTCTGATGGATGTTGCATTGTTGAATCCTCACATGGTAGAGGACTGGTGGCCTCACTGTCAGCACCGGAATGGTCCAGATTGTCGCCAGTCAGCTGGGTGACTCTGTTTTCAAAGTCTGTGAACAGCTCGATTTCAGTCATTCCTCCACCGGTCTACGACCTCTCCCTCTTGTTGTGTGCCAGCTTGTTCTGCATGAATAGAAATGGAGAGAGTATAAGCAGGATGCCTGCCAGACTGAATGATAAGTGTGCCTGGCATGTGTGGGTGGTGAGTGGTCCCAGGGAAGGGATGAGGACAATGAAGGTGTGTATGAGAGAGTGAATGGTGATGACCCTTGAACCTTCAGTGAATGAGGGCCATGTGGATGTGCGATGGGTTTGAGAGTGTGTGAGTTGAGAGTGATGAGATGAGTGACTTACCTTGGTGGAACTGAGGAGATCATTCATCCTCTTGCGGCACTGGGTGGCTGCCCTCTTTTGAAAAGCATTGACACTGATCACCGCTGCTACCGCCTCCCAAGCCTGGTTGGTGACATGCATTTCCCATCCTGCAGCCAGATCCGGGGTAGTGGACATCGCAGCGAGCCTCCACAGCATCCGAAAGGCATTCCAGTGACCCGTCACTAAGCCTGGGGGCTGAAGACTTCTTGCCTTTTGTGGACATCTTCCCTGCAGAAACATGAGCTGGAAGCACTGAGTTGTCTGTGCATGGCTGAACTTTAAATATGGCGCCCCGCTGATGATTCAGCAAGGTGATGGTGTGGCCGGTGAATGAGTGCCTGCCTGCCATGGAAACGATATGTTTCCCAGGAATGCATAAATAATGTGGCAGGTTTGGGACGATATGGCAGGAAAACCCACCATCACGGTCGGCAGGTGAAAGGTCATTTTACCCACCCGCTATCACACTTAGCGTAAAACTGGGATGATTCCACCCATTCACAGCTAAAATGAGTGGGCAAGAAGATGGCAGATGGAACATAATGTGGGGAAGTTTGAGGTTATTCACTTTGGTCGTAAGAATAGAAAAGCAGAATAATTTTTAAAAGGGTGAAACTTGTAAATGTTGATGTTTGGAGAGATTTGCATATACTTGTACAAGGAATGCAAAAAGCTAGCATGCAGATACAGCAAGTGATTAGGAAAGCAAATGGCATTTTGACCCTCATTGCAAAGGGATTGGTATACCAGAATAAGTCTTGATCCAGTTGTATGGGGCTTTGGTGAGGCCTAACCTGGAATATTTAGTGCAATTTTGGTCTCTACATTTAATGAAAGATGTACTTGCATTCGAGGCAGTACAATGAAGGTTCACAAGACTGGCCGCTGGGATCAGAGGGTTGTCTTGTGATGAGAGGTTGAGTAATTGGGTCTATATTCTGTGGAAGAAAGAGCTGAGCTCATTGAAACATACAAGATTCTGAAGTGGTTTGACAGGGTAGATTGTTTCCCCTTCTGGGGAATCCAGAACATGGGGGTCCAGTCTCAGGATAAGAAGCCAATCGTTTAGGACGGAGATGGGGAGAAATTTCTTCACTCAATGGTTGTGAGTCTTTGGAATTCTCTACCCCAGAGAGTTGTGGATGTGCCATCATTGAATATATTTAAGGCTGATATTGATAGATCTTTGGTCTCTCAGGGAATCAAGGGATTTGGGGAGCAGACGGGGAGGTAGAGTTGAATCCCAGTATCAGCCATGATCAAGTTGGTCGGAAATGCAGGCTCGATGGGCCATACGACCTTATGCACTCATGTTCTTATCGAAACATCCAGTGAGAGGCTATTTTAGACCTGGTCATTAGGAACGCAGCAGAATTAATTCATGATCTCCCAGTAAAGGATCCTCTAGGGAAAAGAGATTATAACATGATGGAATTTCACAATTAGTTTGGGGGTATGAAACCTGAAGTTTGAGCCTAGTGTGTTAATCTTAATAAAAGGTAATTACAAAGTTATGAAGACAGTGTTGGCTAAAGCAGTCTGGGAAAATAGGTTAAAAGGCAATTTTAATAAATATAAATAAATATATGGAAGTATATAGAAATTGTTATTATATTAATGAGCTTTGAAAGGTGCACCTCATACTTGACTGTGGCTTATGAAAAAATGACCTTCCTTTCACAGCTGTGGACTGCGGACCTCCCACAAAACTGATGAACGGACATGAGAACTTCATAAGCACAGTTTACACATCCCAGAACCAGTACAGCTGTGAAGAGCCATACTATAAACTTGAAGGAAACGGTGAGGCCCATTATGCCTGCGTCAGTTGACAAGTAGCCATTCGGCCTAATCCCACTTTCCAATTCTTGGTCCATAGCCGTGTATGTTGTGGCACTTCAAATATTTATCTAAATATTAAATGTTATGAGAGTGTTTGCCTCTATTACACTTCTAGGCAGTGAGTTCCAGATCTCCACCACATTCTGGGTAAATAAAGTTCCCCTTCAGGTCCGTCTAAACCTCCAATCACCTACACTAAATCTATGCCACCTGGTTATGGTTCTTTAACCAAGGGGATATAGGGGCTTCCTATCCTCCCTATCTAGACCCTTCATAATTTCATACACTTCAGTTAGGTCTCCTCTACTTCTCCTCTCACAGAATCACAGAATCACAATGCAGAAGAAGCCCTTCGGCCCATCGAGTCTGCACCTACACATGAGAAACACCTGACCTACCTACCTAATCCCATTTACCAGCACTTGGCCCATAGCCTTGAATGTTATGACGTGCCAAATGCTCAGCCAGGTACTTTTTAAAGGATGTGAGGCAACCCGCCTCCACCACCCTCCCAGGCAGCGCATTCCAGACCATCACCACCCTCTGGGTAAATAAGTTTTTCCTCACATCCCCCCTAAACCTCCTGCCCCTCACCTTGAACTTATGTCCCCTTGGGAATGGCCCTTCAACTAAGGGGAACAACTGCTCCCTATCCACCCTGTCCATGCCCCTCATAATCTTGTATACCTCGATCAGGTCGCCCCTCAGTCTTCTCTGTTCGAATGAAAACAACCCAAGTCTATCCAGCCTCTCTTCATAACTTAAATGTTTCATCCCAGGCAACATCCTGGTGAATCTCCTCTGCACCCCCTCCAGTGCAATCGCATCCTTCCTACTATGTGGTGACCAGAACTGCACACAGTACTCCAGCTGTGGCCTCACCAAGTTCTATACAACTCCAACATGACTTCCCTGCTTTTGTAATCTATGCCTCGATTGATAAAGGCAAGTGTCCCATATGCCTTTTTCACCACCCACTAACATGCCCCTCTGCCTTCAGAGATCTATGGACACACACACCAAGGTCCCTTTGTTCCTCAGAACTTCCTAGTGTCATGCCGTTCATTGAATACTTCCTTGTCAAATTACTCCTTCCAAAGTGCATCATCTCACAATTTTCAGGGTTAAATTCCATCTGCCACTTATCTGCCCATTTGACCATCCCATGTATATCTTCCTGTAGCCCAAGACACTCAACCTCACTGTTAACCACCCGGCCAATCTTTGTGTCATCCGCAAACTTACTAATCCTACCCCCAATATAGTCATCTATGTCCTTTATATAAATGACAAATAATAGGGGACCCAGCACAGATCCCTGTGGTACACTACTGGACACTGAATTCCAGTCACTAAAGCATCCTTCTGTCATCACCCTCTGTCTCCTACAACTAAGTCAATTTTGAATCCACCTTATCAAATTATCCTGTATCCCATGTGCATTTGCCTTCTTTATAAGTCTCCCATGCGGGACCTTGTCAAAGGCTTTGCTGAAATCCATTTAAACTACATCAACTGCGCTAACCTCATCTACACACTTGGTCACTTCCTCAAAAGATTCACTCAAATTTGTTAGGCAAGACCTCCCTCTGACAAAGCCGTGCTGACTATCCCTGATCAAACTTTGCCTCTCCAAGTGGAGATAGATTCTCTCCTTAAGAACTTTCTCCAATAGTTTCCCTACCACTGACATGAGACTCACTGGCCTGTAATTCCCTGGCTTGTCTCTACAACCCTTCTTAAATAGCAGCACCACATTAGCTGTTCTCCAGTGCTCTGGCACCTCCCCTGTGGCCAGAGAGGAATTAAAAATTCAGGCCAGAGCCCCTGCGATCTCCTCCCTTGCCTCCCTCAGCCATCTGGGACACAAACCGTCTGTCCTGGAGATTTGTCCACTTTTAAGCCTGCCAACACCTCCAATATCTTGTCACTCTCTATATCAATTTGCTTAAGAACCTCGCAGTCTCTCTCCCCGAGCTCGATACCTTCATCCTCATTCTCTTGGGTGAAGACGGACGTGAAGTATTCATTCAACAATCTACCGATGTCCTCTGGCTCCACCCATAAATTGCCCCCTTGGTCCCTTATGGGCCCTACTCTTTCCCTGGTTATCCTCTTACCATTGATATACTTATAGAATATCTTGGGATTTTCCCTACTTTTACCAGCCAGAGCTTTCTCATATCCCCTCTTTGCTCTCCTAATTGCTTTCTTGAGCTTCATACTGCACTGCCTGTACTCCACTAATGCCTCAGCTGATCTGCTTCCCTTGTACCAACTAAAAGCCTTTCTTTTCACTCTCATCGTAACCTGAATATCTCTGGTCATCCATGGTTCTCTGGGTTTGTTACTCTTTCCTATCACCCTAGAAGGAATGTGTTGAGCCTGTATCCTCCCCATTTCCTCTGTTCCAAAGGAAACAACCCCAGCCTATCCAATCTTTGCTCATGAATTAAATTCTCCAGTCCAGGCAGCTTGCTCCTAAATCCTAAATTGTCTAGTGCAATCACAAGGTGACCAGGACTGCACATGATACTCCAGCTATGGCTTGACACATTTAAAACAGTTCCAGTATAACCTCCCAGCTCTTATATTCTACACCTCAGTTAATAAAGTTAAGAGTAAATACTGGCTTCTTGACCAACTTACCTACCTGTCCAGCCACCTTCCAGGTACCCCACATGTTCTCTGCAGTTTTCCTTTACAGCTATTTATCTAGTTCCTTTTGAATTTTGCTGAATATAATTTTTAGCACTAGTGATGGTGTATAGCTGGGTGTTTCCCTCTTTTTATTACGCACTTCTCCCATCTGACTGAAGTGAGGGAGATAGAGAATCGAATGGGAGACATGACAAATCACATCTCGGCTATTTTATACTTGCAGCCATTATTCCTCCCTCACCCTTCATGATTTCAGGTTATCCCAAATCACTTTAAAGCTGATGATGCACTTTTTAAAAAAGTGCAGTCACCGTTATAATGTAGGGGGAAGCATACAGCAAGATCCCACAAACATTGGGTGCTGGTGGGGATAAAAATCAGATGGTTTGGAGGGTTGCTACTGAGGCTGGAAGTTAATGATTAGGATCTCAAAAGCAGGAGCAGAGATGATTGTAACTGTAATTGCGGTAAGTAGTTACAGTCTATTTAATGTAGGCAATCCTTAGAGTTTACTTCCCCATGTGCATTGCCTTATTTGCAAATAGAGATCAAGGATGCCTCTTTTTAAACAGTGCACTGCAGCAAACAGTTTACAGGGACATTTTATCAAGAACTTCTACAACTACAGCAAGCAGAGTCTATTTAAAGAGTACACCGCAGAAAACAGTCTACAGTGTCTATTTTTTAAAGCTTCTATGAACTGTGAACAGAGTTTAGTTAAGCAATGTGCCAAATAGCAGACAGTCTATAGATACTGTTTATAAAGTGTTGCAATTAATCTTGTAAGGTTCTATTTAACCTGCACACCTCAGCAAACAATCTACAGTTTAAGAAAGAGTCTCTATGAACTACAGCAAACAGAACATGACTGAAACTATAGCAATATCTCTGAAGAGAAGCAGAAGCCAGCAAAATTGCAGTGAGCAGAGAATTGTAACAAAATATAAATGATGTGTGGTAAAATCAAGATCAGCCATGATTGACAGGGGGAATGACCCAATCAGCTCCATTCTAGCTGGAATAAAGTTATGACTCTACATAGCCCTCTCTCTCTGAATGCTATCTCTCTCCATTTATATTCTTTTCCCAACCAGCTGTCTTTAACTGCTCGGAAGAAGCTGAATGGATAGATGCCACGAGTGGGCAACTGACCCTGCCAAAGTGCAAACCAGGTAAATATTTACAGGAGTGTAATGAGTAGAAAAGTAGCATAAAACCATTTATTGATGGCTCACAGGAGGCCATTTGCCCCATTGTGCCTCTGCTGGTTCTTTGATAGAGCTATCCAATTAATACGACTTGCCCCTGCACTTTCCCCACAGCCCTGCAAATTATTGTCCCTTTTAAGTATTTATCCAATTTTCATCTGAAAGCTATTACTGAATCTGCTTTTCTTCCATTGCTATTTCAAGCAGTACATTCCAGATCATAATAACTCAACGGTGTTAAAAAAATGTTTTCTCACGTCAACACTAGTTCTTTTCCCAATATCTTGAACTGTCTCCTCTGGTTGCCGACCTTCCTGCAAGTGCAAACAGTTTCTCCTTAGTTATCAAAATCCCTCTTCATTGTGAATACCTCTATTGAATCTCCCCTTAACCTTCTCTGCTATATGGAGAACAGTCCCAACTTCTCCAGTCCCTCCACAATGACTGAAGTCTCACATGCCAGGTACCATTCTGCTAAATCTCCTCTTGCACTTTGACCTCCTGAAAGTGTGGTGACCAGAATGGTGCACCATGCTCCAGCTTTGGTCTAGACAATAACTTCAAAACAGATTATCAGCCATTCAGGGCTGCTTTCTTCCCTGAGAACTCTGTGGAGATTTTCCCTTCCTGATCACTAGTTATTCGACTGAGGAAGGGGGCGCACAATGGGCAATGTTGCAGATGACCTTTTTGGTTCCATGTCAATTCAATGCCCGATGAGCAGGGGGTGTAGCAGGGGTTGTTGATGTAACACCACCACCCCTCTGTGTGCTGTCTCCCAAATGAAATAGAGAGCAGGGCTCATGTGTCTGGTGTTCATCAGTTTTGTCACGTTTAAGATGATCCGAGAACTTTTCAACTCCTTTGATTTTCATCTCTCCCCAGTCTGTGGGAATTGCCTACTCTCCTCCAAAACTGGCCGCATTTTTGGTGGCCAGCAAGCAAAACCGGGCTATTTCCCCTGGCAACTGCGGTTGGTCACCACCAGGGGTGAGATGGGTGGCGGAGCCCTGATCTCTGACAGATGGGTGCTGACCGCCGCTCACCTCTTTGACAACTCGCTCCAGGTGGAAATCCACGGTGGATTGGTTGATCTAAGAAGAAGATCGCCAGAAGGTGAGCTCCCCATGGAATTGGCCATCATCCATCCCAGCTACAGGAAGCAAGTTGAGGACGGACAGCCTAATTTCAATCATGACATTGCACTGATCAAGCTCCGAGAGAAGGTCAAACTGAGATCCAATTTGGCCCCCGTGTGCCTGCCTGGACCAGGAGGGGCATCTCTGCCGGACGATGGTACATTGGGTTATATTTCAGGGTGGGGTAGGATGGAAAAGAGGAAACTTGCCGTGATTCTACAGTATGCTGAGGTACCCATCGTCAGCATGGATGAGTGTAAGAATTCCAACTACGATGGACCGAAGCCTGTTTTCACCCCTAACATGATCTGCGCTGGACTACCAGGCGTTGACTCCTGCCAAGGGGATAGTGGGGGCCCCTATGTGTTCATAGACCTTCAGAACCCCAGTCGCCACGTTGTCAGGGGGATCGTGTCATTTGGACCCCAGGAATGCGGCAATTATGGGGTGTACACCCATGTGGGGAACTATGTGGACTGGATTGAGACAACCATGAAGGAACACGAGGACAGGGAGACCGACTTGGAAGTCATATAACTGTATTAATACATTGTGATATTGGTCACAATAAAATATAATCTGCCTGTTTACCATATTCTCTCCTCTTTCTCCCTCTGCCCTGTTCCCCTCATTCTGAAAAGAATTATGTTTTGTTTCTTTCCCTCTCTATCTCAAATGTAAACTTGATTTAAAAGAGCTATGAAATATTCCTGTCTCTCCATTTAAAATAATGACAAGACATTGCTGTGTGTGCATGCTTTTATTTATGGAAGGTTTAAATAGAGAAGGAAAGCTGAATTGTTAACGAATATGAGACAGATAGAGAGGAAGGTGCGCAGAGGGAGAGAGAGAGAGACTCAGAAAAAGAGAGAAAGACACAGAGAAGGAGAGGCACAGAGACTGACATAGAGATAGAGAGACATACACAAAAGGGAAGCCAAAAGAAAGAGATGCAGAGAGACAGATAGAGGGAGAGACACAGAGACGGAGCATAAGAACTGCACTGAGAGACACACACAGGCTCACACACAGACACATTAAGAGAGAGACAGACAGAGATTTGGAGAGAGCGATAGAGAAAGGCACAGAGTGAGACAGAGACACACACACAGACATGCAGAAAAATACTTGCATACAGAGAGAAAGAAATAGAGAAAAAGAGAGAGGCAGACATACATAGATAGATAGGTAAGAGAGAGACAGAAAGACACACAGTGAGGGAGCGAGAGAGAGATGTTCAGGCACAGGGAGGTACATAGGGAGAGAGACAAAGAATGCGAGACACACAAACAGAGAGAGAGAGAGGGACAGGTGTTGGGCAGGCTTAAAAGTGGACAAATCTCCAGGTCCAGATGATTTGTGTCCCAGGCTGCTGAGGGAGAAGATCGCAGGGGCTCTGACCCAAATTTTTAATGCCTCTGTGGGCACAGGGCAGGTGCCAGAGGACTGAAGAACAGCTAATGTGGTTCCGCTATTTAAGAAGGGTTGTAGGGATAAGCCAGGGAACTACAGACCAGTGAGTCTCATGTCAGTGGTAGGGAACCTATTGGAGAAAATTCTAAAGGAGAGAATCTATCTCCACTTGGAGAGGCAAGGTTTGATCAGCGATAGCATGGCTTTGTCAGAGGGAGGTCATGCCTAACAAATTTGAGTGAATGTTTTTGAGGAGGTGACCAGGTGTGTAGATGAGGGTAGTGCAGTTGATGTAGTTTATATGGATTTCAGCAAAGCCTTTGACAAGATCCCGCATGGGAGACTTATAAGGAAGGCACATGGGATTCGGGGTAATTTGCAAAGATGGATTCAAAATTGGCTTAGTTGCAGGAGACAGAGGGTGATGACAGAAGGATGCTTTTGTGACTGGACCGGGATCTGTCCTGGGTCCTCTATTATTCATAATTTATATAAACAACATAGAGGACTATGAGGGGGTAGGAACAGAATGTTTCCAAATGACACAATGGTTGGCTGGGTGGTTAACAGTGAGGTTGAGTGTCTTGGGCTACAGGAACATATAGACAGGATGGTCAAATGGGCAAATAACTGGCAGATGGAATTTAACCTTGAAAAGTGTGAGGTGGTACACTTTGGAAGGAGTAATTTGACAAGGAAGTATTCAATGAATGGCAAGACACTAGGAAGTCCTGAGGAACAAAGTGACCTTGGCGTGTGCATCCATAGATCTCTGAAGGTGGAGGGGCATGTTAGTGGGGTGGTGAAAAAGACATATGGGAAACTTGCCTTTATCAATCGAGGCATAGGTTACAAAAGTAAGGAGGTTATGTTGGAGTTGGTGAGGCCACAGCTGGAGTAGTGTGTGCAGTTCTGGTCGCCACATTATAGGAAGGATGTGATTGCACTGGAGGGGGTACAGAGGAGATTCACCAGAATGTTGCCTGGGATGAAGCATTTATGTTATGAAGAGATGTTGGATAGACTTGGGTTGTTTTCGTTGGAGCAGAGAAGACTGAGGGGCGACCTGATTGAGGTGAACAAGGTTATGAGGGGCATGGACAGGGTGGATAGGGAGCAGCTGTTCCCCTTAGTTGAAGAGTCAGTCACGAGGGGGCATAAGTTCAAGGTGAGGGGCAGGAGGTTTAGGGGGGATGCGAGGAAAAACTTTTTTACCCAGAGGGTGGTGAGGGTCTGGAATGCGCTGCCTGGGAGGGTGGTGGAGACGGGTTGCCTCACATCCTTTAAAAAGTACCTGGATGAGCACTTGGCACATCATAACATTCAAGGCTATGGGCCAAGTGCTGGTAAATGGGATTAGGTAGGTAGGTCAGGTGTTTCTCACATGTCGGTACAGACTTAATGGGCCGAAGGGCCTCTTCTGCACTGTGTGATTCTGTGACATAGGGAAAGACACAGATACATAGGCACAGAGGGAGATAGGTAAAGACACACACACAGACAGAAAGAGTGAGATACACAAGAGATGGAGAGAGAGTGAGTCAGGAGAGGGAAAGAGGCAGACAGGGAGGCAGATGCAGAGAGAGAGAGGTGTGGAGAGAGAAAGAGAGAGAGAGAGAAGCAAAGACACACACTGTGCCCCTCTGTCTATCTCCCTCTGGAAAGAGCCCCAAAAATGGGAATCTTTACTTCGCAGGGTTGGTGCAGGAAGTAGTGAGGCCCACCATCCCTGGATGCAGATCAGAGGCAGCCACAGGGGCAGCCAAGTACTGAGGTGTGCTAGTTAATAGGTCCATCTCAGTTCTCTGGGACTTCATCCCAGTTGTTTTGTTAAATATTAGGCCCTCTAAGTGTCAGCCATCAAACCTTCTCACCCCCATTACCCACTCCTCATGTTCATACATGCCAACTCATGACCTGCCCACCCACACCCATGGCCCCTCATAGCCCCCAAGCCAACTTAGTGCCAACTCATGACTTCTCACCCATCATATGGTCCCTTATAGCCCTTGTGCCAACTTACTACCAACTTATGCTCCCCACCACCATTTGCCCTTACACCCTCCATGCCAACTCACCCAGTATCCACCTTTGGCAGGCTTCAGGAGTGCTGCTGAGCTGAAATGAAATAAAGTTATAAATATCTATTACTTCACTATATTCATTACTCCACATAACCCCTTTGACTGTCAAACTGTAAATTTACAACACTCTACTGTGATAATGATAGGTTGTGGAAAGTAGTCAAGCAGCAATAATGCTATAATGATAATACTTAGTGTTATGTTGACAAACAGCTGTTGAAGCTGCTAGTAGAGATTTTCTTTCAACTCACAGGCACAACAACTTTTTTTCAATTTTGAAAGGGAAAGCTTTAAAATAACTTGACAGCTCCATAGGCCTTGCTTGCCCTTCACATAATGTCTATCCTAAAAATTCTTAACACACACACTGGGGATAAAGCCCATGCTGTAGAGAAAATGGGGCCTACTTGAACTCAGCACTGAGTTGAAATGTCCCTGCTGAGTTTAGCCTTTCCTCATGTAAGTCACGACCTGCCCCCTTTCCCCAAATGGCAAAAATAGGATCTGTCTGAAATGGGGGTGCCCCTTCCGGATCTGGGTTCTGCCTGCCAAATTTATAGGGCCCCAGAATCTCTGTGACTCTTTGAAAATTTAGGCTTAAGAGACAGACACATAGACTGATAGAGAGGGAGGGAGAGACAGAGAGAGAGAAAGAGAGAGAGAGACAGAGAGAGAGAAAGAGAGAGAGAGAGACACACACAGACACAGTCAGAGAGACACTGTTGCAACCAGGATGGGAGAAGTGAGCAGTTTATCCAGCACTATTATTCCAAAGTCATACCATTTGTTTAAACATTTAATTCACTCACCAAAATTATTTACCTTTGCTACAGTTAGACCCAGAATAAAAAAGACTTTAACCAAATTTCATTTAATAAATTCAGAATGATTGTTTTATTATAAAACAAAACTTCTTTTTAAAAACAAGTTGCAATAACTGGTTTACACACAATTGTAATCTGTATCTATCCCTCTTAAATTGCCCCAACACATGCACACAAAGTAAAGGACAAACAGATAGGGTCTCTGCAGAGATTGGCGGTTGAAGAAAAAGTTTTATAAAAAGGATAAAGTTTGCCAGTTTTTGGCATTGTCGATCCAGTGCTCTGGTGGAAGAAGAGCCACACAGACTCAAAATGTTAAATCTGTTTCTTTTTCCACAGATGCTGTCAGACCTGCTGAATTTTTCCAGCATTTTCTGTTTTTATTCCAATTGTTTTAAATGATATTTCCAAGTGTTGCTGTGAATAAATACATCATCCAAGTAAATCACACAGTTAGAAACACTAGTTACAACTTGATTCATTAGTCTCTGGAAAGTAGCTGCAGCATTTTTTAGCCTGAATGGCATTACTTGGCATTGGTAAAGCCTATTTGGTGTGAGAAAAGCCACTATCTCCTTAGCAAGTGATGTTAAAGGTACTTGCCCGTAACCTTTCAATAAGTCTATCTTAATAAGGAATGTGGCACTGCCAACCCTGTCAATACAGTCCTCTAGTTGAGGGGTTGAGTAGAAATCCATTTTTGTTACTGCATTAGCCTTTCTTTAATCTAAGCAGAATCTGGTTGACCCATCAGGTTTAAGCAATAATTCTACTGAAGAACTCCAACTGCATTGACTATGTTGAATTAGGTGATTTTCTAACATACTTGAATTTCTGCTTTCACTTGGGCTTGTTTCTCTGGACTTAAATGATAGGATATTGTTTTATCAGAGAAGGTTCCCCTACATCCACATCATGCATGGTAAAGGTTGTATGTCCTGGTTTATCTGTACAGATTTCTTTACATTCTGTAAGTAAGCTAACCAAATTCTCTTGTCCTGCCTCTAAGTATGAGAACATGGTGTATAACTGTTCTAATATTTCAGTGTTAGCTAACCGAATAGTAGGTTAGTTTGTGAACTGTCTAAGTCTCCTTCTGGCCCACTCTTGCTGTTTCTCCTGTCCTCCACTGTGCTTACAACCTGACATACCTGCCCCTTCTTATCCTCCTCCCTACGATGGTATTGTTTTATCGTATTGATATAACATAGCTAATTATTTTAACTGCAATCTAGGGTGTCTATCAAATAATTTACTTTACCAACCCATTTAATTTCCTTGTATGGATCACTGAACCGTGCTTTCAGAGGTTCCCCCTGTAAAGGCAAAAACACGAACACTTCATCCCCTGGTTGTAATGTTCAGCTCACAGGTTGTTTATCTGCCCATTTCTTCAGCTTTGAAAAAGCTTAAGATGCTCTTGAGTCACATTGCAGGCTCTCATGAGCCATTCCTAGAACACAGACACATAATCTAACATAGAGAATTTGTTCCTCTGTCCTAAAAGCTTTTTTTTTTGATTAATTTATTTGACATCCATCAATTAATTCAAAAGATCGAGAACTGGTAGATTCCGTGAATCTTGGATGGCAAATAAAAGAACGTTTAGTCCTTTGCCCCAGTCATGGGGATATTCAAAGTCATATGCTTTAATCATTTTTCTGAGAGTTTTATGGTACCTCTCTAAAACTCCCTGTGTCTGGGGATGATATGCTCTGGGTTTTATACTCAAATTACTCAATTTAATGTTTTGAAAAATTTTAGACATGATATAGGAAACTTGCTCTGACTGGATCTCTATAAATCATCCATATCAAGTAATAAATTGGGTTAACTTCTCTGCCACTACTTTAGCTGTCATTGTTTTTAAAGGGATGACCTCCTGAAATTGTGTTGTCATATCCGTGATTGTAAGGGTCTATTGGTGTTCTGCTTTCATTTTTGGTAACGGTCCCACACAGTCTACTAACACCCTACTAAACAGCTCTTCAAAAACCGCTATGGGAATTAAGGGTGCCTGTTTTATTATAGATTGTGGTTTTCCCATCATCTGGTAGGTAAGGCACATTTTACAATACTGCACCATGCCCTTGTTAAGACACGGCCAGTAAAACTGTCAGTAAAGGGCATGTGAGGAGACAGGTGACTACGTCAGAGTGAGATGGAAGCCA
This sequence comes from Carcharodon carcharias, assembly GCF_017639515.1. Lineage (NCBI taxonomy): Eukaryota > Metazoa > Chordata > Chondrichthyes > Lamniformes > Lamnidae > Carcharodon > Carcharodon carcharias. The sequence goes on from NC_054500.1 coordinate 2,211,212, forward strand.
AGATTTTCCATGCCCACTGACTTTGGGTGTGTTCGGTGGCGTGAGTTGACAAAATGAAAAGCCCAAAAAACACTTTCATGACATCGTGAAACTAGGTTGCAATCGTCTGCTCTGTCCATCGATGGTGCACCGCATTCCCTGCCACTTGAATGTTGGGAACCTCACTGTAATAAATCAACATATCATTATAAAGCCAGCCTGCTGGATTCATTCCCCCCGCTGGATCATCTGCCCATGTCAGCGGGAAAACACTTTGGTGCAGAACACGTCCTGACAACTGTGACAGGCAGAAGTCGAGACTTACTGGCAGGGCCTTGCTCGCATCGTGGACATCCGAGGAGTAGAAAATGCTGGAGCTGGACAGCAACGGGGTCCTAGAGGAATGACCATGGCATGCTGGGTGATTCTCATGGACATGGCTCTGCTGCAAAGCAGCTTATGTAAGTTGGAAAGTCACCATTGATGGTCACAACAGATAATAGTTGAAGGGATAGGAGAGGAAGGCCTAGGATCGACCAAGAGAGGAAGAGGTCGGAGGGGATGTGGTTGGGAGGGGGGAATGAAGGTGTCTTTAGGGTGAGGTTGGGAGGGAGGAGGGGCTATGGGAGAGCAGGTGGTAATGGGGACATGGCAACTGAGGAGGTAGGTTTAAGGGGGGTGGAAGGTGTAAGAGAAGCTGGAATAAGTGGATTGTCTTATGAGGAAAGGTTGGGCAGACCTGGCTTGTTTCCACTGGAGTTTAGAAAAATGAGGTGTGATTTGATTGAAGTATACAAGATCCTGAATGGTCTTGACAAGGTGGATGTGGAAAGGATGTTTCCTCTTCTGGGTGAGTCCAGAACTATGCAGCACTGCCTTAAAATTAGGGGTCGCCCTTTTAGGACAGAGAAGAGGAGAATTTTTTTCTCTCAGAGGGTTATACAGCTTTGGAATTCTCTGCCTCAGAACGTGGTGGAGGCGAGGTCATTGAATATTTTTAAGGCAGAGGTAGATAGATTCTCATTAGGCAAGGGAATCAAAGGTTATTGGGGCTCGATGGGAATGTGGAAATCGAAACACAAGAAGATCAGCCATGATCATATTGAGTGGCAGAGCAGGCTCAAGGGGCTGAAAGGTCTACCCCTATTCCTATTTCTTATGTTCTTATGAGTTCAGGAGAGAAGGATTGCAGAGAGGGGAAGGAGTTCAGGGGGAGGAAGGAGTGCAGAGAGGGGAGGGAGACCAGGGAAAAGAATGTGTGTGGAGAGGGGAGGGAGTCCAGGGTGGTGGGGGGGTGGGGGGGGGGGGGTGGTTGTAAGGAAAGAGCTTGGAGGGGGAGGGAGTCCGGTTGTGGGGAGGGGGGGAGGAAGGAGTGCAGAAAGGGGAGGGAATAAGGGTGGAGGAAGAAGTAAAGGTGTCTGAAGGGCTCAGGAAGAGGGAAAGAGTAAGGCTAGAGGAAGAAGTGTGGCTGGAGGAATAAGTAAGGCTGGAGGAAGCAGTCGAGAGCAGAGAAGGACTAAGGGTGTGGAAGAAGTAAGGATGTCAGAGAGAGTCAGGAAAGGGGAGGGACTAAGTGTGGGTGTGGAGTCTGTGGGGTGGAAGGGCTAAGGGAGGGGAAGGGGTACCGGTGAGAGAAAGTGTTCCAGGATGGGAAGGGGTTCTGGGGAGGAAAGGGATGTCCAGGCGAATATGCAAGGGAGTGGTCTGATGGGAAGGCCAAATCTAGAAGAGGCTTGTCATCCCCAGCAGTCCTCTGAGTGACAGGGAGCTTGCATGAACCTGCCCCCTGTTGCTGCGGACATGTGTCCATGCGATGACCACCAGATTGCGAACCCCAGCCTGCTATAGATCTAAGTTCCCCCAAGGTGTGTGTCCCTGCTCTGGTTCAGGGTGTGGGTAAGTGCTGCGATGGGTCTTCCAGGCTTCTTATTTCCAGCTCTTCAATGGAGGAGGTGTCCTCTTTGCTGTAGGTGGGGATGTGAATGGAGCTGAGGGACTGGCTGGCTAAGGGTGTTGGTCGCTTGGCAGAGCTCCCTGTGAAACAAATTAGAGATAATTAGTGCTTGACAGAAGTCAAAATCGGGAGAGAGAGCACTAACTTTTGGGTTGAGGGAGAGATAATGTGGTGCAGGATCCTTAAGAGGGTATCGACTTTTAACCTCACCTTCACTGCAGGTGTCCTCACCAGTCAGCACAATGGCATGGCAAGCTTCTTAAAGTGAGTGAGGGGCCTAATGTGGACCACTCCGCCCCTGGTCTGGGATCTCTCCCTGCTGATGAGAGCAGGTTCCTCCTGCATGAAAACAGATAGAGAATGTGTGAGCAGGGCATGGCACTGTTTGGAATGTTTGTATGGTGAACATGGCCAGGATGAGGATGCGAGCTCCAGAGGGTATGAGGCTGATGGAGATGTGAGGGTGTGTGTCAGAGGTCGTGATGTTGTTCTTTGAGGTGTGAGATCCCTGTGGATGTGTGACGGGTTTTGAGTATGTGATTTGAGAGTGATGAGAAGAGTGAATTGGCGGAGCAGAGAAGACCACTCATCCTGCAGTGGCACAGAGTTTTCTGCCCTCTTTTGCAGGGCAATGGCGCTGACCACCATTGCCACCACCTCCCATGCTGGATTAGTGAGGTTGCTGCCCATTGCACAGCCAGAGAGGGGCAGAGGAAACATAGAAAAATGGGCTTGAAGTTTTAGCTCGGTGGGCACGATTAGCAGGTCCAGGATTGGCCTGGAAATGGACCTGCAACAGTGATCTGCATGTGAAAATGATTTCTCGCTGGCTGGCCGTTAGTTGGACAGCCAGCGTGAAATGCATATTGAAAAGTTCAGTGTTACCGGGGTTAAGGTGGGAAGCGGGCGGGTGATAATGTCAATGTGGGTGCAAGCGAGCACTGAGGGAAACCTCTGTGATGGCAGAGAGCTGCCTCAGGGAGCTGCAGACCTGAAAACCATCAAATAAAATTACAAAAAGCCTGAAAAAGATGTCCAAACATTAGAATTAGGCACCTGAAAATATAGAGGGTAAAGCTACTGGCCACAGGATTTTATTTTGAATCTATTTCATAACAGAAACCTCATCCCGCTCTTGGATGAGGTTTCATGAAAAATGTGAAGGCCACCTGGCTGATTCTCTCACCCGCCAACTGTAAGGTTGGGCAGATCAAGGAAAAATCAGGGTCAATAGCTCGGGTTTAATAGGCAGCACGCACCCAGCATCATCTTGTGCGATTTCACGTCCGATCAGGTTGGGTGTGTGCCCACCTGGTCAGTGTAAAATTCTACCCTATGTGCAGAAGCAGGAGTAGGTCACTTGGCCCTTTGAGCCTGCTCTGCCATTCAGTATGATCATGGCTGAGCATTTATCTGAATGCCATAGTCCTGCCCTTTCCCCATACCCCTTAATGCCTTCCGAGCCTGGAAATCTATCTATTTCCTTCATAAAGATAATCAATGGCTCAGCCTCCATAGCTGTCTGTGGTAGAGAATTCCACAGGTTTACCACCCTCTGAGTGAAGAAGTTTCTCCTCATCTCAGTCTTAAATGCCCCACCCTTTATCCTAACGTTGTGACCGCTTGTTGTAGACCCCACCAGCCAGAGGGAACATCATCCCTGCATCCAGTCTTCCCAGACATGTCAGAATTGTATACGTTTCAATGAGATTCTCTCTCATTCTTCTAAACTCCAGTGAATACAGGCCTAGTCGGCCCAATCTCTACTCTTACGACAATCCTGCCATCCCAGGAATCAGTCTGGTGAACTTTAGCTACACTCCCTTTATGGCAAGTATGTCCCTTCTTAGGTAAAGGGACCAAGGATGGAATTTTCCCAAATTTGCACTAAGTGCAGTAGCGGGTGGGTAAAACAACCCTGTGTTGCAAGAGGGTGAATCATCTCCTCCATTCTGCCAGGCTATGTCACGCATCTCATTACACAAAACACACACTCACAAACCCATCACACATCCACAGGGCCCACACTCACTGCCAGTTCTAGGGACATCACACTCACCGTCATTGCCCTCATCTCTTCCATGGGACCACTCAACACCCACACAGGCCAGGCATACTTATCATTTGGCCTGGCAGGGGGCCTGCTTACACTCTCTCCATCTCCATCCATGCAGGATAAGCTGGCATACAACAACAAAGAGAGGTCGCAGACCGGTGGCTGAATGCTGGAGATCAAGATCCTCACTGGCTTTGAAAACAGAGCAATCCAATTGGCCATCGTGGATCTGGACTGGTCCCTGTGCTGATGGTGAGGTTGGTGCTGCTCTACCAATTGAAGATCCAGCAGCGCAACATCCATCAGATAACCAATGCTGTGAGTGATGTGTCCTCTTTCACAGGCCATTGCTCTGCACTAATTCTCTCCCCTTGCTTTTGCAGGCACATCTGCCAAACAGCTGACAGAGTCCATGACCCAGGGCCTCCAATCAAGCCCCGAAGGAACCTCTGAAGTGGAATAAGGAGACAATCTCCCTGAAGTCCCATCACAGCGCTCACCATATCCTTCACCAGCGCAGAGACACAAGCCTCTGTGGGACCTAGCTTTAGAGTAGCCCAGGATCAGAATCTGGTGAGCACATCTCACTTTCTGATCCACATCAGATGGCAGCAGTGACTTCCCAGGTGTCCAGCACTCGGAGGAATGCTGGAGGCCAGAACATTGCTGATTTAGAGTCAGTTGATGGACCCCTGGACTCAGTCATGTCACAGTTGCTGGAGCTGCAAAGGCAAGCTCGGGAACATCTGGAAAGGATGTCTGCTGCACTCCTCAGATTGCAACGCATGGTGGAGGATTCCTTCTGCCTTCAGACTGAGGTGATAGCGTTGGCATTGCAACACACTGAGGTGGACACTCGAAGGGTGGCAACCGCCATTGAGACCTTGGTCCAGGACTTCGCTCCTGTACTGCTGTGCGGATTGCACTCCATCACTGATGATATAGTTGATCTCCAATAGTGTGTACACAAGAGGGGGGCTGGGCAGCTCGATCTCACTCTAGCTACCCTTTCTCCTCAAGGAATCAGCCTAGGGCCCCTGGGCATCCATAGGAAAGAGGATCCACAGGTGCACACTCCAGGTCCATCCATCCAGGTGACTCCAGGAGTGTCCGATCCATCCGAACCCCCTCTTCCTGTGACCTCAGCAGCTCTAGCTTCACAGGCTGAGTAATGCACCACTGCCACACCGCAGAAGCAGGCCAGGGCCCTCCAAGGCTCTGCCCTCCAGAGGAAACCCACCAAAGTCATCACAGACAGGCAGCCAGCAAGCTGCCTCCACCTCTGCTGTGTGTGTCTGGGGCACTCCCCGGAAAGGATGTTCCTATAGTAATTTTCCAGGAATCCTTAGATTCTAGAAAAGTCCCAGAGGATTGGAAAACTACCAATGCAACACTCTTATTCAAATGGGGGGTGAGGGTGGGGGGAGACTAAAAACAGGTAACTATCAGCCAGTCAGCTTAACATCTGCCATTGTGAAAATGTTGGAGTCTATTATAAAGGATGTAATAACAGAGCATTTAGAAATGCAAAATATAATCAAGCAGAGTCAGCATGGCTTTATGAAGGGGAAATCACGCCTCACAAATTTATTTGAATTGTTTGAGGAGGTAACAAGAAGGATAGATAAAGGGGATCTAGTAGATGTAATACATTTGGATTTCCAAAAGGCTACTTATTAAGATGGGCCCATAGAGTTGGGAGTAGCATATAAGTATGGATGGAGGACTGGCTAACTAATAGAAGGCAGAGATTTGAGATATTTTCAGGCTGGCAACCTGTAAATAGTGGAGTGCCACAGGGATCAGTGCTGGGGCCTCAAATATTTACAATATATGTTAATGACATGGATGAGGGAAATGAATTTACTATGGCCAGGTTTGAGGGAGATACAAGAATAGGTGGGAAGGCAAGTAGTGAGGATGACACAAAGAGTCTATAGAGGGATATAGACAGGTTAAGTAATAGTGCAAAAACATGGCAGATGGAATATCATGTGGGAAAGTGTGAGGTTATGCACTTTGGCATGAAGAATAGAGGAGCTAAATATTATTTAAATAGAGAATGACTGAAGACAGCTGCAGCACAGAGGGATTTGGCAGTCCTCGTGCATGAATCCCAAAAAAGCTAGCATACAGGTTCAGCAGGTAATGGGTAAGGCAAATGGAATGCTGGACTTTATTTCAAAGGGAATGGTGTATACTCAGGAGGTGGTGGTTTAGCAGGATTGTCACTAGATTGCTGAACCCAGAGACCCAGGGCAATATTTTGGGAACCTGGGTTCAAATCTCACCACGGCAGGTAGAATTTGATTTCAATAAAAAATCTGGAATTAAAAATCTAATGATGACAATAAACTATGGTTCATTGTTATAAAACTCAGCTGGTTCACTAATGTCCTTTATGGGGGGAAATCTGCTGTCCTTACCTGGTCTGGCCTACACCTGACTCCAGACCCACAGTAATGTGGTTGACTCTTAAATTTCCTCAAGGGCAATGGGATGGGTAATAAATGCTGGCCGAGCCAGCGATGCCCACATCCCTAGAACAAATAAAATTAGGGAAGTCTTGCTAAAACTATACAAGGCACTAGATAGACCAGATAGAGTGGACGTGGGGAAGATGTTTCCATTAGTAGGAGAGACTAGGACCCGAGGGCACAGCCTCAGAGTAAAGGGAAGACCTTTTAGAACAGAGATGAGGAGAAACTTCTTTAGCCAGAGAGTGGTGAATCTATGGAATTCATTGCCACAGAAGGCTGTGGAGGCCACATCATCGAGTGTATTTAAGACCAAGATAGATAGGTTCTTGATTGGTAAGGGGATCAAAGTTTATGGGGAGCAGGCGGGAGAATGGGGTTGAGAAACCTTTCGGCCATGATTGAATGGCGGAGCAGACTCGATGGGCCGAATGGCCTAATTTCTGCTCCTATGTCTTATGGTCTTATGGCATTGGAGGCAGCCCAGAGAAGGTTCACCAGGTTGATCATGGGGATGGAGGGATTTTCTTGTGTGGAGAAGTTGAGTAGGTTGGGCCTCTACTCCTTGGCGTTTAGAAGAATGAGAAGTGACCTTATTGAAGCATAAAAGATTCTTAGGGGGCTTGACAGGGAAGATGCTAAGAGGTTGCTTCCCCTTGTGGGAGAGTCTAGGACCAGAGCGCATAACCAGAGTAAGGGGGTGCCTATTTAAAACAGAGATGAGGAGGAATTTCTTCTCTATGCGGGTAGTCAGTCTGTGGAATTCTTTACCACAGAGGCTGTAGAGGCTGAGTTATTAAATGTATTCAAGGCTGAGATGGACAGATGTTTAATCAGTCCGGGAATCACGAGGTTATGGGGAAAAGGCAGGAAAGTGGAGTTTGGAATTATCAGATCAGCCATGATCTCATTGAATGGTGGAGCAGACTCGATGGGCCAAATGGCCTACTTCTGCCCCTACATCTTATGGTCTTATTATGAACTCCTCAGCCTCATCCCCATCAGTGGCCTTCACATCGGAGGAGATGTGCAGCTCCTCCATCTCCTCCTCAGCCAGCTCGTCTCCCCATTCGAGCGCCAGGTTGTAAAGGGTACAACAGACAACGACGATGCATGACACCTTCTGCAGACTGTATTGCAGGGCTTCACCAGACTGGTCCAGGCACCGGAATCTCATCTTCAGCATCCCAACGGTCTGCTCCACCAAGTTGCGAGTTGCAGCATGAGCCTCATTACTGTACTCAGTTTCATAGCTGTAGTTAACTCTTGAGCTTGATATGTTGTATTTTCAGTCCTTTTCCAGACTCATCCTTACATACCCCAATAATACCCACAGATTTCCTGTGTAACTTGCAGCATTCTGCATGAACATGTCCTACCTTGTTATAATGGAAACACTTTTGAATATGCCTTCCACCCTCAGCACCTTGCTTTCCAGTCTGAGGAGGAATTTCTGGGGTATTCACAGCTGTGCCTTCTCTTCCCTGGCTACTTGCCTTCCTTTCACCCTCCCATCTTCTATTCTTCTCGAGTTTGTGGGGTAGATGGAAAAAGGGATTGGGTTTATGAACCAGCTGAAGACCACTAGCCATCATTACTGCCTGTCTAGCTGTTGCAACCCTCTAATTACTGGAGGAAGTAAATTTTTAAATTCTTCCAAGAGAATTATTTCCCTAAGGTCTTCATATCGGATATCAGATAGCTTATTCTTGTTTTTTTTTGTGTGAACCAATGAGGGTTAAAATCTATAGAAAAGTCTTAGTAACTTGCAAATCAATTTTGGGACTGACATATGAGGAGAGATTGAGTTGAATAGGATTATATTCGCTGGAGCTCAGAAGAATGAGGGTGGATCTCATAGAAAACTATGAAATTCTAACAGGACTAGACAGGGTAGATGCAGGAAATATGTTCCCGATGGTGGGGGAGTCCAGAACCAGGGGTCACAGACTGAGGATATGGGGTAGACCATGTAGGACTCAGATGAAGAGAAATTTCTTCACCCAGAGAGTGGTGAGCCTGTGGAATTCGCTACCACAGAAAGTAGTTGAGATCAAAACATTGTATGCTTTCAAGAAGGAGTTACATATAGCTCTTGAGGAAAAAGGATCAAAGGATATGGGGAGAAAGCGAGAGAAGGCTATTAAGTTGGATGATCAGCCATGATCATAATGAATGGTGGAGCAGACTTGAAGGGCCAAATATCCTACTCCTGTTCTTATTTTCTATGTTTCTATGTACAGTGCCTTTAGACTTGTCTTTGTACACATCTTATTTGGTACTATGGCCTTATCTGCTACTGGCCCTTTTTCCACTTTTGTTTTTTACTTTTCTGTTCTTCATTTATATCTTTATTTTCCTCTTTTGCGACTCCTGACTCAGGTTCCCATTCCCCTGCTAGTCTAGTTTAAACCCTCCCCCACAGTACTAGCGAATACCCCTGCGAGGATATTGGTCCTGGTCCTGCTGGGGTGCAACCCAACTCCTCAACTCGGATCTGAAGCTCCTTGAGCTGCAAACATTTACTACAGATGTGTTCGCTCTGGTGTCCAGCAGAGCCCACATGCTGCAGCAGCAACACATTACCCGTCCTGCTATCACTACTTTGTTATATAATTTATTAATTAATTACTCTAGTATCCCTGCTCTTTACACTTGAAGAATCCCTCGCTCTTCACACTTTATTGGAATTTTTTTTTATACCAGAATTGATCTTGTACTTAAGCTAACTTTAAGAAAAGGGGAGAAAAAAGACAAGAGACAAACACAAACTAAAGACCTTACTTTTACTTGAAAGACTAGAAATAGTTCTTTTATACCTTCATGGGATTTGGTTTTCACTGGCGAGGCCAGCATTTATTGAGCATTCCTAATTTCCCCTGATCAGAGAGCATGTTGGCCAGACCAGGTAAGGGAATCAAGATTTCCTTCTCTCATAGATATTAGTGAGCCAGGTGGGTTTTTACAGCAATCGACAATGGTTTCATTGTTTTACTCTTTTAATTCCAGATTTTTATTGAATTCAAATTCTATTGTCTGCTATGGTGTGAACTCAGGTCCCTAGACCATTACTTAGACTAGCGACAACACCACTATGCCACCACCCACCAATCAGGTGTTGCCCCTGCATTTGTGTCACATTGTGGTTTGCGCCATCTCTCCGCCGCTGGTCTCACTGCAGCCAGGCCTCTCAATCTGTGCCTTTTATCCTCTCCAGCTCATCTCTCATTCAGAATACACTATTTTGTGCCCTTGGAATAGAATAAACTTTAATCATTGAACAGATACTCACCAATTAACCATCTTCTTCTCCTGTAGCAGAGCAAGAATCAATTCCTCAAGGCTGAAAATGTTTACGCAAAAGCAACCAAACACTTAACTCCCTGAAGTGCTCAACTCTGGCACTCTATTGTAAATCACACAAAGTTGGCTCCTAGCACAAAAGGCCGAGCTGAGTCACTTAATAAGGATCCAGTTTCAGCTGGTCCTTATTTCAGCTGCGCTTTCACTGGAAAACTTGAAAAAACCCTACTTAAGGCTGGCAACTACAGAATTAATGCTGCCAATTTCAGTTTAATGCCAATTACAAACTAAATTAGGTTTGCACAAAATAAAAATGTAGACCTTCTTAACCAAAAACTGCACACACTCATTCCTAGGTTAAACTGAATTTGCCAACTAAATTTATATGCTCCTAACACACTGACACTGAACTCTGCCCAGAGACCATGTGATATGGTTGCAATGTGGAAAGGCACCAAGGTCAAAATCTATAGGAACTCAAGTGCCAGTTTTCAGACCTTGACACATAAGAGGGGCAGCTGGTCTTTCTGGACACTGGCTCTTGAAGAGAGAGACAGAGAGATGTGCTGCTGGGTGATGAAGCAGAAAAGCTATTGCTGCAAGAGGAGGGTGCTTGTAAGAAAACTGTTTTTCTATTTGAAGAAATAGGGCCTGTAGAGATTTAAGGACCAAGGAGGCACCAGAGTGGACCTTGCGGCTGAAAGTCAGTTTGAGAATACTCAGGACATTGGGTGAAGACACTTTGAAAGGACACTGGAAGACTCACCCTGGTGTGGCAGGGAGAAGGGAGCCTGTTGAAAGGTCAGAAGGAGCTTGAGGCTTGATCTACCAGGCTATATATCTGCTGAGAGCATGGCATAATGTATAAACACTGTAAAGTTTTTTTAGATATGTTAATTAGTTAATGAGGAAGGGCTATTTCTCCAGTTTTGTTTATTAGTGCCCTAATAAGTAATGTTTATTCGAAGTTGACTTTAGTTCTTTCATTGCCATAAAATCTTAAAACATAAAGTATTGTCATGTGATTGTTAGTCTCCAGGAAACCCATATCTCCTTTTAAAAATAACTGGTCTCCATGGGGTTTGTAACATTAGATCACCCCTCAAACTTCTAAATGTGACAGCTTACAGCCTGTGCAAGCAATCCAGGGAGTATATAGAGCTGATATGGGAGAGATTTATAAGGAAATACCTTTCAGAATGTAATCATTTAAGAAACAGGAGTAGGAACATACATGTATACATACAAATTAGGAGCAGTAGACCATTCAACCCTTTGTGCCTGCTCTGCCCTTCAATAAGATCACGGTTAATCTGATTGTGGCCTGAATGCCACTATCGTTCCAACTCCCAATATCCTTTGATTCCCTTGTTAATCAAGAATCTATCTACCTCTGCCTCAGAAATGACCTTCCGTCTAACAGTATCTCAACAAACTCAGGGCCCTCAGAAAAAAGTTCTCCACATCTCGGTCTTTGATAGGAGAGCCCTCATTTTTAAACTGTGACCCCTAGTTCTGGTCTGTCCTGCAAGGGCAAATGTCCTTTCAGCATCAACTCAGGCAAGTCTCCTCAGGATCCTACACCTTTCATTAAGATCACATCTCATTCTTCTAAACTACAATAGCTATCAGCCCAACCTGTCCAAATTTTCTTCATAAAATATTCCCCTGAGTCCTATGCCAGGGATCAGTTGAGTAAACTTTCTTTGAACTGCTTCGAATGCAATTATGCCTTCTCTTAAATAAGGAGACCAAAATTGTCCCGAACACTCCAGATGTGGTCTTACCAATGCCCTGCACAACTGGAGCAAACATCCCTATTTCCATATCCCATTTCCCTTTCAATAAACAACAACATTCAAGGTGCCTTCATAATCACTTGTACCAGTATACTACCTTTTTTGAGATTCATGTACCAGGTCAACCTGATCCCAGTGTACCTCAGAGGTCTGCAAACTCTCTTCATTTAGATAATATGCTGCTTTTTTTTATTCTTCCTGACAAAGTGGACAAGTTCACATTTTCCCACATTAAACTCCATCTGCCAATTTTTTTGAGCATTTAGTAACCAATCTATATGACTTTACAGACTCCTTCCATCCTCTGAACAATTGACTTTCTGACCTATCTTTGTGTCATCAGCAAATTAGCAACTATACATTCGGCCTCTTCATCCAAATCATTGATATAGATTGTAAATAGTTGAGGCCCCAGCACTGATCCCTGTAGCATTTGTTACATCTTTCCAACCCAAAGATCACCCGTTTATGCCTACTCTTGGTTTCCTGTTAGCTAACTGATCCTTTATCCATGCTAATATGTTACCCCTACACCATGGACACTTACTTTGTATGTGGCACTTTTCAAATGCCTTCTGAATTTAAGTACACAACATCCACAAGTTCCCCTTTATCCACATTGCTACTTACTTCCTCTAAGAGCTCTAGTAAATTAGTCAAACATGATTTCCTTTTCACAAAAAACACGTTGACTCTGCCTGCTGTAGAGGAATTAATAGGATTTTCAAAAGTAAATAACAATAAATGATCAGTAAGAAAAACAGGAAGAAAGCCCCTTGAATGTTCTGCCATTCAATAAGATCATAGTTGATTTGATCATGACCTTAACTCCATATTCCCGGCTGCAGTCCCTCTCCCTCCACCCATCAACGTTGAATCTGCTACAGTTCAAAAGTCTGTCTAATTTTGTCTTGAATATGTTCAATGACCCAGTCTCTACTGCATTCTGGGGTAGAAAATTCCAAAGATTACAGACCCTCAGAAGGAACAAATGTCTCCTTATTCCCATCTTAAATGGGAGGCTCCTCATTTTGATAATATGCACCTGGTCCTAGATTCCCCCAGCCCCCGGTTGCACATTCCCCACGACAGGAACATCGTCTCAGCATCCAAACGATCAGGCCCCCTCAGAATATTGTGTTTCATTAAGATCACCTCTGATTGTTTGTACATTTGATATTAGGAGTTTCCCACTATGTTGTAGACTCCTCCCGTCAGCATCAAACACCCTCTGGTGTTTGTTTCCATTTTGAACAGTTGATTGAACCACCCGTCACTATTCTAAATTCAGGGGAACGCAGCAAGATTTCTGCAGCCTGTCCTCTTAATTTACCCGATGAAACCCCGGTATCGCTCTGGTGAATCTGAGTTGTGACCCCTCCTGTTTTGCCCTGTGCACAAACCGCACCCCACCCACGTGCAACTTCCTGCTGCCCGCAGCTCCACATAATCCAAGCAGGGAGTGAGGGGCGGGGCTGAAACGGGCAAGGGCGGGGCTGTCAGTCTGAATGGGAGGGGCTGGGCTGCCAATCAGAGTGAGGAGGAGGAGCATTATAACTCTTTCGAGTACAACACGTTTCCATCTGTTCCTATTCAGATGAAGTTACATTGTTTCAGTTTGCCATTGTGAGATTTGAACTCTTGATCTTGGGGTTACAAACCCAGAACCATAACCACTTGGCTATTTAGGCCAAGCCCTCCCAGACACTCAACTCTTTCAAGTACAAATCTGTTTCAGATGAAGTTACATTGTTTGCCATTGTGAGATTTGAACTCTTGATACTCTTTCGAGTACAAACCTGTTTCCATCTGTTTCAGATGAAGTCACATTGTTCCATAGTTTGCCATTGTGAGATTTGAACTCTTGATACTCTTTTGAGTAAACCTGTTTCCATCTGTTTCAGATGAAGTTACATTGTTTCATAGTTTGCCATTGTGAGATTTGAACTCTTGATCTTGGGGCTACAAGCCCAGTACCATAACCACTTGGCTATTTAGGCCAAGCTTCAAAACACGTTTCCATCTGTTTCAGATGAAGTTACATTGTTCCATAGTTTGCCATTGTGAGATTTGAACTCTTGATAATCTTTTAAATGAAAACCAAATCAACAAAATTGGGATAAATCAGGCACAGCCCCTAATTCAGGTCAGCTGTAAAACCAAGAACAAAGTTTTAAAGGAAACTTACAAACTTTAAATCAAAATGTGATTAAAGGGGTCAACAAAACACCCCAGTCCCCGCGGTGCCCACCGAGCACGGAAGGCCTCGAGAGTGCCAGCAGACACCGCGTGCTCCTTCTCCAGGGACATCCGGCAGCGAACGTAGCCGCGGAAGAGGGACAAACAATCGGGCGGGACTCCCCCGTCGATCGCCCGCTGCCTGGACCTGTTAATGGCCAACTTGGCCAGGCCCAGGAGCAGGTTCACGAGGAGGTCCTCCTCCTTCCCGACCCCCTTCCGCACCGGGTGCCCATAGATCAGGAGCGTGGGGCTGAAGTGCAAACAAAACATCAATAAAAGGTTTTTCAAATAACTAAAAAGGGAGTGCAGCCTACAACACCCTATGTATACATGGTCCACGGACTCCACAAGACCGCAAAAAGGGCACGTGTCCTGAGAGTCCGCGAACCAATGCATCCTCTTATTATAAGGGACTGCTGCATGCAACACCCTCCAACCCAGGTCTCCGATAGAAAGGGGGAGGACACCTCCGTAGAGGGCCTCCCATCGGGGGCTTCCGCCGCCGGACGGCAACAAGGCACGCCAGGGCGTGTCCGGTCGACGGACAAGGGCGAGAAAATGGAAGGTGTGCAGCAGCAGTCCGTACAAAAAGCTCCTCTTTGCCGTGCCAAAAGGCACAGAGGGCATGTCCCCGAGGCGGCTCATATTGCGGGGCACCAGCACCCGAGGGAGGGTTCGGGGCTTGGGGCCAATGTGGAATTCCGTCCGAACAGGGGAACGCTCAGACGGAAGACCACCGCGCACCTGGGCCGCCTCAAGACCCAAAATAACGTCGGGTCCGAGCACGACCGTTCTCAGGTCTTGGATGGCATCGGCTGCGACCTGGACACTCACAGACGCGCGTCGCGCCAACTCCTGCGGGAGCATCCAGCCCAGTCCTCCGCCACCCAGCACGTCCCCGATTCTGGTCACCCCTGCGGCCACAGCCCTCCTCTCCGCCAACCACTGAAAAGGACGGAGGGGCGGATTCCTGAGCAGCGGCTCTCTGACGATAGCCGCTACTCCTGACGGGGGAGAGCTGCGTCGCGAGGCGACCACTTTCCAGACTTTGATCAGGTCCTGGTAAAAGACGGGCAACGCCTGCAAGGAGCCACCGAGGCCCAGCTGTTCTATAAACAGGAGCTGCACGTCATAATTCAGGCCGTGCACCTGACGGAGGAAATACGTCATCAGGGCACACCATCTAGGAGGAGGCTCGACGTAGAGGTATCGCTGCAGGGTCTGAAGGCGGAAAGTCGCCACCTGTGTGCGTAGGCACACTAGCGCCTGACCACCCTCCCTAAGCGGGAGACTCAGAACCTCGGCAGCGACCCAGTGCAATCTTTTGTCCCAGAAGAAGTCGACTAACAATCTCTGGATTCTTGTGACAAAGTCCGGGGGAGGGGTCAAAGTGACCAGCCGATACCACAACATGGCGGCGATCAGCTGGTTTATGACCAGAACTCGACCTCGGTAAGATAGCACTCGGAGCAGTCCTGTCCAGCGCCGCAGGCGAGCGGTGACTTTCGTCTCCAGTTCCTGCCAGTTTGCCGGCCAGGATTCCTCAGCGGGGCAGAGATGGACCCCCAGGTAGAGGAGGCTGGTCCTGCTCCAGGTGAAAGGCCTGAGCTCCTCGGGTAGGGGATCCATCTGCCACTGACCAACCAGGAGTCCAGAACATTTACCCCAGTTGATCCTGGCAGAAGAAGCGGCAGAGTAGACCTCCTGGCACTCGCGCATCCTCCGCAGGTCAGCCGGGTCACTAAACATAAGGAGCACGTCATCGGCGTAAGCCGAAAGGACCACCCCGATGCCCGGCCCGCGCAGAACCAATCCCGACAACCTCCTCCGCAAGAGGCGCAGGAAAGGCTCCACGCAGATAGAATACAACTGGCCAGACAGGGGGCAGCCCTGACGTACCCCTCTCCCAAAGCGAAGGGGCGCCGTCAGGGACCCGTTAACCTTCACTAGACACTCCGCGGCGGTGTACAGAAGTCGGATCCGGGCGACAAAATGCGTCCCGAACCCGAAAGCTCGCAGAGTTCCGAGTAAGTATTCGTGATCCACCCTGTCGAACGCCTTCTCCTGATCGAGAGACAGGAAGGCGCTCGACAGACCAGCCCTCTGGGAATGGTGGATGATGTCCCGGACCAGATGGATGTTATCATAAATGGTTCGGTCCGGGACGGTGTAGGACTGGTCAGGGTGGATCATGTGGTCCAGCACGGTGCCGAGCCGAGAAGACATGGCTCGGGCGAAGATTTTGTAGTCCGTGCTGAGGAGGGAGACCGGGCGCCAGTTTTTAAGAAGGCGGAGATCCCCCTTCTTCGGCAGCAGGGCAATCACGGCCCTGCGCCACGAAAGGGGCATCTCCCCGGTAGCAATGCTCTCCCCCAGGACCCCCGCGAAGTCGCTCCCCAAGACGTCCCAGAACGCCCTGAAGAACTCCACGGTCAGCCCGTCTAGTCCCGGGGTTTTGCCCCTAGAAAGACCGTCGAGTGCGCCGGTCAGCTCCCCCAGACTTATAGGGGAGTCGAGCTTTCCGGCGCACTCCGGGCCGACCTGCGGCAGGTCCTCCCACAAAACTCTGCAAGCTTCCTCACTGGACGGATCTGGAGAGAACAGGGCAGTGTAGTAATCTCGGGCAATGGCCCTGATGCCCTCCGGATCCGAGACAAGGGATCCGTCGTCGGCCAGCAGCGTAAAGAGCTGCTTACGGACCCCGTGCCTTTTTTCCAGTGAGTAGAAGAAGGGAGAGCCACGGTCCATCTCCTTAAGGAAAACGGATCCGCGACCTCACGAACGCGCCCCGAGACCCGACCAGTTGCAGGTCCCGCAGCGCGCCCTTCCTCTCATCGTACACCGACCGCAGGGCCGGGTCCGCGTCGGGCTGACGGAGACGTGCCTCCAGGTCGAGCACCTCCTTCTCCAACTCCTCGACCCTGGATTTGCGTCTCTTTGTCGACCCCTTCGCGTACTCTTGACAGAAAACGCGGACGTGAGTCTTGCCCACGTCCCACCATAGCCTCAAGGAGGGGAAGCCTCCCCGCTTCCTTCTCCAGCCGGCCCAGAAGCGACGGAACGAGTCCAGGAACCGCTGGTCTTCCAACAACAGGTTATTAAAATGCCAGTACGCGGACCCCGTCCGAGCGCAGAACGAAGTGAGCTCCGCCCACACCAGACGGTGGTCCGTGCACGGAACCTGCTGTATAGAAGCAGCCGGAACGCAGGACACGTACGCCTTCGAAACGTAAAGGCGGTCGAGTCTGGACGCTCCGACTCCAGGTGACACAAAGGTGAACACGCTGGAGTCAGGATGGAGATTTCGCCAGACGTCCACTAAGTCGAAGGACCTGACCAGGTCCCGCAACTTACTCACACCTCGCGTGCAGTGCGGGGTACCGTGACGGTCCCGGACCCCGAGGGTGCAATTGAAATCCCCCCCGAGGACGATGCACTCGCCAGCGTCGATGGAGCCAAGATGAGTGGACACTTCTTCAAAGAAGCTCGCTTGCTGCTGCGTGCCCAGGGGAGCGTACACATTCACAAAGTGAAGCACCGCCCCCCCCAGACGCACAGTCAGGTGCAGCAACCGGCCTGGCACCGGCTCCTTGACCCCCAAGATCTCCGGCTGAAAATGCGGGGCCAACAAGATAGCCACCCCGCCAGAATTGGAGGCTAGGTGACTCATGTAGACCCCCCCTCGCCATTCCAGGAGCCACGTGGCTTCGTCTCCCGGAACGGTATGGGTTTCTTGCAGGAAGCACAACGCATACTTCCCGTCCCTGAGGACCGAGAAGTTCTGGAACCTGCGCTGTGCGCCCCTGCTGCCGCGGATGTTGAGGCTGGCTATAGTGGTCTTCATTGTCAAAGGTACATCAAACCTTCACCTTAAGTCATTTAAAAAGAAGAAGAGGACTTTTTAGTCCTTCCTCTCCTTCAGGAGCCCAGCGAGAAACGTTTGGACCCTCCGCCGCGCGTTCCTATCCAACTCAGGAGACTTGAGAGCCTCGCGAGTGGACCAGAACACCAGCGGAAACGAATGCCACCGGTCCAAGGCCAACTGAACCCTGTCTCGGCGACCGCGGTGCCCCGACAAAAAGTCCCGGAGTTCCCTTGGGGGGATGAGGGGGGAGTCAGTAGAGGGCACCAGGGGATCCACCGCCTCGCTTGAGAGCGACTCCGCGTAATCCCCAACGCTCACCACCGACACCTCGTCCTCCTCCGGGTCGTCGCCTCCAGCTTCCGACCCCTCCCCCACATTGAGTATAGGGGCTGAGTCGGAGCTGCCAGCTGGCTCTATCTGTGCCTCGATCCCACCCCCAGGATCAAGGCCAGAGGAGTCCTCTCTGGTCTCCTCTAAACTTTTTGGGCCAGAGGGCAGCGGCAGTTCTGATGCCCGCTCTCCTCCCGGCACCGGGTCGTCCGGGGAGCTCAGGACAAGCTCCTGACCTAAACATAGGACGCCCGGTGTCAAGGTTTGGGAGGGAGCGGGAAGGCCCTCCTTTTCGCCGCCACCCAATGACGCATTTATATTTTTTAAATTTTCAAAGTTGCAGTCCCCCGACGAGCCAGAAGGTACCTCAGGGGTGTTAAGTGCACTGGAGATGGACACCACCTCAAGGGAGATGCCCTCAGTGACCTCCGAGGGGTCCTGTTCAGGGGACTGCAGCAGACTGGTAGGGGGAACAGTGGTAGGGGTAGGAGTTTCGGGTTCCCCCAGAGGGCAGGGCGAGGTTTTACTGGGTGGAGACGCCACCACCTCTTCATCAGGGGAAGGGACACGCCCAACTTCTTCAGTTTGGGCGTCGCCCACTTCCTCCTCCGAAGCGTGACGTCTCTTCCGGGTCAGGCTGGGGGCTAGGGAGACCTCCATTTCCGAGGCCCCCTCCTCCTTGTCCAGCCCTCCCGGACACTCCACCCTCTGGGTTTTTGATGTTTGTTTCCCCGGCTCGGGGTCCCGCGTCTTTTCCCCGCCGGCCCCGGGAGCACGCGCAGGGACGACGCCGGGCCCAGCACTTGGCGCCTTAGCGCCCACGGACCCGGGAGCACACGCGGACACGACGCCGGGGCCGGATGTTGTCTTTTCCCCCGAGCCGGTGCTTGCAGGTGTTTGGGGGGTTTGGGGCGTTTCAGGGGCCGCCTCCAAATTTCGGGTCTTCCTCCGCGCCTTCTTACGGCGCGGGGGCTCTCCCCCCGCCTCACCGGCAGCCGAGATGGCAGCTGCTGCCGGGGTCGCTTCCCCTTGCGGGGAGGGAGATGGAGTGGTGGCGGGGGGAGGAAAGGCGGTGCCAGCCGCGGCCGCTTGGGTGGGGCTCGTGGCCTTGGAGGCGGGGCAGTTCTTTCTTACGTGCCCCACCTCCTTACAGGCATGGCACCGCACACCCTCCGCGGTCCAGAAGACCCGATAGGCGGTCCCCTCAAAATTAACTGAGAAGGCCCCCTCCAGGCACTCCTCCCGGGCCAAGCGGACGAAAACTTGGCGCCGGAAGGAGTACACGTGGCGGAGGGCCGAGTCTTTGAGGCCAAGCGGGACTGGTGCAACCCCTGACCTGACCTCCCCCAGCTTATTAAGGTGGGGGAGGAGGAGCCCACATGGTATAAAGGGCGGGACATTTGAAATAACAATCTTCTGGGCGGTGGCCTCAAGGGGATCCACCGCCAGAAAAGTCCCGCCCACAGTGAGCCCCTTCTGCAGGGCGAGTCGCACTGCCCGCTCGGACCTCAAGAAAAAGATGGCCCTCCCATACATCTTTGAGGCCGCGACAATGGCTGAGGGGCCGACAACCCCAGCCATAGCCTTAACGCAGGCCTCAATAGTCATCTCAGGGTGAGTGTAGCATTTTACCCCGAGGGCCCTGGTGAGGAGACGGAATGGCGACAGGGCAGCGGGAGCAGCAGGAGCTGCAGAAGCAACCACCCCCGCATAAGTCTTTTTTGTAGGCCCTGCCACCGGTGACAAAGCCGCCTCCACATTAGCCCTCGAGGGCCCGGCCACAGGAGATGTTGAACTGGCTTTAAGGCCAGAGCCACGCCCACCCTGGGAAGGATTGGCCATTTTTTTTTTTTTAAATTATATATATTTTTTAATATATATATTTTTTTTAAATATACAATGTTCCTCCCTAGGGAGGGAGGTAGTAATAACCTCCCCCTTTTGTACAGGAGAGGAGAGGAGGGAGAGGAGTGAAGGACAGGGAGGCACAGGAGGGAAAAGGGAAGAGTCCAGGTGGGTGTCTCCAGTGAAAGGTGGATGTTGGGTGGGGTGTGATGATCTTCTTGCAGGGGGAGGCGATGTCTTCACCAGCCACCGCTGGCCTTACTGGGAAAGGGCTGGGTGGGGCGGGGGGGGTAGCAGAATGGTGGTTTTAACCACACACCCCCCTCTCTTCCTTCCCCAAACCTTCCTGCAGTCTTCTTTCCTCCCCCTACAAAACACAGTCCTTTATTGCCCCCACCTTACACAAACAATAATGTTGGACACCCACCTAGGATGTTGTTTTCAGACACAGTCCTGGCCTCCTGGCCTTCCTGTCCTGTAGCAACAGAAGCTGTTCTTCTTCTCTCCCTCTCTCTCCTTTTGCTCCACACGGGCAGGTCCAGCAGCAGCAGCAAACACCCTCAAGTGCAGGTCCAGCAGCAGCAGCAAACACCCTCAAGTGCAGGGGCAGCAGCAGCAGCAAACACCCTCAAGTGCAGGAGCAGCAGCAGCACACAGCAGAAGCAACAACCCCAAAGGCAGCAGCAGAAACAGTTGAAACACTGAGGAGCAGCAACACCAACACCACACACCTTCTCTCCTCAGTACCAGGAAACCAACTGAATCCACAATTACCTCCACGAGATCATTAGGAAAATGAACTCTTGATAATCTTTTAAATGAAAACCAAATCAACAAAATTGGGATAAATCAGGCACAGCCCCTAATTCAGGTCAGCTGTAAAACCAAGAACAAAGTTTTAAAGGAAACTTACAAACTTTAAATCAAAATGTGATTAAAGGGGTCAACAAAACACCCCAGTCCCCGCGGTGCCCACCGAGCACGGAAGGCCTCGAGAGTGCCAGCAGACACCGCGTGCTCCTTCTCCAGGGACATCCGGCAGCGAACGTAGCCGCGGAAGAGGGACAAACAATCGGGCGGGACTCCCCCGTCGATCGCCCGCTGCCTGGACCTGTTAATGGCCAACTTGGCCAGGCCCAGGAGCAGGTTCACGAGGAGGTCCTCCTCCTTCCCGACCCCCTTCCGCACCGGGTGCCCATAGATCAGGAGCGTGGGGCTGAAGTGCAAACAAAACATCAATAAAAGGTTTTTCAAATAACTAAAAAGGGAGTGCAGCCTACAACACCCTATGTATACATGGTCCACGGACTCCACAAGACCGCAAAAAGGGCACGTGTCCTGAGAGTCCGCGAACCAATGCATCCTCTTATTATAAGGGACTGCTGCATGCAACACCCTCCAACCCAGGTCTCCGATAGAAAGGGGGAGGACACCTCCGTAGAGGGCCTCCCATCGGGGGCTTCCGCCGCCGGACGGCAACAAGGCACGCCAGGGCGTGTCCGGTCGACGGACAAGGGCGAGAAAATGGAAGGTGTGCAGCAGCAGTCCGTACAAAAAGCTCCTCTTTGCCGTGCCAAAAGGCACAGAGGGCATGTCCCCGAGGCGGCTCATATTGCGGGGCACCAGCACCCGAGGGAGGGTTCGGGGCTTGGGGCCAATGTGGAATTCCGTCCGAACAGGGGAACGCTCAGACGGAAGACCACCGCGCACCTGGGCCGCCTCAAGACCCAAAATAACGTCGGGTCCGAGCACGACCGTTCTCAGGTCTTGGATGGCATCGGCTGCGACCTGGACACTCACAGACGCGCGTCGCGCCAACTCCTGCGGGAGCATCCAGCCCAGTCCTCCGCCACCCAGCACGTCCCCGATTCTGGTCACCCCTGCGGCCACAGCCCTCCTCTCCGCCAACCACTGAAAAGGACGGAGGGGCGGATTCCTGAGCAGCGGCTCTCTGACGATAGCCGCTACTCCTGACGGGGGAGAGCTGCGTCGCGAGGCGACCACTTTCCAGACTTTGATCAGGTCCTGGTAAAAGACGGGCAACGCCTGCAAGGAGCCACCGAGGCCCAGCTGTTCTATAAACAGGAGCTGCACGTCATAATTCAGGCCGTGCACCTGACGGAAGAAATACGTCATCAGGGCACACCATCTAGGAGGAGGCTCGACGTAGAGGTATCGCTGCAGGGTCTGAAGGCGGAAAGTCGCCACCTGTGTGCGTAGGCACACTAGCGCCTGACCACCCTCCCTAAGCGGGAGACTCAGAACCTCGGCAGCGACCCAGTGCAATCTTTTGTCCCAGAAGAAGTCGACTAACAATCTCTGGATTCTTGTGACAAAGTCCGGGGGAGGGGTCAAAGTGACCAGCCGATACCACAACATGGCGGCGATCAGCTGGTTTATGACCAGAACTCGACCCCGGTAAGATAGCACTCGGAGCAGTCCTGTCCAGCGCCGCAGGCGAGCGGTGACTTTCGTCTCCAGTTCCTGCCAGTTTGCCGGCCAGGATTCCTCAGCGGGGCAGAGATGGACCCCCAGGTAGAGGAGGCTGGTCCTGCTCCAGGTGAAAGGCCTGAGCTCCTCGGGTAGGGGATCCATCTGCCACTGACCGACCAGGAGTCCAGAACACTTACCCCAGTTGATCCTGGCAGAAGAAGCGGCAGAGTAGACCTCCTGGCACTCGCGCATCCTCCGCAGGTCAGCCGGGTCACTAAACATAAGGAGCACGTCATCGGCGTAAGCCGAAAGGACCACCCCGATGCCCGGCCCGCGCAGAACCAATCCCGACAACCTCCTCCGCAAGAGGCGCAGGAAAGGCTCCACGCAAATAGAATACAACTGGCCAGACAGGGGGCAGCCCTGACGTACCCCTCTCCCAAAGCGAAGGGGCGCCGTCAGGGACCCGTTAACCTTCACTAGACACTCCGCGGCAGTGTACAGAAGTCGGATCCGGGCGACAAAATGCGTCCCGAACCCGAAAGCTCGCAGAGTTCCGAGTAAGTATTCGTGATCCACCCTGTCGAACGCCTTCTCCTGATCGAGAGACAGGAAGGCGCTCGACAGACCAGCCCTCTGGGAATGGTGGATGATGTCCCGGACCAGATGGATGTTATCATAAATGGTTCGGTCCGGGACGGTGTAGGACTGGTCAGGGTGGATCATGTGGTCCAGCACGGTGCCGAGCCGAGAAGACATGGCTCGGGCGAAGATTTTGTAGTCCGTGCTGAGGAGGGAGACCGGGCGCCAGTTTTGAAGAAGGCGGAGATCCCCCTTCTTCGGTAGCAGGGCAATCACGGCCCTGCGCCACGAAAGGGGCATCTCCCCGGTAGCAATGCTCTCCCCCAGGACCCCCGCGAAGTCGCTCCCCATGACGTCCCAGAACGCCCTGAAGAACTCCACGGTCAGCCCGTCTAGTCCCGGGGTTTTGCCCCTAGAAAGACCGTCGAGTGCGCCGGTCAGCTCCCCCAGACTTATAGGGGAGTCGAGCTTTCCGGCGCACTCCGGGCCGACCTGCGGCAGGTCCTCCCACAAAACTCTGCAAGCTTCCTCACTGGACGGATCCGGAGAGAAAAGGGCAGTGTAGTAATCTCGGGCAATGGCCCTGATGCCCTCCGGATCCGAGACAAGTGATCCGTCGTCGGCCAGCAGCGTAAAGAGCTGCTTACGGACCCCGTGCCTTTTTTCCAGTGAGTAGAAGAAGGGAGAGCCACGGTCCATCTCCTTAAGGAAACAGATCCGCGACCTCACGAACGCGCCCCGAGACCCGACCAGTTGCAGGTCCCGCAGCGCGCCCTTCTTCTCATCGTACACCGACCGCAGGGCCGGGTCCGCGTCGGGCTGACGGAGACGTGCCTCCAGGTCGAGCACCTCCTTCTCCAACTCCTCGACCCTGGATTTGCGTCTCTTTGTCGACCCCTTCGCGTACTCTTGACAGAAAACTCGGACGTGAGTCTTGCCCACGTCCCACCATAGCCTCAAGGAGGGGAAGCCTCCCCGCTTCCTTCTCCAGCCGGCCCAGAAGCGACGGAACGAGTCCAGGAACCGCTGGTCTTCCAACAACAGGTTATTAAAATGCCAGTACGCGGACCCCGTCCGAGCGCAGAACGAAGTGAGCTCCGCCCACACCAGACGGTGGTCCGTGCACGGAACCTGCTGTATAGAAGCAGCCGGAACGCAGGACACGTACGCCTTCGAAACGTAAAGGCGGTCGAGTCTGGACGCTCCGACTCCAGGTGACACAAAGGTGAACACGCTGGAGTCAGGATGGAGATTTCGCCAGACGTCCACTAAGTCGAAGGACCTGACCAGGTCCCGCAACTTACTCACACCTCGCGTGCAGTGCGGGGTACCGTGACGGTCCCGGACCCCGAGGGTGCAATTGAAATCCCCCCCGAGGACGATGCACTCGCCAGCGTCGATGGAGCCGAGATGAGTGGACACTTCTTCAAAGAAGCTCGCTTGCTGCTGCGTGCCCAGGGGAGCGTACACATTCACAAAGTGAAGCACCGCCCCCCCCAGACGCACAGTCAGGTGCAGCAACCGGCCTGGCACCGGCTCCTTGACCCCCAAGATCTCCGGCTGAAAATGCGGGGCCAACAAGATAGCCACCCCGCCAGAATTGGAGGCTAGGTGACTCATGTAGACCCCCCCTCGCCATTCCAGGAGCCACGTGGCTTCGTCTCCCGGAACGGTATGGGTTTCTTGCAGGAAGCACAACGCATACTTCCCGTCCCTGAGGACCGAGAAGTTCTGGAACCTGCGCTGTGCGCCCCTGCTGCCGCGGATGTTGAGGCTGGCTATAGTG
The DNA here is from genome assembly GCF_017639515.1 of Carcharodon carcharias. Classification (NCBI taxonomy): domain Eukaryota; kingdom Metazoa; phylum Chordata; class Chondrichthyes; order Lamniformes; family Lamnidae; genus Carcharodon; species Carcharodon carcharias. The sequence continues at coordinate 2,235,862 of NC_054500.1, forward strand.
GTCTTCATTGTCAAAGGTACATCAAACCTTCACCTTAAGTCATTTAAAAAGAAGAAGAGGACTTTTTAGTCCTTCCTCTCCTTCAGGAGCCCAGCGAGAAACGTTTGGACCCTCCGCCGCGCGTTCCTATCCAACTCAGGAGACTTGAGAGCCTCGCGAGTGGACCAGAACACCAGCGGAAACGAATGCCACCGGTCCAAGGCCAACTGAACCCTGTCTCGGCGACCGCGGTGCCCCGACAAAAAGTCCCGGAGTTCCCTTGGGGGGATGAGGGGGGAGTCAGTAGAGGGCACCAGGGGATCCACCGCCTCGCTTGAGAGCGACTCCGCGTAATCCCCAACGCTCACCACCGACACCTCGTCCTCCTCCGGGTCGTCGCCTCCAGCTTCCGACCCCTCCCCCACATTGAGTATAGGGGCTGAGTCGGAGCTGCCAGCTGGCTCTATCTGTGCCTCGATCCCACCCCCAGGATCAAGGCCAGAGGAGTCCTCTCTGGTCTCCTCTAAACTTTTTGGGCCAGAGGGCAGCGGCAGTTCTGATGCCCGCTCTCCTCCCGGCACCGGGTCGTCCGGGGAGCTCAGGACAAGCTCCTGACCTAAACATAGGACGCCCGGTGTCAAGGTTTGGGAGGGAGCGGGAAGGCCCTCCTTTTCGCCGCCACCCAATGACGCATTTATATTTTTTAAATTTTCAAAGTTGCAGTCCCCCGACGAGCCAGAAGGTACCTCAGGGGTGTTAAGTGCACTGGAGATGGACACCACCTCAAGGGAGATGCCCTCAGTGACCTCCGAGGGGTCCTGTTCAGGGGACTGCAGCAGACTGGTAGGGGGAACAGTGGTAGGGGTAGGAGTTTCGGGTTCCCCCAGAGGGCAGGGCGAGGTTTTACTGGGTGGAGACGCCACCACCTCTTCATCAGGGGAAGGGACACGCCCAACTTCTTCAGTTTGGGCGTCGCCCACTTCCTCCTCCGAAGCGTGACGTCTCTTCCGGGTCAGGCTGGGGGCTAGGGAGACCTCCATTTCCGAGGCCCCCTCCTCCTTGTCCAGCCCTCCCGGACACTCCACCCTCTGGGTTTTTGATGTTTGTTTCCCCGGCTCGGGGTCCCGCGTCTTTTCCCCGCCGGCCCCGGGAGCACGCGCAGGGACGACGCCGGGCCCAGCACTTGGCGCCTTAGCGCCCACGGACCCGGGAGCACACGCGGACACGACGCCGGGGCCGGATGTTGTCTTTTCCCCCGAGCCGGTGCTTGCAGGTGTTTGGGGGGTTTGGGGCGTTTCAGGGGCCGCCTCCAAATTTCGGGTCTTCCTCCGCGCCTTCTTACGGCGCGGGGGCTCTCCCCCCGCCTCACCGGCAGCCGAGATGGCAGCTGCTGCCGGGGTCGCTTCCCCTTGCGGGGAGGGAGATGGAGTGGTGGCGGGGGGAGGAAAGGCGGTGCCAGCCGCGGCCGCTTGGGTGGGGCTCGTGGCCTTGGAGGCGGGGCAGTTCTTTCTTACGTGCCCCACCTCCTTACAGGCATGGCACCGCACACCCTCCGCGGTCCAGAAGACCCGATAGGCGGTCCCCTCAAAATTAACTGAGAAGGCCCCCTCCAGGCACTCCTCCCGGGCCAAGCGGACGAAAACTTGGCGCCGGAAGGAGTACACGTGGCGGAGGGCCGAGTCTTTGAGGCCAAGCGGGACTGGTGCAACCCCTGACCTGACCTCCCCCAGCTTATTAAGGTGGGGGAGGAGGAGCCCACATGGTATAAAGGGCGGGACATTTGAAATAACAATCTTCTGGGCGGTGGCCTCAAGGGGATCCACCGCCAGAAAAGTCCCGCCCACAGTGAGCCCCTTCTGCAGGGCGAGTCGCACTGCCCGCTCGGACCTCAAGAAAAAGATGGCCCTCCCATACATCTTTGAGGCCGCGACAATGGCTGAGGGGCCGACAACCCCAGCCATAGCCTTAACGCAGGCCTCAATAGTCATCTCAGGGTGAGTGTAGCATTTTACCCCGAGGGCCCTGGTGAGGAGACGGAATGGCGACAGGGCAGCGGGAGCAGCAGGAGCTGCAGAAGCAACCACCCCCGCATAAGTCTTTTTTGTAGGCCCTGCCACCGGTGACAAAGCCGCCTCCACATTAGCCCTCGAGGGCCCGGCCACAGGAGATGTTGAACTGGCTTTAAGGCCAGAGCCACGCCCACCCTGGGAAGGATTGGCCATTTTTTTTTTTTTAAATTATATATATTTTTTAATATATATATTTTTTTTAAATATACAATGTTCCTCCCTAGGGAGGGAGGTAGTAATAACCTCCCCCTTTTGTACAGGAGAGGAGAGGAGGGAGAGGAGTGAAGGACAGGGAGGCACAGGAGGGAAAAGGGAAGAGTCCAGGTGGGTGTCTCCAGTGAAAGGTGGATGTTGGGTGGGGTGTGATGATCTTCTTGCAGGGGGAGGCGATGTCTTCACCAGCCACCGCTGGCCTTACTGGGAAAGGGCTGGGTGGGGCGGGGGGGGTAGCAGAATGGTGGTTTTAACCACACACCCCCCTCTCTTCCTTCCCCAAACCTTCCTGCAGTCTTCTTTCCTCCCCCTACAAAACACAGTCCTTTATTGCCCCCACCTTACACAAACAATAATGTTGGACACCCACCTAGGATGTTGTTTTCAGACACAGTCCTGGCCTCCTGGCCTTCCTGTCCTGTAGCAACAGAAGCTGTTCTTCTTCTCTCCCTCTCTCTCCTTTTGCTCCACACGGGCAGGTCCAGCAGCAGCAGCAAACACCCTCAAGTGCAGGTCCAGCAGCAGCAGCAAACACCCTCAAGTGCAGGGGCAGCAGCAGCAGCAAACACCCTCAAGTGCAGGAGCAGCAGCAGCACACAGCAGAAGCAACAACCCCAAAGGCAGCAGCAGAAACAGTTGAAACACTGAGGAGCAGCAACACCAACACCACACACCTTCTCTCCTCAGTACCAGGAAACCAACTGAATCCACAATTACCTCCACGAGATCATTAGGAAAATGAACTCTTGATAATCTTTTAAATGAAAACCAAATCAACAAAATTGGGATAAATCAGGCACAGCCCCTAATTCAGGTCAGCTGTAAAACCAAGAACAAAGTTTTAAAGGAAACTTACAAACTTTAAATCAAAATGTGATTAAAGGGGTCAACAAAACACCCCAGTCCCCGCGGTGCCCACCGAGCACGGAAGGCCTCGAGAGTGCCAGCAGACACCGCGTGCTCCTTCTCCAGGGACATCCGGCAGCGAACGTAGCCGCGGAAGAGGGACAAACAATCGGGCGGGACTCCCCCGTCGATCGCCCGCTGCCTGGACCTGTTAATGGCCAACTTGGCCAGGCCCAGGAGCAGGTTCACGAGGAGGTCCTCCTCCTTCCCGACCCCCTTCCGCACCGGGTGCCCATAGATCAGGAGCGTGGGGCTGAAGTGCAAACAAAACATCAATAAAAGGTTTTTCAAATAACTAAAAAGGGAGTGCAGCCTACAACACCCTATGTATACATGGTCCACGGACTCCACAAGACCGCAAAAAGGGCACGTGTCCTGAGAGTCCGCGAACCAATGCATCCTCTTATTATAAGGGACTGCTGCATGCAACACCCTCCAACCCAGGTCTCCGATAGAAAGGGGGAGGACACCTCCGTAGAGGGCCTCCCATCGGGGGCTTCCGCCGCCGGACGGCAACAAGGCACGCCAGGGCGTGTCCGGTCGACGGACAAGGGCGAGAAAATGGAAGGTGTGCAGCAGCAGTCCGTACAAAAAGCTCCTCTTTGCCGTGCCAAAAGGCACAGAGGGCATGTCCCCGAGGCGGCTCATATTGCGGGGCACCAGCACCCGAGGGAGGGTTCGGGGCTTGGGGCCAATGTGGAATTCCGTCCGAACAGGGGAACGCTCAGACGGAAGACCACCGCGCACCTGGGCCGCCTCAAGACCCAAAATAACGTCGGGTCCGAGCACGACCGTTCTCAGGTCTTGGATGGCATCGGCTGCGACCTGGACACTCACAGACGCGCGTCGCGCCAACTCCTGCGGGAGCATCCAGCCCAGTCCTCCGCCACCCAGCACGTCCCCGATTCTGGTCACCCCTGCGGCCACAGCCCTCCTCTCCGCCAACCACTGAAAAGGACGGAGGGGCGGATTCCTGAGCAGCGGCTCTCTGACGATAGCCGCTACTCCTGACGGGGGAGAGCTGCGTCGCGAGGCGACCACTTTCCAGACTTTGATCAGGTCCTGGTAAAAGACGGGCAACGCCTGCAAGGAGCCACCGAGGCCCAGCTGTTCTATAAACAGGAGCTGCACGTCATAATTCAGGCCGTGCACCTGACGGAAGAAATACGTCATCAGGGCACACCATCTAGGAGGAGGCTCGACGTAGAGGTATCGCTGCAGGGTCTGAAGGCGGAAAGTCGCCACCTGTGTGCGTAGGCACACTAGCGCCTGACCACCCTCCCTAAGCGGGAGACTCAGAACCTCGGCAGCGACCCAGTGCAATCTTTTGTCCCAGAAGAAGTCGACTAACAATCTCTGGATTCTTGTGACAAAGTCCGGGGGAGGGGTCAAAGTGACCAGCCGATACCACAACATGGCGGCGATCAGCTGGTTTATGACCAGAACTCGACCCCGGTAAGATAGCACTCGGAGCAGTCCTGTCCAGCGCCGCAGGCGAGCGGTGACTTTCGTCTCCAGTTCCTGCCAGTTTGCCGGCCAGGATTCCTCAGCGGGGCAGAGATGGACCCCCAGGTAGAGGAGGCTGGTCCTGCTCCAGGTGAAAGGCCTGAGCTCCTCGGGTAGGGGATCCATCTGCCACTGACCGACCAGGAGTCCAGAACACTTACCCCAGTTGATCCTGGCAGAAGAAGCGGCAGAGTAGACCTCCTGGCACTCGCGCATCCTCCGCAGGTCAGCCGGGTCACTAAACATAAGGAGCACGTCATCGGCGTAAGCCGAAAGGACCACCCCGATGCCCGGCCCGCGCAGAACCAATCCCGACAACCTCCTCCGCAAGAGGCGCAGGAAAGGCTCCACGCAAATAGAATACAACTGGCCAGACAGGGGGCAGCCCTGACGTACCCCTCTCCCAAAGCGAAGGGGCGCCGTCAGGGACCCGTTAACCTTCACTAGACACTCCGCGGCAGTGTACAGAAGTCGGATCCGGGCGACAAAATGCGTCCCGAACCCGAAAGCTCGCAGAGTTCCGAGTAAGTATTCGTGATCCACCCTGTCGAACGCCTTCTCCTGATCGAGAGACAGGAAGGCGCTCGACAGACCAGCCCTCTGGGAATGGTGGATGATGTCCCGGACCAGATGGATGTTATCATAAATGGTTCGGTCCGGGACGGTGTAGGACTGGTCAGGGTGGATCATGTGGTCCAGCACGGTGCCGAGCCGAGAAGACATGGCTCGGGCGAAGATTTTGTAGTCCGTGCTGAGGAGGGAGACCGGGCGCCAGTTTTGAAGAAGGCGGAGATCCCCCTTCTTCGGTAGCAGGGCAATCACGGCCCTGCGCCACGAAAGGGGCATCTCCCCGGTAGCAATGCTCTCCCCCAGGACCCCCGCGAAGTCGCTCCCCATGACGTCCCAGAACGCCCTGAAGAACTCCACGGTCAGCCCGTCTAGTCCCGGGGTTTTGCCCCTAGAAAGACCGTCGAGTGCGCCGGTCAGCTCCCCCAGACTTATAGGGGAGTCGAGCTTTCCGGCGCACTCCGGGCCGACCTGCGGCAGGTCCTCCCACAAAACTCTGCAAGCTTCCTCACTGGACGGATCCGGAGAGAAAAGGGCAGTGTAGTAATCTCGGGCAATGGCCCTGATGCCCTCCGGATCCGAGACAAGTGATCCGTCGTCGGCCAGCAGCGTAAAGAGCTGCTTACGGACCCCGTGCCTTTTTTCCAGTGAGTAGAAGAAGGGAGAGCCACGGTCCATCTCCTTAAGGAAACAGATCCGCGACCTCACGAACGCGCCCCGAGACCCGACCAGTTGCAGGTCCCGCAGCGCGCCCTTCTTCTCATCGTACACCGACCGCAGGGCCGGGTCCGCGTCGGGCTGACGGAGACGTGCCTCCAGGTCGAGCACCTCCTTCTCCAACTCCTCGACCCTGGATTTGCGTCTCTTTGTCGACCCCTTCGCGTACTCTTGACAGAAAACTCGGACGTGAGTCTTGCCCACGTCCCACCATAGCCTCAAGGAGGGGAAGCCTCCCCGCTTCCTTCTCCAGCCGGCCCAGAAGCGACGGAACGAGTCCAGGAACCGCTGGTCTTCCAACAACAGGTTATTAAAATGCCAGTACGCGGACCCCGTCCGAGCGCAGAACGAAGTGAGCTCCGCCCACACCAGACGGTGGTCCGTGCACGGAACCTGCTGTATAGAAGCAGCCGGAACGCAGGACACGTACGCCTTCGAAACGTAAAGGCGGTCGAGTCTGGACGCTCCGACTCCAGGTGACACAAAGGTGAACACGCTGGAGTCAGGATGGAGATTTCGCCAGACGTCCACTAAGTCGAAGGACCTGACCAGGTCCCGCAACTTACTCACACCTCGCGTGCAGTGCGGGGTACCGTGACGGTCCCGGACCCCGAGGGTGCAATTGAAATCCCCCCCGAGGACGATGCACTCGCCAGCGTCGATGGAGCCGAGATGAGTGGACACTTCTTCAAAGAAGCTCGCTTGCTGCTGCGTGCCCAGGGGAGCGTACACATTCACAAAGTGAAGCACCGCCCCCCCCAGACGCACAGTCAGGTGCAGCAACCGGCCTGGCACTGGCTCCTTGACCCCCAAGATCTCCGGCTGAAAATGCGGGGCCAACAAGATAGCCACCCCGCCAGAATTGGAGGCTAGGTGACTCATGTAGACCCCCCCTCGCCACTCCAGGAGCCACGTGGCTTCGTCTCCCGGAACGGTATGGGTTTCTTGCAGGAAGCACAACGCGTACTTCCCGTCCCTGAGGACCGAGAAGTTCTGGAACCTGCGCTGTGCGGCCCTGCTGCCACGGATGTTGAGGCTGGCTATAGTCGTCTTCATTGTCAAAGGTACATCAAACCTTCACCTTAAGTCATTAAAAAGAAGAAGAGGACTTTTTAGTCCTTCCTCTCCTTCAGGAGCCCAGCGAGAAACGTTTGGACCCTCCGCCGCGCGTTCCTATCCAACTCAGGAGACTTGAGAGCCTCGCGAGTGGACCAGAACACCAGCGGAAAAGAATGCCACCGGTCCAAGGCCAACTGAACCCTGTCTCGGCGACCGCGATGACTCGCCAAAAAGTCCCGGAGTTCCCTTGGGGGGATGAGGGGGGAGTCAGTGGAGGGCACCAGGGGATCCACCGCCTCGCTTGAGAGCGACTCAGCGTAATCTCCAGCGCTCACCACGGACACCCCGTCCTCCTCCAGGTCGTCGCCTCCAGCTTCCGACCCCTCCCCCACATTGAGTATAGGGGCTGAGTCGGAGCTGCCAGCTGGCTCTATCTGTGCCTCGATCCCACCCCCAGGATCAAGGCCAGAGGAGTCCTCTCTGGTCTCCTCTAAAGGTTTTGGGTCAGAGGGCAGCGGCAGTTCTGATGCCCGCTCTCCTCCCGGCACCGGGTCGTCCGGGGAGCTCAGGACAAGCTCCTGACCTAAAACTAGGACGCCCGGTGCTAAGGTTTGGGAGGGAGCGGGAAGGCCTTCCTTTTCGCCGCCACCCAATGACCCGTTGACATTTTTTAAATTTTGAAAGTTGCAGTCCCCCGATGAGCCAGAAGGTACCTCGGGGGTATCGAGGGTCTCTGAGTCGGGCACCACCTCAAGGGAGGTGCCTTCAGTGACCCCCGAGGGGCCCTGTTCAGGGGACTGCAGCAGGTTGACAGGGGTAATAGTGGTGGGAGTCGGTGCAGGGGTTTTGAGTTCCCCCAGAGGACAGGGCGAGATTTTACTTGGTGGAGACGCCACCACCTCTTCATCGGGGGAAGGGACACACCCAACTTCTTCAGTTTGGGCATCACCCACCTCCTCCTCCGAAGTGTGACGTCTCTTCCGGGTCAGGCTGGGGGCTAGGGAGACCTCCATTTCCGAGGCCCCCTCCTCCTTGTCCAGCCCTCCCGGACACTCCACCCTCTGGGTTTTGGGTGTTAGATACCCCGGCTCGGGGTCCCGCGTCCCTTCCCCGCCGGCCCCGGGAGCACGCGCAGGGACGACGCCGGGCCCAGCACTCGGCGCCTTAGCACCCACGGGCCCGGGAGCACACGCGGACACGACGCCGGGGCCGGATGTTGTCTTTTCCCCCGAGCCGGTGCTTGCAGGTGTTTGGGGGGTTTGGGGCGTTTCAGGGGCCGCCTCCAAATTTCGGGTCTTCCTCCGCGCCTTCTTACGGCGCGGGGGCTCTCCCCCCGCCTCACCGGCAGCCGAGATGGCAGCTGCTGCCGGGGTCGCTTCCCCTTGCGGGGAGGGAGATGGAGTGGTGGCGGGGGGAGGAAGGGCGGTGCCAGCCGCGGCCGCTTGGGTGGGGCTCGTGGCCTTGGAGGCGGGGCAGTTCTTTCTTACGTGCCCCACCTCCTTACAGGCATGGCACCGCACACCCTCCGCGGTCCAGAAGACCCGATAGGCGGTCCCCTCAAAATTAACTGAGAAGGCCCCCTCCAGGCACTCCTCCCGGGCCAAGCGGACGAAAACTTGGCGCCGGAAGGAGTACACGTGGCGGAGGGCCGAGTCTTTGAGGCCAAGCGGGACTGGTGCAACCCCTGACCTGACCTCCCCCAGCTTATTAAGGTGGGGGAGGAGGAGCCCACATGGTATAAAGGGCGGGACATTTGAAATAACAATCTTCTGGGCGGTGGCCTCAAGGGGATCCACCGCCAGAAAAGTCCCGCCCACAGTGAGCCCCTTCTGCAGGGCGAGTCGCACTGCCCGCTCGGACCTCAAGAAAAAGATGGCCCTCCCATACATCTTTGAGGCCGCGACAATGGCTGAGGGGCCGACAACCCCAGCCATAGCCTTAACGCAGGCCTCAATAGTCATCTCAGGGTGAGTGTAGCATTTTACCCCGAGGGCCCTGGTGAGGAGACGGAATGGCGACAGGGCAGCGGGAGCAGCAGGAGCTGCAGAAGCAACCACCCCCGCATAAGTCTTTTTTGTAGGCCCTGCCACCGGTGACAAAGCCGCCTCCACATTAGCCCTCGAGGGCCCGGCCACAGGAGATGTTGAACTGGCTTTAAGGCCAGAGCCACGCCCACCCTGGGAAGGATTGGCCATTTTTTTTTTAAATTATATATATTTTTTAATATATATATTTTTTTTAAATATACAATGTTCCTCCCTAGGGAGGGAGGTAGTAATAACCTCCCCCTTTTGTACAGGAGAGGAGAGGAGGGAGAGGAGTGAAGGACAGGGAGGCACAGGAGGGAAAAGGGAAGAGTCCAGGTGGGTGTCTCCAGTGAAAGGTGGATGTTGGGTGGGGTGTGATGATCTTCTTGCAGGGGGAGGCGATGTCTTCACCAGCCACCGCTGGCCTTACTGGGAAAGGGCTGGGTGGGGCGGGGGGGGTAGCAGAATGGTGGTTTTAACCACACACCCCCCTCTCTTCCTTCCCCAAACCTTCCTGCAGTCTTCTTTCCTCCCCCTACAAAACACAGTCCTTTATTGCCCCCACCTTACACAAACAATAATGTTGGACACCCACCTAGGATGTTGTTTTCAGACACAGTCCTGGCCTCCTGGCCTTCCTGTCCTGTAGCAACAGAAGCTGTTCTTCTTCTCTCCCTCTCTCTCCTTTTGCTCCACACGGGCAGGTCCAGCAGCAGCAGCAAACACCCTCAAGTGCAGGTCCAGCAGCAGCAGCAAACACCCTCAAGTGCAGGGGCAGCAGCAGCAGCAAACACCCTCAAGTGCAGGAGCAGCAGCAGCACACAGCAGAAGCAACAACCCCAAAGGCAGCAGCAGAAACAGTTGAAACACTGAGGAGCAGCAACACCAACACCACACACCTTCTCTCCTCAGTACCAGGAAACCAACTGAATCCACAATTACCTCCACGAGATCATTAGGAAAATGAACTCTTGATAATCTTTTAAATGAAAACCAAATCAACAAAATTGGGATAAATCAGGCACAGCCCCTAATTCAGGTCAGCTGTAAAACCAAGAACAAAGTTTTAAAGGAAACTTACAAACTTTAAATCAAAATGTGATTAAAGGGGTCAACAAAACACCCCAGTCCCCGCGGTGCCCACCGAGCACGGAAGGCCTCGAGAGTGCCAGCAGACACCGCGTGCTCCTTCTCCAGGGACATCCGGCAGCGAACGTAGCCGCGGAAGAGGGACAAACAATCGGGCGGGACTCCCCCGTCGATCGCCCGCTGCCTGGACCTGTTAATGGCCAACTTGGCCAGGCCCAGGAGCAGGTTCACGAGGAGGTCCTCCTCCTTCCCGACCCCCTTCCGCACCGGGTGCCCATAGATCAGGAGCGTGGGGCTGAAGTGCAAACAAAACATCAATAAAAGGTTTTTCAAATAACTAAAAAGGGAGTGCAGCCTACAACACCCTATGTATACATGGTCCACGGACTCCACAAGACCGCAAAAAGGGCACGTGTCCTGAGAGTCCGCGAACCAATGCATCCTCTTATTATAAGGGACTGCTGCATGCAACACCCTCCAACCCAGGTCTCCGATAGAAAGGGGGAGGACACCTCCGTAGAGGGCCTCCCATCGGGGGCTTCCGCCGCCGGACGGCAACAAGGCACGCCAGGGCGTGTCCGGTCGACGGACAAGGGCGAGAAAATGGAAGGTGTGCAGCAGCAGTCCGTACAAAAAGCTCCTCTTTGCCGTGCCAAAAGGCACAGAGGGCATGTCCCCGAGGCGGCTCATATTGCGGGGCACCAGCACCCGAGGGAGGGTTCGGGGCTTGGGGCCAATATGGAATTCCGTCCGAACAGGGGAACGCTCAGACGGAAGACCACCGCGCACCTGGGCCGCCTCAAGACCCAAAATAACGTCGGGTCCGAGCACGACCGTTCTCAGGTCTTGGATGGCATCGGCTGCGACCTGGACACTCACAGACGCGCGTCGCGCCAACTCCTGCGGGAGCATCCAGCCCAGTCCTCCGCCACCCAGCACGTCCCCGATTCTGGTCACCCCTGCGGCCACAGCCCTCCTCTCCGCCAACCACTGAAAAGGACGGAGGGGCGGATTCCTGAGCAGCGGCTCTCTGACGATAGCCGCTACTCCTGACGGGGGAGAGCTGCGTCGCGAGGCGACCACTTTCCAGACTTTGATCAGGTCCTGGTAAAAGACGGGCAACGCCTGCAAGGAGCCACCGAGGCCCAGCTGTTCTATAAACAGGAGCTGCACGTCATAATTCAGGCCGTGCACCTGACGGAAGAAATACGTCATCAGGGCACACCATCTAGGAGGAGGCTCGACGTAGAGGTATCGCTGCAGGGTCTGAAGGCGGAAAGTCGCCACCTGTGTGCGTAGGCACACTAGCGCCTGACCACCCTCCCTAAGCGGGAGACTCAGAACCTCGGCAGCGACCCAGTGCAATCTTTTGTCCCAGAAGAAGTCGACTAACAATCTCTGGATTCTTGTGACAAAGTCCGGGGGAGGGGTCAAAGTGACCAGCCGATACCACAACATGGCGGCGATCAGCTGGTTTATGACCAGAACTCGACCCCGGTAAGATAGCACTCGGAGCAGTCCTGTCCAGCGCCGCAGGCGAGCGGTGACTTTCGTCTCCAGTTCCTGCCAGTTTGCCGGCCAGGATTCCTCAGCGGGGCAGAGATGGACCCCCAGGTAGAGGAGGCTGGTCCTGCTCCAGGTGAAAGGCCTGAGCTCCTCGGGTAGGGGATCCATCTGCCACTGACCGACCAGGAGTCCAGAACACTTACCCCAGTTGATCCTGGCAGAAGAAGCGGCAGAGTAGACCTCCTGGCACTCGCGCATCCTCCGCAGGTCAGCCGGGTCACTAAACATAAGGAGCACGTCATCGGCGTAAGCCGAAAGGACCACCCCGATGCCCGGCCCGCGCAGAACCAATCCCGACAACCTCCTCCGCAAGAGGCGCAGGAAAGGCTCCACGCAAATAGAATACAACTGGCCAGACAGGGGGCAGCCCTGACGTACCCCTCTCCCAAAGCGAAGGGGCGCCGTCAGGGACCCGTTAACCTTCACTAGACACTCCGCGGCAGTGTACAGAAGTCGGATCCGGGCGACAAAATGCGTCCCGAACCCGAAAGCTCGCAGAGTTCCGAGTAAGTATTCGTGATCCACCCTGTCGAACGCCTTCTCCTGATCGAGAGACAGGAAGGCGCTCGACAGACCAGCCCTCTGGGAATGGTGGATGATGTCCCGGACCAGATGGATGTTATCATAAATGGTTCGGTCCGGGACGGTGTAGGACTGGTCAGGGTGGATCATGTGGTCCAGCACGGTGCCGAGCCGAGAAGACATGGCTCGGGCGAAGATTTTGTAGTCCGTGCTGAGGAGGGAGACCGGGCGCCAGTTTTGAAGAAGGCGGAGATCCCCCTTCTTCGGTAGCAGGGCAATCACGGCCCTGCGCCACGAAAGGGGCATCTCCCCGGTAGCAATGCTCTCCCCCAGGACCCCCGCGAAGTCGCTCCCCATGACGTCCCAGAACGCCCTGAAGAACTCCACGGTCAGCCCGTCTAGTCCCGGGGTTTTGCCCCTAGAAAGACCGTCGAGTGCGCCGGTCAGCTCCCCCAGACTTATAGGGGAGTCGAGCTTTCCGGCGCACTCCGGGCCGACCTGCGGCAGGTCCTCCCACAAAACTCTGCAAGCTTCCTCACTGGACGGATCCGGAGAGAAAAGGGCAGTGTAGTAATCTCGGGCAATGGCCCTGATGCCCTCCGGATCCGAGACAAGTGATCCGTCGTCGGCCAGCAGCGTAAAGAGCTGCTTACGGACCCCGTGCCTTTTTTCCAGTGAGTAGAAGAAGGGAGAGCCACGGTCCATCTCCTTAAGGAAACAGATCCGCGACCTCACGAACGCGCCCCGAGACCCGACCAGTTGCAGGTCCCGCAGCGCGCCCTTCTTCTCATCGTACACCGACCGCAGGGCCGGGTCCGCGTCGGGCTGACGGAGACGTGCCTCCAGGTCGAGCACCTCCTTCTCCAACTCCTCGACCCTGGATTTGCGTCTCTTTGTCGACCCCTTCGCGTACTCTTGACAGAAAACTCGGACGTGAGTCTTGCCCACGTCCCACCATAGCCTCAAGGAGGGGAAGCCTCCCCGCTTCCTTCTCCAGCCGGCCCAGAAGCGACGGAACGAGTCCAGGAACCGCTGGTCTTCCAACAACAGGTTATTAAAATGCCAGTACGCGGACCCCGTCCGAGCGCAGAACGAAGTGAGCTCCGCCCACACCAGACGGTGGTCCGTGCACGGAACCTGCTGTATAGAAGCAGCCGGAACGCAGGACACGTACGCCTTCGAAACGTAAAGGCGGTCGAGTCTGGACGCTCCGACTCCAGGTGACACAAAGGTGAACACGCTGGAGTCAGGATGGAGATTTCGCCAGACGTCCACTAAGTCGAAGGACCTGACCAGGTCCCGCAACTTACTCACACCTCGCGTGCAGTGCGGGGTACCGTGACGGTCCCGGACCCCGAGGGTGCAATTGAAATCCCCCCCGAGGACGATGCACTCGCCAGCGTCGATGGAGCCGAGATGAGTGGACACTTCTTCAAAGAAGCTCGCTTGCTGCTGCGTGCCCAGGGGAGCGTACACATTCACAAAGTGAAGCACCGCCCCCCCCAGACGCACAGTCAGGTGCAGCAACCGGCCTGGCACCGGCTCCTTGACCCCCAAGATCTCCGGCTGAAAATGCGGGGCCAACAAGATAGCCACCCCGCCAGAATTGGAGGCTAGGTGACTCATGTAGACCCCCCCTCGCCATTCCAGGAGCCACGTGGCTTCGTCTCCCGGAACGGTATGGGTTTCTTGCAGGAAGCACAACGCATACTTCCCGTCCCTGAGGACCGAGAAGTTCTGGAACCTGCGCTGTGCGCCCCTGCTGCCGCGGATGTTGAGGCTGGCTATAGTGGTCTTCATTGTCAAAGGTACATCAAACCTTCACCTTAAGTCATTTAAAAAGAAGAAGAGGACTTTTTAGTCCTTCCTCTCCTTCAGGAGCCCAGCGAGAAACGTTTGGACCCTCCGCCGCGCGTTCCTATCCAACTCAGGAGACTTGAGAGCCTCGCGAGTGGACCAGAACACCAGCGGAAACGAATGCCACCGGTCCAAGGCCAACTGAACCCTGTCTCGGCGACCGCGGTGCCCCGACAAAAAGTCCCGGAGTTCCCTTGGGGGGATGAGGGGGGAGTCAGTAGAGGGCACCAGGGGATCCACCGCCTCGCTTGAGAGCGACTCCGCGTAATCCCCAACGCTCACCACCGACACCTCGTCCTCCTCCGGGTCGTCGCCTCCAGCTTCCGACCCCTCCCCCACATTGAGTATAGGGGCTGAGTCGGAGCTGCCAGCTGGCTCTATCTGTGCCTCGATCCCACCCCCAGGATCAAGGCCAGAGGAGTCCTCTCTGGTCTCCTCTAAACTTTTTGGGCCAGAGGGCAGCGGCAGTTCTGATGCCCGCTCTCCTCCCGGCACCGGGTCGTCCGGGGAGCTCAGGACAAGCTCCTGACCTAAACATAGGACGCCCGGTGTCAAGGTTTGGGAGGGAGCGGGAAGGCCCTCCTTTTCGCCGCCACCCAATGACGCATTTATATTTTTTAAATTTTCAAAGTTGCAGTCCCCCGACGAGCCAGAAGGTACCTCAGGGGTGTTAAGTGCACTGGAGATGGACACCACCTCAAGGGAGATGCCCTCAGTGACCTCCGAGGGGTCCTGTTCAGGGGACTGCAGCAGACTGGTAGGGGGAACAGTGGTAGGGGTAGGAGTTTCGGGTTCCCCCAGAGGGCAGGGCGAGGTTTTACTGGGTGGAGACGCCACCACCTCTTCATCAGGGGAAGGGACACGCCCAACTTCTTCAGTTTGGGCGTCGCCCACTTCCTCCTCCGAAGCGTGACGTCTCTTCCGGGTCAGGCTGGGGGCTAGGGAGACCTCCATTTCCGAGGCCCCCTCCTCCTTGTCCAGCCCTCCCGGACACTCCACCCTCTGGGTTTTTGATGTTTGTTTCCCCGGCTCGGGGTCCCGCGTCTTTTCCCCGCCGGCCCCGGGAGCACGCGCAGGGACGACGCCGGGCCCAGCACTTGGCGCCTTAGCGCCCACGGACCCGGGAGCACACGCGGACACGACGCCGGGGCCGGATGTTGTCTTTTCCCCCGAGCCGGTGCTTGCAGGTGTTTGGGGGGTTTGGGGCGTTTCAGGGGCCGCCTCCAAATTTCGGGTCTTCCTCCGCGCCTTCTTACGGCGCGGGGGCTCTCCCCCCGCCTCACCGGCAGCCGAGATGGCAGCTGCTGCCGGGGTCGCTTCCCCTTGCGGGGAGGGAGATGGAGTGGTGGCGGGGGGAGGAAAGGCGGTGCCAGCCGCGGCCGCTTGGGTGGGGCTCGTGGCCTTGGAGGCGGGGCAGTTCTTTCTTACGTGCCCCACCTCCTTACAGGCATGGCACCGCACACCCTCCGCGGTCCAGAAGACCCGATAGGCGGTCCCCTCAAAATTAACTGAGAAGGCCCCCTCCAGGCACTCCTCCCGGGCCAAGCGGACGAAAACTTGGCGCCGGAAGGAGTACACGTGGCGGAGGGCCGAGTCTTTGAGGCCAAGCGGGACTGGTGCAACCCCTGACCTGACCTCCCCCAGCTTATTAAGGTGGGGGAGGAGGAGCCCACATGGTATAAAGGGCGGGACATTTGAAATAACAATCTTCTGGGCGGTGGCCTCAAGGGGATCCACCGCCAGAAAAGTCCCGCCCACAGTGAGCCCCTTCTGCAGGGCGAGTCGCACTGCCCGCTCGGACCTCAAGAAAAAGATGGCCCTCCCATACATCTTTGAGGCCGCGACAATGGCTGAGGGGCCGACAACCCCAGCCATAGCCTTAACGCAGGCCTCAATAGTCATCTCAGGGTGAGTGTAGCATTTTACCCCGAGGGCCCTGGTGAGGAGACGGAATGGCGACAGGGCAGCGGGAGCAGCAGGAGCTGCAGAAGCAACCACCCCCGCATAAGTCTTTTTTGTAGGCCCTGCCACCGGTGACAAAGCCGCCTCCACATTAGCCCTCGAGGGCCCGGCCACAGGAGATGTTGAACTGGCTTTAAGGCCAGAGCCACGCCCACCCTGGGAAGGATTGGCCATTTTTTTTTTTTTAAATTATATATATTTTTTAATATATATATTTTTTTTAAATATACAATGTTCCTCCCTAGGGAGGGAGGTAGTAATAACCTCCCCCTTTTGTACAGGAGAGGAGAGGAGGGAGAGGAGTGAAGGACAGGGAGGCACAGGAGGGAAAAGGGAAGAGTCCAGGTGGGTGTCTCCAGTGAAAGGTGGATGTTGGGTGGGGTGTGATGATCTTCTTGCAGGGGGAGGCGATGTCTTCACCAGCCACCGCTGGCCTTACTGGGAAAGGGCTGGGTGGGGCGGGGGGGGTAGCAGAATGGTGGTTTTAACCACACACCCCCCTCTCTTCCTTCCCCAAACCTTCCTGCAGTCTTCTTTCCTCCCCCTACAAAACACAGTCCTTTATTGCCCCCACCTTACACAAACAATAATGTTGGACACCCACCTAGGATGTTGTTTTCAGACACAGTCCTGGCCTCCTGGCCTTCCTGTCCTGTAGCAACAGAAGCTGTTCTTCTTCTCTCCCTCTCTCTCCTTTTGCTCCACACGGGCAGGTCCAGCAGCAGCAGCAAACACCCTCAAGTGCAGGTCCAGCAGCAGCAGCAAACACCCTCAAGTGCAGGGGCAGCAGCAGCAGCAAACACCCTCAAGTGCAGGAGCAGCAGCAGCACACAGCAGAAGCAACAACCCCAAAGGCAGCAGCAGAAACAGTTGAAACACTGAGGAGCAGCAACACCAACACCACACACCTTCTCTCCTCAGTACCAGGAAACCAACTGAATCCACAATTACCTCCACGAGATCATTAGGAAAATGAACTCTTGATAATCTTTTAAATGAAAACCAAATCAACAAAATTGGGATAAATCAGGCACAGCCCCTAATTCAGGTCAGCTGTAAAACCAAGAACAAAGTTTTAAAGGAAACTTACAAACTTTAAATCAAAATGTGATTAAAGGGGTCAACAAAACACCCCAGTCCCCGCGGTGCCCACCGAGCACGGAAGGCCTCGAGAGTGCCAGCAGACACCGCGTGCTCCTTCTCCAGGGACATCCGGCAGCGAACGTAGCCGCGGAAGAGGGACAAACAATCGGGCGGGACTCCCCCGTCGATCGCCCGCTGCCTGGACCTGTTAATGGCCAACTTGGCCAGGCCCAGGAGCAGGTTCACGAGGAGGTCCTCCTCCTTCCCGACCCCCTTCCGCACCGGGTGCCCATAGATCAGGAGCGTGGGGCTGAAGTGCAAACAAAACATCAATAAAAGGTTTTTCAAATAACTAAAAAGGGAGTGCAGCCTACAACACCCTATGTATACATGGTCCACGGACTCCACAAGACCGCAAAAAGGGCACGTGTCCTGAGAGTCCGCGAACCAATGCATCCTCTTATTATAAGGGACTGCTGCATGCAACACCCTCCAACCCAGGTCTCCGATAGAAAGGGGGAGGACACCTCCGTAGAGGGCCTCCCATCGGGGGCTTCCGCCGCCGGACGGCAACAAGGCACGCCAGGGCGTGTCCGGTCGACGGACAAGGGCGAGAAAATGGAAGGTGTGCAGCAGCAGTCCGTACAAAAAGCTCCTCTTTGCCGTGCCAAAAGGCACAGAGGGCATGTCCCCGAGGCGGCTCATATTGCGGGGCACCAGCACCCGAGGGAGGGTTCGGGGCTTGGGGCCAATGTGGAATTCCGTCCGAACAGGGGAACGCTCAGACGGAAGACCACCGCGCACCTGGGCCGCCTCAAGACCCAAAATAACGTCGGGTCCGAGCACGACCGTTCTCAGGTCTTGGATGGCATCGGCTGCGACCTGGACACTCACAGACGCGCGTCGCGCCAACTCCTGCGGGAGCATCCAGCCCAGTCCTCCGCCACCCAGCACGTCCCCGATTCTGGTCACCCCTGCGGCCACAGCCCTCCTCTCCGCCAACCACTGAAAAGGACGGAGGGGCGGATTCCTGAGCAGCGGCTCTCTGACGATAGCCGCTACTCCTGACGGGGGAGAGCTGCGTCGCGAGGCGACCACTTTCCAGACTTTGATCAGGTCCTGGTAAAAGACGGGCAACGCCTGCAAGGAGCCACCGAGGCCCAGCTGTTCTATAAACAGGAGCTGCACGTCATAATTCAGGCCGTGCACCTGACGGAAGAAATACGTCATCAGGGCACACCATCTAGGAGGAGGCTCGACGTAGAGGTATCGCTGCAGGGTCTGAAGGCGGAAAGTCGCCACCTGTGTGCGTAGGCACACTAGCGCCTGACCACCCTCCCTAAGCGGGAGACTCAGAACCTCGGCAGCGACCCAGTGCAATCTTTTGTCCCAGAAGAAGTCGACTAACAATCTCTGGATTCTTGTGACAAAGTCCGGGGGAGGGGTCAAAGTGACCAGCCGATACCACAACATGGCGGCGATCAGCTGGTTTATGACCAGAACTCGACCCCGGTAAGATAGCACTCGGAGCAGTCCTGTCCAGCGCCGCAGGCGAGCGGTGACTTTCGTCTCCAGTTCCTGCCAGTTTGCCGGCCAGGATTCCTCAGCGGGGCAGAGATGGACCCCCAGGTAGAGGAGGCTGGTCCTGCTCCAGGTGAAAGGCCTGAGCTCCTCGGGTAGGGGATCCATCTGCCACTGACCGACCAGGAGTCCAGAACACTTACCCCAGTTGATCCTGGCAGAAGAAGCGGCAGAGTAGACCTCCTGGCACTCGCGCATCCTCCGCAGGTCAGCCGGGTCACTAAACATAAGGAGCACGTCATCGGCGTAAGCCGAAAGGACCACCCCGATGCCCGGCCCGCGCAGAACCAATCCCGACAACCTCCTCCGCAAGAGGCGCAGGAAAGGCTCCACGCAAATAGAATACAACTGGCCAGACAGGGGGCAGCCCTGACGTACCCCTCTCCCAAAGCGAAGGGGCGCCGTCAGGGACCCGTTAACCTTCACTAGACACTCCGCGGCAGTGTACAGAAGTCGGATCCGGGCGACAAAATGCGTCCCGAACCCGAAAGCTCGCAGAGTTCCGAGTAAGTATTCGTGATCCACCCTGTCGAACGCCTTCTCCTGATCGAGAGACAGGAAGGCGCTCGACAGACCAGCCCTCTGGGAATGGTGGATGATGTCCCGGACCAGATGGATGTTATCATAAATGGTTCGGTCCGGGACGGTGTAGGACTGGTCAGGGTGGATCATGTGGTCCAGCACGGTGCCGAGCCGAGAAGACATGGCTCGGGCGAAGATTTTGTAGTCCGTGCTGAGGAGGGAGACCGGGCGCCAGTTTTGAAGAAGGCGGAGATCCCCCTTCTTCGGTAGCAGGGCAATCACGGCCCTGCGCCACGAAAGGGGCATCTCCCCGGTAGCAATGCTCTCCCCCAGGACCCCCGCGAAGTCGCTCCCCATGACGTCCCAGAACGCCCTGAAGAACTCCACGGTCAGCCCGTCTAGTCCCGGGGTTTTGCCCCTAGAAAGACCGTCGAGTGCGCCGGTCAGCTCCCCCAGACTTATAGGGGAGTCGAGCTTTCCGGCGCACTCCGGGCCGACCTGCGGCAGGTCCTCCCACAAAACTCTGCAAGCTTCCTCACTGGACGGATCCGGAGAGAAAAGGGCAGTGTAGTAATCTCGGGCAATGGCCCTGATGCCCTCCGGATCCGAGACAAGTGATCCGTCGTCGGCCAGCAGCGTAAAGAGCTGCTTACGGACCCCGTGCCTTTTTTCCAGTGAGTAGAAGAAGGGAGAGCCACGGTCCATCTCCTTAAGGAAACAGATCCGCGACCTCACGAACGCGCCCCGAGACCCGACCAGTTGCAGGTCCCGCAGCGCGCCCTTCTTCTCATCGTACACCGACCGCAGGGCCGGGTCCGCGTCGGGCTGACGGAGACGTGCCTCCAGGTCGAGCACCTCCTTCTCCAACTCCTCGACCCTGGATTTGCGTCTCTTTGTCGACCCCTTCGCGTACTCTTGACAGAAAACTCGGACGTGAGTCTTGCCCACGTCCCACCATAGCCTCAAGGAGGGGAAGCCTCCCCGCTTCCTTCTCCAGCCGGCCCAGAAGCGACGGAACGAGTCCAGGAACCGCTGGTCTTCCAACAACAGGTTATTAAAATGCCAGTACGCGGACCCCGTCCGAGCGCAGAACGAAGTGAGCTCCGCCCACACCAGACGGTGGTCCGTGCACGGAACCTGCTGTATAGAAGCAGCCGGAACGCAGGACACGTACGCCTTCGAAACGTAAAGGCGGTCGAGTCTGGACGCTCCGACTCCAGGTGACACAAAGGTGAACACGCTGGAGTCAGGATGGAGATTTCGCCAGACGTCCACTAAGTCGAAGGACCTGACCAGGTCCCGCAACTTACTCACACCTCGCGTGCAGTGCGGGGTACCGTGACGGTCCCGGACCCCGAGGGTGCAATTGAAATCCCCCCCGAGGACGATGCACTCGCCAGCGTCGATGGAGCCGAGATGAGTGGACACTTCTTCAAAGAAGCTCGCTTGCTGCTGCGTGCCCAGGGGAGCGTACACATTCACAAAGTGAAGCACCGCCCCCCCCAGACGCACAGTCAGGTGCAGCAACCGGCCTGGCACTGGCTCCTTGACCCCCAAGATCTCCGGCTGAAAATGCGGGGCCAACAAGATAGCCACCCCGCCAGAATTGGAGGCTAGGTGACTCATGTAGACCCCCCCTCGCCACTCCAGGAGCCACGTGGCTTCGTCTCCCGGAACGGTATGGGTTTCTTGCAGGAAGCACAACGCGTACTTCCCGTCCCTGAGGACCGAGAAGTTCTGGAACCTGCGCTGTGCGGCCCTGCTGCCACGGATGTTGAGGCTGGCTATAGTCGTCTTCATTGTCAAAGGTACATCAAACCTTCACCTTAAGTCATTAAAAAGAAGAAGAGGACTTTTTAGTCCTTCCTCTCCTTCAGGAGCCCAGCGAGAAACGTTTGGACCCTCCGCCGCGCGTTCCTATCCAACTCAGGAGACTTGAGAGCCTCGCGAGTGGACCAGAACACCAGCGGAAAAGAATGCCACCGGTCCAAGGCCAACTGAACCCTGTCTCGGCGACCGCGATGACTCGCCAAAAAGTCCCGGAGTTCCCTTGGGGGGATGAGGGGGGAGTCAGTGGAGGGCACCAGGGGATCCACCGCCTCGCTTGAGAGCGACTCAGCGTAATCTCCAGCGCTCACCACGGACACCCCGTCCTCCTCCAGGTCGTCGCCTCCAGCTTCCGACCCCTCCCCCACATTGAGTATAGGGGCTGAGTCGGAGCTGCCAGCTGGCTCTATCTGTGCCTCGATCCCACCCCCAGGATCAAGGCCAGAGGAGTCCTCTCTGGTCTCCTCTAAAGGTTTTGGGTCAGAGGGCAGCGGCAGTTCTGATGCCCGCTCTCCTCCCGGCACCGGGTCGTCCGGGGAGCTCAGGACAAGCTCCTGACCTAAAACTAGGACGCCCGGTGCTAAGGTTTGGGAGGGAGCGGGAAGGCCTTCCTTTTCGCCGCCACCCAATGACCCGTTGACATTTTTTAAATTTTGAAAGTTGCAGTCCCCCGATGAGCCAGAAGGTACCTCGGGGGTATCGAGGGTCTCTGAGTCGGGCACCACCTCAAGGGAGGTGCCTTCAGTGACCCCCGAGGGGCCCTGTTCAGGGGACTGCAGCAGGTTGACAGGGGTAATAGTGGTGGGAGTCGGTGCAGGGGTTTTGAGTTCCCCCAGAGGACAGGGCGAGATTTTACTTGGTGGAGACGCCACCACCTCTTCATCGGGGGAAGGGACACACCCAACTTCTTCAGTTTGGGCATCACCCACCTCCTCCTCCGAAGTGTGACGTCTCTTCCGGGTCAGGCTGGGGGCTAGGGAGACCTCCATTTCCGAGGCCCCCTCCTCCTTGTCCAGCCCTCCCGGACACTCCACCCTCTGGGTTTTGGGTGTTAGATACCCCGGCTCGGGGTCCCGCGTCCCTTCCCCGCCGGCCCCGGGAGCACGCGCAGGGACGACGCCGGGCCCAGCACTCGGCGCCTTAGCACCCACGGGCCCGGGAGCACACGCGGACACGACGCCGGGGCCGGATGTTGTCTTTTCCCCCGAGCCGGTGCTTGCAGGTGTTTGGGGGGTTTGGGGCGTTTCAGGGGCCGCCTCCAAATTTCGGGTCTTCCTCCGCGCCTTCTTACGGCGCGGGGGCTCTCCCCCCGCCTCACCGGCAGCCGAGATGGCAGCTGCTGCCGGGGTCGCTTCCCCTTGCGGGGAGGGAGATGGAGTGGTGGCGGGGGGAGGAAGGGCGGTGCCAGCCGCGGCCGCTTGGGTGGGGCTCGTGGCCTTGGAGGCGGGGCAGTTCTTTCTTACGTGCCCCACCTCCTTACAGGCATGGCACCGCACACCCTCCGCGGTCCAGAAGACCCGATAGGCGGTCCCCTCAAAATTAACTGAGAAGGCCCCCTCCAGGCACTCCTCCCGGGCCAAGCGGACGAAAACTTGGCGCCGGAAGGAGTACACGTGGCGGAGGGCCGAGTCTTTGAGGCCAAGCGGGACTGGTGCAACCCCTGACCTGACCTCCCCCAGCTTATTAAGGTGGGGGAGGAGGAGCCCACATGGTATAAAGGGCGGGACATTTGAAATAACAATCTTCTGGGCGGTGGCCTCAAGGGGATCCACCGCCAGAAAAGTCCCGCCCACAGTGAGCCCCTTCTGCAGGGCGAGTCGCACTGCCCGCTCGGACCTCAAGAAAAAGATGGCCCTCCCATACATCTTTGAGGCCGCGACAATGGCTGAGGGGCCGACAACCCCAGCCATAGCCTTAACGCAGGCCTCAATAGTCATCTCAGGGTGAGTGTAGCATTTTACCCCGAGGGCCCTGGTGAGGAGACGGAATGGCGACAGGGCAGCGGGAGCAGCAGGAGCTGCAGAAGCAACCACCCCCGCATAAGTCTTTTTTGTAGGCCCTGCCACCGGTGACAAAGCCGCCTCCACATTAGCCCTCGAGGGCCCGGCCACAGGAGATGTTGAACTGGCTTTAAGGCCAGAGCCACGCCCACCCTGGGAAGGATTGGCCATTTTTTTTTTAAATTATATATATTTTTTAATATATATATTTTTTTTAAATATACAATGTTCCTCCCTAGGGAGGGAGGTAGTAATAACCTCCCCCTTTTGTACAGGAGAGGAGAGGAGGGAGAGGAGTGAAGGACAGGGAGGCACAGGAGGGAAAAGGGAAGAGTCCAGGTGGGTGTCTCCAGTGAAAGGTGGATGTTGGGTGGGGTGTGATGATCTTCTTGCAGGGGGAGGCGATGTCTTCACCAGCCACCGCTGGCCTTACTGGGAAAGGGCTGGGTGGGGCGGGGGGGGTAGCAGAATGGTGGTTTTAACCACACACCCCCCTCTCTTCCTTCCCCAAACCTTCCTGCAGTCTTCTTTCCTCCCCCTACAAAACACAGTCCTTTATTGCCCCCACCTTACACAAACAATAATGTTGGACACCCACCTAGGATGTTGTTTTCAGACACAGTCCTGGCCTCCTGGCCTTCCTGTCCTGTAGCAACAGAAGCTGTTCTTCTTCTCTCCCTCTCTCTCCTTTTGCTCCACACGGGCAGGTCCAGCAGCAGCAGCAAACACCCTCAAGTGCAGGTCCAGCAGCAGCAGCAAACACCCTCAAGTGCAGGGGCAGCAGCAGCAGCAAACACCCTCAAGTGCAGGAGCAGCAGCAGCACACAGCAGAAGCAACAACCCCAAAGGCAGCAGCAGAAACAGTTGAAACACTGAGGAGCAGCAACACCAACACCACACACCTTCTCTCCTCAGTACCAGGAAACCAACTGAATCCACAATTACCTCCACGAGATCGTTAGGAAAATGAACTCTTGATCTTGGGGTTACAAGCCCAGTACCATAACCACTTGGCTATTTAGGCCAAGCCAGGAGGAACATTGTATTTGCAGTGTTTTCTTACCAGGGATAAAGATTGGTTCAAAGGGAACCTGAGGTGGAAGATGTATTGTTGCTGGCTCCGTTAATCATGTTTCACTATAAGGAACTTTCCAGACAACAATTCCTATTCAGCATCCAGCTTTCCGCTCCACTTTCTGACCTTCCCTTGCTCTCTCTCCTTCTGGTCTTTCTTTCTATTTCTCTACGTTTATCTATCTCCTTCATTTCCCCAATTTACCCTCTTTACTGACGGCTTCCGCTCTCCTTTCCTTCCCATGTGTGAACTCACAGACTATCCGCCAGACTCCCGCTGCTGTCTCCAGATTTCCCGGGGATGAAATGGAACTGGAGTGCACTGTGGAGGGGAGCAGTAACCCTGACATGTTGTGGTACAGACAGTACCCAGGAAAGGAGCTGCAGTTTCTATTTTACTCCAGAGGCACCAATGTTATAAATCCAGGGGGGCCGGTGGACGGTTTCACCGCCCAGAGACCCAATGGCTCTGAGTTCAAGCTGGAGTCCCTCATCCTGCGGCCGGATCACTCGGCCATGTATTACTGAGCCTGGAGTCCGAACAGTGACTCAGAGTTGGAGCAGCTCAACAAAACCCCAAAGGCGACAGGAAACAGCTGTAAGCGGTAACACTGCGCACTGGCTGGACCTGCTGCGTTTTGTTCTTGCAGAGCGAACGTGGTTTTTGACAATGAAAGAAAATGAAAGTGAGGGATTAGATTGAGAAGCACTGGAGAAAGTGAAAAGGAAAATTAACGAGGAGGTTAGCAGGGAAGGATTGGCATATGCATTTCTATTGGAACAAGATTATTGAGATATATTCATGATAGAGGAATTTTAAATTGTGCAAGTTGTTTGATTGGAAATATGTTCGCTTTCTTTCCTCTTTCTAGGAAGATCAAAACGATTAGAAGACGTCATCAGTAATACAATTAATTGGGAATCCAAGAGAAACTAACCCAGAGGGTGGTGAGAATGTGGTTGGGGCAGGGATGTACTTAAGGAGGAACTAGACAAACACGTGAGGGAGAAATAAATAGATTCAACTAAGTTATGTTAAGAAAAGTAAGGCAAGAGGGAAATGACGGTAGAAAGGGAGAGGGAAGGGGAGAGAAGGAAGAACAACAGAAGAGAGAGAGGGTGAGTGAAATGCCTAAGATAAAAGCAAAATGCTGCAGATGCTGGAAATCTGAAACAAAGACCGGAAGTTCTAGAAAAACTCAACAGTCCTAGCAGCATATTTGGAGAGAAAAAAAGTTAACGCTTTGAGTCCGTATGATTCTTCTTCAGAGCTGAAGAGAAGTGGAAATGTGATGAAATTTATACTGTTTAAGGGGGGTGGGGCAGGTGAATCTGGATACAAAGCCAGCGATAGGTGGGGGCAAAGGAGAGATTGACAAAGATGTCATGAACTAAAGGACAAAGGGAGTGTTGTTAGTGGTTACCACTACCCCGCCAGGAGTATATTGTACCTCCAACTGACCACCTTGAATTAACGTTTCTCGGCACACTGTCCCTACAAAAATCCATCAATCTCAGTTTTGAAATGTAAGGTTAACCCCCCCCCCCATTAACCTTTTGCTGGGAAACGTGACCAAATTTCCACAACCATTTGTCAGAGGAAATATTTCCTCACATCACCCTGAAAGACCTGTCTCTAATTGTGAAGTTATACTATTTTTGTTTGTGTGGGAATCTAGAAAACAAGGCACCTATAGCCTGCGATAACTCCTTCCGCAATCCATGAAAAAACCTCAAATGTTCCCGTGGGTCTATCATGCTAAAGGTCAGACAGACAAGATTATGCAACCTGTCCTCATGATTTAACCCCTTAAACCAAGGTATAATTCTGTTGCATCAGCGTTGAACTCCCTCCGGATCCAAATGATCCTTCCTGAGGTGACTGCCCCGAATGGAAAGAAGGATTCTCGGAGGGGTTTACGCTGAGTTCCTTACAATGAGCCAGAACTTCCTCCGTTTCGCCTTCTAGTTCCCTTCAAGTAAAAATTCGATTGGACTGTATGATTCTTCCTTGTTCAGCGAGACAAGTAAATTCTTTTGCAGCTCCAGAGTTCCTCCCTTCCTCCAGTTAGAAAGTATCCTGCTCCCTCTTAGGTCGACCCTGGATGTCCTGAGAATGGTTCACATCAAAATGCATCTGCCGCTTCTTTGCCCACCCTGTCCCCTTTGAAACGTCCTGTTCCACCCAATAATGAGGGCGGGGCTTTCAATCAAAGGGGGCGGGGTCTGACCATTCATACCTAAATCACTTCCTTAAGCTCTTCATGTTTTCCTCAATGATTTTAAACAAGCAGGTCGGTTCCCAACAAGGCTCAACGCCCTTGGTTCAGCTCATTTCCCTATTACAGGAAAAGTTTACCGGTCAACATGTACGTGGTTTTGAGTTTCCTGATCTTATTTCAATGTATGTGATGTTTTTTATGCAATAACCTTTTAAACAACAATCCTTTATATTTCCTTTCCTTCATTATTCCTCTCCTCCCCCCTTCCTCCCTTTCTTTCTTTCCCTCCTTCCTTCTCCACCTCTAAGATTTCTCCGGTTCTGACCTCCTCCTCTTCCTGCCTCTTCTCCAGACGTGAACTCGCAGACGATCCGCCAGACTCCCGCCGCTGTCTCCAAATTTCCCGGGCAGGCGGTGGAACTGAATTGCGATGTGGAGGGCAGCAGTAACCCTGCTATTTACTGGTACAGACAATACCCGGGGAGAGAGCCCCAAATAATGTTTTACTCCACTGCTATCAAGCATGTTTAGTCCAGAGGGGCCGGTGGACGGTTTCATCGCCCGGAGACCGAGTAACGCTCAGTTCATTCTGAAGTCCCCCAGCCTGCGGGCGAATCACTCGGCCGTGTATTACTGCGCCTGGAGTCTTCACAGTGACTCAGAGATGGAGCAGCTCAACAAAAACCCCAAAGGAGGCAGCAAACAGCTGTGAATGAGGAAACCAGGCGCTGTCGCAGAGAAAACTTGGGTTTAATTTGCAGAATGAATGTCTTTTTGACAAGAATAAGAGACAAGAAGGTACATCGGGAATATAGAGAGTAAGGAAGGAAAGATAGGAGAGAATTTGTTTTTAATCGAGAACTCAAGCTTTGTTGCATTTCTCCACAAATACAGCTGAGGACTCTCTATGACCACGAAACAGCCGACTGAAATTGTTTGATATGGCACAGCAGGATCCCATTCAGCTCCCTCGAGCTTGTTAAGTATAAGCAGGAGGTCAATTGCCCCTGAACAGACTGGTTATATAGCTGCAGGAAGCGGCCATTTAAACGCCTCTCGAGCCTGTTACACAGAAGCAGCACGAGACCCATTCACTTTGCTTGGCTTGTTACACAGGAAAGACAGGAGGCATTTAAGCTCTTTGAATTTGTTACATAGAAGTGGATGAGGTCATCCATGTCCTCGACGCTGTTAAACATGAACAGGGCGAATTCATTCATTTACCCAAACTGTTTGCCTTTCAATTAGATCATGGTTCAAATGTGTCTTAACTGTATCTAACTGTCTTTGTTCCATATGTTTCTCTTGAAAGCTCAATTTCACCCTTAACTCCAAGAAGCTCATCGGTGATACGAAGGAATGGAACAGGACATCTGAAAATACCTAGCTTTAATTTCAATGCTTTGCCATCTTGTCTGGATTCAGCCACCACAGGGAACTGTTTCTCTTTCTCAAATGCATCAACCCTTTTTAACATTTTTCTAATGCTCAGTTAGCTGACCACTAAATGTATTGTACTTAAGGGAATAGAGACCAAGTCTATGCAACTCTAACAACTCCCAATGGCATTACGTTCGCTAAATGCCCCATCATCGACGTCCTAGGGATTATCATTGACCAGAAACTTAACTAATGGACTGAAAAAGCAAGTGAGAGGTTGGGTTTGCTGTGGAAAGTAACTCACTTCCTGACTCCCCAAGACCTGTCCACTGTCTACAAGGCACAAGTCAGAAGTGTGATAGAATACTCTCCATTTGCCTGGATGAGTGTGGCTCCCACAAAACTCGAAGCTAATCACTTTCCAGGAAAAAGCAGGCTGCTGGGTGGCACCGCATCCACAACAATTCACTCCCCCCACTGCCAAAGTATAGTAGCACAGTGTCTACCATCTACAAGATGTACTGCAAGAATTTACCAAGATTTCTTTAGCAATATGATCCAAATCCGCGACACTTACACCTGAGAGAGGGACAGCAGAGAGATGGGAACACCACCACCTGCAAACTCCCCTCCAAATCACACACCATTCGGACTGGGAAATATTTAACTCTTCCTTCACAGTCGCTGGGTGTAAATACTAGAACATCCTCCCTAACAGCACAGTGGGTGTACCCACAATCCATGGACTGCAGCCATTTAAAGAGGTGGCTCACCATGATTTCTCAAGGCTCAGTAATAAATGTTGGTCTTGTCACGCTGACATCGTGAGAATGAATGAAAAGGAATCCACCCTCTTAATTTAACCTCTCACCCCCGGTTTCAGTCTGGTGAACTCATCTTGCATATCCTGAACGCCAACAAGGAGAACAAGTTATATTTGTATGGCGTCTTTAATGTAGTGACGCTTCTCCTGGCTATTATAAAACCTAATTTGACACAGAGCCCGGAAAGAACATATTAAGGTAGATGGCCAAGAATTTACTTGAAGAGGTAGGTTTTCAGGAGTGCCTTAAAGTAGGAGATAGAGATTGAGAGGCAGAGAGATGTAGCGAAGAAAACCCAGTCCTTTGGGGTTGATCGCTGCTAATAGCAGTGCAATTCAAATCGAGCATATTCCAGAAGACAGAATTAGGACAGTTGCAGATCCGGGAGGGTTTTGTGACTGGAGCTGGTTACATAGATATGGAGGGGCTGGAGGAGGTTACAGAGCTAGGAAGGGTTTTAGGAGCTGGCAGAGATTACAGATATAGGGAGGCTTGTATGGACTGGTAGAAATTATAGAGATAGGGAGAGTTGTAGGTGCTGGAGATTGTTACAGAGAAAGGGAATGTGTGTGACCATGGTGGGATTTGAAAACAAGGTTAGTAGTTCTAAAGTATAGTTCTAATGCTTAAGTATGAAAGTAGAGAAGTCTTGGTACAACTATACAGCGAATTGGTGAGGTAATGGGTTCCATTTTGGTCATCTTACTTAAGGTGGGATATACTTGCATTGGAAAGAGTTGAGAGACGGTTCACTAGGCCGATTCCTGGAATGAACTGAATGTCATATGAGGAAAGGCTGCGCAAGTTGGAATGTACAGATTGAAATTCAGAAGAATGAGAGGTGATCTTAATGAAAGAGAAATAAACTTGACGGGACTAAATCGGGTTGTTCCTGAAAGGGTGCTTCCACTCGTCAGAGAATTCGGAACTAGGGGATAGAGTTTCAAGAAAAAGGGCTCTTATTTAAGACGGAGATGATGAGGAATTTCTCAGGAAGAAAAGGAGCTGTTGAAGACGTGGAAAAGCCAAGGCTCAAAGAAGATATAGAAGAGTACAAGAGGCAGACAGGAATGTGAAGGAAATGATTGCTAGAGAAAAATCCTAGCCATTGAAGAAACATATGAAAGTCTGGGCACCAACGAGGAACAAAATGTTGCATTTTCCATATAATCTGTTTATCTATCTCAAGACGATGTTATTAGAAAGTTATGTACAATGAAGAACACAGGCTGCAGCAACATCAGTAAAGGGATGAAATCAAAGCGAGGCGGCGGAAACTCTCTAACCAGCTTATGTGTGAAGAAAACTCAGAAGAAACGAAGACAGAAGAGGCCACTGTAAATAAGGAATGAGAGTGAGCATCAATCTGGAAGACATCTGGAAAGTGCTGAAAGGAAGGAAAATCGGCTGATAAGAAAAACCGGATGAAATACCGGCAGAGGTACGCACCTGGATAGGAGAATCCGGCTCTAGCTCCTGAACAAGCTGCTCAATGACGTTACAATAGAGAATATTCCCAGAGCATTGCAGGCAAAACATTGGTGCCAATTTCAAAAGAAAGGGAGAGACTCAAATCTACCGAGGAATTAAACTCCTATCTTTAAGATATGGGAGAAAGTCATGGATCAGAGACTGTGAACAATAATGGAAACCTGATTCTTGCGCTGATGAAGCCCCGCCCAATGCTTATCATTTGGAGAAAACATATCGAGAAATATCGGGGAGCCCAAAGCAACAGAGTGTATTCACCGATCTAAAGAGGCCTTATGACTGGGTATCTAGGAGGAAGGTCTGCAGATGTGTTAGAATTCGCGGAGAATCTGACAAGTGCTTAGGATTATTACAGGACATGTACAAATAGTGCCAGACAAGAGTAAGAATCAGGGTCTGGGAGAATGAGAGTTTCAAAGTCAAAGCTGGATAGCGCCAAGGGTCGGCACTGAGCCCCTTCCTCTTCCTGATTGTCATGGATATTCAAATTGAGCAAGTGAGACAGAATCAATGATATCTGCAGCTGGCATTGAGCTATGTGGTGGGAATGATGAGAATATGATTGAGTACCTGGAGAACTGGAGAAAAGCTCTGGAAAACAGGGGAATTAAAATCAATAGACCAAAGACCCAATAAATGGACAGTTGATTTGAGCCTATGGAAGAGGACCAGAATGAAATGTAAAGGTTATGGGTGAAGCCTTGAAGAAAATGAGTAGACTTAATTACCTGGGGGTCAGTGTGTTGTAAGAAGGGAGTTTGGGAATGCAAATCAGGCAGCAGATTAGCTCTGGTTGGGGTAATTGGAAAAAGTTCAGTGGCGTGTTCTGTGATAGGTAAGGTACCTCTGAAACCGAAAGGAAGAATCTACAAGAACAGCTGTGAGCGCGGCCTAGTTATAAAGGGCAGAAACTTCAACCACATCAAGAAGAGAGGGACAAGGGCTGGAAAGGAACTCAGCTCAGGAGAGGTAGAAATGGTATCGGCACCTGTTCCAGAGAGAGAGAGAGGAAATGTGGTGAGGTGAGAGATGGAGATGTGACTGTCGGGAAGAAGGGGAGAAGGAGGGTCTATCACCAGATGGAAAAATCTGGTGGAGAGCGTGGGGCTGAAAGAGGAACGGATGACCGAGAAGAGGAGATGGAGAAAGTAATCACCCAGGTTTTTTGAAACCGCAAGTAAGATGGGGAAGTCGAAAGAAGGAAAATAAAGACTTGAGGGGTGCGGGGGGTGGGATATCTTCTTTCAGAGAGTTGCCCGCGTTTGACATTCTCTTCCCCAGCGAGCAGTGCAGGGCTGGGACACTGAATATATTCAAGCATGAGTCAGACCGAGATTTGAACGACAAAGGATTCCAGGGTAAAGGGGACGGGCGGGAAAGCGGAGTGAAGGCCACAATCCTGATCTTATTGAGTGGCGGAGCCGGCTCGAGGGGCCGAAAGGCCTCCTCCTGTTCCCACTTATCTTATTTGAATCGAGTGCCAGTGTAGGTCAGCAAGGACACAGAGTTGTGTTGCCCAGAATTGGGCTCGGCATTCTTGTGAGACCTGACCAATGTTCTATACAACAGGAGTATATCTACTTCCGTTTGTAAACCTTCAGATGAAGAGCAAAAACCCTTTAATGTTGTAATCTCCTCTTGACACCTGTCCACCGATTTTGAATCATTTGCTCATGTGGACACATATTCCTTTCCTCTATCTCCGGCTCTATTTTCTCTCCATTTAGAAAGTACTAGCATTAGAAACTAGCTACCAGAAAGTATCATTCTTAGGTCGAAAGTGGATGACCGCACATTACATTGTATCAGGCCCTGCTTTGCCCACTCAGTTAATCTGCCTATGAGCTCTTAGGTGCTCTGGCACCATGTGCTCTCCTTACAGCCAATCAGGTGGTCAGGAGCTGTCAATCAGGGATGGAGGGCGGAATATTGTGGTTTCACTGCTCTCTTCTAATTCAGTTGGTTTTGTTGACACTTCCAGTTCGGGCCTCCCGAGCAAGAGTCTGACAGGCCGGGCCTCTGGCTTTGGTTACTCCACCCTCAGAGCCTGTGTCCCGAACCATGCGGATTTACCTTCTGTCCTGCGTGTTGTCGCTGATCCTGTTGGCGGGTAAGTAAAGCGGGTGCCCGGAGCCACATCGAGGTCTTTGGAGTTTGGAGTAGGAGTGTGTCAAATAGTCTGCAAAGCACGTATTCAATCAGAAGAGAGGCAGAGAGAGAGAAGGAATGAATGAATGAAACAGTGAGCGAGCGAACGAGATAATGATGGAAGGAGATAGTGAGCGAGTGACAGAAGAGTATCAGTCACAGAACAATTCACGATTAAGCAGGTTCATGTGTCATATTTCTGGGAAAGTTGAAGTCTCCAGTTTTAATTATCCCTGTTTTATTTCAAGGTCCTGGTGCGCCTCAGAAGATTGTGCAGCTCCAGCAGTTTGTGTCGGTGAGACAGGGCGAGTCAGTGACTATCCCGTGTACCCAGCACGGGAATGATGCTTACATGTACTGGTATCGCCAGCTCCCGGGCCAGGGGCTCCGGAACCTCTTGTACGCAGTGGAGTCAGGGGAGCCGATCAGGTCGGACGGGATCACCGAGAGATTTTTCGCCAAGAAGACAAACGGCATCTTCGACCTGAAGATAGGGACAGTGGAGCGGGCCGACGCGGCTCGGTATTTCTGTGCTTGCAGTGATGCACAGAGACATAGTCAGGCTGAACCGTGTTACAAAAACCTGCCTGTCTCAGGCACTATAAACCAATGAGTTCTAATGTTATATCGGACATGATTCAAGGGGGAGAGATCCGTGTGTCAGAGAGAAAGTTCGCTGTCCACTCTCTAATATCTACCTCAAAGTTATTCTCCATTTGCCTGTCTATCTGCTTGTCTGATTGCCTGTCTATTTACCGACATATCTACCCACCTATCTTTTTAGCTATCGGTCTATTTATTCCTCCATCTATCCTTCATTTATCTATCTGCCTAAATTTAATTGATTACAATTGCACTAACTGATGAAGAAAAATCTGTATCACCGGATATAATGTTCTGCTTTTAAGATACCAGCTAAATTTTAACTATCACAATGCGTTATTGTGATCAACGTCTTAACACTTCACGAGGGATACGCAGATTTTGATAGGATCATAGAATGATTTAGCACGAAAAGAGGCCATTCTACCCACCGTGTCCGTCCTAGCCTTGTTAAGGAATGATCCAATTGCTCCTTGTTCAGTCTGCTTACACCATTCTTCCAGATAAGACTTCCAGAACATAGCTGACTGAAGAAAGCAATTCTAATTCCCGCCCCTAGTCAGCTTAAAACATGAGGGCCCTTAGCTTCTTCCTCGAACAGAGGCCCGAACAATCCCCATCCACCACTACTCTCCGTCTGGCTGAACTTGTTCTCACACTGAACAATTTCTCCTTCAACTCCTCTCACCTCCTCCAAATAAAAGGTGTGGCTATGGGTACCCGCATGGGCCCCAGCTATGCCTGTCTCTTTATGGGGTATGTGGAACATTCCTTGTTGCAGTCCTACTCCGGCCCCCTTCCACAACTCTTTCTCCGGTACATCGATGATTACTTCGGTGCTGCTTCATGCTCTCGTCAGGACTTGGAAAAATTTATTAATTTTGCTTCCAATCTCCACCCTCCATCATTTTCACGTGGTCCATCTCTGACACTTCCCTTCCCGTCCTTGACCTCTCTGTCTCAATCTCTGGTGATAGACTGTCCACCAATATCCATTACAAACCCACCGACTCCCACAGCTATCTCGACTACAGCTCCTCACACCCCGCTTCCTGTAAGGACTCCATCCCATTCTCTCAGTTCCTTCGCCTCCGTCGCATCTGTTCCGATGATGCTACATTCAAAAACAGTTCCTCTGACATGTCCTCCTTCTTCCTTAACCGAGGTTTTCCACCCACGGTCGTTGACAGGGCCCTCAACTGTGTCCGGCCCATCTCCCGCGCATCTGCCCTCACGCCTTCTCCTCCCTCCCAGAAACATGATAGGGTCCCCCTTGTCCTCACTTATCACCCCACCAGCCTCCGCATTCAAAGGATCATTCTCCGCCATTTCCGCCAACTCCAGCATGATGCCACCACCAAACACATCTTCCCTTCAACCCCCTTATCGGCATTCCGTAGGGATCGCTCCCTCCGGGACACCCTGGTCCATTCTTCCATCACCCCCTACTCCTCAACCCCCTCCTATGGCACAACCCCATGCCCACGCAAAAGATGCAACACCTGCCCCTTCACTTCCTCTCTCCTCACCGTCCAAGGACCCAAACACTCCTTTCAAGTGAAGTAGCATTTCATTTGCATTTCCCCCAACTTAGTCTACTGCATTCGTTGCTCCCAATGTGGTCTCCTCTACATTGGAGAGACCAAACGTAAACTGGGCGACCGCTTTGCAGAACACCTGCAGTCTGTCTGCAAGAATGACCCAAACCTCCCTGTTGCTTGCCATTTTAACACTCCACCCTGCTCTCTTGCCCACATGTCTGTCCTTGGCTTGCTGCATTGTTCCAGTGAAGCCCAACGCAAACTGGAGGAACAACACCTCATCTTCCGACTAGGGACTTTACAGCCTTCCGGACTGAATATTGAATTCAACAACTTTAGGTCGTGAGCTCCCTCCCCCATCCCCACCCCCTTTCTGTTTCCCCCTTCCTTTTTTTTCCCCAATAAATTATAAAGATTTTCCTTTTCCCACCTATTTCCATTATAAAAAAAAACCCCACTAGAGCTATACCTTGAGTGCCCTACCATCCATTCTTAATTAGCACATTCGTTTAGATAATATCACCAACTTTAACACCTATGTGTTCTATTGTACTATTGTCGTTGACATCTTTTGATGATCTGCTTCTATCACTGCTTGTTTGTCCCTACAACCACCCCCCCGCCCCCCACCTCTCTGTCTCTCTATCTCTCCGCCCCGCACACACACACCTTAAACCAGCTTATATTTCAGCTCTTTCCTGGACTCGAACTCAAGTTCTGTCGAAGGGTCATGAGGACTCGAAACGTCAACTCTTTTCTTCTCCGCCGATGCTGCCAGACCTGCTGAGTTTTTCCAGGTAATTCTGTTTTTGTTTTGGATTTCCAGCATCCGCAGTTTTTTTGTTTTTAAAACATCGTTCATCTGTTCCGAATCACTGGAAACAGTTTCTCCCTATTCACTCTATCAAAAACCATCATGGGTCTGGATGCTTCTATATAATCTCCGCTGTGGTGGAGAATCCCGGCTACTCCAGTCTCTCCAAACAATCTGAAAAACCCTAGGAAACCCTCACCCTTTCCCCATTCTGCCAAGTCTTGGCCCAGCCATCTCATCTCTAAGGAGAATACCCCACACAAATAGGAAATAAGTCATTTCGGAACCTTTAAACGCCTGTGATGGTTCACACTGTACAAGGTGTATTCAACAGCGGGACACCTGCCCCCTGACAGCGGTTTCAGAATCTGCTGAAAACCGTTAACTCACTTCTCTCAGATTCAAGGCCACTTTTCAGGTGTTTATGAAATAATCTGTGAATTATTGCCGGCAAAGAATTTAGCGCTTTGGTTAATGCAGTGCAGGTGCCTGTTCCGATATGTTAAAAGAGAATTAAAGAACAGAAGAAAGCCATTCCTCCTATCGAGCCTGTGCTAGCTCTGTGTGAAATTTGTCCAATTAGACATCTCAGCCCCATCAACCAGCGCAACAGCAGATCGTACTATTTCTTTCTCCCTGTCTGCTCCTGCAGCTTCATCACAAATGCTCACCACTCTCCTGAATACCCGAGTGGATTTATTACTATCTTATAGTTATGGTCTCGGGTTTGGTCTGTCCATTAATTTCCCGCCTCCCTCTGTTATTTTCCCAGAGCATCCATTTATTGACCTTTGAGTCTGCTCCGCCATTCATTATGATCATGGCTGACCATCCAACTCAATGCTCCTTCTTGTTGTTCCCTTTCACCCCAAGAGATTTATCTAATTCCTTCTTGAAAACATACAATATTTTGGACTCAACTACTTTCTGTGGGAACGAATTCCACAAGCTCATCACTCTCTGGGTGATGAAATTTCTCCTCATCTCAGCCCGAAATGGTCTACCACGTATCGTCAGGCTGTGACCCCTGGTTCTGGACTCCCCCACCATCGGCAACATCCTTCTTGCATCCACCCTGTCTAGTCCTGTTATACTTTTATAGGTTTCTATGAGATCCCCCCTCATTCTTCTGAACTCCAGCGAATATAATCCTAACCTCCTCAATCCTTCCTCATATGTCAGTCCTGTCACCCCAGGAGTCACTCTGGTAAACCGTCTTTGAGCTCCCTCTATAGTAAGAACGTCCTTCCTCAGGTAAGGAGGACAAAACTGCACACAATATTACAGGTGTGGTCTCGCCAAGGCCCTGTATAATTGCAGCAAGACATCCCTGCTCCTGTACTCGAATCCTCTGGCTATGAAGGCCAACATACCATTTGCCTTCTTTACCGCCTGCTGCACCTGCATGCTTACCTTCAACGACTGGTGTACAAGGGCACCCAGGTCTTGTTGTACATTCCCCTCAGCGAGGCAGCCACCATGCTGCTTGAAGTTCAGTATCGAGCATTGATGGTGTCACTAATTCCACGTAAGTCAAAGTAACAAACTTTTGGATATGTCTTTGTAGCGTTTTGCATCAGAATGTCGATTGTCGTCGAGCTGGTAGTAATTTTGCCTCTGGTGCTTGGGCCGAGACTTTCTCTTGAGATTTGAGCGCAGATCCAAGGTGATACTCCCGAGGCCAATGCAGTGGCTATTCGGCACTTTCAGATAAGGCGTTAAACTGATCGGACCTCTCAGGTGGATGGAAGTGATCCCTGCGCCAAATTGGTGTGTGCTGAGTGCTGAGTGTACTGAGCCAGCGTGTATCTCAGAAACAACACCAAAATGCCCTGGTCATTTGTTCATTGCAGTTAACGGGAGATGGTTATGCTCAAACTCGCCCCCACGCTATCCCCATCACAACAATGACTAGATTTAAATGAACCTTTGGTGGTAAGAAGATTTGGGACTTTCAGAGGTCGGGAACGATCTTTATGAATGGATGCCATTACTTTCTCTATATATCGTATCTGTCCTAATCGATTGTTGACTAAAATGAGAATCCAATGGATGTTCTATACATTAGGAATACTCGCCTCTCACGTGGAGCAGTCGGTTTCACTGCTATTGATTACAGCAGGGGAAGTGAGCCACATTCTGTTGCACGCTGATGAATATCGGCTATCCCATATGTTCTGGTACAGACAACAACCGGTTCGTACATTTGAAACTCTTTTCTCTCTTGCTGGAGCAGGGATTGTCACCAGTTACACCTCCGAGTCGTTTGGGGCAGTCAGGACCAGAAAAACAATGTTTAGCCTGGAACTGAGAGACGCCGCTGCATCTCACA
The DNA here is from genome assembly GCF_017639515.1 of Carcharodon carcharias. Lineage (NCBI taxonomy): Eukaryota > Metazoa > Chordata > Chondrichthyes > Lamniformes > Lamnidae > Carcharodon > Carcharodon carcharias. Next base: position 2,273,343 of record NC_054500.1, read on the forward strand.
CTGCTGTCTACACCCGTCCTTGTAGCTTCGCACATCGTTCGAGAAGGCGGATCCGCAGTTAGAAAAAAACCCGCATCCAGAGCTCATTTTCCACCACCTGGTGGCATCATTCGATAATTTTCTGTCACCTGTGATGAAAGTGTCATAATTTTCATAATATTTTTTGAAGCAGGTTTATGGGGTTAAGTACAATTGAGCATCCGGGAGATTTAATTACATTTGGGGTTAAGTAGACTGCACGTTTGAAATCATCAAAAGAAGCTAGGTGCTTGACATGCTAATGAGTAAACATAGATGTAAGGTGTGAAGGGAATTTGCATTTTTAGTTAAATGAAGAGATATGGATTTCAAAGGGATCTTACTCTATTTACATCTAGTCAGATAAGCAAAGCTAAGGAGTATGTTTATTTTTCCCAAGGATTACTGACAATGTATTGACAAAATGATGGTTTTATATTATGAGTAAAATGCAGTTTCGAAGGCATATGGAGCAATATAATTTACAAATTAAAAAAAGAGGAACAGATATAAAGGAGAATAAAAGGTTAAGTATCAGAAGGCCATTTAAGACCTAACAGGAGTGTGTGAAACAACTTTTGTGCATAGGTCTGCGAGATAACGAAATTCAAGTTGGGGAAAAGCCATTTGGAACTCCAATGTCAAGTGGGGCACTGTGTTAACTTGATGATTCTGTTTTAAATCTAAAATCTATCTTGGAATGTTGCCTTAAAGGCAGTGTAACTGGGGGTCAGGGTGATTAGGAATTTTAGGATTTATTATAGAAGTCAGTAACTGTAGTCTTATGCATGTGCTTGAAATCTTTTATATTTTGTTAATAAATATTTTAGTTTTTTTTAATCTCTAAGGGCCTTGGTGGTCTCATTACTTCTGAATTCAGTGCACACATCTCATAATAAATATGAATCACAAAACTGTTGTGATAGTGTGACGAAGTTTCCCTTGTGGATTTGGTCCACCTGGCACACGTCTTCTGCTACATCATAACAGACCATGGGATGAGGTGGACAGCAGGAGTTGTTTCTGCCCATGTAGCTGAGTGTGACCCATGTTCAAAGAACTATTCATTCGCCAGGTACCAGGGAAATACAGTGCTTCCATCCAACCGCAAGTTAGCTCCGTGATTGATTATCGATAACAGGTTAAACAGGGACTGATTTTTCACCACATGGTGTCACAGTTGGTTCAGTCAGTGGCTTTCTCACATCCGAGTCAGAAAGTTTAAGTTTCAGGCCCCCACTCTAGAGAGTTCACCAATCTAGGCTGCCACTTCAGTGTGAATAGTGAGGGAGTGCTGCAAGTTTATTATCCGTCCTCATAGGTGGACATAAGGAAGAGACACTTGTATTTAATTACCACCTCAAAGGCCCTCAGAACTTCCCAAAGCATTTTACAACAACTGAATATTTTGAATTGTAGTCACTGGTCTAATGTAACGAAGCAGATAGCCTATTTAGGTATAAGACCTCCAAAAACATAACATACAAACTGACAGGTGTCCTGTATCAGTGATATTGATAGAAGAACAAATATTTGCCCATGACACCGCCTAACCTCCCTCTTTTCGCCTTGTGGCAGCATGAGTGGAAATTATTTCATCGACAGTGAGTGCAGTTGTGAATCGGTTTAATACATTATTCAAAAGCCAGCACCTCCGACATTGTAGCAGTTCCTCAGTACTGACCCTCCCACAGTGCAGGATCCGCTCAGCACCGACTCCCTGACAGTGCGATTCTCCCTCACTACTGACCCTCGGACAGTGCAGCACTCTTTCACTACTGACACCCCAACATGGCGGTTCTCCCTCACTACTGATAGTTAAAGTTTAGAGACCGCCTAACTCTGTTTCAACTTTCATCCCTGCAGCGCATTCCATGACCACAGGGAGCCCAAAAAATGCTTCACAACTTTTGAAATATTACAATGTATTTAAGGGCGACAATCATCTTCTGCACAGCAAGATCACAGAAAGAGCAAGACGGTGAGAATCAGGTGATTTCGATTTTTTTCTTAATGTTGGTTGTGGTGCAGATCGCGACCCAGGACATTAGATTTTGCAGTCTCCGCGAGTGTGAATGTGTCGCTGCCACATGCATTTGCCCAACTAGCGGTCATCCTGCCAATTTTCCGACGCTCTGACCATAGACTTTTGCAGCACTGAAGGAAGCCATTCGGCCCGTCATGCGCTTGCTGGCCCTCTGCGGAAGTTAGCCCCACTTCTCCGCCTTTACTCGGTAGCCCTGCAATCCCTTTCTCTCCAGGTCTTATCCAATTCCCTTTGGAAAGACACTATTGAATGCCCCTCCATCATGTGCCAGGCAGTGTATTCCAGAACGCAACTGTCCTCAACAACTCAGTTCCACTTAACAATTCCTCACAATTCTCTCCCTCAGCCGCATTCAGATGTCCCATGGTGCACCAGCGGCGAAGGTGGTTGTTCCAAATGATTAAGCGGCGGCAAGGCAATGTTTCCAAATATGTAGCAGTAATGATTACATGTAGCAGTAATACATGTAGCAGGAATGATTACATGTAGCAGTAATACATGTAGCAGGAATGATTACATGTAGCAGTAATACATGTAGCAGTAATACATGTAGCAGTAATGAATACATGTAGCAGTAATACATGTAGCAGGAATGATTACATGTAGCAGTAATACATGTAGCAGTAATACATGTAGCAGTAATGATTACATGTAGCAGTAATACATGTAGCAGTAATACATGTAGCAGTAATGATTACATGTAGCAGTAATACATGTAGCAGTAATACATGTAGCAGTAATGATTACATGTAGCAGTAATACATGTAGCAGTAATACATGTAGCAGTAATGATTACATGTAGCAGTAATACATGTGGCAGTAATACATGTAGCAGTAATGATTACATGTAGCAATAATACATGTGGCAGTAATACATGTAGCAGTAATGATTACATGTAGCAGTAATACATGTAGCAGTAATGATTACATGTAGCAGTAATACATGTAGCAGTAATACATGTAGCAGTAATGATTACATGTAGCAGTAATACATGTAGCAGTAATACATGTAGCAGTAATACATGTAGCAGTAATGATTACATGTAGCAGTAATACATGTAGCAGTAATGATTACATGTAGCAGTAATACATGTAGCAGGAATGATTACATGTAGCAGTAATACATGTAGCAGGAATGATTACATGTAGCAGTAATACATGTAGCAGTAATACATGTAGCAGTAATGAATACATGTAGCAGTAATACATGTAGCAGGAATGATTACATGTAGCAGTAATACATGTAGCAGTAATACATGTAGCAGTAATGATTACATGTAGCAGTAATACATGTAGCAGTAATACATGTAGCAGTAATGATTACATGTAGCAGTAATACATGTAGCAGTAATACATGTAGCAGTAATGATTACATGTAGCAGTAATACATGTAGCAGTAATACATGTAGCAGTAATGATTACATGTAGCAGTAATACATGTGGCAGTAATACATGTAGCAGTAATGATTACATGTAGCAATAATACATGTGGCAGTAATACATGTAGCAGTAATGATTACATGTAGCAGTAATACATGTAGCAGTAATACATGTAGCAGTAATGATTACATGTAGCAGTAATACATGTAGCAGTAATACATGTAGCAGTAATACATGTAGCAGTAATGATTACATGTAGCAGTAATACATGTAGCAGTAATGAATACATGTAGCAGTAATACATGTAGCAGTAATGAATACATGTAGCAGTAATACATGTAGCAGTAATGATTACATGTAGCAGTAATACATGTAGCAGTAATGAATACATGTAGCAGTAATACATGTAGCAGTAATGAATACATGTAGCAGTAATACATGTAGCAGTAATGAATACATGTAGCAGTAATACATGTAGCAGTAATACATGTAGCAGTAATACATGTAACAGTAATGAATATCTGTAGCAGTAATACATGTAGCAGTAATGAATACATGTATTGTTACGAGCAGCTGAGAGACCCGGCCTGAAGGTCACAGTGACCTCCGTGTCCTTTATCGCGCTAACGCACGAGGAAGAATTCAAGAAACGGCTTGAATTCAGGAGGCCAATCTGAAGTCCTGCAGCCTGCAAACACTGAGCGTGGAGCAGACTGACACGGCGACCTATTACTGTTGAACAGCAAATTCAGACCCAGTCCAAAAACTCACTGGGTAACCAAACGGAAAAATTCCAGGCACTCCCAGACCTAGCGTCGCATAGCAACACGTACGAAATTCCTCCATCTGCTTTGTGTTGCCTCAGTTAATTTCGTCTCGAAAACAGACAGAAGCATATCGGGCTATACGAGTTCGCCCATACCTGCGCTGTTTTCATTCAATGCATCAATAGAAGTTAAAAATAAAATGAAATTGCAGGTTCTTGATCTGAAAGCACGAAGCAGCTGAAATTAGATGGATGAATTAGTGGCACAAATATAAGTACACGATTTATATGTAATCAGCATGTCAAAAACATGGTGATCAAGGGAATTACATATTAGCGGGTACACAATATGTCGGAAAGTAAACAGAATGTCAAAGGGGGTGTGTAGCCCTGACAGTAAAGGGAGACATAAAGACATTAATGAGAAAGGATCTGGAGCCTGAAGATCATGAAGTAGAATCCGTGTGGGTGGAAATAGCAAATGTCAGAAAACACTGGTGGGACTAGTTTCTCGGCCCCCCTCACAGTAATGATACCGTTGGGTATAACATTTAACAGGAAATTATTGGAGTTTGTTACGAAAGCATTGTAATAATTGTTGGGGACTTTAATCTTCATAAAGACTGGGGCAATCAAATTGGTAAGAATGGCTCAGAAGATGTGTTTGGAGAATGTTTCCGTGACAGGCTCTTGGAGCAGTATGTACTGGATCTGACCAAGGATAAAGCTAACTGAGGTCAAGTTTTTTGTCATTCTTTCATGGGATATGGGTGGCGCTGACATGGCCAGCTATTGATCATTTGTGTAATAAAGCAGGGTTAACTCACAATGTCATAGCAAAAGATCCAATGGGAAAGAGCGACCATAATGCCATGCAGTTTCATGTTAAGTTTGAAAGTGACATATTCCATTCGCAAACAAGAACCTTAACCTTAAACAAAGCCAATCACACAGATATGAGGTGACAACTGGCTAAGGGTAGTTGGGTAAATAGACTAAATGTTGAGGCTGTAAACGAACAGAAACAATTCAACATGTTCAACCAAAATGCATTCCACTGAAGAGCAAAAACTCAGCGAGGAAGGCCCACCCGTGGCATACTCAAAAGTTAAGATGGCATTAGATTAAAAGCAGAGGCTTATAATGTTTCAACAAAAAAAACTATAGCAAACTATAGATTTAAGGCGAGAGGAGAAAACTTTAGAGGAGATGTGCGGGGCAATTTTTTTACGCAGAGGATAGTGAGTGGCTGGAATTCGCTGCCAGAGGAGGTGGTGGAAGCAGGTACGATAGTGGTGTTTAAGAGGCAGCTTGACAAATACATGAATAGAATGGGAATAGAGGGATACGGACCCTGGAAGGGCAAAATGTTTTAGTCTGACAGGCAATATGATCGGCTCAGGCTTGGAGGGCCGAAGGGCCTGCTCCTGTGCTGTACTTTTCTTTGTTGTTCTTTGAGGATTGGGAGTGCTTCAGGAACCAGAAAAGGGCTACCAAAAAGTTGATAAAATGGAGGAAGAACAAAAGATGAGAATAAACTATCCAGAAATATAAAAACAAATTGCAAGAGCTTTTATAAGTGTATGGAAAGTAAGCGGGTAGCTAAGGTAAACGTTGGCCCCTTGGAGAAATTATCATTGGGAACAGGCAAGTGGCAAATATATTGCGTCTGTCTTCAGAGTAGAATACATAACTCCCATGCCAGAAATAGAAGGAGACCTGGGGCTAAAAGGGTGAGGAAATTAAGGAAATTAATATCAGCAGAGGAAAGGTATTGCAGAAACATAAGAGACTAAAATGCAGCAAAGCCCTAACGTCAGATGGCTACATCCTGGGCTTCTAAAAGAAATAGCTATAGCGTTAGTGGTTGTGCTGGCTATGATCTTCCAAAATTCCTTAGCTTCAGAAAGGATCCCACTAGATTGGAAGTTGGCAAAAATTGCACCACTTTTCAAGAAAGGAGGAAGAGCGATAACAATGAACTATGGGCTGGTTAGACTAAAATTAGTTGCTGGCAAAATGCTGTAATCTATTACTGAGGAAGTCTTAATGCACTTACAGAAGTAATTAGAACCAGTCAGCATGGTTTTACTGAAGGGGAATCAGTAATTTATTGAAGGGTTTTGAGGATGGATCTAATAGGGCTGATAAAATGGAACCAGTAGGTGTAGTATATCTGGATTTCCAAAAGGGGTTCTGTAAGGTGCCACACAAAATTTTAATAGGCAAAATAAGGGCTCATAGTTTGGAGGGAATTAAATTAGTATGGATGGAAGATTGGTTAATGGATTTAGCAAACATAGATTGGGCATAATGGAGGCTTCTTCAAGTTGGCAGGCAATAAATAATGGAGTGCACAAGGATCAGTGCTGGGGCTTTAGCTATTTGCAATCTGTATTAATGACTTAGATGAAGGTAGAGAGTAATATATCTAAGTTTGCTGATGATACCAAGCTAGGTGGGAAGGTAAACTGTGGGGAGGACATAGAGAGGCTGCAAAGAAATATAGACAGGTTAGGTGAGTGGGCAACAATTTGGCAGATGGAATATAAAACAGGGAAATTTGAATTATTCATTTTGGTTATAGGAATAAAATACCAGACTACATTTTGAAAGATGAAAAAATTGAAAGTGTTTATGTTCAAAGAGATTTGGTTGTGTTGGTGCAAGAGAAAGTTAACATGCAGGTTCAACAAGCAATCGGGAAGGCAAGTGGCATGTTGATCTTTATTGCAAGGGGATTGGAGAACAAGAATAAAGAAGTCTTCCTGCAGTTGTACAGGGTTTTGATCTGGAGTACTGTGTCTCGATCTCCTCATAACAGGGATTCACTAAATTAGTCTCTGGGATCAGGGGAGTGTCTTACGATAAGAGGCTGAGTAAATTGGATTTATATCCTCAGGAGTTTAGAAGAATGAGAGGCGATCTCATTGAAACCTATAACTTTCTGTTGGGGCTTGATTGGCAGGGCGATGAGAGATTGCTTTTATTGGCCGGGGACTCTAAAATATGGCGGCGCAGCTTCAGGATAAGGATCCGGTCATTTAGGACTGAGATGAATAGAAATTTCTTTACTCAAAAGGCTGTGGATATTTGGGATCCTCTATCCCAGGTTATCGTGCTTGCCCCATTGTTGATTACAAGTTAGCTGGGATAGAATAATTTTTGGTCTCTCTGGGAATTAAGTGATACGGGGAGCTGGTGGAGAAATGGAATTGAAGCCCAAGGTGAATCATTGTGGTATTGAATGATGGACCAGGTTCGATTGGCATGTGGTTTTACTCCTGCTACTACTTTTTATGTTGTTATGATCCTATGTCTACCATCGCTAGGAGGAGCTCTCTGAGCACGACTGTGAATTTTGCAGATTCAGTGAAGCTGGAGTGGACCATTAAGTCCTTCGAGTCTGTTACATCGGAATGAAAAAAGAAGCATTCAGCGACTGGAAACAGTTTCCCCAAACCGTTAGGTCATGGCTGATCTGTACCATAACTGATCCTGTCTGTCTTGGTTTTGCGCTGCTTAACACCATTTCCTGCCAATGAAAAAATCTACTCATCGCAGGGGGCATCGATTTAAAGTAATTGGTGGAAGGATAAGAGGGTAGTTGGATAGGATTTGTTTTATCCAGTTGGTGGTGGCGGTCTAGAATGCACTGGCTGAGAGGGTGGTAGAGGCAAAAATCTTGACCCGTTAAAACATACACTTGGATACACACTCGAGCCTTTATGACCTTCTGGGCGACAGGCCAAGGACTGAAAGGTGGAATGAGACAGGAGAGCTTTTCTTCTACTAAAAGGAATGCGATGCGTTGAATGGCCTCCTTCGGTGTCCTAAACCTTCTCGTGAAATGTTGATTCTTTTTTCAATTTGCGCCCCCCGCAGGCTCAAAAGCTTTTTAGGGAAGGGAGTGTCAGCTTTTCACTATAGTTTGTGAGAAGATGTGCTTCCTGACATCGCCCCTAAACAGACTCGTACCAATTTTAAGATTATGCACCACTAGTTCAGGACGCCACACCAGAACAGATCATTTTTCGCCATCAGCCCTATGGGATCCATTCATTAAGCCCGTGTATTATTAAAATATAATGATTATTAAAATATTAAAACTCTCAATTTTCTCTGGGGAAAAGTTAGGTAACGATCAACGGCTATAATGTGGGTCGACGCAATTATCAATTAAGCTGAAATAAATTGATGAATCATCTTTCTTTTTATTCATTTTTGGGAATGTGAACGTCGATGAAGAGACTGGGCATTTGCTGACAATGCATAGTTGCCCCTTGAAAATGTTCCGGCTGTCCATTTTCTTGAATACCTGCAGCCTCCCTATGGTGAAGGTGGGGTTACAGTGCTCATAGGGCGCGAGTTCTAAGATTTTGACACAATGTTCATGAAGGACCGATCAAATCGGGATGGGAACGGGATTCTAGGATTCTCATTGAACTTGATGTTCTGTTGGCTTAACGACGTTTATGTTGGTTATTCTTATGTTGGGTTCTTAAGGTAGGACAAACTCACTCTAAGATACCTACTAGGCCAAGCCATTTCTAATCAGAGAGATAGCAGGAAAACATACATTTTTAACAAGTTAGTCCATGTGCTTGGCCCTCCGCGTAAAAACAAATAATCCCAAGCGCATTTACTCGCCCTGTACCGTGATAATTCAATCTCGCAACCTCCTCAGTGTGTGCCAGATGGAAGGGCTCAGTTATAAGCAACCCCAGAACTCAAACTTAGTAATAACCGGGGGCGGAGGGAGAGCAGACAACCGAACCAGTAAGACATCTGGGCCCATCCACCGCCAATCAGACACCGACAATGAGGCCCGGATACAGGCGAGAAATTATTAAATTATCGCACTGTATTCTGCCAGAGTGTCTGAACAGGACCTCATAGAGGAAGTGAGGAGCACGGCCGCTCCCGAAGTCACGTTGAAATTTCTCCATTCGCAGGTTCAGGCCCCAAGCCTGTAGGATGCACTTATCGTGTCTCGTCATTATCCTCTGCCCTCTGTTTCCAAGTAAGTATTCTAGATTTATGACAATACTGGCGCTAACATTACGTCGGCGTTTTCATTAACTAATAACTTTTATCGAACTAGATTTGGAAGAAAAGCGTCATTTTTGAATGATTACTTAATCTGTGTAGAACAGGATAATTGATCGAAAGTTTTTGGCTCATAATTTTGGCTCATAATTTTCTTTTAAATAAATAACCAATACACGGATTATCTTAACTTTATTAAAGCTTATCGAACAGATATTCGCGAATTAGTGGCCATTTTTTTACTTGATGTCACTTTCTATCTATCTAATGCAGAAATATCCATCTATTTTGTATGTATTTTATCTTTCTCTACCTATGTATCATTTTGTCTATCAATCTTTTATTTAGCGATCTATCTATCTATGTATCTAACTACGATCTATCCATTCATCCATCCAATCATCCAACTATTTTTCCCTTTATCTGTTCATGATCTATCTATAATGTCAATCTACTATCTTTTAATGTATCTATCCATCTAGTTAACATAGTCAACATAGTTGAATGATGCGCTGAATTTTGTAAATATTCTCCTTATTTCTCCAGGAAAAACGCTGGCAGAGATTATTCACCAATGGCCAAGTGGGTTGTTGTTGAACAAAGGCGAGCCAGCGGAATTGAACTGCTACCAGAATGACAGCAACAAGGACGTTATGCTGTGGTACCGACAGTACGCCGGGCAGGGTCCCAGCCTAATCGGTTACTCCCGCACTGGAATTCCATCCACTTACGAAGAAAACTTTAAGAACGCGGTCGAGATTGTAAGGGCGGGGGACAAAACGTGCAGCTTGAAGATCTTCAAGGTTAAGACGGCAGACTCGGCGGTCTATTACTGTGCCAGCAGTGAGCACACCGATGAAAGCTGCGCTGGTACCAGCACAAAAACCAACAGGATGAACACCAGAACTGACTGCAAGGTACAAGCCTTGAAAACAACTCATGTCTTCCCACTTCACGGGCCGCTTTTAACAGGTTGAGTGATGCCCTCAGTTAGGTGTGAATGACAGGGAATATTAGAAGGCTCTAGGAAATGAGGGAGACAGAGAGAAGGGGGAAAAGAGATGCCCCGGATTCTCATGTTCATCGTCTTCGTTATTTTCATGTATATGTTAACATTCAGCTCCAGACATTGTTCTGGACTTGATCAATTAAATAGAATATTTAGTGATTTAAATAATGAAATATGTAAACCTCACCGCGGTGACGTGTTGAAGAGGCAAACAATGATTCAACATACGATTTTAGAAGCTTTAATTTATTCATTCTGGACAATAAATATCAAACATATTATATTATCCTTTTTAACATTCGCATTCAGATTCAGTTTTGTAGACCTCCCGAATACATTTTACAGTCGCATTGCCCCGGGCGCTTGAGTGAAATTAGGACAGAATTTTTATTTCCATGGATAATTCAGCACTGCTCCAACGTCAATCGTCGCAAATTCAATATAATGAATGATTTCAGCCCAGTTCCTGTGTTCAGGTCGTCCCTGGAGCAATGAGGTTGAAAAAATGCGCGGCGGTACTGAGCGAGGAGGCACCGACTGACCTGCCACCAGAACAGAAAACTTGCCAATAACATGTTGTGATACGGTCGGGCCGCCTTAACCCGTTCGAAACATTTCAGGAGGCGAAGCTCCGTATTTTGAGGGTTTTCAGGACGGGTTTGGTATAACTAAACTGTTGGGACGGAAGAAGGTCCATCCTGACAATGAAGAGAGATTAGCCTACCTTCATAGCCACTTATTTTTGAGCAGCTCAGTGGGTGGTGATGGAGAAGCGGCAATGTCACTGGACTGGTAATGCTCTGGGGACAACGGTTCAAAAGCCCCTGTCTGGGTACACTAATGCCCCTTTAGGGAAGAAAATCTGCCGTCCTTACCTGGCCTGGCCACCAAGTGTCTTCAGACCTGCAGCAATGTGGCTGAAACTTAGCTGCCCTCTGAAATGGCCCAGCAAGCTACTCAGTTGTATCAACATTCTGGAAGGAATAAAACTGGGCGGACCACCCGGCATCAACCTAAGCACCATAAATGGCAGCGGCAAATCCAGCTCTGTCGACAGTGCAAAGTAGTTCCCACTAACATCTGAGGACTTGTGCCGAAAGCTACAACCTGAGATAGACATATTCATGAAATATTGACTTACAGTGTCCCAAATATTGTCATCATCACCTTTGGGTATGTTCTAACGCACAGGACCACCAGGGTTGGCACAAGCTCAGAGGGAGGGGGGCGCCCATTTAAGACAGAGATGAGGAGGAATTTCTTCTCTCAGAGGGTAGTTAATCTGTGCAATTCTTGACCGCAGCGGGCTGTAGAGATTGGGCCGTTAACTGTATTCAAGGCTGAGATAGACAGATTTTTAATCAGTAAGGGAATCAGAGGTTGTGGGGGAAAGGCAGGAAAGTGGATTTGAGGAATATCAGATCAACCATGATCTCATTGAATGGCGGAGCAGACTCGCAGGGCTGAATGACCCACTTCTGCTCCTACTCCTCATAGTCTTGGTGGTGGGTGGAGTTGCCCTGGGTCTCCTCAACATTGACTCCTAACCTCACGGAGTCTCATGGAATCAGCTCAAACATGGGCAAGGGAACGTCCTGCTGATTACCACCCATCGACTCCCATCCCTTTCCGGCTGATGCATCTTCTTCCATGTGGAAAAAAAGACAGAAAATGCTGGAAAAACTCCGCAGATCCGACGGCAGCTGTGGAGTGAGAACCAGTGTTAACATTTCGAGTCCGTGTGAGTCTTCCTCAGAGATCTGAAGAAGGGTCATACAGACTTGAAATGTTAACACTTTCTCACTCCACAGATGCTGTCAGGCCTGCTGAGTTTTTCCAGCACTTTGTCTTTATTTCAGGTTTCCAGCATTCGCAGTGTTTTGCTTTTATTTCCTTCATGTTGAACACTGAGGAGGTATTGAAGGTTACAAGGACACAGAATGTACTATGGGTGAGGGACTCGGCAGTAACACTGTTGACTGAGCTGACCGAGACCTGGAGGACAAACCTGCTGGACCACATCTGTGGTAGGTGGTGAGTGAACCAACAAGAGGGGAAAACTTTCTTTACTCTGTCCACATCAATGTACCTGTCACAGATGCATCTGTCACGATACTATTAGTAGGAATGATGACGTCACAGTCCTTGTGGAGACGAGGTTTGGGGGAGAGCGGATTTTAGTCAAATAAGGCAGGATCCGGCCAAGGTTGACTGGGAACAGCTACTTGTGGGGAAATCTACAGAGGAGCAGTGGGGAACGTACAAAAAGGGAAGGGGGAGGGTACAGGCTCAAAATATTCCCTCCAGGGTGATAGGAAGGAGTAACAAGCCCAGAGAACCATGGATGACCAGAGATATTTAGGACACGATGAGAAAGAAAAGAGAGGCTTTTAACAAGTACAAAGGGAGCAAATCAGTGGAGGCATTAATGGAGTACAGAAAGTGCAGGGTGGAACTTAAGAAAGCAATTAGGAGAGCAAAGAGGGGATATGAGAAAGCTCTGGCTGGTAAAAGTAGGGAAAACTCCAACATATTCTATAAGTATATCAATGGGAAGAATAGGGCCCATGAGGGACCAATTGGGCAATCTATGGGTGGAGCCAGAGGGCATCAGTAGAGTGTTGAACTAATTCTTCACATCCATCTGCACCCAAGAGAATGAGGATGATGGTGTGGAGCTCGGGGATAGAGACTGTGAGGTTCTTAAGCAAATTGATACGGAGAGTGACAAGGTATTGGAGGTGTTGGCAGGCTTAGAATTGGACAAACCTCCAGGTCCAGATGATTTCTGTCCCAGGCTGCTGAGGCAAGCAAGGGAGCAGATCGCAGGAGCTCTGACCCAAATTTATAATTGCTGTCTGGCCAAGGTGTATGTGCCAGAGGACTGGAGAATAGCTAATGTGGTTCAGCCATTTAAGGAGGGTTGTAGAGATAAGCCATGGAACTACAAGCCAGTGAGTCTCACATCAGTGGCAGGGAAACTACTGGAGAAAATTTTAAAGGAGAGAATCTATCTCCATTTGGAGAGGCAATGTCTGATCAGTGATAGTCAGCATGGCCTTGTCAAAGGGAGGCCATGCCTAACAAATTTTATTGGACTTTTTGAGGAGATAACCAGGTGTGTAGATGAGGGTAGTGCAGTTGATGTAGTTTATATGGATTTCAGCAGAGCCTTTGACAAGGTCCCACATGGGAGACTTATAAAGGCAGAAAATGCACATGGGATACTGGGTAATTTAATAAGGTGGATGGAAAATTGGCTTTTTTGGAGGAGATGGAGGATGATAACAGAAGGATGCTTCAGTGACTGGAAGCCAGTGTCCAGTGGTGTGCCACAGGGATCTGTGCTGGGTCCTGTATCATTTGTCATTTACATAAATAACATCGATGACTATGTTGGGTGTAGGATTGGTAAGTTTGCGGATGACACAAAGATTGGCCGGGTGGTTAACAGTGAGGTTGTGTGTCTTGGGCTACAGGAAGTTATAGATGAGATGGTCAAATGGGCAGATAAGTGACAGATGGAATTTAACCCTGAAAAGTGTGAGGTGATGCACTTTGGAAGGAGTAATTTGACAAGGAAGTATTCAATGAATGGCATGACACTAGGAAGTTCTGAGGAACAAAGGGACCTTGGCGGTTGTTTCCATAGGCCTCTGATAGCAGAGAGGCATGTTAGTGGGGTGGTGAAAAAGGCATATGGGACACTTGCTCTTATCAATCGAGGCATAGATTACAAAAGTAGGCAGGTCATGTTGGAGTTGTATAGAACCTTGGTGAGGCCACAGCTGGAGTACTGTGTGCAGTTCTGGTCGCCACATTATAGGAAGGATGTGATTGCACTGGAGGGGGTGCAGAGGAGATTCACCAGGATGTTGCCTGGGATGAAACATTAAAGTTATGGAGAGAGGTTGGACAGATGTGGATTGTTTTCACTGGAGCAGAGAAGACTGAGGGGTGACCTGATCAAGGTGTACAAGATTATGAGGGGCGGAGGCAGGGTGGATAGGGAGCAGCTGTTCCCCTTTATTTGAAGGGTCTGTCACCAGGGGCCATATGCTCAAGTTGAAGGGCAAAGGTTTAGGGAGGATATGAGGAAAACCTTTTTACCCAGAGGGTGGTGACGTTCTGGAATGCGCTGCCTCGGAGGGAAGTTGCCTCACATCCTTTAAAAAACACCTGGATGAGCACTTGGCACGTCATAACATTTAAGGCTATGGGCCAAGTGCTGGTAAATGGGATTAGGTAGGTAGGTTAGTTGTTTCTCACGTGTCGGTGCAGACTCGATGAGCCGGAGGGCCTCTTCTACACTGAGTGATTCTATGATCTGTGGTTCTGAGGTCCTGTCTTCACATTGAAGATACCCTCCATCGTGTTGTGTGCCATTCCCACCTTGCTAAATGGGATAGATTTCAAACTGATCAAACAGCTGAAAACTGGGCATCCATGAAGCACTGTGGGCCATCATCAATAGAATTGAATGTAACCACAGCTTGTAACTTCATGGCCCAACATATCCCCCACACTACCATTGCCATTAATGCAGCGAATCATCACTTGTTCAATGAAGAGTGCAGGAGTGCATGCCGGGAGCAGCACCGGGCATACTTAAAAATTAGGAGTTAACCTGGTGAAGCTACAACACAGGACTACTTGCATGCCAAGCAACGGTACAGCTTGCTATAAACTGAGCTGGGCAATCCCACAGGCAACTGGTCAGATCTAAACTCTAGAGTCCTGCCACATCCATTCGGGAATGGTGATGGACAGTTGCACAACTAAAAGGAGGAGGAGGCTCCACAAATATTCCCAACACATCAGTGCAAAGGACAAGGCTGAAGGAAAAGCAACCATCTTTGGACAGAAGCGCAGAGTGGGTGATCCATCCCACCCTCCTCCGGAGGTCACCAGCATCACAGAGGCCAGTCTTCAGCTAATCCGATTAACTCCAACTGATATTAAGTAACGGCTGAAGGTACTGGATACTCCAAAAGCTGCAGCAGGTGAGGAGATTTCCACAAATCAACCAACACATTTTCATTTTATTCAAGTATTTCTGTTGTTTCCGTTTGGTAAAATGGGGGTAACAGACAAATAAGGTTTGTAAAGAAGCGCTACTTTCAATACTGATTCAATGTAAGAGGTATAAAGAATGTCATCTATTCTCTTTACTTTCTAGGTGGAAAGGAAACGCCATAATGGAAATGATATTGTAACTATCATATTCCAGGAAGGAGGCGAATCATTGCAGTCCTTCAAACCATCGATGATTCATTTCTATTTCACATGTATCCTCTTCCCTTTTGTGTACAGTAAGGGACCTGACAAAATTCTGGCATTAGCACTCAAGATTTGTGCTCCAGAACTAGCCGTGTCCTGAGCCAGTCGGTTCCAGCATAGTTACAACACTGGCATCTATCCGGAAATGTGAAACAGTGCCCCGTGCACAAAAAAGTATTGCAAATCCAACCTGGCCATTTACCGGTCCATCAGCCTCCTCTGGATCATCAGTAAAGTGATGGAAGGGGTCATCAACAGTGCTTTCAAAGGCACTTACTCAGCAATAACCTGCTTACTGATGCTCAGCTTGGCTTCTGCTAGGGCCATTCAGCTTCTGACCTCATTACAGCCTTGGTCCAAACATGGACAAAAGAGTTGAACTCAACAGGTGAGGTGATAGCAACTGTCCTTGACTTAAAGGCTGCGTTTGACCAAGTGTGATATCAAGGAGCCCGAGCAAAACTGGAGTCAATGGGAATCAGGGGGAAAACTTTCCATTGGTTGGAATCATACCTACCTCAAAGGAAGATGGTTGTGGTTGTGGAAGCCAATCATTCAAGGTCCAGGACATCATTGCAAGAGTCCTTCAGGGTAGTGTCCTCGGCCGAACCATCTTCAGATGCTTCATCAATGACCAAATCCAGGCCAGAGGTTGGGGTGTTCTCTGATGATTGCACAGTGTTCAGCACCATCCACAATTTCTCAGATACTGAAGCAGCCCATGTCCACATACAACAATACCTGGACATTAATTAGGCATAGGCCGCGATGTAGCAAGTCACAATCACTTTGCAGAAGTGTCAGGCAATGGGCATCTCCAACAAGAGAGAATATAACCATCACCCTCTGACATTCAGTGGCATTACACGCTGAATCAGTCACTATCAACATACTGGCAGTTATCATTAAACAGAAACCAAACAGAACTAGCCATAAAAACACTGCAGCTACAAGATCAGATCAGAAGCTAGGAATCCTGCAGTAAGTAACTCAACCCCTGACTCTCCAAAGCTCATCCTCCATCCACAAGGCACAAGTCAGAAGTATGATGGAATGCTCCCTACTTGCCTCGATAAATGCAGCTCCAATAACACTCAAGATGCTCAATATGCTCTAGAACAAAGCAGCCCATTTGAATGGTAGCCCATCTACGACCTTAAACATTCAGTTTCTCCATCACTGACTCACAGCAACAGCAGTGTGTATTATCTATAAGATGCACTGCAACAACTCACCAATGTTCCTTCAATATTGCCTTCCAAACCCGCCAGCTCTACAACCAAGATGGACTAGGGCATTAAGGCACATGAGAGCATCACCAGCTGCAAGCCTCTGGAAGCCACACATCATCTTCACTTGAGCTATATTGCTGTCACTGTCTCTGGGTCAAATTCCTCGAACTAACTTCTGAACAGAACTGTGGGCCTACACACATGGGTTGCGAGTTCAAGAAGGCAGCTCACCCTTTTAAAGGACAATTGGGGATGGAGAATAAATACTGGCCCAGCAGGGGTGACTACATTCCATGAACGAATAAAAAATAGCTAATGATGGGACTAGCAGTTCAGAGTGACTTGGCGCCTAGGCAAAGAACATGACAATCGGCCTCAAACTGATGTATGTTTACCGAGGATGCAGGTAACAATGCCTCGTGTACAGCTTTATCTGCACGTACCTTGTTTAGGCACTTGGAACATATTTCTGGCATGCAAATCCCTTTGTTAAACCACTGTTGGAGCAGACTGCACAATTATGATCTCCCTATACCTTCGTTAGGCTACATTTTGAGCACTGTACAATGCACTGATCTCTATACACCATGCCATGTCATACTTGGTGCACTGCACACTGTCCTGTTCTCCACATAGCTTGGTTAGACGACCTTTGGGAAACTGGACACAGTTATGGCCTTTATATCCCTTGATTATTCCACGCTTGAGGCATTGTGCACAGTCCTGATCTCCATATACCTTGCTTAGACCATGTCCAGGTAAACCATCACGACACTTGTCAGTAAAGGTCAAACAGGAGGAGGACATTGTGGAACACACTGGCCTAGAGTTGATTGGGCAAATGGCCTGATACTGTGTTGTAGATTCAATGCTATTGCACGTAACAAATATCAGTATCTGAAACTGAGGAGCCAACTAAACTTTTGATCTCTTTCAACAGATGAAATAAGATGTCATTCGTTGTCATTTAAATTGGCAAAAAAAAGAAAATCACAGGCCCATGAAGTGGTACACCGTCGCTCGGAAGTGGCACTGTATCTCCACTGAAGCCTGCACACAACATGCTTGCAGGGTCTCACTCCGGCCTCATCAACTGAACTGGATTTAGGACTGAAAGTGATATGTCTGCAAAATCAGTAATCGACAAATAACACATTACTCCCACACTTCGCAATGTTCTTCAGTTTGCTGCTTTACATATAGCACCATGCAAGAATCAAAATGGTTAGTCTTCTGGGAAGGGATCTTAACTCAGAAGAACTCATAAAGGGATGGTCCTCTTGAATTAAATCATGCATCATAGACTTCCGGCAGAGAAACAGCTGAAGTTGTTGAAACAGGAGGAGGCCATTTAGCTTCTCCAACTTCTTACACAGGAAGGCCTTCTTGTCTTTCCCTCCTTCACCAAAGGAAATAAAAGCTTCCTTTTCCACCTGATCAATTCCTTAATTTGTGTGAAACAACACAATATGATCAGCCCTTTATCTCCTATGCTCAAATGATTATACGAAGGTGCTAGCAGTATTGGCAGGGAGATACTCTCTGGTCCACCCAGGCCTGGTTCACATGTACATCATCGATGACAATATACAAACTGCCCACCTACCCACAGTTATGGGACAGAAGGAAAAAAGAGACAGAAACCCAAACTGATTTTGGGTGTGGCATCTGAGAAATTCCTCTCCGGCTACTCTTGGATTTCCAAAATCAGTCCAGAGCTCCCTGTGACACTAATAATTCAATGTGGTATGTGCCTTTTGCAAGAGGCAGTTCTCACCCGAGTCAGAAACTTGTCGGTCTCTTACTTGAAAGAATTCAGATTAAAATTGATTGTATGATACTGCAGGCTGTTCCAGAGGCTCACAGATATTAAAGGAAACAATAGCATCCTGATATCTAACCTGGACTGATACTCACACAACTTTAGATAGTGACCCCTGATCCTACCTAACTTGGAGCCATTTGTTCAACTCGAACAGAAACTATTTCCTTCATCACCTTGTAGACCTCCATTAGATCACCCTAAGGCTACTCTACCTGCAGACAGACTTCCAGCTCTTTCAGTCAATATCAGAATTACATGGTCATTACAGCCAAGAAAGAGCCCATTCGGCCCTTCGAGTCCATGCCTGCTCTCTGGAGAGCAGTGCAGTCTGCCCCATTCTCCACTCTATTCTGTAAATTTATTTCCCTCAAATGACTGTCCTATTTCCTTTTCAAATCATTCATTGCCTCTGCTTACACCATCCTCGTGGGCAGTGAGTTCAAGGCCTTTCGCATTTGTTGCCCTAATAAAAGAAAGTTCTTCCTCACATATCCCTTTTCCCCCAGGCATTGTGATCATTTTGGGGTCCCAGGACCACTTGTTTCAGCAGTGAACCTGGATTTATCCTTATAAACAGAATCGGCACCAAAACTTTTGTTGCCAGGCCTCTTGTGTGGTCCATTGGTGAAAGGTTTTTGCAGTCTATGTGGAAAAGGTTTTCTCGCCTTCCCTCTTCCACAATTTTGGTTTTGTAATGGTGAACAGACTAAGGGTAGCTCCTTTGCTCATTTCACCCCACCTCTCTGCCTGGCGCTTTCCTCTTCAGTTTCTTGTAATAACCTCATCTTCAATGAGCAACATGTATCGGGGAAACAATACATGAAGTTTTGCTTTGCCTTCCTGATGTGTTCTTTAAGGAAATGCAAGGATTCTTCCTGAGGGATCTACCACTTGAAAGCAGGTGCTGTTCCCCGGATTTTTGGCTCCTCTTCCAACACCAAGGAATGTTCACTGGTTCCGCTCTTTGGCCTGGCTTGTAATATTGAGCATGGGTACCTCCCTGGGCTTTGGACACCCACAGAAGGGCAGTGATGAACTCCCCCTGAGCCTATAAATGACTTTCCTACCGTAACCTTTGTTACTTTTTTCAAAGAAAAAGAATCCCCTAAATATATTTTATTAGACATGTTTGAAGTCCATAATGCAGCTCTCTCTATCAAGTAAATCATATATTGCACACATAATGATTCTCTCAAGCATTTCTCCCATTAGTGTTATCAAAATAATGGGGTTGTAGTTATCCGTGCCTTTATTTTTATAATGACTCTCACCTTCTTCGAGGCTACACTCCAGTGAGCTATTTGAATTTCAGGCAAGGGGTTCGTAAAACACTCGCACAAACCCCTGAAGACTTCATGTGGGCACCGACAGTCAGGGCTGTCCATATATGTTCAGATTCTCAAATTTATCTAAAAGAATATTTTCATCTATTTTAATGAAATGCGATTTGTTATTAACACCATTTTAAAATTCTAACTGTAGAGCTTCATCTTCAGCAGTGAAGATAAATGCAAAGGGTGCTTTAGGTACTTTTTGTATACCCGTGTGTCCTTCTAGCATTTTTTGAAAATTCTCAACTGGCCGAGTACAGTGTTTGTGAATTCTCTGGTTCTACCAGGAACTCTTTGGGATGTGCCAGTAAGTTAGAGGTGCCATGCAAATGCAGGGTGTCCTTGTTTCCTTCTCCAACACTGATCCAACACTGACGCTCATTCATTGTGTCGTTGAAAAATTTCACGAAAGGTCTACACCCTCCCCCCTCCTGCACCGATATTCACTCATAACATGAGATTTTATTTGTACACATGAGAGGAAACTCGGCTTACATTAGTGGGATTTAATGTAGAAATATATTGACTAAAGGAGAAAGAGAGTGAGGGAGATTGGCTGATGGAATGTGAGTAAAGGAAAGAGAGAAAGAGAAAGAGAGAGAGAAAGAGAGAGACAGAGAGACAAGGAGAATAGTGAGAGTCACAGGCATGCACCCATGGAAATGCAGAGACAGATAATGAAGTAGAGAAAATGAGATTGGGAGACAGAGAAGGGAATAATCAAGAAATACAGGAGGAAAGACAGAAACCTAGGCAGATACAAAGGGGGAGAGAGAGAGAAATAACATTTGTGTGAACAAATGTGTCTAAACTTATCCCCAAATGAACAAGTTCTTATTTTATGATTATGTTCCCTTTTCATAGAACCAAGGAATCATAGTACTTTTCCAATGCAGAAGGAGGCTATTAGCCCATCGAAATTGCACTGGCTTTCAGAAAGCACTCTCCACCCAGTCCCCCTCCCCTGCCTTATCCCCGTAGCCTTGATCATTCTCTCTTTTCAGATAACAATCCAATTCCCTTTTGAATGCCTCATTTGAACTTACCTCCACCAGCCTCTCAGGAAGTTCGTTCAACACTCCTACCACCCTTTGGCAGTAAAGAAAATACCCTCACATCACATTTACTCTTTTTGTCAAGTATTTTGAATCTGTGCTCCCTGGTTCTTGATATTCTCTAGAGTGGTAACGGTTTCTCACTATTTACTCTGTCTATACCCCTCAGGATCCTGAATACCTCTATCAAGTCTCCTCTCAGCCTTCTTTTTTCCAATGAAATCAGTCCCAACCTCTCCAATCTTTTCTCATAGCTGCAGTTCTTTATCCCTGGAATAACTCTTGTAAAACCCTTCAGTACTCTTTTGAATACCTTCGCATCCTTCCTCAAGTATGGCCCACAGAACTGGATACAGTACTCCAGATGAGGGCTAACTAGTGTCTTATACAAGTTCAACGTAACTTCCCTATTCTTGTACTCAGTGCCCCTATTAATACATCCTAAGATACTATATGCTTTATTAATTGCTCTTTCAAGATGCCCTGAAACCTTCAATGACCAAATAAGTATACTTTGAGGTCCCTCTGTTCTTGCACCTCCTTTAGAGTTTCTCCCTTTATTTTATACTGTCTCACCATATTCTGCCTGCAAAAATAAATCACCTCACACTTCTCTGCATTGAACTGCATCTGCCACTTGTCTGCCCAATCCACCAACTTGTCTATGTTCTTTTGAAGTTCACGATCATCCTCATCATAGCTGATAACGTTTCCAATCTTCATATCATCTGCAAATGTTGAAACATGCCCTGATCATCAAATTTAGGTCATCACTATAAATCAGGAGGAGCAAGGGTTCCAACACTGACCCCTGAGGAACTTTACTACCGAAGTTCTTCCAATCTGAAAAACAACCATTTATCATTACTCTCTGTTTCCTGTTACACAATCAATTTCTTCTCCAAGTCACTGCTTTCCCTTTCATTCCATGTTTGGAAATTTCATCCTTGCTCACAAGTCTGTTGTGTGGCACTATATCAAACACCTTTTGAAAATCCATAGACAGCACATCAACGTTGTTGTTCTTATCAAAGTTCGCTGTTATCTCCTCAAAAGACTCCAGTAAGAAAATTAAACATGATTTTCCCTTAATAAATCCATGCTGTCTTTTCTTAATTATCCAACACTTGTCGAAGAGATTATTGATTTTATACCGTGCTATATTTTCCAAAAAAATTCCTATCACTGAGTCAAACTGGCTGGCCTGTAGTTGCCGGCTTTCTCCATGCACCCCAGTTTCAACAAGGGTGTAACATTTGCCGTTCTCCAGTCCTCTGGCATCTCCCCTATATCCAAGGAAGACTGGAATATTATCACCAGTAATGCAGCAATTTCTACTCTCACTTCCCTCAGCGCTCTTGGATGCAACTCATACTGTACTGTTACCTTATATATTTGAAGTAAATGTAGCCTGTCTAACACCTCCTTGTTCTCAATTGTTACTTCTTCTAGTGTACGTTACCTCCTCTCACCTCGGCCTGGGTAGCATCTTCTTGCTTTGTAAAGACAGATGCAAAGTATTTGCTTAATACCTCCGCTATTTCTCCTGACTCTCCATGAAAGTCCACTCTTTTAACTCTAATCGCCCTTGCTCTTTCTTTTACCACCCTTTTACTCTTTACATGCTTATGGAAGACCTTGGGACTTCCTTCTATGTTAGCTGCCAGTCTTTTTCATGCTCTCTGCTTGCTTTTCTTATTAGATTTTTCAATTTCCCTCAGGCCTCTCTGTATTCAGCTTAATCTCCATTGTATTTTCTACCTGACATCTATCGCATGCACACTTCTTCCTTTTCATCTTCACCTAGATCTCTTTCGTCATCCAGGGTTCTCTGGATTTATTTGAATACTGGTGAGCGTGATGCACTACCTGCTTGTTTCTCTTAGACTCTCTGGTGTTAACCTATTCCGTCTCTGCCTGTGTACTTCCGAGCTGCACCGTGACCACCTCTCAAAAAGTTCTGACCACGTAATCGTCACTTCTGTGGGGTACACCATATTGACTCCGGCTGCCCCTCATGTTCCCAAACCCAGAGATCAAGTTCCTGCAGCTGATAACACCTGCTGCAGATGTGTCCAAAACGGGCACTTTGTGCTTGTCCGTCTTCCCACATCCCATGCGCACTCCACATGGCCGAGCTGCACTGATAACCTTAAACTTTATATGAAATGTTTACTGCAGCATGGTTTAACATAATAAATGTCCTGTCACTTACCTATCGCCCCCTCTGTGCTGAGTCCCGAAAAGCCTGTACTTACCAACCAAACAATTTACCGGACTCCTGTGGCGTTACTGTTAGATTTATATCTATAAACTCCCTCTCTCTCTCTGCTACTTTATGGGCCCCTTTGACATTCAATCAGCTTCTTCCCTTGCAGCTTCATAAAACGTTTCTCATTATCTCTCCTGTCCTTTTCAACATCATAAAATCTTTAACAAGAACACCTTAAACTTATTTGGCGCCATTAATGTAATTGAACGTCCGAAGGAGTTTCACAGGAATGTTAACAAACAAAAGTATTACAGGGAATCATATAAGGAGATATTCGAGCAGATGAAAAGCAAATGGTCAATGCGGTGTGTTTTAAGAAGCGTCATGCAGAGGAGAAGAAGAGCTGTCCACATGCTTAGACAACATTGCCTTACCTTTGGAGGGAGGGAATCTTTTCTCTTAAGATCAAGGTGACAGGAAACTGTTTTCAGGCTAGCAATATGTGTGGGCTTTGCGTAAGGATGAGATGGGTTCACGAGTTTACTCAGTTTACTCAGATCCTAACTTACACCAAGCCCCATTCACCAGTCAACCCCCCGTCACCACGCCCACTCCCACTCACGCTCCCCCAGCATTTGCTGACCTGAATTAGTTCCAGCAATGACAATTTTTTAAATTATCATGCTCACCTGAAAAACTATATATGACCTCGCCTCTGCCTCTCCCTGAAACCACGTCCGGCCCTACAACTGTCTTGGATCTGTCCATTTGTCCAGATCTGACCCATTGTGTTTCTCCAAAGCTCATCTCTCCGCTTTTAGCTGCTTCGAGATTTTATAAGACTTTGAGATGATCTTGCTGATACGAACACAACTCTTCAGAGCCTTAAGGATAGTCGACGATGAGCGGCTGTTTCACCCTGGCTGGAGCGTCGGCAACAAGGTGCGGGGCCGGGGGGTTTGGGGGGGGGTGGTGGGGCGCGTGGTTGGGAAATGGGCTAGGGGGAAGGTGGCACAGCCTCAACATAAGAAGTCGGCTATTTGGGATTGAGATGAGGAGAGATTTCTTCACTCAGAGGGTTGCGAACCTTTGGAATTCTCTAGTCCAGAGTGCTGGTTAAGTATATTAAGCATATTCCCCATTACATGTGAGTAATTTTTTTGGGTGGTGAGAAAGTTAATGGATAAACGTCATCGGAAGGGAAAGTCGAATTGAAGTAAAGGATCAGCCAGGAACCTATTGAATAGCGGAGCAGATTCGAAGGGACGAATGGCCTCCTCTTGCCCCTTTTCACTATGTCCTTACATTCTTATAAGCGTAAAAATGAGGTCCTTCTCAAAATCTTTGTTTCTCTCCACCCGTCTTCCATCGTTCAAGATGCTTTGGGACCCATAAGTTTTATATCAGATGTCTTAACTTCTACTCATACCAAGCTGTGTCAATTTTTAATTGACATACGCTCCTGGGAAGCACGTGGGGCGTGATGCCAACTAAATGCAGGACGCTGTTGTGACTCTGAGTAGCTACAGGAAGTTGAATGTTGAGGGAATTTATTGTGTCTTTCTTTCAATGGAGCGGGTTAAGAAGCAGCTTTACCCAACTCCCAGGACTTCCTTAAATGGCCGGGGTTACCATTGAGGTGATCAAGGTAAAGCTATGAGGTTAATTATGACGCTTTGCTCAACTGCGGAATCGATCTCATTTACACATTCACTCCCACCAGCAGCAGCGCACAATGGCAGCAGTGTGTACTGTCTATAAAATAGGCTGCAGTTGGGCCCGTCCCACAGCACCTCCCAAACCTGGACCTCGAGCACCCAAAAAGACAAGGGCAGCAGGCTGATGGAAACATCATCATTTACAAAATTCCGCTCGAAGCCACATACCATCCTGACTTGGAACTATGTCGGCTCATCCTGTAAATTCCTCCCTAACAGCACTGTGGGTGTACCTACAGCAGCTGCAGCTGACTCGGGCCTTCATCACCAACTTCTGAGTAATAAATGCAAGCAAACCTGCAAAGGACATTAAGATTTTTTTTATTCATTCACGGGATGTGGACTTCGCTGGCTGGGCCAACATTTGTCGCCCAGCCCTAGTTGCCCTTGCGGTGGTGAGCTGCATTCTTGGACCGCTGCAGTCCATGTGGTGTAGGTACACCCACAGTGCTGTTAGGAAGGAAGTTTCAAGACAATGAAGGAACGGCCTTGGTCGATCCGTCCGGTTTGTTACAACTGAACGGCTTGCTCGGCCATTTAAGAACCAACCACATTGACAGGTTGGGATTCGTGAACAAGATGGGCTTTTACAACAATGATTTCATTGCCATTTTTATTAAATTCAAATTCCACCATCTGTAATGGTGGGATTTGAACCCGGGCTCCCAAAGCATTACCCTGGGTTCCTGGATTTTTAGTCCAGCGGCGATACCACTGCGCAATCGCCTCCCAGATTTTGGATTTTAACTCGGCAGAATTTCCAGTTAAATTTCTGTTTCCTTCATTTGACCAGTTCTAGCTGGTTAGTTAGACTGGCTGAGGGCTGAGCTGGTTGGTTGAGCCATTTTAATGAGTTGAGATGTCTCTTCGACGTGGCTCACAACATATTTTATTATTTATTGAATTTGAACTCTTCCGAGAATCAGTTCTCTGGCTTGTAACTCGACGTTAAACATGTTAAGAAATGTTCTATTCAAATTGCGCACGGCGATAAACTGTACCTTCCACCAGTTGTTCACTTTACATGACAGTGCAGATCGCCACCTCATTTCAAGGCGTACACAACAAATGTAGGGTCTGCCCGGGAATGCGAGAACTGGCGGAAATACACAGTGAATAAATGTTCTAAACGAAACCAACATTATAGAAACCACATCGCAGACGCCGGGCCTACATTTTTGCAGAAATTGGAGGAAATAAATATCTGATTAAAGGTTCAAAACGAAAAAAGCAGGAATTGCCAGAAATTCAGAACAAATACGTGGTCTCAGGTATGCCAAAAAAGTATTGGAAACACACAAGGCGTACAAGGGTCAAAAAGAACAATAACAACCTGCATTTATGCAGCACCGCAACGCAATGCCCAAAGGCAATTCACAGAACCATTAAAAACCACGATCCTGAGCCGCATTAATAGATATTAGCTCACGTGACTAATAGATTGTTGAAAGAGGTAAGTTTCAAGGAGTGTCTTAAAGGAGGATGGCAGGTAGAAAAGTGGAGATCTGTAAGGAGGCAACTGAAGGCAGACCGCTCAATGGTGGAGCTCAGGAATAACCAAAAGGCCAGAATTAGATGAAAGGAAATACCTGGGACGTTTGTGGGACGGGAGGAGTTTGCAGGGATAGGGAGGGGCGAGGTCAGGAAGGTATTTCAAAGCAAGGGTGAGAATTATAAAATCAAGATATAGCCGGGCCAGGATCCAATGTAGGTCAGCGAGAAGGGGGATGCTAGGGAAAGGGGATTCACTGCGCAACAGGCTCATGTTTGCCGGGGCTGAGATGTGGAAAATTACCCTAGAGTGCGTAGGAATCGTTAAGTCTAGATTTAACGAAGGCACGAACGAACACTTCAGCAGCGTATGAGCTGAGACAGGGGCGATGCTGAACAATGTTATTAAGGTGCTCACAGTGATGGCGCCGATAGTTGTTTGGAAACTTATCTCGGGATCAAATATGGCTCGAAGCTTATTAATAGACTTCATTAGTCAGTAATTTCAAGAAATACACCACAGATCCTGGGCCTTATTGGGACCAGATATTTCAGGAAACAAACAGAAGATAAAAAGTCGAATTGGGAAGCAGAAACATGCCAGCGATACGCAACAGATACAGGACCTGAAGATACACCAATATTTGGAAGGACAGCACAACAGACACTTAAGCATAAAAACAGAAAGTGGTGGAAAGAAGTCAGGAGATCCGGCAGCATCTGTGGAGAGAGAGAAACAGTGTTAACTTTTCATGGCCAGTATTTCGGAAGGTGAGCATTTTGTACTAATACAGAATTGAAGGGTACAGGGGACTGCACAAATATTGCCGCGGGTTAGAGGTGACAGCACATCCAAGTAATTGTAGATATGACGCTCGAATGGAGGTTGTGATACAGAGCAGTGAGGGGAACAATGAATACATGTCAGGCAGCTCACGTTATTGGAGCGGCTGGCGCCGGACGCACATGTTTAGGCCTCTATTTCATTGTTTAATGTTTTGTTTGCATTCATGATTGGGAATGTGCCTGGGAAAAATACAGAAACTATTGCCCACCTCTACTGGCATTGTGAAGGTGGTGACAAGCCAACGCAGTGTTTATCAATTACAGCTTTAGCACCTGGCAGCTTTATGCTTTGCTCGTGCATTTCAGAGACAACCACATTGTTGTGATTCTGGACTCACAGACCAGGCCAGATAAGGGCACCAGGTTTCCTTCCTTATAGAGCATTAGTGAACCAGATGGAGTTCTGTGACAATCCAATAGTTTCATGATCACCATTACTGAAACTAGTTTATTAATGTCAGTTCCAAATTCATTTAATTAAAAATGCATTACCTGTCATGGTAGTATCTGAACTCATGTCTTAAGACTATTCTGGATTCTAAGTCCAGTCTACTCTATTAACTTAACTTTTAAGGCAATTTTTCCCCTCAGTTGCCTTGGTGGAAAAACACAATGTATGTGGGTTTGTTCTGCAAATAATGTGCGATGTTCTGTATCAACTGCCGTTAAACCCACGCAGCAGAGCGATGTTCTGTTCATTTTGCATCTCTGGATATATTTGAACCTTGTCAGGTGTACTGTGCTAACCGCACACCCTGACGGTTTGTTTTCCATCTCTGCTTCTCTGTAATTTGATTATGTCGCTGTATTTTATTGACAAAGACTGGCGAGCATCAAAACGAAACGTAGAGAGAAATTAATGGAGATTAATTGAACGAACAGGGTAGAGGGAAGGAGTGGGGCTAATTGAAATACTCTTGGAAAGAGTGGGCATGGACTCGAGTGGGCAGAAAGGCCTCCATTCGATCACAGAGAGAGAGTGAGAGAAAGAAATAGAGAGGGAGAGAGAGCGAGAGAGAGAGTGCTTCCTCTGCTGGGAGAGCCTCAAACGATCGAGGATCATATGATCGAGCGGTAAGGGAATAAAGGCCCCAAAATATTTCCTTTGGTGGCTCGATGTTCCCTGAATATAGAAGTGATCAAATCGAGGTGAGTAAAATGATTTAATGTGATGACAGGATAGATAGGGAGAAATTATTCCTGCTGGCAAAAAATCCAGAATGAACGGGCTTAATCTCGTGTGATGTTCTGCATCACCTGCCGTTAGACCCACACAACAGACTGAATTTCTGTTCATTATGCACATGTTGATCTATTTGAACATTGGCAGCTGTCCTCTGCTAACCGCACACGCTGAGAATCAGTTTTCTGCCTCTGCTTTCCCTCTGAGAAAGCTATTCATCTGGCCCCATGCCCCGCTCTTAATACATCGCCCTGCAAGAACATATCAGCTTCCCTTTTCGAAGTTACTATTCATTTTCTAGCACCCTTTCAAAGGTGCAAGCCATAACGTAACTGTCACTACTTTTCTGCAAGTCACCTTATTTGCCTTTAATTAAAGTCTCCTGGTTACCGACTCTAATTCCAAGCAGTTTCTCCAAAGCTACTCTATCGTAGCCACTAATACTTTTAAACAGTTCTATCAATTTCCTCCATCTTAACCTTCGTACCTCTAAGGAGAGCAATCGCTGATACACCAGTGTCTCCACAAAAGTGAAGTCCCTCAACCCTTGTACCATTCCAAGCCACTCACCATCTTGACCTGGAAATATATAGCCATTCCTTCACTTGTCGCAGGGTTAAAATCCTGGAGCTCCCTCCCTAACGGTACTGTGGGTGTAACTACACCACATGGACTGCAGTGGTGGAAGAAGGCAGCTCCCACCTCCTTCTCAAGGGCCATTAGGGGATGACTAATAAATGCTGGCCCAGCCAGCGGTATCCATACCCATGAACGAATGAAAAAAACAGTCTCGCACAAATCCTACATATCAGTGCTAAAGCTTTGAGATCCTTGCTAAAGTGTGGTGCCTAAGAACTGGACACAATAATCCAGCCTCATTCCTGGTACCATGCTGGCAAATCTCACCATGGTCGCCTATTTTCTAAGGAAACCAATCGCAGTTGTTCTCGTCTCGGCACCTAATAGAGATCATCCACCCCTTGTACCACTCTGGTTAATCTCCACTTAAGCTCCTCTGTTCTGAACAGCATAAGAACAACGTCTCCAGTCTCTCCATAAGAGAGAGAAAAGTAACACATCCAATCAAGTTTGCATACTAGAGAGGGGAACCAAGGACACGTGATGCAGAAGGCGAAGGACACTTTTGCAAGGAGAGAAACAATGACTCTCTTTTCAGGGATACTCAGAATAACCGTCACAGCAGCAGTTCTACATTTTTATTTTCGTGAATGCATCCAGGTGAATATATTTAAAATAAATGAAATGTATCTATTGTAAACTGGTATAGGACAAAAACCATTGTTCGTTTTTCGGCCTGGAGACTAATTGAAAAGGCAGATGTGTAAGAGTGATTATGCAACCTGGCCTCGTCGTTCTTTGATAAGGTCCTGCTCTTTGTCAGACTGCCTACCTTTCTCACTGTCTCTGTATGTCCCACTAACTGACTCTATCTGCCTATCTGTAAGTTTATCTGCCTATCTATCTTTCTATTTATCCAGGTCTCTCTCTCTCTATCTATCTATCTATCCATCTATCTATCTATCTATCTATCTATCTATCTATCTATCTATCTATCTAACTAACTACCTAGTATATATATACATATCTGGCTGTCTGTCTAACTATCCACTTATCTATCTATCTATCGATCAATCTATCTGTTTATCTATCTCTCTATGTCTGCCTGCCTATCTATCTATCTATCTGTCTGTCTATCTCATATCTATCCATCTGTCCGTCTATCTATCTATGTATGTCTGCCTGCGTGTCTATTTATCTACTGATCTATCTGTCTGTCTATCTATCTATCTATCTAGATTTGTCTGCCTGTCTATCTATCTCTCTGTCTCTCTGTCTATCTATCTGCCTACCTATGTCTGCCTGTCTATTTATCTACTGATCTATCTATCTGTCTATCTATCTATCTATATTTCTATCTAATATCTATCTATCTATATATCATCTATCTGTCCATCTGCCTATCTATCCACCTAGCTATCTATATATATATATATGTATCTGTCTGTCTATCTATCTATCTACTATCTATCTTTCTATCTATCCATCTATCGACCTATCCATCTATCTAATATCTACATATTTGCCTGTCTATCTATCTATGTCTGCCTGTCTGCCTGTCTATTTATCCACCTATCTATCTGACATGTCTAGCTAACTTTCTATCTAATGTCTATCTATCTATCTGTCTGTCTGTCTCTCTGTCCATCTATATATCTATCTATCTCTCTATCTATCTCATATCTATCCACCTGTCTGTCTATCTATCTATCTATGTCTGCCTGCGTGTTTATTTATCTACTGACCTATCTGTCTATCTATCTATCTATCTATCTATCTCTCTCTCTCTATCTATCTATCTATCTCATATCTATCCACCCGTCTGTCTATCTATCTATCTATGTATGTCTGCCTGCCTGTCTATTTATCTACTGATCTATCTGTCTGCCTGTGCATCTATCTACCTATCTTTCTATCTATTATCTATCTATCTTTTTTCTATCTAGATATGTCTGCCTATCTGTCTGTCCATGCATCTATCTATCTATCTGTCTGTCTGTCTATCTATATCTGCCTGTATATTTATCTACTGATCTATTTATCTGTCTGTCTATCTATCTATCTATATAATATCTATCTATCTATCTAATATCTATCTGTATATCTGTCTGTCTATCCACCTATCTATCTAGCTACACACACATATATATACATATCTGTCTGTCTGTCTCTCTATCCAAATATCCATCCATCATCTATCTATCCATCTATCTATCTATCTATCTATCTATGTTTATCTGTCTGCCTATCTATCTACCTATCTAACTATCTATCTTGCTATCTATGGGTACATCAGATCTGAGGGCAGTGACACACATAGCGGACAGCAGAAACGAACACATTTGATACAGATGTTCATTTTGAGCACCAGTAAGAAAGATAAGATGAAGAGGATGAAAGCGCGCTAGAAATAAAGGTGGAAATGCTGGACATTTGTTTGATTGAAAGAGAGAAGGAAATATTGTGGGTACGAGCTGAATAAAGAACAGGAAATATGGGGGAATGCAGGGGCGAAGTGATTTAAGGAAAAGGAGCAAGAAAGAAAGGAGGAAAGAAATAAAAATGAGAGAAGATGAAAAGAGAGGCAGAAAGAAAAACAAAAAGTTGAAGAATGAAAGCAAGAAAGAAAAATGGAAATAAAGGCAAAGATCTAGAGGGAGCGATAAAGATAAACAATGAAAGAGAGAAAAAGAAGAAAATAAATGAAAGGCAAAAAAAAAGAAATATTGGTCGAAGCAAAGAAAGGCGAATAGAAAGAGGGAATTCTGAGTGGGCGAAAGAAAGAGAAAACATTGAAAAGAAAGTGGAATTAAAGAAGGAAAGTAATGGGTAAGATAGAATGAAAGACAGATCAGTAGGAATAAAGACTTGAAGAGGGGAAGCATAGCTTAAATGAAATAAAAAGCACAATGTTAAAGAAGGAACTTCAGCTCCAAAAATGTTAACCACGCCCAGCAGCCGCTTTTGAGATGTCAGAAACCCAGAGATTCCTTGTCACCTCGGAGAATATGAAAGGACAACAATTCAGTCATCTGTCCTCCAAACTGAAAGCACCACCATGGCAGGCAGCACATTCGCTTAAACCACAGAGGGAAACTCAGGGGCAATGACCTACTTTAAAACCCAGGCTGTCAGCGGAAAGCTGAACCACATCATCTGAAAACTCAGATACCGCTGCTTTCATTTCACTTCATTCGGTGCAGCTGTGCAATATATTTTTTGTGCAGTTTGAGTATTGATTTAAGTCAACATTTCAAGAGATCTTTGATCAATCTTCGGAATGATACTGGACATGAAGTTTAGAACAAAACATATGTTGATTTTTGCACTCAAGCAGTTGAATGCTTTGACAAAACTAAAATTATTTTTCCCCATGCTATAGGATATAAGCAAACATTTACTCAGTTCTCCCTTCTCTCACTGAAAACTTCCACTGCTGCTGCTGATATTTTTGCACTTTGTGTGTCCGTTGAAGTAAAGAATCGGAATGGGGTGAGTGTTAGTTGCAGTGAAATAATTGGAAAAGGGGATAGAGATTTAGGGGCCTGAGGGAGGGAGAAGAAGAGAGAGAGAATGAAAGAGAGAGAGGGAGAGAGAGGACGACAAAGAGAGACAGGGACAGAAGGAAAAATGAAGAAATAGAAATAAAGAGATGGAGACAAAGAAAGAGGGACAGAGAGAAAGGAGGAGAGAAAGAAACAGAGGCAGAAACATGCAGAGATGGATGGTGAGAGACAGGCAGATAGAGGGAGAGAGAGGCAGACGGACAGACAGACAGACTAGGAGTCAGAAATCAGGGAAATAGAAAGTT
The DNA here is from genome assembly GCF_017639515.1 of Carcharodon carcharias. NCBI lineage: Eukaryota > Metazoa > Chordata > Chondrichthyes > Lamniformes > Lamnidae > Carcharodon > Carcharodon carcharias. The sequence continues at coordinate 2,306,175 of NC_054500.1, forward strand.
AGTGAGAGACAAAGCGAGATAGAGAAAGGGAGGGAGAGAAAGGTAGAGAGAAAGAGAGAGAGTGGTGGATATGGAAAGGAAGAGTGAAAAACAGAAGGATAGAGAGAGCAATATATAAACCAAGAAAGTGAAAGAGAATGAAAGATGTAAGAAACAGAAAAAGAGAAGGCGAGAGGGAGCGAGGACAGGGATTTAAAGGGACAAGAAAAGATGGTAGTAGATGTACAGTGATGCATAGAGGGAAAGAATAGAATAAGGAGCAGAGGGAGGACAGATAATAAGAAAACAGAAAGAAGAAGATGGACAGAGAAAGAGAAAGAGTTAACTTTCTTAGTGATATCCCTTGAGGTTCTTACCCAATAACATATATCAATAGCCTATCTATATTTTAAGGTTGTTTGTAAATGTTATGCACAGCGCTTGGGATGAAACTCAAATAATAATGAAGAGCTCTGGTCTTTTTGTAGAAGTTTTCTACTTAATTCTTAAATAATGCACAAGTAGAGAAACAAGCACAAAATCACAAGCGACCTATCGATACTGGATGCACTGAGAACCCTGTAACCAATAATATACGATTCTGATCTCCGTTTCTGTGTATAATCTGTGGGGTGAATTCTGGCAAGACTATTTTCAAATGAATGAGAAAGGGATAAGTACAGGAACCGCCGCACTAAAGGGTCGTTCCGTTACAAGTGACTTTCTTTAACAGCAGACATAGATTTACCAGAATGACCTTATGGAAATATGCAGAGAGAGATTAGAGCAGGGGTTATGCAGAGAGAGATTAGAGAAGGGGTTATTTGGAACTAATGGTTGACACTTTCAAGGAGCATGCACATGCACGGTGGGCTGAATCACTTCCTGTTGTGCTGTAATGTCTGTTACTATATTTAACGTTGAAAAGAACCCAGGCTGTGGCAATCGACACTCAATAGAATAATGGAACAAAGCTTGTATTTTCCTCAAAGTTTCACTCATTCAAATAACGGGAACTTAAAGAAATGAGAAAGTATTTATTCTGGTAGAAAGGATAGGACATACATTTCCTCCATTCACCACCGCCCCCCGGTGATCATGGGGACTTGGTGCGATTCGCCGAAGTTACATCAGGCAGCGGGAATGGGTGAGACGAAATTTACACCATAGATATTGACAATATTGTTGTTTTTCTCTCCCTTCTCTTTCATGTGTTCTGTTGTTTATCAGTTAATTGAGTTCATTACCTTGTGAGGATCAGTTAGACTTTCACTATAATGGGTCTATTATACAAATAGAAAGCGGGCAGCTTTATTATCATCAGAGAATCATATAATGACACAGAACAGAAAGAGACCACCCGGACTATTGTGCAATTATTAGCACTTTGAAAGGGCTATCCAATTATTCCCAATTCACTTCTTCCTAATTGCCCTGATCCGGCTCCTGCTCAAGCAGCTATCCAGCTGCCATTCGAAAATTAAAATTTAATCTGCTTCCACCTACCTTACAGGCAGTGCATTCCAGATCACCACAATTCGCTGCATAATAAAAGCGCCCTTATCCTTCTCTCTCTGCTTCTTTCACCGAATATCATAAATCTGTGTGCGCTGGTAACCAGAAATGTTGCTATTGGAAAAAATCTCTCCCTATTTACTCTATTGAAACCCTTCATGATTTGAAACATCCCTCAAAGTTCATTGCTCTAAGGAGAACAACCCCAGCTTTTCCAATCTCTGCATCAATGCCTGGAACTTTTCAATTAAATCTCCTCCTGCACTCTTTCCAAGGCCTTGACAGATCATATTGCCACGCCACATTATTCCTTCCAAAATGTGTCACTTCACCCTTCTCTGCATTAAAATGCAATTACCAACTGTCTGCCCATATGACCAGTCTGCAAATGTCCTGCCGGTCGTAGCACCGAGGGAGCGCTGGACTGCAGGAGTGTCAGTGTTGAGGGAATGCTGGGCTATTGGAAGGTGAGTACTGAGGGAGTGCTACACCGTTGGAGGAGTCAAAACTAAAGAAGTGCTGCACTGACGAAGGATCAGTGCAGTGGGAGTGCAGCCCTGTCTGCGGAGGAGTAGTAAGGGAGGCTGCACTGTCGGATGGGATCACTACTGGCGGAATGCTGCAGTGTCAGAGTCAGTACCGAGGGAGTGATGGACTACGGCAGTCCAGGACTGAGGGAATAACCGGCCAGCCCAATTCCGCTGATATACTCCATGGCCTCAAAGTTGATTTACGTTAAGTGCCCATCAAATTTCCTTTAGAAATTATTGATCATGTCAGCATCCACAACCTTCCTATGCAGCAATTTCAATGTTATTGTCACTTCCCGTGTTGAGAAAGACCTCCCTCCCGCCCTCACCCCCACCCTCTCCCCGCATCTTTTACACAAACACCTGGACCTACTTCTTTTACCATCAGCAAATGGGAACAGTTACTCTTTGTCTACCTGATCTAAACCTGCCAGAACCGTTTACAGTTCTAGAACATCGCCCCATAATCTCCGTTGCTCAAAAGAGAACAGTCCCAACTTCCCATCCAAACCTTGTAGTTAAACTCCTTCATCACCAGAAATACTCTGGTAAATCTCGTTTGCACCATCTCAAGGATCCTCCCATCTATCCAAAGTGTGCTGTCCAGAAACAGTTGGAAGCAAATGGAGACTTACGTTTACCAACATCACAGATTGCTGAACGAAATGGAAAAAAGAACAAGAATTTAGCATCAGAATGTTTTCTGTGATCACTGTGCAGATATAGATAGATGGAAGTCACATTGCCTTCTGGTTTATTGTGGGACCCGTTTTAATTGAGTCTTTAACATGAGGTTCACCATCATTTGCACACAGTTCTATATATATCTTGCATTATTTGTTTAGTTACTGACTGAATTGTTGAATTATCCACATGATTCATTTAGAATAAGACAGGGTCTACAGAAATGAATGTGTGTTGTTTGCAGCGAAAGTAAAATAGTATGTGTTTCACTCGTGGGCCTACCAGAATTGATGGTTAACGTGTTGCATTCGGTTGTATTCCTTCAGCATAGTGACCCCTTTGCATTCAACATACTTATTCGGTACCCAATCTTAGGCCCCGAACCTCAAGCAACTGCTGATGCTGTAGGATTTGTTCCTTTTCCTTCAGATGGAAGTGACAGGAATTGTCAGCCTGAATGCTTGTGTCATTGGCCTGCTTCCCCTCGCCATCGGCAAACCATAAAATCTTGATGTTATCAGGATAGTAGTCAGTTACAGGACAAATCGCAGTCACCTCCTCCCTTCTCTTTAATATCTTCTGTTCTGGAAAGGGTTCAAAGGCAGCTAACTTTGGCAATCTTAATCTCATGTCCTGTGTAGGAATTAAACAAAAATAAATGGTGAGAACATGGATGAGAGTTAAATCAGTATGAGAATTAATCAGTGAAACTTTTCAGACTTGGAACAATTTACTTCGTGGCAACTCCAAATTAAACCTCTCTGTTTCCTGACCACAATGTTATTCCTTATGAATAAAACACCTTATCAGTTGCAAACTGGGAGTGCATTGCACCTTTTAACCAAGAACCGCTAAAGCTGACAATCTGAACCATTCCTTGGTCATTGGATGATGCGAGGTTTGATGACCTATCGATCGGAAAAGTTTTATCTGACTTCTGGTCCAACGTGTTTTCAATTTACTGGTCTATCAATCCATCTGTTGCATTATCCAGGGCCCTTTCCAATCTCACTCTTGCCACTTCCCCGGAATGTAATCTTAAATACAGGCAGTGTAGCTATGAAACGGTACAACAAGGAGAAGGATATTGAGCCATGGTGCGGGTGCTGGTTCTTTGGTAAACTATCCAATTAATCCTATTCCCCAGCCTGCTCTTCTGCCACATTTCTGCAAAAGATTTTCGGTTATTTTTTTCTCCATTTCCATTGTGAAAGTTGCTTTTTCTCTATTTGTTCTTGGGATGTGAGCAACACCGGCAAGAACAGTTGCCCCCCCCCCCCCCCCACCCACCCTCCCAAAATTTCGGCGAGCAGGTAGTGTTGAGCGGCCTACAACTGAATAGCTGCTAGACCCATTTTAGAGGGCAGATAAGAGTCAACGACGTTGGTGTGGGTCTGGAGTCTGTTTTGGACCAGGCTGTGTAAACACGGCAGGTTTCTCCCCTAAAGAGCATTGATGCACAAGGTGGGTTTTGCTGCAATCTTGAAATTTCATGGTTTCTAGTACAGAGTGAGACTAGTGGTGAATTCCAGATGTATTAACTAATTGAATCGAAACTCAGCAGCTGCTATTGTGCAATTTGAATTCTTGTCTTGGAACATTAATTCACACCTCACTCTCAATTTTCAAAGTGCCCGGCTCAAAGTTGATTTTTTGGCCCCAACAGTTTTGCATTTTTACTGGGCTCCCCACTCTCGGGGACTCGCTTCTCTATTGTATGTCTTTAATTATGTGTTTTCCTTCATGCGTTTGATTTTTGCTTACACCTGATTATTGATCTGTATGTTTTTCTTATAAGAACATTATAAATGCAACGATAACTTCAACTTCCATTTCACCTTCTCTGCCCTAAGGAAAACAACCCCGATTTTTCTCATCACTCCATAAAAATCAAGCCCCTCAGCCTTGGTGTGATTCTATTAAATCTCCTCGATTCCCTCTGCAAGGCTTTGTGGCCAAGAATTGGACATAATACTCCAGCCGAGACCTAACCAGTGCTTAATAACGGCAAAACAAAAACAAAAATACCTGGAAAAACTCAGCAGGTCAGACAGCATCTGCGGAGAGGAACACAGTTAAAATTTCGAGTCCGTATGACTCTTCGGCAGAACTAAGGGAAAATAACCGCGAAACTACTTTCATGTAGCTATCGCCGTTGATGTGGTGAAGAATTCCCACGGCGTTCAGTGGAAGAGCAAATCAGGCAACAATTGGATAAGGGGCCAAGTACGAAAATACGATCATACTAATTAGGAGCATCCTATTCTATTTCCCTTTGCAGAATCATTGTCTCCTCCCCGCAACTTACCTTCATAGCTATTTTTGTGTTATCAGAAAATTTAACAACCATACATGATGAAAAATTAGCCAAACATGACTTCCCTTTCACAAAACCACGTTGACTGTGTCTGATTGCATTAGGGTTTTCTATTTGCACTTCTTTAGCCTCCTTAATAACAGATTCTAGCATTTTCCCAACCACAGAGGTTAGGCTAACTGGTCTGTCGTTCTCTTTCTGCCTCCTTCCTTTCTTAAACGGAGGACTTAAATTCGTTATTTTCCAATCTGATTGGCCCTTTTACAGAATCTAGGGAATTTGGGAAAATTACTACAAATGGATCCAGCAATGTCTCATACTCTGATTTCTCACTCCGTATTTTTTTTAGTAATTCTTTGTTGGTGTTTAATTTCTGCTCAATCATCTGACCTACAGCTAAGCTTCACAGAATTGTCCGCTTCTTCTTTAAATTTCACACTGCCTTAACTTCTTTAGTTATCCACGGATGGTGTATCCTTTTCCTAGTCTTCCTTTCTCAATGAGTGTTATGTAATCTATCCTTAAATATCTGCCACTGCAACTCTCCTCACTGTAACTTAATTTCCCAGTTCATTTTAGCCATCTTATTCCTCATACCCTCGTATTTGCCATTATTTAAAGTTAAAACACTAGTCTTAGAACCACCCATCTCTCCCTCAAACTGAATGCGAAATTCAATCATGTGATGGTCGCTGCTATATGCTCGAATGCTGTCAGGTCATTAATTAATCCTGCCTCATTGCACACTGCCACGTCTAGAATAGCCTGCCCTCTGGTTGGGTATAGAATGCGCTGCACTAAGAAATTGTCCCCAAAATATTTTGTGAATTAACCTTCCAGGCTACCTTTACAGATTTGATTCGCCTAATCTATGTGTGGATTAAAACCGCCCATATTATTGCTGTACCTTTCTTAGGAGTTCCCATTATTTCCTGCTGTAAACCCTATCCAACAATGTACTTATTGCTCAGGACCTAGAGACTAATCCCACAAGTCACTTCTTGCGTTTGTATTTGTTATATCGCCCTCGCTACTGATCCACTGACAGTGCATCACTCCCTCAGGACTTTCGTCCGGTAGTGCAGCACTCCATCGGAACTGATAATTGCATCGTTCCGTCGGTACCATGTGCCATGTTCTATCAGCCTTTGGGAAAGCCAGCATGGATTTTATATTCAGCTCTGGTTTGGAAACTGAATCTGGCCCTGTCTGGCTCACAAGTAAGAGGACTACGAACTGAAACACAGGTAAAAACCAAACACATGCCTCTTCCAGAGTCCAGTTCGATGATATCGGTCTGTTAAGCGACCTTTGTAAATAAAGCGTCACTTTAGAAATCCTCAATCGTGGAGCTGCAATGCAGGCGGAGTTCCTTGTTTTTTTTACTTTGTTTGATATTTAACTGGGTAATAGCCAATTTAGGTAGTTGGATGTATTGGCGAAAGCGGAGCGGTAGATGTCACCATTGCTTCAATGATACTGGCAGATATTTGATTCCCTTCCGCTTCCTGAGCCCCAGGCTCTGCAATTCCCTCCCTAAATGTCTTCACCTTCTCTCTTCCTCTAACACGGTCCCCCAAAGCTACCAAGCACCCATAACAGCTCCTTCTCTGACCTGATGTGAATGTTGATTGATATAACTTCCTTGGAAAATTTTGATTTCGGACAGTGAAGTTGCTATATAAATGCAAGTTGTTGTTCCTCATGTGGGTTTGGTGAGTTTTTGAACTGAAGACTCGCTTGCTTGCACCTCTGTGGTGCTACTGGCAGCACAGTAATAGGTCCCCTCATCTTCTGCCTTCGCCCCTGTTATGTTCAGGATCATGCTTTTCATACCGTTCCTCGTCGCTTGGTACCTATCAGAGACGCCGCTTTCTTTTTCTACGTCGGTGTTGTAGATGTATGAGCGCAGAAGCAGTCGCAAACCCCCGGCTTCCTTCTGTTGGTACCAATACATGTACTCTAGCGATTGACTCTGCCGGCAGTTGAACTCCGCACTTTTCCCCCGTTCAATGGACAGTCTCGTTGGGGATTGGGAGATCTGGTGCTCGCCCTGACAAATCACATCTGCAACAGAAAAAATGGGAACTAAATTTAAAGGGGTGGCTGGGAACGTTGTGGAAAGCAGATCAATGGCGCTCCTGTTAATAATGAGCAAATGGCACAGCAACATCATTGAATGAACATATTGGAGGTTAATTGGCAACACCCAAAAGCTGCTCTTCCAGAGTCTCCGCTCCACCATTACCTCCCACAAAATTGCGTCTCCCCGACTGGCACAGCGCTGAAGGCAGGGAGTTCAACTTCTAACATTCAGTTAAAACCTTTCAATTTCTGTGATAATAAACTCATATAATGGGGTCATAGGATCAAATGACTTACATGGCAGTAATACGACAATGATGCATGAATCGAGACCCAAATACATTCTGCGCAGATAGTGTTCGTCTCCGACCCTTGGTTTCCTGGTTTACTACAGCTTGCTGATTGTATCAACGGGCGATATTGCAGTTGCAACCTGCTCAGCTGGAAGTATATTAAAGCGCCGTGTGTGACTGATCAGTTCCTCTGATGCGTCGTCATATGTCAGCCGGTGCACAAGTGGAGGTTGCTTGGTTTAAGCGTCACTTCAGAGAGGAAAGCGTAATACCTAAGGGGACACTCCCACTGCAATAGGAAATAGGTGCTGCTGTGCCGGAAGAGAAAGTACCGAGGGAGAACTGTTCTGCCGAAGGGCTGTAAGGAGAGAATGCCGCACTTTTGGAAGTATCACATAGTAATGCCCTATTGGAGAAGTACAGAGGGATTACTGCAATGTCGGGGCGCCAGTACTGAATGAACGCTGAACATTCTTTCTGCTGCTCTTTCAGGCAGGTCCCTTATCCTCAATTTAGAAAAAAGCAGGACAATTCTCACAGTATCCTGGGGAACAATGTATCCCTCAAAGGACTTTACTGAAACAGGTTATCTGATAATTGTTACAATCCTGTTGTCGGAGCTTGCTTCTGCCTTTCCAGACTTCACAAAAGTTTCATTGTCCGTGATGCTGAGATAGTTAAAGGCTATCGAAATTGCTGCAAGTTAAACACATGCTTAAGGGAAAGTAAAACATCGAAAAAATTCTTTATATTCCCCGTGGGATGTGGGCGCCTGCTCTTGAACTGAGTAGCTTATTTTTACTAAGCCATTTACAGAGTCAACCACATCTGGAGTCACATGTAGGCCAGATAAGGACATCAGGTTTCCTTTCTCAAAGGTCATTAGTGAACTAGGTGGGCTTCTGTGACAATCAATGACAGTATCGTGATCATCATTAATCAGGATGGTTTTCAATTCTAGAATTGTTATTGATTGCATTTAAATTCCACCAGTTGCTATGGTGGGATTTGAACCCAAGTCAGCAAAGCACTCGCGTAACTTTTTGGATTATTAGCCCATTAATTTCACCACTACACACTGTCGCGCTGAGGGTCTTCCATATGTTGTGTAATGCACAGGAGATGAGGTAGTTCTCTCCATGCGCATAATTCCAATTGCAACTCTGGGAGAAATTCGCTGTCGCTGTGTCAAAATCCTTGAACTCCTTTCCGGAGAGCACGTGGATGCTTCTACAACACGTGGACAGCAGTGGTTCAACAAGGCAGCATACCACCACCTGCTCAAGGGCTGTTGGGTGTGTGCAATAAATATATTCGTTGAAGGGATGTGGCTAGGCTAGCTTTCATTGCCCACCCCTAATTGCCCTTGAGATGGTGGCGGTATGCTGCTTTAGGAAGTGATCTATGCGTCTGTCCCCTGCTGGCCGCGAACGACCTGCAATGGAATCTCAATGTCATCAGTTTCAGCATTTGGTTACCACGCGCCAACCGGTTCCATCTGGCGTAATCGAACCCCATTCGTAATCGCTACCTTTTTTCAGCGAGTGCAAACTTTTTTACTGGTATTAGTTGTAAGGTGCAAAAATGGGAAAATGCCTAGGCTTAATATCGTCCTTGGAAGTATTTCAACAAAAAATGGTCATTTATTGGAGCAATCTCCTTATGAAGACGTTGCTGACAGATCACACTGGGCGATCAAAGCCCCCATTTAAATGATCTCTTTCAGAAAATAATATTTTTTGATAGATGAGTAAGCTGACACATCTTTGACGCTTCGATCATTTTTGGCTTGATGCCTGGGATTGTAGACAAATTGGTGAATTTTCAGTTTGTTTTAACAATTCAATGCGTATTGGCGTTATTAACAAGTCCAACATTTATTGTCTATCCCAGGCTGCCCATGACAAAGTGGTGGTAAGCTGCTTTCCTGAATGCAACTGAATGGGTTAATAACCTCGTTCTGGAGCAACCCACTTCTGTGGGTTTCAAGGTACATGTAGGCCAAACAGGAGGAGGACGTACGAGGTCCTTTCCTAAAGGACATTGTGGAGCCAGATGCTGTTATTTTTTGCGAAAACCTAGTTGTTCTGACGTCACCAGTGTTGGTAATAGCATGATTACCGATTTATTGAATGAACTGAATTCAAATCTCCTCGGTATTCTTGACTTATGTCTCAGATCATTGTTCCAGGCTTCGAGATTACTAAACACCCCTGCTGCTGTTCAGTGAGCAATACCTTCATTATTGTAGATTGGGATTAATAGAATGGGAAAAGTGCAGCGAGATGCACTGTGATCTTTTCTGGGCCAATAATTTCTGTGTACCTACGAAATTTATTAGGATGTTTTGAGCATAAGCTCATAAGAAACAAAGGCAAGAGTAGGCCATTCTTGCCCTACAGCCTGCTACACTATTCCATTCGATCATGGCTGATCTGAATGTGGTCTGAATCCACTTTCCTGACGGCCCTACATAACTCTTGACTCCCCTGTACATCAAAACTCTGTCTAACGCAGCCTTGAATATATTCAATGACCCAGCATCAACTGCCCTCCGGGGAGAAGAATTCCAACAATTAAAGGCCCTGTAAACTTTCCCTCATCTCCCTCTGCAACAGGAGACACTGCCCTTTTAATCTGTGCCTCCTAGTTTGCCTCACAAGGGTAAACAGCTTCTCAGCATCGACCCTATTATCTCTCTCGGAATCTTAAATGTTTCAATAAGGTGATCTCCCATTCTTCTAAACTCCACTGGGTATATGCAGAAGCTACTGAAGCTTTCACCATAAATCAAGCCTTTGGTCTCATTAATGAACCTAGTGAACATTCTCGGAACTGCTTCCAGTGCAAATATATCCCTCCTCATGTAAGACTGGAACTTACACAGTGCTCCAAATGCGGTTTTACCAAGGTCTTGTAACGTTTACCCAGGATTTCACTGGTTTAATATTCCACCCCCTTTCAATAAATGCCAACATTCCATTTTCCTCCCTATTACCTTGCTGTACCTGAATGTTGATTTTTTGTGATTCTTGCACAAGGTCACCCAGATCCCTCTGCACCGCAGCATTCTGCGGTCTTTCTCCATTCACAATAATGCACTACTTTTCTATTCTTTCTGCCGAAGTTGACAACCTCAAATTTTCCCACATTCCTATCTTCCTTTTTTGCCCACTAACAACCTATCGCACCATTGCAGACTCTTTGTATCCTCCTCACAACTGAATTTACTTCTTGTTTTTGTATCATCAGCAAATTTGGCTAAAATGCAGTCTGTCGCTTAGTCTAAGTTATTAATATAGATTGTAAATAGTTGCGGTCATAACGCTGATCTTTGAGGCGCTCCATTAGTTCAGTTTACCAACCTGAAAAATAAGCCTTTATTAACTTTCTGTTTCCTGTTAGTTTCCCAAACAATGTCCAGGCTAAAATATAACCCCCACCATGATATCTCCTGTCGTAATTTTTTTTTGTGGCACGTTATCGAAAATCTTCTTAGAAGTGCAAATCAACTGCCTCCCTTCTGCCCGCTCTGTTTGTGACATACCCTTAGAACGCTAACAAATTTGTAAAACAGGATTTCACTTTCATAAAACCATGTCGACTCTGCATGATAGCATGGATGTTATCAATATATCCTGCTTCTAGTTCCTTAATTATGGATTTCAGCATTTTCCCTATTCCTGATGTTAAGCTCACTGGCCTAAAGTTTCCTGCTTTTGGTTCCCCCTCCTTTTTTGAGTAGATGTGTTGCATTTGCAATTTTCAAAGCCGCTAGAACCTTTTCAGAATTCTGGCAATATTGGAATTTGAATGCATTCGCTATTTTTGGAACACTTCGTTTAAAATCGTATGATGCGGCTTTCAGGCCCACTGGACTTGCCAGCGTGTAGTCACATTAGTTTACCTAACACATTTTCCCTAGCGATCGTGATTGTTTTAAGCTCCTCCTTTCTTTTCTTCTCGATTTTCTTTTCTTTGTGTCAAATACATTCAAAGCTTCGGCCAGTTTCTTGCTTACCATTATTAATTCCCCAGTCTCACCTCTGAGGGAATAACGCTTAGCTTAGTTGCTAGTTTCCAGGGTATTATACTTACAGCAGATTTAACTGTCTAGTTTTATATTTTGGGCGAGTTTACTTCAATTTATTTATCTTTAATATATTGTCAGTTATCCTTTGCTAGTTTATATACTTTTCCAAATTGGTTTTCTTGCTGCTAATTTTTGCAGTATTTTGCACCTTTTCTTTCAATTTAACAAAACCCTAAAGTTCTATATTTAGGCACTCATGCTACCCCATTCTTAGGAAATGCGTCATTCTCAATGGAATATACCTTTGTTGAGCATTATGAAATATTTTTCTGCCACTGCTTCTCTAAAGTCTTATCTTCCAACTTTTTTCCAGCTGCCTTTAACCAACTCTGTCTTCCTAACTTTGTAATTGCCTTTATTTTGGTTTAAGACTCTAGTTTCAGACCAAATGTCTCACATTAAAACTGAACGAGAGGGCAGGCATTGTTAGACCTGGTTCTGGAGAATGAGTTGGCCCAAGTGGATACAAGTGAGGAGCGTTTAGAGGACAGTGACCATTCTATCATAAGGTTTGGGTTAATCATGGAAAAAGGCAGGGAACAATCCAGAGCAGGGATAATTAATTGGGGAAAGCCAACTTCGATGGGATGAGAATGCATCTGAGTCGACTGAGTTGGAATCAAATATTGGCAGAAAAGACGTGGCTGAACACTGGGCTCCCTTCAAAGGATGGTATTGCAGGCAGCGTTAAGGTATATTCCCTTGAATGGGAAAATGTGTACAAGTAAATCTAGAACACTCTGGATGATGAGAGAAATAGAGGCAAAGATGAATAGGAAGAAGTACACCTACGACACATGTCAGGCAGAAAATACAATGAGGAATCAAGCTAAATATAAAAGGACCATTGGGGAAATGAAAAAAATAATGATCAAATATCCAAGGAGGGAGCATGAAAAGAGACTGGCTGTTAACATAAAAGGGAATCCCAAGATCTTCTCTAAGCATGTTAATAATGAAAGGGTGGTAAAATAAAGGGCAAAGCAAATTAGGGATAAAAGAGGATATTTTCATGTGGAGGCAGGGGAAGTTGTGGAGATATTAAATGAGTACTTTGCATCCGTCTTTACAAAGGAAGAAGATGCTACCCAGGCCAAGATGAGAGAGGAGGCAACTCGTACACTCGGGGAATTTATAATTGAGAACAGGGAGGCATTAGAAAGGTTATCTTTAATTAAAATTGAGAAGGCACCAGGACCGGATGAGGTGTATCTGAGGATACTGAGAGAGGTGAGAGTGGGAATTTCAGAGGCACTGGTGGTACTCTTCCAGTCTTCCTTATAGACGGGGTGGTGCTGGATTGCTGGAAAATTGTGAATGCTAAACCCCTGTTCAAAAAGGTGTGCAAGGATAAAGCTCGTAACTACAGATCAGTCAGTTTGATTTCAGTCGTATGGAAACTTCTGGAAACTATAGTTTGGGAGGAAATGAATAGCCAGTTAGACCGATTTAGGTTAATTAAAGAAAACCAGCATGGATTCATTAAGGGAAAATCATGTTTAACTAACTTGCTGGGGTTATTTTTGAGGAGGTAACAAAGAAGGTTGATAAAGTCAATGCTGTTGATGTGGTGTATATGGATTTTCAAAGGGCATTTGACAGTGTCAGACAACAGATTTGTGAGCAAAATTCTCGCTCATGGAATAAAAGGGAAAGTAGGCACTTGCATAAGGAATTGGCCGATGGACTGGAAACAGAGAGCAGTCATAAATGGTTGTTTTTCAGATTGGAGGAAGGTCTGTAGTGGAGTTCCCTGGGGGTTAGTGTTTGCATGCTTGCTGTTCCTGATATACATTAATGACCTAGACTGTGGTGTGCAGGGCATAAGTTCAACATTTGCGGATGATATGAAGATTGGGAACATTGTCAACTGTGATGGGGATAGTCTTGAACTTCAAAAGGGCATAGACATGTTGATGGATTGTGTGGACAATTGGCAGATGAAGTTCAATGTGGAGAAGTATGAGGTGATTCATTTTGGCCAGAAGAATGTAGAGAGACAGAGTGAAATACAGGGAGAAGCTCTAAAGGAGGTGCAGGAACAGAAGGATCTCGGTGTATATGTGCATTAGTCATTGAAGGTGGCAGGGCGTGTCGAGAGAGCAGTTAATAAAGCATATTGTATCCTCGGTTTGATTAATAGGGGCATTGGGTACAACAGTAAGGAGGTCTTGTTGAACAGGTGTAAGACACCAGTTATGTCTCATCTGGAGTACTGCATCCAGTTCTGGGCGCTATATCTGAGGAAGGATGTGAAGCATTGGAGGGAGTGCAGAGGAGATTCACAAGAATGAGTCCAGTGATAAAGAACTGTAACGATGGACATAGATTGGAGATGTTGGGACCATTTTCTATGGAGGAAGGAAGGCCAAGAGGAGACTTGATAGCAGGATTCAAGATCATCAGGTGTATGGGCAAGGTAAGTAGTAAGGAACATCTCCCACTCAACAGTACATCGACAACTAAAGGGCACAGATTCATAATAATGGGAAAAATGAGTAAATTTGATGTGAATAACAGAATTTTTCACCCAAAGGGTGGTTGGAGTCTGGAATGAACTTCCTGAAAGGGTGGTAGAGGCAGGCTCAGTCGAGGTGTACTGAAAAGAAAAAATATGCAAGGTTAAAGGATAAGGCAGGGGAGTGGTCTATCAGAGAGCCAGTGCAAACTCCCTGGGCCGAATGAACTCCATCTGCACTGTAAAGATACTGCTATTCTGTGAAAGTGAAACTTGATCATGTCATGACAATTTTCGCCCAGAGGATCCATTACTCTGAGGTAATTAATAAATCCTGTCTAATCACACATTACAGGCGTAGAATCGTATGCTCCCAGGTGCTTTCTAGATGCATTGCTCTAACAATTTGTCCCAAATACACTCTATGAACTCATCTTCCAGGCCACCTCTACGAACTCGATTTGTCACATCTGCATGAAGATTAAAACCTCCCACAACTGATGCAGTACCTTTCTTAGAAGATGCCATTATTTCTTAACTTATAGCCCGTGTTATAGTGTTCCTACCATCGGGCCAAAACGCTACTCCCACCAATGAATTACATTCTTTGCTTTATTTTCTCCCCTTACAAAACTGACTCGACATCTTAATATTCTGACACAGGATCATTTCTCACTAATGTAGTGATCACATCCTTTATCAACAGAGCTGCCTCACCTGTTCTTGTTCCTTAGCTTTCTGAAATGTCAAACAACTTGCAATAGTCACTTCCCGGCCTTTGTCACCTTGCAGCCAAATCTCTAAAGGGCTGTCACATTATTCACATTGATATTGATTAATTTCTGTCAATATGTACACCTTGTTACGAAAACTGTGTGCATTTAGATTTAAATTAAATCAGACATTTTTAATTTTGTCCTTTGTTTTATCATTTTTTCCCTATTCTGGTCTTAACTGTTTGTGCACTTTTACATTCATGCATTCTCTCCCTTGCTGTGATAATCTCCTGCATTGCTGGCATTCACTATTGCCTTGTCCTTTCTCCTTAACTTTAAATTTTCTCCCACGTGAATCCCCCACGCAACTATTAGGTTTCAAGCCCCCTTTACAACCCCAGTTATACGATTGGCCAGCAGACTGGTCGCTGTGTGGTTCAGCTTAAGTTTGCTCAATGATACAGCTCCCCCTTTCCCCATTACTCGTATCAGCGCCTGAAAAATCAAAATCCATCACTCTTATACGCAAGTTTTAGCCACTCATTCAACTCTAGGCTCTTAGTTACCTTGTGACAATTTGCCCGTGGCTCGGATAGTTATCTGGGGATTATTGCCTTGGTGGTTTTGCTTTCTTAATGTATCCACCGTTGCTCGCACTTCCTCAGCAGAACCTCTTTCTTAGTCCCAGCTACGACTTCAGTACCCACATGGACCACAATTAGTGGATCCTTCCTCTCCCATTTCATGTTATTTTATCATTGGAATTTTAAAAATGTTCCTCTGTATTCCAATATCCAAGTGAGTTCCACATATTTACATTGTAAAAGTAGTAGTCCTGCCGACGACCATCGGGCAACACTGCCATAATCCATTCTGAAAAGCAACCATTTCCTGCGATTCGACTTTTTTGTCCTTAAGCCACTTTTTATCCAGGCTGACACTGAACCTCTTCTCCCATAAGCCCTAATTTTGTTAACCACAGTTTAAGTGCAGCACTTGATGAAAAACTTTCTTATAATCCATAGAGTCAACGTGTGGCTCCAGATTCACAGTAAAGTGGTTGACTCATAAATGCTTTTTGAAAAGCCCTAGCTAGCCATTCAGTTCAAGGCAGTTAAGGAAGGGCAAGAAATGCCAGCCTAGTCAGTCACCCAAATCCCATGAAATAATACATTTTTTTAAAAGCTGTTTCAACGTTTTGTGTTACATTATCAAAAAAATCAATTCGTCAATCACCATCTGCTTGTTTACAGTTCGACTGGTATTTGGAATGAGGATCGGGCTTGTTACAATTTCAAAAGGAATCTAGAAAAAGATACTTCATTGTGAAAAAGGAGATGGTGCAAAGTGACATGAACGGCAGCAGCTGGGCCATAAGTCACCTCAATGAAAGTGTTCAAAATCCATCTCTTCTGTATCTGCCTAAATGCATTTCTGAAATGCAGTCAAAAAGAATCTGTATCGACCAGAATTGTCTTTCTGTCTTTGAGACTGGGAAGGGGTTGGGGGGTTGGGTGGGTGGGGCGGGGGGGGGGGGGGGCGCGGGGGGTGGTGGTGCGGTGTGTGGGTGGTGGGTGGGGGGTGGGGGTGGGTTTAAAATCTTAACTAGAATCTATCCAATCTTAGAAATGTGCCATTCAGTAAACTCGGAATGATAAATGGGCTACTGTGTAACAATCATAAAGGAGGAAATCAAAACTACATCACAAAGAAGATGGATTAAAAATAATAACTGGATCAAAAGTAACAACAAAACGATGAGAACAGTACTGCAGGTTTATGGAATTTATGGCTGGACCAATGAAGCAAGCGAGCGCAGCAAAAACAGCAAGAATAGAACGAAAATATCTTCAAACTCCCTGGCTTCAGTGCTGCTTATATGTGAAGAGGATTATTTGGAACTCTTCCCTTGACAAACAAAGATATTTCACCAATGCTACAACCCCCACCCCTCACGCCCTCCCCCGCCCCCTCAAATCTCTCTCCCTCTCTTTCCGTGGAGAAGTTTAAACCTGTCAATGTGGAGGTGATGATCTGACACCCACTGTGGAATAATGTTAATAATAACAGAGCCCGCCCCTAACCCAGTGACGCAATAAGGGCCAATTGAAACTGTTGTTAATTAATGAAGAATTTCAGTTCACCCCTTCCTTGATGACATTCTTGACACCAAAGTTATTTAAGCAGCTGACAAATTGTCCAAATTCCGTTTGGAAGCCACTAATTGGTCTGCCTTCACAAACCCCCAGGATATGCATTCCAGATGCTAACCGATTACCACTTGAAACGGTTTTCCCTAACGTCATCGTTGGTACTTTTGCCATTCACCATAAATCGGTGTGCCCTGCTTCTCGATCCTTCCGCCAATGGGAACAGGCTTTTCCTGTCTGCTCCCCCCTGACGCCTCATGCTTTGGAACATCTCTATCAAATATCACCAGAAGCTTTTGTCCTCCAAGAAGCTTCTCCAAACAATTCATGTAACCGGCGTCCCTTATCCCCACAACCATTCTCGTAAATCTTTCCTGCAGGATTTCCGTTCATATCCCTCCTAAAATATGGAGCCCGGAACTGGACACTGTACTCCAGTTGAGACCAAAACAGTGCTTTGTAAAGGTCCAACATACCTTCCTCGCTTTTGCACGCTTATTTCTCGATTTGCAAAGCTCACGATTCCAGATGCCTGATCAACTGCTTTCTCAGCCACCACTGCCACACTAAACGATTCTATGCACAGATTCCTCAGCTCCCTCTGCTCTTGCGTTCCTTTAGAGTTTAGAATCCTTTATTTACATCACCTTTGCTCGTTATTCCGACCAAATGCATCACATCGCACATCTTCACGAATAATGAACAATATATTATTTTCAATCATAACCAGATGCTGATGATCGGGAAAACAATATGATACTCTCAAACTGTTGGAATCAATAATCACGGAATAATATTATAAGATGATACGATCTATCTATCATCCGTCTGCCCATCTCTCTCTTTTTCAGACTACCGAACCATTAATTAGCTATCTATTGAACCATTGGACTAGAGGTGAAAGATATAGATATAAGATACAAAGACGAGACCAAGTTAGTCTCTGAGACCACAAAAGGTCGAACACAACACTATGGCTACAGAAATGACATTAGTAGTCACTGCCACGACGCACACCGGGCATGAATCATTGTGCTCCATCACTTGCAGCGTAGTAATACGTCACCGTGTCATCGCAGTCTACAGTCAGAATTTTAAGAATGTATCTTTTGAGTTAGGGTCTCACCACCTCGAATCACGTTTCCAACCCAGCCTTAAAAGCCAGTTCACTCCCAGACACGTTCATCACCACAAGCTTGAGGCCCTGTGCATGGTACTGGCGGTACCAGAGCATGCTGATATGATGGGTGCCCTCCTGTTGACATTTTGTGTTGTGTTGTCCCCTCGTCCCGCGGCCAATTGTTTGGGAACCTGAGATACTGAAGCACATCGACAATAGTCTGAAGCGGGAGACAAGGCACAGCATTCAGTTAATGCAGCAACATCAGAGAAAAGGCTGGATAACTCGGGTTCCGGTATATCACAGAACATTTTCCAATAAATGAGAGCTTAGGAGTTAGGCAGCACATGAAGCAAGGCATTCAGCCCATCGTGTTTGTGACAGCTATTTGAAAGACGTATCCAATCAGTCCCAATCCTCGAATGTTCTCCTGTAAATTTAGCTTTCAACGCAATTTAATCACAATTATTTATTTTTTTTAGAAAATAGAAAAAGAATCGCCTGGTAGAATATACATCGGTTCCACAACCAAATGTTTGAATATAATAATTTAATGCCATTCTACATATAAAAAAATAAATAAACTGAATGAATGATGTTATATACAGATCATTAATTATATTTGCTGACGGAACTAAGTTAAACTACAATAAAAACAGCGATTGGAAGTTCGTTAACACCGCATGAGCAATGCAAAGGCAAAGAGCAGGAGACTCAATTCCATCTTCCTAGGAAATGTAAAGTAATGGCCGGCAGAGGGAGGAGGAGAAAGAAAATATAGAGCCTATTGTTGAGGACACCCGTGAAACGTGTGGAAATGGCGTCACAGATAATACAGATCACCCTATCTGAATGCTACGAACGGGAGTAAATTATTATGCTACGGAATTGATTCAAATGTTTTGATTTCTACCAGCTTCTGATCTATCTCGTTTATGATAGAAGTGTTTTGGATATTTCAGGTTCGAAATGAAAGCTAAATACGGCATGCTGGAAATCTGAAATAAATTTCGGGTTCTAAAGAGGAGCTTTTTTTTTTAACGGGGGAAAGCGCGAACGCAGTCCTCCACTTTTTCAGTCGCGTGTCCCGCATTTGAGGACATCGCAGGCGTCAGCACACCCGGAGTGCAATGAGGTAGCCTCATCCAGGGAGCACAATCTTCTTGATTATTGTTTCTCCCTTGCCATGTAAGCCTCATTAGACTCAAAAATGTAGGCCGTACCTTCCGAGCTCCGCAGCCTGGAATTTGGGTGGTACCCCAGAAATGCGCTGGGAAACCCGTCCCGGAACTTTCAAAGGAGGGATTTGCAATGCAATTGCCCAGAAGTGCAAACTTTCTATGACTGCCCTGCACCGGGAACCAACGTAAAATGCGATTTATTCGCAAACTTCAGGTGGTTCTGGCTGGGTTAGACAAATAGTTAGTCAGAAAAAGTTGGAAGAATTAATACCTCTTCTAACTTCTGGGTAACGATACCAAAGGCACAGAACCCCCCCACCCGCGCCACGTGACGATACCCCCGCCACCGAGCTTCCAGGAAACTCCCCCCCACCCCCCCAACGCCCCAAAACCCCAGCAACCCCCGCGAAACTTTCGACAAACCCCCTACACATTATCCCCCCCCCAACACCCCCCACCCCCCCACACCCCAACCCGGCACCGCATGGGATTTCACCCAATCCGGCCCGATTCGGTGTTCCCCATCACTCCCTGCGGGCCCGACGCCCACTCGACCCGACACCCACCATCCAGACGCACCCCGCCCTCCACAGCCTGACCCGACTGGACACGCACCTCGCCTACGCAGGTCTTACCGCCTTCCCGACCCGGCAGGGCCTCAGCCTCGACCACCAACGCCATCCCCCGTGGAAATCCAGCTCTCCACCCGACCGCTGATGCCCAATTCACGCCCCACCTTTCCTAATGTACAACACCTTGCCCACCCTGGTGTCTGACAACCCCTCCCAACCCACCGACCTCCCCTCCCCATGTCCAACGTCCACTACCCTCCGATGTCGGCTGCCCCCACACCTCGCCGATGTCCGACATACTCCACTCCTCCCCCGATGTCCGACCCTGCACCCCCAATATCCCTCCACCCCTCCTTTGCCCCCACCTATCGCTGGGCTTCTATCCAGCTGCACCTGCCTCACCCCCTTAAACAGTATAAATATCATCACATTTCCACTTCAGCTCTGAAGAAGGGTCAGACGGACTGGAAACATTAACTCTGTTTCTCTCTCCACAGATGCTGCTAGACCGGCTCCATTTTAGAAGTTAGTCGATATTTCCAGTTGATGCTGGGTGTGTAACGGACATTACCTACAAAACGAATGTACAATATCCAACTTCAGTTCTTAACTTACTCCGATAAAGCAGGTGTCATCAACAAATAACCTGCATAGTAAAATTAGCTTGCAGTTAGTTAAGAAACAACATGATTATGTTGTTATACTGAGAACATCTAATGCCAACAAATATTTTAGTCGATAAAAGAACGTTGAACGGCTTTTGAGAGCACGTGCAGATTGAAATAAATTCCGGTTGTTAAATATTTGATTGCTTTATTTATTATTGCTCGATAGCACTATGCACAAATAGCACAATACAATTTAGCTAATAGTTTTCCTGAAAGCAAGATCCCAGGACAATATCTAGAAATATTCCACATATCTCACTCGGGGCCAGAAACTGAGCGGAGGCGTGCAAATCTAGATGCGTGACTCAGGGCAACGGGCAATGTAATTCCTGAACCAAGCTGATTATGGGTCATAGGCAAATGGCAACATCGGCGCCTGAAGTCAGGTAAGTAAATAGAAAGAAAAAGAGCATACGTTTCTGGAGAGCGTCTGATGATCTCGAGGCAAACAATGCGCTTTCCAACCAGAGAAGGAACATTTGGAAGTGCAGACAATGCTGTATTATTTGCATGCTCCACTGTTATATTGGCCTTTTGGACACTTGGAGAACAGACAATATATTTTCAAACAGCTCTCGTGAGAAATGCTATGTCCAACTGGGAAGGCAAATTAAGCCTCGGTTGAATTATTTCCTCACTACTGACCCTCCAACGATTTAAGCACTGACCATCTGACAGTGCAGCGCGGCCTCAGTAGAGACTCTCCAATACTGCATCTTCCCCCTTAGTTTTGCACTAGGCTATCAACGTAAATTATTCATCAACATAATGACTTGGGACTGTTAGTGCACATTGAATGACAAGAGGGATAATTGACTTCTGTTATGAGCAGAGACTTGCATTGACATCCTTGGAGCAGAGATGGTTAAAGAGAGATTTAGCAGAATTGTACCAGAATTGAGGGGCATCAGTTATGTGGGGAGAC
Source organism: Carcharodon carcharias (assembly GCF_017639515.1). Classification (NCBI taxonomy): domain Eukaryota; kingdom Metazoa; phylum Chordata; class Chondrichthyes; order Lamniformes; family Lamnidae; genus Carcharodon; species Carcharodon carcharias. The sequence continues at coordinate 2,327,461 of NC_054500.1, forward strand.
TGGAGAAGATAGTATGCAAGATAATGGGAAGATTTAGCACTTAATGCGCATCAGTTCGATAGAGAATTTATGCATAAATTGTTTCCGCTGGCAGGAGAAGTCCGTTTGACCGGCACTCTGTGCACTATATTAAACATTCACTCTCTCCACCACCGAATAAGAGTGCCAGCAGTATGTTCCACCTACAAGATGCACGGCAGCAACTGACAAAGGCTCCCTCGACAGCACCTAACAACTCGCGACATCTACCTTCCAGCAGGAGAAGGACAACAGAGACATGGGAACATGAAAGTTCCCCTCCAAGCCACACGCTATTCTAGCTTGAGATTAGACCCCGGCTCCCTCACTGTCACTGGTTCAAGAAGGCGGCTCACCAGCAATACATTTAGGGATGGGCAACAAGTGGTCTCTTATCAGCAACGCCCACATCCCATGAATTAATTTTTTAAAAATATTCGTAGGCAGAGAAATCAGAATCAGCATGGTTGGTAAAAGCAGCAAGGCACAGGGGGAGGTGGTGACGTAGGTGACGTTTCTGAGTTAGGTATCCAATAGGCGCTGTCTAATTCTCTGGGAACTGTGTTCAAATACTATGGCAGCTCGAATTTTGATTTGTAAAAATTTCTTTGGAAAGGAGATGTGCCACCTTTACCTGGCGTACATGTGAATCCAGGTCTACAGCGACGTGTCTGCCTCTTAAACTTCCCGCTGAAATGTACTAGTAAGCTACTCAGTTCAAGGGAAATTGGGATGGGCAGCAAAAATTTATCTTGTCAGCGAAGCCCGCATCGCATCAAAAATGTTTTTAAAGGGATCAGGGCAATTAATTTCAATCGATGTGCTATTGCAGTAGAGGAAGCGAGGCCTGAAAGTGTGACGGAGACAGATTGAATAGTAATTTTCAAAAATGAATTGTATGAAACATTTGAAAACCTAATGCAACGCTATTGGGAAAGAGAAAGTGCTAAGAATAATTGAATAGAGGGGCGAAAATTAAGGTTCTCGATTAAAGATACTTTACTAACAAATCTAATAGGGGATTCAGATGCAACCTCTACCTAAAGAGTGGTGAGAATATATAACTCACTGCCATAGTAAATTGATTGTGCCGAACAGCATAGATGGCTTTAGTGGAGAAGTTAGTTAAGGATGTGAGGGAGATGAGACTGGACGAGTCCTGATAGGGTAAAATTAAGAGGATTGAGATGAGATTTGTGTGAGAATATTGAATAACTCCTTCAAAGCGCCGGGCCCGGACTTAAATGTAAATGACCCTGACCTGTGAGCTATGATTCCATGATACATAAAAGTGCCTCCCTGCTTCAAGCAGAGGAGGTTTAATTTCCCATCTGAGAACAGAGTTTTAAAGGGTTAATTTGTTCGCAGTGTAGAACTCTTGGATGCTTTGAAAATTGTTCAAAAGACAGCTACAGTCTGATAGACAAATGGTTTAACGGTTTTCAATAAATGCTTAAACCGCCATCAGGAGCCAGGTGTGCCAGTGAGAAATGAATCTGGACAGGTGTCTCGATTTTGCACTGTGAATCAACTGTTACTCTTTTAGCGGTTCTAAGATTAATTATTTCCTGTCTGGATAGATTTGCTCCTCTTACAGCAGTGAAGTCAGGGGAAATTTGAAAGAGGAGTTGAAAATCATGAAGCGTTTTGATAAAGTAAATAATGAGACACAGAGCAGGATGGCCGTTAACCAGGGATTTAAAGTAATGGCATAAGAACCAAGGTGGGAGCATAGGGACATAGGAGCAGGAGTGGACCATTCGGCCTCTCGAGCCCGCTCCTCCATTTCACCAGTTCATGGCTGTCCTACTTCAACGCCACTTTCCCGCACGATTCCCAGATTCCTTGATCAGTACGTCAGTGGAGATCAGTAGAATCATTCTCTACAGCGAATTACTGTCACCTGGAATGATTCTGCTAGAAGGGGCTGCGGAAGCAAATTCGATAGTAACTTTTAAAAGAGAATTAGAGAAGTATATGAAGCGGAATATTTTCAGTGCTATTGGGAACGTCTCAGGAGAATGCGAATTGGAAAGCAAAGGCAAGCACTATGGACAGAATGGTCTTCCCTCGAGCGGCATAATTTTATGATTCTATGATAATAAGCGCATCTCTGGCCGCCAGTGCAACAAAGGGAACACCGGCTGGGACAACCACTTCACTGGATGTAATGGCCCTGGGAAAAATTCAAGGTCATAGTCGGGAGTTTTGTGTAATTCCTTGCCACACACTTCCGTCCGTTCTTTCAATGGGAGAATTAACCCATTTCCCCAACTCGTCACCCGCTCGGAAAATTCACATTATATTAACGCAACAGTGCTGCTGAATTCTATTAATTAAAAATACATTGATGTAATCTGAATGGAAAAAGAGCAAGATGGTGAATCAAGATTAATAAAACGCCAATCATGATTTATATTATTTACTTAAATGCTGGAATATAATTAATTACGTTAGGTAGGTAAATAAATATTTTGATAGATGAGAGCACTATGACAGTTGAAATCTTGATAACAGGTAGAAAGTTAGTTCCATAGATAGATAGATAGATAGATTGATACATAAACAGGCAGGCAGACAGATAGTTAGATACACACAGGGAGACAAAGATACTAACAGACATACAGAAAGATGGATATATCTACCATAGGTTTTTATGATCCATTTAGGGTTTTTGTTGAGCTCCCCCATCTCTGCGTCACTGTGTTTACTCCAGGCGCAATAATACACAGCCGAGTGATTGGCCCACAAGCTGGTAGTCTCCAGGTAAAAGTGGGTGTTGTCGGATTTTCTGGCGGTGAATCCGTCCACCTCATCGGATGGAGTGACTGTTCCAATGTAGGAATAAAAAAGGTTCTGAGGCTCACGGCCAGGATGCCATCGGTACCAGTAGAAATTGCTGCTAGCATCTGCTTCTGTGTCAAGGCACTCGATGCTGACTGGAGTGCCCGGGGGACTAGATATGTAAGCGGGAGACTGTTAGACATGCACGTCCGCAACATCTGTAAAACAGAGAACGAAAAGACAAGTGTTTACAGTGACACCCCTTGAGGGAGCACAATAGCAGGTTGAGAAATAGAGAAGGCGAGATTGACAGCAGGAATTAAGTATAGAGAAAGAACGAAAGCCAGATAAAGAGAGGGAGGGCAGAATCAGAGACAAAGGCAAATAGAGAGAGAGAGAGAGAAACAAAGAGAGAGGTAAAACCAAAAGCATTCTATAGGACATGAAAGGAATAGAGTGAGATAGAGTGAGAGAAAGGAAACAGACAGAGGCGCAGGGAGACAAGCACACAAAGGAAGGGTCAAACTAGACAAAGTAATAGGGAGAGAGGAAGAAAGGGAGAGAGGTAGAAAGAAAGAGAAACAGAATGACAGGGAGAGAAACAGAGTGACAGACAGACACATCGACATACAAACAGAGGCAAAGGGAATCCCCACTTTCAAGATACGCGAATAAGCTCAGGAAGGGGGTTAAACCCTAATCAGGGCACACAGGGCAATAACAATGAGATCATTGACACCTCAGAGGCCAGTTCCACCTTATCCGGTAAGATCAGCAACACAGCCCAGAGTTCAGACACAGACATTTTGTAAGGGTAAAAGGCCGGTGGTTTCAATGCAGAATATCTCAAATTCTGGGAGCTAAGTGAATTTACTGCCGCCTCCTCCAAATGGTACAATGTGTGCTTGCAAGTGACAGGCTCTTTTTTGTTCGTTGACTCCGACACAGGACATGTCATTTCCGGGGCGGAGTTAATGCGGACACTCGATATTTACTTTTCGCACTTTGATAGCAGAGTCTGACGTGAGTTTAATCCTGCAACGTTTACACTTAGTCTGAATCATTCGTTACCTTCCCAGTGAGTGACGGAGTTTAGTCTGAAGACAGCCAATGAATTATACATTTTGCTTTCTCCCTATCTCTGCTTTCTCTGCCTGTAGCCAGTACTATGTCTGAGTCTAGCTGGTAGCACAGTGGGTTTGTTGCTGGTAGGGTAGCATTGAAGAATAGATTAATGATCCATGGACATGAGTTTAACTCTCAATCCTGACAGCAGATTGAATAAAATCTGCTATAAAAAGCTGGTATCAGTATTCATGTTCTTGGAACTGTCGAATTGTCGTAAAAAAAAACGTCTGGTTCGCTAATGTCTAGTAGAGAAGTAAATCTGCCATCCTTACCTGATCTGACCTCGACGTGACTCCGGATATAGCCCAATGTAGTTGACTAACTGCTCTCTGTGAAGGTGGCTCGCTACCGATTTCTCGAGGACTAAATAAAGGATAATAATCGTTGAACTTGTTACTGACACCAGCATCCCCTGAATGAATTTAACAAAAGTTGTTTCCCTTCTCATGTTCTCAATAAGTTTGTTTCTGCCCTGAGCCACATTCCCGCCTGCATCGTCTTTTCCCCTTTTTGTCAATATGCCAGCGCAGTAATGCACCCTCCAGTCCCCCCCCCCCCCCCCCTCCCTCCAACCCCCTCACAGCCTGGACGCTTGCACGCGGAAGGTGGAGTCATCGGATCTCGAGGCGATGAAACCGTCCAAAGGGTCGATGTTGCCGGAGTTGGGAGAGTGGAAAACGAGAAAGAACTCTTGATTTGGGAGTTGGTGATACCAAAAGAACCCTGAGCCGTAGGGTCCCGATGCAGAACAGGAATAAGAAGGAGCACAATGGGAGTAAAATTCAGGAACATGACATTTGCAATCAAACTGCTCCATTGCACTGAGGGGGGAGATTCACTGTGTAACAGCAGTGCAGATACCAGACATTGAGTGAAATGCATTAAAAAAAAGTTTAGAAGTTTTCACAACAGAAACAGAGTCCTGGTGGGTGTGCAGTGTCTTTATGTAACCACAATTCTGTTCGAGTGACAGCTGTAGCCCGCTCACGCTAAGCCCCGGCTTCTAAGCGTCTGATGAACTCCCTAACACCTCCACCCCCAGTGTCTCTTGTCTCTCCAAACTGTTGAAGCCACTGAACCTGGTACCATTCTGTTAAATACATCCCCCTTATGTTTCTCCTCTTTTAAGGAGATCTCAAGCTTCTCAGATCTCAGATGGATGTCCCACAACCCTGACACCAACCTGCTCTATCTCAACTGCATCTTCTCTGGAGCCTTAACATCCTAATTGAGAGTTTCCACCTTTGCACACACAATGCTCCAATGAAGCGTGAGCTGTACTCAAAAGGGGAGGAATGAAGGGGAGGTTTATTTAACGGAATGGTACCAAGGATGAGTGGCTTTAACAATTTGGAGAGACTGGAGAATCTCGTGGGCTGCGGTGCTATCGAGTAAGGATTCAGCAATTGTCAGTCAGATTGTAAGAGGCACGGGAAGATTGTCTATCCATATCTAAACATTAGAACATATCTAATGAAATTCTATAGCAAATCCGTTCACAACTGAATTTTTACAAAAATGGGGAACATTCGTCAGTCCGAGAATATCGGAAAGATTCGTGGCGGCAACAAATCGATTGCAGGCTTTGCAAACAAGTTCACTTTAAATCCGGGTTTTTGATTGGTAGTGGGTCACATCTCTTTATTTTCTTTCTTTCTCTCGCGTCATTTTCTCTCCGTCTCTTCCACTCTCTACGTCTCTTATTCCCTCTCTCTCTATATATCTCCTTCTCCGACTGTTTATCGTCCTCTCTCCTCACTTACCAAAGAATTTCGTAACCCTTTTCGGAATGTCGAGAAGTTAGGGGCTGCGGTGGAGCATACAGATTTAAGAATGGCAGGACATAAATGACTACGTTCTGTTGGACAGTTGCAATAAACATTTAAAAAGTGCTATGTAGTGGTAGCCTTTAACTCAAGGCGTTGGAAGTATAGATGGGAGGGATTTACGAATGTTTTTATCATGCTCTCGGTAGATCCCGTGTGGAGTGCTGTGTTAAGTTCTGGCTCTCTGTTTCTACGGCCCCTTCTTCCGACTGCTAACCCCACTCTCCTTCCCTCCCTTCATCTCCCTCTCCTTTTCACACTCCCTCTCACTCTCCCACTCCACTTCTTCATCCTTCTCTCTTCTGCTGTTTCCCCCGTACTTTACTATTTCCCTCCCATCAGCTCTCTATCCTCCCACCCCTTCCTCAATCCTTCCCCTTATCTTCCTTTTTCTATTCTCCTTTACCCTCTTCCACCCGTGATCATTGTCTCCATCCAGTTCATCTCCCCACCCTTCCTCTGTTCCTCAAATCCCTTTTTCTCTCTCCTTCCTCACACTCTCACTGGAAATCCCAGGTGGTGGCCATTTGTTGCCTTCACCCTTCTAGGTTGTAGAGATCATGCATTTGGAAGTTGTTGTCAAAGGAGCCTTGGTGAAGTTCTGCAGTGCATCTTGCAAATGACAGAAACTGCTGGCACTGTGCCTCGGTTGTGAAGGGAGTGGATGTTGAAGGTGGAGAATGGGGTGCCCATCGCTGGGTGGTATTGAGCATCTTGAGTGCTGTTGGATCAGCACTCATCCAGGCAAGTGGAGGGTATTCCATCATACTCCTGACTTATGCCTTGTACATGGCAGACAGGCTGTGGGGAGTCAGGAGCTAAGTTACTTTCCATGGAATTCCCAGTCTCTGAACTGTTCTGGTAGCCACAGTATTTATATGGCGAAAACAGTTCAGTTTCTGGTAAGTTGTACTCCAGGATGCTGATAGTGGGGAATTCAGTGATGGTAATATTATTGAATATCAAGGGGTGATGGTTAGATTCTCTTTCTTCGGGATGGTGTTACTTGGCACTTGTGTGGCGTGAATGATACTTGCCACTTACCAAGCACGAATATTGCCCAGGTCTTGCTGCGTATGGGCACTGACTACTTCAGTATCTGAGCAGTCATAAATGATGTTGATAATTGTGCAATCATCGGCGAACATCCCTACTTCTTACCTTATGATGGAGGGAATTTCAATGATCAAGCAGCTGAAGAGCCTAGGGCACTACCCTGAGGAACTCCTGCAGAGTTGTCTTGAGACTACGGAATGACCACCAAAATAGCAACCATCTTCCTTTAGACCATAACACATAGGAGCAGAAATTAGGCTATTTGGCCCATCGAGTCTGCTCCACTATTCAATCATGGCTGATAAGTTTCTCAATCCCATTCTCCCGCCTTCTCCCCGTAACCTTTGATCCCTTTAACAAGCAAAAACCTATCTATCTCGGTCTTAAATACACTCAATGACCTGGCCTCCAGAGTCTTCTGTGGCAATGAATTCCATAGATTCACCACTCTCTGGCTAAAGAATTTTCTCCTCATCTCTGTTCTAAAGGGTCTTCCCTTTACTCTGAGGCTGTGCCCTCGGGTCCTATTCTCTCCTACTAAAGGAAACATCTTCCCCACTTTCATGATATCCAGGCCTTTCAGTATTCTGTAAGTTTCAATCAGATCCACCCTCATCCTTCTAAACTCCATCGAGTTTGGACCCAGAGTCTTCAAAATGTCTTCATATGTTAAGCCTTTCATTCCTGCGATCATTCTTGTGAACCTCTGCTGGACCCTCTCCAGGGCCAGCACATCCTCCCTGAGATACGGAGCATTAAATTGCTCACAATATTCTAAATGTGGTCTGACCAGGGCCTTATAAAGCCTCAGCAGCACATCCCTGCTTTTATATTCTAGTCCTCTCGAAATAAATATCAACAACGCTTTTGCCTTCCTAACTAGCGACTCAACCTGCAAGTTAACCTTAAGAGAATCCCAGACTAGGACTCCCAAGTCCCTTTGCACTCCAGATTTCTGAATTCTCTCCCCATTTAGAAAATGTTCCATGCCTCTATTCTTCCTACCAAAGTGCATGACCTCACACTTCCCCACGTTGTATTCCATCTGCCACTCCTTTGTCCATTCTCTTAACCTGTCTAAATCCTTCTGCAGCCTCCCCGCGTCCTCAATAATACCTGTCTCTCCACCTAACTTTGTATCATCTGCAAACTTAGCCAGAATGCCCTCAGTTCCTTCATATAGATAATTAATGTATAAAATGAAAAGTTGTGGTCCCAACACTGACCCTTGCAGAGCTCCACTAGTCACTGGCCGCCATCCTGAGAAGGACCTCCTTATCCCCTCTCTCTGCCTCCTGCCAGACCAGAAATCTTCTATCCATCCTTTGTGCTAGATATCATTCCAACCTGTGGAGAGTTTCCCCCTGATTCTCATTCGGCCCAGTTTTGCTAGGGCTCTTTGATGCCACACTCCATCAATTGCTACTTTGATGTCAATGGCAGGCACTCTCACATCACGTCTTGAGTTCAGCTCTTTTATCCTTGTTTAGACTAAACTTATAATCAGTTCAGTAGCTGAGCGCTCTAGCCTGCACATAATCGAGAAAGAGAGTGTGTGAAATGTAGAAACAGTTTGAGCCACGGGCTGACAGGGCGAGACTGAGAAAGAAAAAGAAAGGAGAGACAGCGTGAATGAGGAGGGGAGAGACAGAGAGGGTGAGAGAGTTGGAGAGAGGGAGGCAGAAAGACATGCACAGAGAGAGAATAAGATAAAGAGAGGAAATGTAGCTAGATAAATGGAAAGCGGCAAAAACAAAATGTGCTACAGAATGACAGAGCGACAGATAAACACACACAGACAGACACAGAAACTCTCTCTCTCTTGCACACACACACACACACACCTGCACTCTCTCAGACAAACATACACACTCTCACGCACACACTCTCTCTCTCCCACGCACTCACTTACACACACAGACATACACCCTCTCTCTCTCTTACACACACGTCCACTCTTTCTCTACACACACACACACCCTCCATCATACCAACACACACTCTCACACACACACACACACACACACACACACACACATACTCTAACACATACCACCCTCTCTGTCACACACACACACACACACACACACACACACACACACACTCTAACACATACCACCCTCTCTGTCACACACACACACACACAGACACACACACACACATACACACACACACACACACACATACACACACCACCCTCTCTGTCACACACACACACACACACAGACACACACACACACAGACACACACACACACACACACACACAGACACACACACACACATACCACCCTCTCTGTCACACACACACACACACAGACACACACACACACACACACACACACACACACACACACAGACACACACACACACACACACACACAGACACACACACACACACATACTCTAACACATACCACCCTCTCTGTCACACACACATACACATACACACACACACACACACACACACAAACACACACACACATACCACCCTCTCTGTCACACACACACACACACAGACACACACACACACAGACACACACACACACATATACCACCCTCTCTGTCACACACACACACACAGACACACACACACACACACAGACACACACACACACACACACACTCTAACACATACCACCCTCTCTGTCACACACACATACACACACACACACACATACCACCCTCTCTGTCACACACACACACACACACACACACACATACCACCCTCTCTGTCACACACACACACACACACACACACACACACACATACCACCCTCTCTGTCACACACACACACACACACACACACACACACACACACATACCACCCTCTCTGTCACACACACATACACACACAGACACACACACACACATACACACACACACACACACACACACAAACACACACACACACATACCACCCTCTCTGTCACACACACATACACACACGCACAGATGGGCAAACAAGCTGATTCCCACTTGATCAACACAAAAGGGGAAGTGACCAATTCTGCATAGCCTTCTTACGTCCTTTATGTTTTCCTCCAAGATTTGAATCGAAGGGGTTGGCTCCTCAAAGGACTTCAAGTTTCTATACCCGCTCCATTGATTATTAATTGCAACTTAACATGGCCATTCTGGTGAACCTGAGATGCTACCCCTCTAAGAGGAATGTAACCTTCCTGAGTTTCGGTGCCCAGAACTGAAACAGTTACTCCAGGTGGAGTATGAGCAGTCTGATAGACAACTGGTTCAACATTTCTACCCCTGTTTATTCCAGCCCCCTTTGGAATGTTCCATTGATCTTACCAATTCCAATATGTACCTGCCTGCAGATTTTCGCCAATTTGTTTGGCAGAATAGGTAAATATTTCCCTTCTTCCTTTGTTTCTAGCTTTTAACCATTCAGAAAATATTCTGCTTCATCTATTTAAGGTGCGCCTAAGAACAACCTTTAACATTCATTCCCACCACCACTGACACCATGCACCTCGGGTGCCTGGTTGGCTCAATTGGCTAAACGTTTGATCTAGATCAGATTGGTGCAATCAGCAGGGGTGGTTGCCAAGGCTCCTCATTGACCCACCCATTGTGGAAATTAGGATACCGTGGGTTGTCTTTGTCTTTTGACCAAGTGTGGCATGACGGAGCCCTAGCAAAACTGGGGTCAATGGGAATCAAGTAGAGAAATCTCTGCTGGCTGGAATCATACCTAGCGCTGTTGGCACCCATTCATCTTAGTTCCAGGAGATCACTGCAGTAGTTCCTCAGGATAGTGTCCTCGGCCCAGCCATCGTCAGCTAATTCATCAATGCCCTTACTTCCATCATAATGTGGGGTTGACTCTTAAATGCCCTCTGAGCAAGGGCAATTATGGATGGGCAATATATACTGGCCTAGCCAGTGGTGCCCACATCTCATGTACGAATAAGCGAATATAAAAGATAAGGTCAAAATCCGGGATGCTCACTGATGATCGCGAGAAATCCAGCATCATTCATGACTCCTCAGATTCTAAAGCAGTCCATTTCCAAATGCAGGAAGCCCTGAACAATATCAAGGCTTTGGCTGACAAGTGGCAAGTAACATTCACGTCATACAAGTGTCAGGCAATGAATTTTTCCCGCAACAGAGAATGTAACCATCTCCCCTTGATATTCAATGGTGTTATCATCACTGAGTCTCCCACTATCAACATACTGGAGATTATCCATGACCAGGAACTAAACTGGACCAGCCATATAAACCCCTCCATCATTTTCACATGGTCCATCACTGACACTTCCCTTACCTTCCTTGACCGCTCTGTCTCAATTTCTAGTGATAGACTGTCCACCAATATTCATTATAAGCCCACTGACTCCCACAGCTACCTCGACTACAGCTCCTCACATCCTGCTTACTGTAAGGACTCCATCTGATTCTCTCAGTTCCTTCATATCCATCGCATCTTTTCTGATGATGCCACTTTCAAAAACAGTTCCTCTGACATGTCCTCCTTCTTCATTAATGGAGGTTTTCCACCCATGGTGATTGACAGGGCCCTCAACAGTGTCCAGCCCAACTCCCACGCATCTGCCCTCACACCTTCCTCGCCCTCCCAGAGTCCTAATAGGGCCCCCCTGATCGTGACTTATCACCCCACCAGCCTCCACATTCAAGGGATCATCCTCCGGCATTTCCGCCAACTCCAGCATGATGCCACCACCAAACACATCTTCCCTGCACTCCCCCCCCCCCGGCGGCTTTCCAGAGGGACAGTTCCCTCTGGAGGACGCTGGTCCACTCCTCCATCACCCCCTACACCTCAAGCCCTTCCCACGACACCTTTCTGTGCAACCGCAGAAGGTGCAATACCTGCCCCTTTACTTCCCTTCTCCTCACCACCCAAGGGCCCAAACAATCCTTTCAAGTGAAGCAGCATTTCACTGGCACTTCCCTCAATTTAGCCTATTGCATTCGCTGCTCCTAATGTGACCTCCTCTACATTGGAGAGACCAAACGCAGACTGGGTGACTGCTTTGTGAAACACCTTCGGTCTGTCCGCAAGCAGGACCCAGACTTCCCTGCCATTTGCCATTTCAACACTCCACCCTGCTCTCATACCGACATATCCGTCCTTGGCTTGCTGCATTGTTCCAGTGAAGCTGAACGCAAACTGGATGAACAGCACCTCATCTTCCGACTAGGCACCTTACAGCCTTCTGGACTTAACACTGAGTTCAGCAACTTCAGATCATGAACTCTCACCTCCATCCCCACCCCCTTTTCGATCTCCTTTTTTCAAATAATTTATTATTTTTATATATTTTTCTTTTCCCATTTATTTTAAAATTTATTTCGATCTAATGTTTTATCTCCACCTTTTAGCCCATTGTGATCCCTTCCACTCACCCAACCCCTATCTGTTACTTGCTTGTCCTGCTTTCTACCCTTATTGTCACCATTAGCACATTCATAACATAATATCACCACCATCGACACCCCTTTGTCCTTTTGTCTATGACATCTTTGGCAATCTCCTCTTTGCCTCCACGTATCACTGGCCCTCTATCCAACTCTACCTTTCAACCAGCTTATATCTCACCTCTTTTCTATATTTCCTTAGGTCTGATGAAGAGTTGTTCGGACTCGAAACACTCACTGTATTCCTCTCTGCAGATGCTGTCAGGCCTGCTGAGTTTTTCCAGCTATTTTTGTTTTTGTTTTAGCCATATAAATATTGTGGCTACCAGAGCTGGTCAGGGACTAGGAATCCTGCGATGAGTAACTCACTTCCTGACTCCCCAAAGCCTGCCCAAAATCTACAAAGCATATGTCAGCAGTGTGATGGAAAACTCTCCATTGCCTGGATGAGTGCTGCTCCACCAACACTAAAGAAACTTGACACCATCCAAGGCATATCAGCCTGATTGGCACCACATCCACCACTGATGCACAGTGGCAGCAGGGTGTACCATCTACAAGACGCACTGCAGGAATTCACCAAGGCTCCTTTGACAGCACCGTCCAAACCCAGGACTACGACCATCTTGAAGGACAAGGGCAGCAGCTAGATGAGAACACCACAACCCGAACGTTCCCCTCCAAAATGGATGTGAAGTATTCATTTAAATCTCTGATAATGTCCTCTGGCTCCATCCATAGATTAGCCCTTTTGTCCTTAATGGGCCCTCATCTTTCCCTGGTTATCATCTTCTCATTAATATATTTATAGAATATCTTGAGATTTACGCTACTTTTACGAGCCAGAGCTTTCTCATATCCCCCCTTTGCTCTCACAATTGCTTTCTTAAGCTCCACCCTGCACTTTCCGCACTCCAGTAATGCCTCTGCTAATTTGCTCCCCTTGTATCTGCTAAAATCCTGTCTTTTCCTTCTCACCGTATCCTGAATATCTCTGATCATCCAAGGTTCTCAGGGTTTTTTGCTCCTTCCTATCACCCTAGAGGGAACATGTTGAGCCTGTACCCTCCCCACTTTCTTTTTGAACACCCCCCACCCCACCGCCGCCCACTGCTCTTATGCAGATTTCCCCACAAGTAGCTGTTCCCAGGCTACCTTGGCCAGATCCACCCTTATTTTAATAAAATCCGGTCTCCCCCAAACCAAAACATTTTTTTGCAACTTGTCTATTTCTTTGTGCATAACAAGCTTAAATTGTACCATGTTGTGGTCGCTCTCACTAAAATGCACCCCCACCACCACCTCAGCCATCTGTTTGACTTCATTACCCAGAATTAGGTCCAGCATTGCGCCGACCCTTGTTGGACACTCTACACATTGACCTAAAAAGATCTCCTCTACACATTTCAAGAAATCCACTCCATCCAAGTCCTTATCACTATATCTATCCCAATTTGTTTTGGGAAAGTTGAAATCACCTAATATAATTACCCTATGACACCTCTGGACAAGCTAAATCTCAGGTGGAATCCAACCTGATAGGTCCTAATGTATTTTCTTTGATACATGGAGCGTGACTACTGAACAGAGTGACAGGAGTCAGCTGATTAACTTTTAACAAAATAATAAAATATTGATTAAACCAGTAAAGATGAACTATAATGCATCATTCCTTTACCCAGAACTATACATATACAAATATATACAGATTTGTAAGGATAACAGAAGTTACAAAAGCCATTTATACTCTCATGTTCACTGTATATAGACAGTCCACCTTAAGCAATAGGCAGCCTGTGGTCAGGCACAGCACACCCTGAAACCAAGTGACAGATGCCACCCCAAACAGATGCTATTGATATCTCAGCTCCCTCCAGATACTTGTCACACCATGAGCCAACTGATCTCACTGAACTCCATCTTTCTCACAAGGTTTTCCAATCTCTGCTGTCGAAGAATTTGCTCTGGAATCTTCCCCCAAATAATGCTTTCTCTCAGGCATATTCCACAAGGGTCCATTCGAACTGTCCTTCCGACATTCCTCTCCCCTGGATCACCACATGAATTGAAACTTCTTTCCATGAACGCTGTCTCAATGACTCAACCATGCCAATTGAACACCACTGCTTCACAAGCCCAAATGAAAGAATTACAGTCCTTCCCGACTTCTTGCTTTAAATCTGCTTCCTGCAGCTTTATTCTCTCTAAGCCTGAAGCTTGGCACCTTCCTCTCAGCTCCTTACTTTCACTTCCACAGAACAGTACCTCTTCCAGCTTCCTGTCCTTGTCCTTTGACTAGGCTGTCCATTCGGGCCCTTTACTGTTCCACTAACCTGAATTTGGGGAGTTTCTTCTTTAGTTTCTGGAACCTGCTCCTGCAGTTTCCTTTCCTGTTCAGCCTTTCTTGGCAGCTGGCCTGAACTTTAGTTTTGGACTTGTTATCTGTCCCTCTGTTGTCCAGCCTCTCTGGAGACCTGGCTTCAACTGAACTCAAACTGCTTTCAACTGAACTGAAACTATTTTTCTGGTTCTGTGGAGCCTCCTTCTCTGGACCTCCGTGGCTAGGAAACATCACAATTTCTTTCAACTCTCGTTTGCTTTAATCCCCTTTCAAGAGTCATAAAATCTTCAATAAAATCAAGGCATCTTTAAAAGTGAAACTAAAACTCAACATCTTTTCTTAACACACAAATAGAGAAATACAAATCAAACTTAAAATTAAAGCTAAAATTCAAACCTAAAAATATACCTTCTTCCTAAAACACCCAAATACAAATATAACTTACTTAAACCTTCTCTATTTCCTAAGAGGAGGAGATGGGAAACAGGAGACAGAGGAGATCGGGGGAGGGGTGGTGGTGGCGGGGGTTGGGTGGGGGGGGGCGGGTGGTGCAAGAGGCGGGGGAGATGGGGAGAAGGAGGCGGAGGAGATGGGGAGCAGGAGGCGGATGGGTGACAGTAGACGGCACCCATAGCCTGGGGACCTCATTGCAACCCTTTACACCGCAGTGGAAATAACCCCATTGCTGATTTTTTCAACAACATTTTTTAAAAGAATAGAAATGTTTTGTTTTCTGAAGGTAAAAAAGAAACAATGTTAATTGCTATAAATAGCAATACTCCTCCGTTGTGGGGGCGGGATCTTTGAAAAATAACTTAGTGTATTGTTGCAACGCAGAATTTTCACTCAAATAAGATCATTTACCTATTGCATTTGTCTCCCCGGGCAACAGTACGTATTATTATCCTATAGCTCTACCAGTTGTTCTTCTAGGTAGGCAGTCTCCTTAAACGGGTTTATTAAGCCATTCTATAATAAAATGAAAGCATTCATGTCATAATCTTACCAAACTAATGACCAACAAAATAAAAACAAACCCCTACAACCACACCAACCCCCCCCACTTCACTCTCTCTCTCTCTCTCCCCCTCCCTCCCCCAACCCCCCCCCCCAACCCCCCCCACACACACACCTTAAACCAGCTTATATTTCAACTCTTTCTTGGACTCACTAAAGTTCTGTCGAAGGGTCATGAGGACTCGAAACGTCAACTCTTTTCTTCTCCACTGATACTGCCAGATCTGCTGAGATTTTCCAGGTAATTCTGTTTTTGTTAAGTGACCAACAGACCATTTAAAGTTGGTCCAAGCACAAGTGTTCTGATGAAGGTCTACACCAAAACATGAACTTGTTATTTGCCTTTACATATGCTTTGATCTTTAAATTCTCATCCTTGTATTCAAATCCCTCTGTGGCCTTGTCCTGCCACACCTCTGTAAATCTGTAATCTTCCAAGATCTCTGTGATCTTCCAATTCCCAACTTTTGCACATACTCAATTTGGACTGATGGCATGTTTCTCTGCTCATGAAAACCAGGACTTCCGCTCAAATTTTCGGTTACCCTGTTCTAATATTTCCACATGGCTTGGTGTCAAACCTTGTCTGGAATTTGATACCATAGCAACTTATGTCACAGCGAGCCATTCGTGTTGTGCAGCAACAAAATAACATCTTTCAATCATTTTCACTTTTGGAAGAAAACAAAAATCACAGATAAAAACACTGCCTGTTCAGAATTCAAGAACCATCTGAAATGCAGGCCCAGATTTTTGCTATGGCAAACGGGTTCTCCGTCATGGTAAATATATCAGAACTAGCCCAAGATCCTAAGTTACATCTCCAAACATGGTATATCCCATCTTCACATGGACGGGGATGGAGTCAGGCTGGGTTCCATGAATGCACCTGTGAGAGAGGCCATTTAGATCACCAGCTGCCTCCACTGAAGTGCGATTTTGATAGGCCAGGAATGTGAAGCCCGGTGTGTGCAAATTAGACCTGATCTGGTAAGGGCTGGATTCGTTTGGATAGCAAGGATACCCCTTTGGAGAGGTAAGGTACTTTGTTTGATATGGATTTGGGACACCTTTGGGAAAGCAAGGCAACTTTTGGGGTAGGTAAGGCACCCTTTGGGATTGTTGAAAGTAGACACGATTATGCAGAAAATGTGCATAAACACATTTGGACTGTCTAAGCTGTCAAAGAACTGTCACAACTCATTGGAACTGTCAAAGCTGTGAAATAACTGCCAAAACTCTTTGGAACTGTTAAAGCTGTCCAGGGGTTTAATTCTGCTGGGCTTTAATTCAAAGCAAAACTGTAGAGCTCAAAGAAAAATCACTGCTTGATATTCTATTCTGTTTGTTGACATAATGTTGTCTTATTGGATTCAGAGTCACAGAGTTATAGAAGTCTACGGCACATAAAACTCCCTCAGCCCATCGAGTCAAACAAGTACCTAATTATTCTAATCTCATTTTCCAGCACCAGGCCCATAGCCCTGTATGCCACGGCATCACACGTGCACATCCAAATACTTCTTCAATGTAACAAAGGTTTCTGCCTCTACCACCCTTTCAGGCAGCAAGTTCCAGATACCCACCACCCTCTGGGTGAAAAAATTCTTCCTGACCTCGCCTCTAAACCTCCTGCACCTTACCTTAAATCTATGTCCCCTGGTTATTGACCCATCCACCAAGGGGTAAAGTTGCTTCTGGTCTACCCTATCTATGCCCCTCATAATGTTATGAACCTCAATCATGTCCCCCCTTAATCTTCCCTGCTCCAGGGAAAATAACCCGAGTCGATCCAATCTCCCCTCATAACTAAAATTCTCCAGCCCAGGCAACATCCTGGTGAATCTTCTCTGCACTCTTTCTAGTGTAAACACATCCTCCCTAGAATGCGGATCCCTGTATTGCACACAATACTCTAGTGTTTTACACAGTTCCAGCATTAACCTCCCTGCTCGTATATTCCATGCCACGGCTAAGAAAGGCAAGGATCAGGTATGCCTTCTTAACCACCTTATCTACCTGTCCTGCTCCATTTAGGGAAATGCACACCATGATTCCTCTGATCCTCAGTGCTTCCCCGGGTTCTACCATTCATCATGTATTCCTGTGCCTTGGTTGCCCCGCCTAAGTGCATCACCTCACACTTGTCCAGATTAAATTACATTTGCCACTGATCAACCCTTCTAAACAGCCCATCTACATCCTCCTGTAATCTAAGGCTATCCTTGTCACTATTTACCACCCCATGTCATCCGCGAACTTACTGGTCAACCCTCCTACATTCATGTCTAAATCATTTATATATACCACAAACAGCAAGGGTTCCAGCACCGATCCCCATGGAGCCCCACTGGACACAGGCATCCAGATACAAAAACACCCCTGGACCATCACCCTCTTCGTTATTCCCCACTCAGCCAATTCTGGATCAAATTTGCCAAATGGCCTTGGATCCCATAGACTCTTACCTTGTTTATTAGTCTCCCATTGTGCGACCTTATCAAAAGCCTTGCTGAAGACCAAGTAGACTATGTCAAATGTATTGCCCTCATCTACACACATGGTCACATCTTCGAATAATTCAATCAGATTGGTCAGACATGACCTCCCCTTAACACAACCATGATGACTGTCCTTGGTTAATCCCTGCCTCCTCACGTGTAGTTTAATAGTGTCCCTCAGAATTGCTTCCAATATTTTCCCCACAACTGAGTTTAGACTGACTGGCTTGAAGTTCCCTGGTGTATCCCTTCCTCTCTTCTTGAATAACTGTACTAAATTGGCAGTCTACCAGTCCTCTGGCACCTCTCCCGTGTCTAGACGGGTATTGAAAATTATTGCCAGCTCCCCTGCAATCTCCTCCCTTGCCTCACTCAACAGCCTGGGATACACTTCATTCAGGCCTGGAGATTTATCAACTTTTAAGCCTGCTAGACCACTTATAACCTTTTCCCTTTCTATTCTAATTTCTTCCATTTTATCACCGTCCTTCTGGCTGATTTCCATACCCACGTCGACCCTCTCGATTGTGAACACCGACACAAAGTATTCATTTAGAACGCTACCTATGTATTCTGGCTCCACACCCAAATTACCATATGGTACTTAATGAGCCCTACTCTTTACCTAGTTTTCCTCTTACTCTTAATGTACTTGTAAAATGACTATGGATTTTCCTTTATTTTACCTACAAATATTTTTTGTCATGCCTCCTTGTTGCTCTCCTAATTTCATTTTTAAGTTCCCCCTTGCACATTCTATACTCCTCTAGGGCTTCTGCTGTTCGCAGCCCTCGCTATCTGCCATAAGCCTCCCTTTTTCTCTTTATCTTTCATGTACATTTCTCGACATCCAGGCTTCCCTGGATTTGTTGGTGGAGGTTTTTTTTATCTTTACTGGAATATGTTGGGCCTGTATCTCCCTATTTCCTTTTTGAATGAGTCCCATTGCTCTGACACAAATTTACCGAAAAGTAACAGTCCATTCTGGCCAAACCATACCTGATATTATTAAAATCAGCCTTTTCCCAATCTAGAAGTGTGATTTCTAGCCCATCTTTGTTTTTTTCCATAGCAACTTTGAAACTTAGATCACTATCCGCAAAATGCTCCCCCACGATACCTCTACCACTTGCCCAGTTTCATTCCCTAAAATTAAGTCCAGAACCGCCCCTCTCTTGAAGGACCTTCTACATAGTGGCTTAAAAAGCTCCCCTGGATGCAAGTTAAAAATTCTGCTCCCTCTAAACCTATCATACTATGACTAACCCAGTTAATGTAAGTAAAGTTGAAATTCCCCACTATTACTGCCCTATTATCTTTACACTTCTCTGAAATTTGCCTACATATCTGCTCTTCTATTTCTCTCTGACTGTTTGGGGTCTAACCTACACTCCCAGTGTGATTGCTCCTTTTTTGTTTTTAAGTTCTGCCCATACGGCTTCATTTGAGGAGCCTTCTAAGATGTCATCCCGCCTTACTGCTGTAATTGACTCCTTGATCAAAACTGTCAGCCTTGTGTATGCACCTCAGTGATTCCAGCTGCTGCTCAAGCTCTGAAATTCGGAGCACAATTAGCTGCAGCTGGTGAGACTTCCTGCACGCATGGCTGGTTAGGGCGCAAGGAGCTTCTAGGACTTCCCACATGTTGCAGGGGTACATAACACAGGACTAATGCCGTGCCTCTTGTTGAAAGAAAAAGAAGCCTTACTTTAAGTTAAATACAGTACAAAAACATTAAATTATTTATGTACTGAAACAAAAACTTGAACTCTTACCTTTCCTTAGCTTAATTTATTTTAAACTGGAGAGAAACTGGATAAAAACACGTAGCCACTGCTCACCAATCAGCTCTCACCTTTGTGCTGACGTCACTTTTTGAATCTTCCCCGCTCTCACGCTGGATCTGACCTCTGCAACACTCTCTCCCACTGTCTTGTGTTGGCACTCTTATTTTCAACAAGAACTGACTGCAGGGCACTCTTCCCAGACTGCTTCACCACGATGCTAACTGCAGGACACTCTTCCCAGACCTTAGGTTAATCTATTTTAAACTGGAGAAAAACTGGAGAAAAAAACTGCAGATAAACACTTAACCACTACTCACCATTCAGCTCTCACCATTTTTCTGACGTCATCAGTATTAAGCTGTAATGGCTTTTTTTACAAACTAACATTATCACAGTGGGGTGCCTATTAAGTCAGCCGTGTGATTAATAACTCTAAGTGGCTATAGAATATAAATATTTGTTTTCAGATGAGATTAGTTGAGGGAAGGTCAATGTATCACATGTTTTTTTAAAATAATGATGTCTTCTATCGATACAGAATTTTATTTTATATCAGCATCGCTCCTGATGTTTGCCCATTCGTGATACTATGCTGTTTTTTGTTTCAATGATACACACAGGCTGTCGGCATTGTAGCTGAGCTACCATTATTGATAACACATTTCACAGAATCACAGAATCACAATGTCACACAGTGCAGAAGAGGTCCTTCGGCTCATCGAGACTGTACCGAACATGAGCACATATCTATATTAGCTGAATTCTATAAAGACAGGTTCCAACACGGGCTACCTTACCTTCAACCCCAGGCCAGGTGATGCTATACCTAATACAGAGAACCTTACAGTATCTAATACTGGAGCCATAGCCACAATCAACTATTATCATGACAGATACTATTTGAGTTTTCATGGAGATGATAAGTGAAAAGCGGGGTGGGTGGGGCAAATGAGGTGGCATGAGTTAGCACGAAGTTGGCATAGGGGCTCTATAAAAGGTCATGGAGATAGGTGGGTGGCAAAGGGGTATGAGCAGCCTTTGGAGTCGATGGGGGCATGATATGCAATCTGTTGCCATGGATATGGCATGCAAGATCTGTGAGGTCTGAGGGGATGTGAGGGATGAGGGTTGGAGGGATGTGTATTTTATAATCTTTATACATTTTTTGTTTTGGTCACAGTGCTGGAGCCCTGAGACAGGGCTTTCAGACAGTCTGTGTCGGCATCTGGCAGCCTCCTCACTTTCTCTTAGGTCGCCTGAACGTCTATTCTGGCTCGAACCGCGCCCCCAGATTGAAAATCAGACATGCAGGTAGCAATTTTTAAATGACGACTCAAAACATCAACTTTGCTCTTCTCGGCCGATGCTGACAGACCTGCTGAGTTTTTCAAGGTATTTCTGTTTTTGTTTTAGCAATTTTTAAAGGTCAGGTTCACGGAGCTGGGTGTTAAAATGAGGGCTTCAATCTCGATCCTCTGTCTCGCTAACAAATAGTGAGCTCAGAAATAATAGGACACCACTCCCTCAGTATTCATCTCGCTGAGTGCAACTCGCCATCAGTATCCCAGTCAAGCTGGTGTATTTAGCTGTGGCTGATCAGATTTCATTGGTGAAACCAATTACTTGCCAATGTCCAGCAAAAAACATTCGCTTGTCTCAACAATGAGCTGTGTGGTGGTCATGGTGCATACCATGACAAGGGATGAGGATAATGCAGGCATACAGCACATAAGAAGAGTTAGATAGACACCATAATATTGTTAAAGGTCCATTTCATATTAGCTTTCCTCATTTACAGCATGAACAGAAATAACTTGCATTCATGTAGCACCTTTCACAAAGAAATTTACAGATAATGGAATACTTTTGAAGCATAGGCACAGTTGTAATGTGGGAAATGCGACAACTGATTTGTGCAAAGGCTGATCCCACAAACAGTAATTAGTGTAGTGTCACAGGGATCAATTGTAAGTCCTCAACTATTTACAAGTTGCATGGAGGAAATAAAGAGTATGCCAAGAGCTATAGGTAGATAAGTGGGTGGGCATAAATTTGACAGATGGCATATAATGTTGAAAATATGAAGTTGTCCATTTTGGTAGGAAGAAAAAAACCAAAATATTATGCAAATGGAGGGAAACAACAGAATCAATTTACAGAGGAATCTGGGTGTCCTTGCACATGAATCACAAGACATTAACATGCAGGCAGAGCAAGTACTTTGGAAGGTAAGTGGAATGTTGCCCTTTTTTGCAAGAGGGATAGGGTTTAAAAGTAAGGAAGTCTTGCTGAAACTTTACAGAGTGTTGGTGAGACGGCATCTTGAGCACTGTGCACTGTTCTGATCTATTTATATTAGGAGGGATATACTTCCTTTGGAGAAAATTCAGAAAATGTTCACTAGGTTGATTCCTAAAATAAAGGCGTTGTCTTACGAGGAATGATTGAGCAGGCTGGGCTTGTGATAGTACTCTAAATTATTTTCAACAAGAACTGACCGCGGGACACTCTTCCCAGACTGCTTCACCATGATGCTAACTGCAGGGCAATCTTCCCAGACTGCTTCACCTCGATGCTAACTGCAGGACATACCTCCCAGAACTTAGTTTAATCTATTTTAAACTGGAGAAAAACTGGAGGAAAAACTGAAGAAGAACACTTACACACTACTCACTAATCAGCTTTCACCTTTTTGCTGATGTCATTAGTATTAAGCTGTAATGACTTATTTTATAAACTAACATTACCACAGTTCATTGCCTATTAAGTGAGCCATTTGATTGATATCTCTAAGTGGCTATAGAATAGAAATAGTTGTTTTCCTATGAGATTAGTTGAAGGAAGTTCAATGTATCACATGTTCTTTTAAATAATGAAGTCATGAATAGACACATCATTTTATTTTAATCAGCATAGCTCCTGACGTTTGCCTATCGTGGATATTATATTGTTTTTTGTTTCAATGATACACACAGGCCGTCGACTTTGTAGCTGAGCTAACTTTATTGATAAAACGTTTTCCTAACATGAACACATACCTGCCGTGGCTGAATTATATCAAGAGAGGTTCCAGCATGGCCTATCTGACCTTCAACCCCCAGGCCAGGGGGTTGATGCCATATCTAGTACAGAGTGCCATACGGTATCTAATACTGCAGCCACAACCATAATCAGCAATTATCGTGACAGGTACTAGTTGAGTTTTCATGGAGAGGATACGTAAAAGGGGGGTGGGTGGGGCAAATGGACTGGCATGAGTTAGCACTAAGTTGGCACGGGGGTCTATAAAGGGCCATGGAGTTAGTTGGTTGGCATAGGCTTATGAGGAGCCATAAGAGTCGATGTGAGCATGAGGTGGATTCTGTTGCCATGGATGTGGCATGCCGAGTGTGTGAGGTCTGAGGGGATGTGAGCGGTCAGGGTTGGAGGGATGTTTATGTTATAATCTTTATTTTTTTTTGGCCTTCCTCCCAGCCTGCATGGCATTTGTCACCTTCTATTCCAGCTTAACCCACGGCCTCTGCTGAATGCAACTTGCCATCAGTAGCCCAGTCAAGCTGGTGTATTTAGCTTTGGCTGATCAGATTTTATTGCTGAAACCTTTTACTAGCCAATGCCCTGCAACAAACATTTGCTTGTTTCAACAATGAGCTATGTGGGGGGTCATGGGTCATACAATGGCAAGGGAGGAGCATAATGAGGGCATACAGCACATGAGGAAAGAGTTAGATGAACGCCATTATAATCTGAATGTTCCATTTCATATTCCTTTCCTCATTTACAGCATGAACAGAAAGAACTTGTGTTCAAATAGTGCCATTCACAACCTCAGGATTTCCAAAAGCACTTTAGATCTAATGGAATACTTTTGAAGTGTAGCTACTGTTTTAATGTGGGAAATGCAATAACTGATTTGTGCACAGGCAGATCCCACAGACATTAACTAATGCAGTGCCCCAGGGATAATTTCTGAGACTTCAACTATTTACAAGTTGCAAGCAGGAAACAAAGAGTCTGCAAAGAGGAATAGGTAGATAAGTGAGTGGGCATATATTTGGCAGATGGCATATAATGTGGGAAAATATAAAATCATCCATTTTGGTAGGAAGAACAGGAAAACAAAATATTATTTAGATTGATTCCAGAGATGCAGGGCTTGTCTTATGAGGAGAGATTGAGTGGTTTAGGCCTATACTCACTAGAGTTCAGAAGGATGAGAGGAGATCTAATTGAGGTATATAAGATGCTAAAGGGGATAGACAATGTAGATGTGGAGCGGAAGCTTCTCCTTCTGGGGCATTCTAGAACAACAGGCCATAGCTTTAGGCTAAGGGGTGGTATATTTAATCAGAGATGAGGAGGAATTAGTTTTTTCAAAGGGTCGTGAATCTGTGGAAATCACTACCTCAGAGTGCAGTGGATGTCGGGACGCTGAATAAGTTTAAGGGGGAGATAGAGATATTTTAATTAGTAATGGGTTGAAAGGTTATGGGGAGAGGGCAGGAAATTGAAGTTGACGCCAAAATTAGATCAGCCATGATAGTAATAAATGGCGGGTCAGGCTCGAGGGGCTGAATTGCATACTCCTGCTCCTTGTTCTTATGTTCTTATGTTCTTATGTAAAGAGAGAGAGAGACTAAGAATTTATTTACGGAGGAATCTGGGTGTCTTTGTACATGAATCACAAGAAATTAACATGCAGGCAGAGCAAATAATTAGGAAGGTAAATGGAACGTTGCCCTTTATTGCAAGAGGGATAGACTTTAAAAGTAGGGAAGTCTTACTGCAAACTGTACAGAGTTTTGGTAATACTGCATCTCTAGTACTGTGCACAGTTCAGGCCCATTTAAATTAGGAGGAAGATACTTCCATTGAAGACAATTCGGAGAAGTTCACTAGGTTGATTCCTGAAATGAAGGGGTTGTCTTACAAGGAAAGGATGAGCAGGCTGGGCCTACAGCCATTTAGAAGAATGTGAAAAATCTTATTGAAGCATAAAAGGTTATGAAGGTACTTTACAGGATAGATGCTGAGGGAGAATGTTTCACCTCATTGGGTAAGCTAGAATGAGGGGGTGGGTGGTGGTGGGGGGATGGGGGGGTCAAAGTTTCAAAATAAGGGTTGTCCATGTGAGACAGAGATGAAGGTGATTTTCTTCTTTCAGAGGCTTATGAATCTTTGGAATTCTGTACCCCAAACATCCATGGAAGATGGGTCAGGTAATATATTCAAAGTTGAGTTAGACAGATATTTGATCGACAAGAGAGTCAAGAAAAATGGGGAACAAGCAGAAAAGTGGAGTTGAGGTCAAGATTGGATCAGCGTTGCTTACTGAGTAACCAATCAGGCTTACGGAGCCGAATGGCCTACTCCTGATCCAATTTATTATACTCCTATGTAAGCAGCAATGCGATTATGAGCACAAATTCTGTTTTAGTGATGTTAGTTGAGGGATAAATATTGGCTGGGATACTGAGAGAACTCGCCTAATCTTTTCAAATATGCCACAACTATAGAGTAAAATCACAAAGGCTACAGCCTCAACTAGGGACCACACTCAGAGGAAGCACTTGCAAGAGGCACTGGGGGTGACAACACTTTAGTCCTAATTTCGTACCTTGCATTCCTTTCAAACACTGATGAATTCAACCCGTATGTTATCATTATATATAGGGTCATTGGAGAGATGTTTTAGACAACTCCAAAATCAAAACAAGAGTAATCAACCAAAGGTTTATGCAGGAAAACTAAGGCTCCATGTATAGACACCATCATTATGTCACCTACGTTCATTATAATGAGTCTTTTAAAGATGCCCATGTACAGGCCAATACGTACTTAAAAGTAAAACTCTTCCTGTTGTAAAGTAGGCCCATAAAGTTTTGAACCAAAAGGAAAATAAAACCTTCATATACTAACCTGTAGCTTGTCCACTGCAACTTTCAAGGATTCGTGAATATCTGTTGGTCCTGTGTCTGCGTCACTCACTCCTCCTGTAGCCCCAGAGAAGGACGAAAAGTAAGAAAAATATCACAAGGAGAAAGATGTTACTCATGACCAATAGGTAATACAACAGGCAGTTCATGTGAAAATAAATTGTAGCCATTGCAAAAGCTTTTATTTACAATCTCTCGAATTTTGCTGTACAAATCATTTCTTACAGACCGGGGTCGCAATCTGAAAAACTACAGAAAACCATTAGCTGATAGGCCAATAAATAGGCACGAGAGGGGAAAGGACACAAAGCAAGACAGTTGGACATTAATATTTGATGGCAAAAGTTGGAAACTCAGTGGATTGAGTACGCTGTAGTATCTAATAATACAGAAGGAGGACATTCTGTCCATTGTGACTGTGCTGGCTCTTTGATGGAATCATCTAATCAGTTCCACTCAGTTTTCCCTTTTCTGTTACCCTACAAATTTATCTTTTTATGTATTTTCTAATTCTCTTTTGATAGTTACTATTTAATCTGTTTCCACCATCCTTCTCAAAAGCGCATTGAACATTGTGACAACTTACTATAAAAAAAAATTCTCACCCCCCACAACCCCCAACCCGCTCAACATCCCCAAATCTTATATTTCATATACTTTGGTGTATATCTTGTGGTTTCGGTTGTGGTTCAGAAATATTAAGGTCGAGGAAACAAAGCTCGATATGTTGTTAGAAGGAAGTAAATTTATATAGGAGGTCTGTTCCAATTGAATGTTGGAAATGTTATGGTCATTTCGCAGGATTTCTAATGCTATTTAGAGTTTTTGACATCTATTCAAGTTTCTTCCAGCTTTGCTAGGTTAAATTATTTCTGCATTGCAGTACCTCTAGTGGCCACTACTTTAGCTAGCCATGGGATTATTAATTCACTGCAATGGTGGCGCTGTCGAGCACTTTCTGATTTTTCCCGGGCTTACTTAAGCACCACCCACAAAACAGCCTTTTTTGGGGGGCGAAATTGGAGTTCTCTGTTTCAAAGGGTAAGTAAAACAGTTAAAAAAGCTTTTTTTAAAACCTTCATTTAGCTGTTAGGAGCTGTTAATGGAGAGAGTCTTCTCCCCAGCCCATGCTGCAGTATTTACCTTCAGCAATAATTGACTCATTTCTGCCTGTGAGTTCTGCTTAGTGAGGTCTCACTCCTACTACGTAAGTCCTGTTCCTCCACAAACTTTGCAGCAAATAGACTTTTACTAATTAAGCTCTCCCAGAATTGGACAATATTACTGGAGCTCGATGCCTGCTAGCCGGAGCAAGTTGTGATTCCAAAACATTGGTATGGTGTGTGGAATGTCTATAAAGCCACAGAATCACTTACACACAGAAAGGTTTGATAGATGTTTCACTTTCACACCAGTCCATTCCTTCCTGCTGCATGCGAAGGATTGCGACTTGAATTTTGCTCAATCAAATCTTCAAAACATGCTGCCAGCATGTTGTGGATGCCACACTTGAAAATCAAAGATCTCCAGAAAGCACCAGCTGCCATCATGTTACCACCGTGGCAAGTTCTTCTTCTAGACATAGAAGCACAGAAAATAGGAGCAGGAGGAGGCCACACAGCCCTTCGATCATGGCTGATCCTCTCTCTCAACGCCAAACTCCCAGTTTCTCCCCACGGCCCTGGACGCCTTCAGAGTCCAGAAATCTATCTATTTCCTTCTTGAATATATTCAACGACTTGACATTCACAGCCTTCTGTGGGAGGGAATTCCATAGTTTCACCACCCTCTGAGTGAAGATGTTTCACCTCATCTCATCCTAAGTAGTCTAGCCTATATTCTGAGATTGTGAGTGCTTGCTATAGAACCCTAGCTAGCAGAAACATCACCCCTGTATCCAGTCTGTCCAGTCCTGTCAGAATTTTATAGGTTCCAATGGGATCCCATCTCCTTTCTCTGAACTCTAGTGAATATAGGTCTAGTCAGTCCAATCTCTCCTCTTAGGACAATCCTGACATCCCAGGAATCAGTCTGGTGAACCTTCACTGCACTCCCTCTATGGCAAGTATATCCTTTCTTAGATAAGGAGACCAAACTGCACACAGTACTCCAGGTGTGGTCTCACAAAGGTACTATACAGCTGCAATTAGACATCCTTGCTCTGGTAGTCAAGTCCTCTGGCAATGAAGGCCAACATACCATTTGCCTTCTTAACTGCGTACTGCACCTGCATGTTTGCTTTCAGTAATTGGTGTACAAGGACACACAGGTCCCTTTGTACCTCATAATTTCCCAATCTATCACCATTTAATAATACTCTGCCATTCTGTTTTTCCTACCACAGTGGATAACTTCACACTTATCCACATTTTACTGCATCTGTCATGCATTTTCCCACTCACTCATCTTGCCTAAATCGCCTTGAAGCCTCTTAACATCCTCATCACTCACATTCCCACTTAGTTTTGTGCCATCAGCAAACTTGGAAATATTACATTTGATTCCCTCATCCAAATCATTGATATATATATTGTAAATAGCTGGGGTCTAGGCACTGATCCCTACAGTATTCCACAAATCACCGCCTGCCATTCCAAAAAAGACCCATCTTTACCTATGCTCTGTTTCTTGTCTGATAACCAATTCTCAATCCATGCCAATATCTTAGCCCCAATCCCATATGCTTTAATTTTACACACTAACCTCTTACGTAGCATTTTATCAAAAGCTTTCTGAAAATCCAAATACGCCACATCCACTGGTTCTCCCTTATCTATTCTCCTAGTTGTGTCTTAAAAAAATCTGCAGTAGGTTTGTCAAACATGATTCCCTTTCATAAATCCATGTTGACGTTTTCTAATACCATTGATATTTTCTGAGTGTCCTGTTATTACTTCTTTATAACAGGCCTTGGATTTTCCCCACCACTGATGTTAGGCTAACCGGTCTATAAGTCTCTGTTTTCTCACCAACACCCCCCCTACACCTCCACCCCCACCCCCGCTGCCTTTTATAAAATAGTGGGGAGACATTTGCCACCCTCTAATATTCCTGGACTGTTCTAGAACCTACAGAACTTTGGAAGATGACAACCAACTCATTCAGTATTTCCATGGCTGCCTCCTTTAGCACCCTGGGATATAGATTATCGGGCCTTGGAGATTTATCAGCTGTCAGTCCAACTAATTTCTCCAGCACTATCTGTTTAGTCATACTAATTTCCTTCAATTCCTCCTTCTCTCTCGGCCCTCAATTCCCTAGTATTTCTGGGAAGTTATTTGTGTCTTCCTCCACGAACACAGAACTAAAGTAATGGCTTAATTACTCTGTGATTTCCTTGCTCTCCGTTGTAAATTCTCCAGTTTCAGACTGTAAGGGGCCTACATTTGTCTTCGCTAATTTTTTCCTTTTTACATATATATAGAAGCTTTTACAGTCGCATTTCTGTTCCTTGCAAGTTTACTCTCATACTCTATTTTTCTCCTCTTAATCAACCTCTTTGTCCTCCTTTGCTGAATTCTAAACTGCTCTCAAGCTTCAGGTTTGCTACTTTTTCTAGTAACTTTATATGACTCCTGTTTGGATCTAATACTGTCCTTAATTTCTTTTGTTTGCCATGGTTGGACTGCTTTTCGCGCTGTGTTTTTGCACCAGAAAGGAATGTATAACTATTGCAATGCATACGTTAGCTCCTTAAATATTAGCCATTGCCTACTCAACGTCATGACATTTAGTGAAGTTCCCCAATCTATGCCTCATACCTTCATAGTTTCCTTTGTTTAGATTTAGGACCCTAGTTTCGGATTGGACAACTTCACTTTCCAAACTAAAGAAGAATTCTACCATGTTATGGTCACTGGAAGGAGGCTGCACAGCAAGATAGTAATTAAACCATTCTCATTGCACAAAACCGAATCTAGGACAGCCCTTGTTGGTTCCTCGGCGTACTGGTCTAAAACAACCAGCTCGGACACGCTTCAGGAATTCATCTTGTCATATATACGGTCATTTGTGCATTGAAGTTTAAAGTCCTTGTATTCTGTGCCTTGCGAATGCGGAACAATAAGGTGCCAGTTGTGTTTAAAAATAACCCAGTTGACATCATTGTCATCATCCAGGACGAGGTAATATGACTCTCTGCACGCTTCTTTAAAAATCTTCGTAGCTAGTTTAGCGATAGGTGAATCAGCTGGCAAACCTCCGTACAATAAATCCCTGACCCAAGTATCACTGGGCTAATAGAAAAACAAAGGCAAAAAATAATTTGTTAATTTGGTTTGCCCAGCCTATATGTAGATTAAAGTCACCCATGATTCCTGTAGCACTCTTGATACATGCACCACTAATTTCCTATTTAGTACAGTCCCCTACCTTACCACTACCTTTTGGAGGCCTATAGACAACTTCCTCTGATGTTTCCCACCCCTTGTTACTTCTTGCACCACCTAGACTTATTCTACATCTAGATTTTCTGTGCCAATATCCTCTCTCACTGTTGCACTGATTTCATCTTTAACTAACAATTCCACACCACTTCCTTCTCCTTTTTGCCTGTCCATACTAAATATCGAACACCCTTGGATATTCAGTTCTGAGCCTTGGTCACCCTGCAGCCATGTCTCTGTAATCGCAATCATACGATACCCATTTACATCTATTCTAGGGAAATGGTGTTGGAGGAATTGTTGGGATCGAAGGCCAATAAATCTCCAGGGCTTGATAATCTACATCTCAGAGTACTGAAGGAAGTGGCCCTATAAATACTGGATGCTTCGGTGGTCATCTTCCGAGATTCTGTAGACTCTAGAACAGTTCCTATAGATTGAAGGGTAGCTAATGTAACCCCACTATTTAAAAAGGGAGGTAAAGAGAAAGCTGGGAATTATAGTCCAGTCAGCCTGACGTCGATATTGGTGAAAATTTTAGAGTCCATTTTAAAGGATTTAATAGTTGAGCACTTGGAAAACAGTGGGAGAATCTGACAGAATCAGCATGGTTTTACGGAAGGGAAATCATGCTTGACAAATCTACTGGAATTTTTCGAGAATGTAACTGGTAAAGTTGATGAGGGGGAGCCAGTCGACGTGGATTATTTGGACTTTCAGAAGGCTTTCACAAAGTTCCACATAAGAGCTAAGAGTTTGAAATTAAAGCGCATGGAATTGGGGGTAGTGTATTGAGATGAATAGAAAACTCGTTGGCAGACAGGAAACAAAGAGTAGAAATAAATGGTTATTTTTCCGAATGGCAGGCAGTGACTAGTGGGGTACGGCACGAATCGGTGCTGGGACCCAGCTATTCAAAATATATATTAATGATTAAGATTAAAGAACTAAATGTAATGTCTCCAAATTTGCAGATGACAAAAAGTTGGGTGGGATGGTGAGCGGTGAGAAGGATGCAGAGATGCTTCAGTGTGATTTGGACAAGAGCAGTGAGTGGGAAAATGCATGGCAGATGTAGCATAATGTAGATAAATGTGAGGTTATCCACGTTGGTAACAAAAAAAGGAAGGCAGATTATTATCTGAATGGCTATAAATTGAGAGAGGGGAACGTGCAATGAAACCTGGGTGTCCTTGTACACCAGTTGCTGAAGGTACCCATGCAGGTGGAGCAGGTGGTAAAAAAGGCACATGGTATGTTGGCCTTCATAGCCAGAGGATTCGAGTACAGGAGCAGGGAGGTCTCGCTAAAATTGTACAGGGCTTTGGTGAGACCACGCCAGGAATATTGTGTGCAGTTTTGGTTTCCTTGTCTGAGGAAGGATGTTCTTGCGATTGAGGGGTGTAGCGATAGTTTGCCAGACCAATTCCTGGGCTGACGGAACAGGCATGTGAGTAGAGATTGAGTTGGTTAGGATTATATTCGCTGGAATTCAGATGGATGAGGGCGGATCTCACAGAAACGTATAAAATTCTAACAGGGCTTGTCAGGGTAGATGCGGGAAGGATGTTCCCGATGGTGGGGGAGTCCAGAACCGGGAGTCATAATCTGAGGATATGGGGTAGACTATTTAGCACTTAGATGAGGAGAAATTTCTTCACCCAGAGAGTGGTGAGCCGGTGGAATTCGCTATCACAGAAAGTAATTAAGTCCAAAACATTGTATGTTTTCAAGAAGGAGTTAGATATAGTTCTTGGGCCAAAAGGGATCAAATTATATTGGGAGAAAGCAGGAACAGACTATTGAGTTGGAGGATCAGTCATGATCATAATGAATGGTGGAGCAGGGTCTAAAGGAAGAATGGCCTAACCTGCCCCTATTTTCTACGTTTCTATGTATAGTGCCTTTAGACTTGTCTCTTTACTCACCTTTTTGGTACTATGGCCTTATTTGTTTCTAGCCCCTCTTTCCACTTTTCTGTCTTTCATTTATATATTTAGGTCCCTCTTTTCTGTCTCCCCACTCGGTTCGCATTCCCCTACCACTCTAGTTTAAACCCTCCCCTACTGTACCAGCGAATAAGCCTGCGGGGATAATGGACCTGGTTCTGCTGGGGTGCAACCCAACTCCTCAACTCGGATACGATGCTCCTTGAGCTGCAAACACTTACTACAAATGTGTTCACTCTGGTGTCCAGCAGCGCCCACATGCTGCACCAGCAGTACATCACCGTACTGCTATAACTATTGTATATTACTTAATTGATTAATTAATAACTCTAGTATCTCTGTTCTTTACACTTGAAGAATCCCTCACTTTTTACACTGCATTGGAATGTTTGTTTACATCAGTATTGATCTTATACACAACAAACTGCTTTTAAGAAAAGGGGAGAAAAAAATCTAGAGACCTAAACACAAACTAAAGACATTGCTTTTACTTTAACGAGTAGGAATAATTTTTTCATATATTCATGGGATGTGGGTGTCGCTGGCTTTGCCAGGATTTAGGGGCCATTCCTAATTTCCCCTGTACAGAGCGCATGTAGGGCAGACCAAGTAAGGACAACAAATTTTCTTCCCTCGAGAAGACTAGTGAACAAGATAGATTTTCACAACAATCAACAATGGTTTCATAGTCATCTTTGGACTTTCAATTCCAGATTTTTATTGAATTCAAGTTCTACTATCTGCCTACGGTGGAAACAGGACTTGTAGAGATTTAAGGACCAATGAGGCACCAGAGTGGACCTTGGGGCTGCAAGTCAATTTCCTTGAGTGAAGACACTTTGAAAGGACACTGGAAGACTCACCCTGGTGTGGCAGGGAGGAGGGAGCCTTTTAAAAAGTCAGAAGGAACAGGAAACCTGATCAACAGGCTACATATCCGCTGAGAGCATAGCATAATATATAAATACATTGTAATGTTTTTTTGAAATGTGTTAATTAATTAATGAGGAAGGACCTTTTCTTCAGTTTGGCATGTTAGTGGCCCATTAAGTAATGTTGGGTCGAAGTTGATTTTAGTTTTTTTACCATAAAATCTTAAAACATGAAATCTTGGCATGTGATTGTTAGTAGCCAGGAAATTCATATCTCCTTTAAAAATCATTTGGTCTCCATGGGGTTTGTAACATGATATCGCCCCTCAAACTTCTAAGTGTGATAGCTTACAGCCTTTGCAAACAATCCAAGGAGTGTACAGAGCTGTTATGGGAGAGTTTTATAAGAAAATACCTTTCAGAGTATAAGAATTTAAGAAACAGGAGTAGGAACATACAAGTATACATACACATTTAGAGCAGGAGCAGGCCATTCAGCCCTTCGTGCCTGCTCTGCCTTTCAATAAGATCATGGTTAATCTGATTGTGGCCTCAATGCCACTATCGTGCCAACTCCCAATACCCTTTGATTCCCTTGTTAATCAAGAGTCTATCTACATCTGCCTTAGAAATATTCAATGACCTTGCTTCTAACACTGTCTCCATAGACACAGGACCCTCAGAGAAAGAAGTTCTCCACATCTCTGTCTTTGATGGAAGAGCTGTGACCCCTAGTTTTGGTCTGTCCTGTCAGGGCGAACATTCTTTCCACATTACCTCAGCTAAGCCTCCTCAGGATCCTGCACGTCTTGTTAAGATCAACTGTCATTCTTCTAAACTACAATAGCTATCTCCCAAACAATACAAATTTTCTTCATAGAATATTCCCCCTAGCCCAGGCCAGGAATCAGTTGAGTAAACATTCTTTGAACCGCTTTCAATACAATTATGCCCGTTCTTAAATAAGGAGACCAAAATTGTGCAGAATACCCCAGATGTGGTCCCACCAATGCCGTGCACGACATGAGAAAACATCCCTATTTTCATATCCCATTCCAATTGCAATAAGCAACAGCATACAAAGTGCCTTCATAATCACATGTTGCATCAGCATATACCTTTTTTTGAGAGTCACGTACGAGGACACCCTGATCCCTCTGTACCTCTGTAAACTCTCTTCATTTAGAGAAAAAGCTGTTTTTTTATTCTTCCTGACAAAGTGGACAAGTTCACATTTTCCCACATTAAACTCCATCTGCCAAATGTTTGCACACTGCTAACCAATCTATGTTCTTATCTCTGTGTTTAATTGACTGCCACTGCTCTTCAAGAAACGCCTACCTCCTTGAAGAAGTTCTGTTCCTCTCTGCGACAAGATTTCCGTATCTCTCTGTTGTCTTGCTCACCTTCTTTGCTTTCCATTTCCCTCCTAGTGTTTGACAAGGTGTTTACTAAAACCCGCTTTCACAGCCATATCTCCTTTCTCAGTGACTGTCTCCGTCTCCGACTTACCCCACGTGGATTTCAACTGAAATTCCACCCCTCATGTTTCAAACCCACCCAGGATTACAGGTATCTCCGGGACATAAAACGTTTCTCAGGCTGCTGTTCCCGTCACATTCTGAAATCCACACTCAGTGCCATGCGCCGCCATATGAACACACTCGACCTCTCCCTCCAGCAGCACCGCCGTACCCTTTTTCAAAGCTGCGCATGCCCCCAGTTTCATTTTATCCTTCGGCTCATCCGACGCCTCAACAAGAAACTTTTTCTCTTTCTCTCAAGTGCTAAGGAACGCAAGCTACAACAACTCATCGACACCAACACCCATCTAGGACCCCCCACCCCTGCCTGTTCCTCCGTCCCCACCCTTTCTTCCAATCCCAACCCCAGCCGTGTATTCACTATACCCCCTGACCTTCCCCTCTCCGATGCTGAACGTTCAGTGCTCAGGAAAGGACTTAGTTTCATACCCTTATGCCCTCACCTCAATGAATTTCAGGCTCGGCATGATACTGAACTCTTCTTCCGCCGTCTTCGTCTCCGGGCTCACTTCTTTGGGCAGGAGTCCTCTCCCAGTTCAACAGATCCTTTTACCCATCTCCAATATTCTCCCTCCACCTGGACCCCTCCCTCTGGATTCTTACCTTCTCTCGATCTTTTCATTGAGAACTGTCGGCGCGACATTAGTCGTCTCAATTTCTCTGCTCCTCTCACCCATTCTAACCTGTCTCTCTCTGAACTTACTGCACTCCATTCTCTCAGGTCCAACCCTGACATTGTCATCAAACCCGCTGACAAGGGTGGTGCTGTTGTTGTCTGGCGCACTGACCTCTACTTCGCGGAGGCTGAGCGTCAACTCGCAGACACTTCCTCCTACCTCTCCCTGGACCATGACCCCACCACTGAACATCAAGCCATTGTTTCCAGGACTGTCACTGACCTCATCTCCTCTGGGGATCTCCCTCCCACAGCTTCCAACCTGATAGTCGCCCAACCTCGGACGGCCCGCTTCTATCTCCTACCCAAAATCCACAAACAGAACTGCCCCGGTAGACCGATCGTCTCAGCTTGCTCCTGCCCCACAGAACTCATTTCTCGTTATCTTGACTCCCTTCTCTCTCCCCTTGTCCAGTCCCTTCCCACCTACATCCGTGATTTCTCTGACACCTTACGTCACATCAACAATTTCCAGTTCCCTGGCCCCAACCGCTTACTCTTCACCATGGACGTCCAATCCCTCTACACCTCCATCCCCCACCAGGATGGTCTGAGGGCCCTTAGCTTCTTCCTCGAACAGAGGCCCGAACAATCCCCATCCACCACTACTCTCCTCCGTCTGGCTGAACTTGTTCTCACACTGAACAATTTCTCCTTCAACTCCTCTCACTTCCTCCAAATAAAAGGTGTGGCTATGGGTACCCGCATGGGCCCCAGCTATGCCTGTCTCTTTATGGGGTATGTGGAACATTCCTTGTTGCAGTCCTACTCCGGCCCCCTTCCACAACTCTTTCTCCGGTACATCGATGATTACTTTGGTGCCGCTTCATGCTCTCGTCAGGACTTGGAAAAATTTATTAATTTTGCTTCCGATCTCCACCCCTCCATCATTTTCACGTGGTCCATCTCTGACACTTCCCTTCCCTTCCTTGACCTCTCTGTCTCAATCTCTGGTGATAGACTGTCCACCAATATCCATTACAAACCCACCGACTCCCACAGCTATCTCGACTACAGCTCCTCACACCCTGCTTCCTGTAAGGACTCCATCCCATTCTCTCAATTCCTTCGCCTC
The DNA here is from genome assembly GCF_017639515.1 of Carcharodon carcharias. Taxonomy (NCBI): domain Eukaryota; kingdom Metazoa; phylum Chordata; class Chondrichthyes; order Lamniformes; family Lamnidae; genus Carcharodon; species Carcharodon carcharias. The sequence goes on from NC_054500.1 coordinate 2,363,761, forward strand.
CGTCGCATCTGTTCCGATGATGCTACATTCAAAAACAGTTCCTCTGACATGTCCTCCTTCTTCCTTAACCGAGGTTTTCCACCCACGATCGTTGACAGGACCCTCAACCGTGTCCGGCCCATCTCCCGCGCATCCGCCCTCACGCCTTCTCCTCCCTCCCAGAAACATGATAGGGTCCCCCTTGTCCTCACTTATCACCCCACCAGCCTCCGCATTCAAAGGATCATCCTCCGCCATTTCCGCCAACTCCAGCATGATGCCACCACCAAACACATCTTCCCTTCACCCCCCTTATCGGCATTCCGTAGGGATCGCTCCCTCCGGGACACCCTGGTCCACTCCTCCATCACCCCCTACTCCTCAACCCCCTCCTATGGCACCACCCCATGCCCACGCAAAAAATGCAATACCTGCCCCTTCACTTCCTCTCTCCTCACCGTCCAAGGACCCAAACACTCCTTTCAAGTGAAGCAGCATTTCACTTGCATTTCCCCCAACTTAGTCTACTGCATCCGTTGCTCCCAATGTGGTCTCCTCTACATTGGAGAGACCAAACGTAAACTGGGCGACTGCTTTGCAGAACACCTGCGGTCTGTCCGCAAGAATGACCCAAACCTCCCTGTCGCTTGCCATTTCAACACTCCACCCTGCTCTCTTGCCCACATGTCTGTCCTTGGCTTGCTGCATTGTTCCAGTGAAGCCCAACGCAAACTGGAGGAACAACACCTCATCTTCCGACTAGGGACTTTACAGCCTTCTGGACTGAATATTGAATTCAACAACTTTAGGTCGTAAGCTCCCTCCCCCATCCCCACCCCCTTTCTGTTTCCCCCTTCCCCTTTTTTTTCCAATAAATTATAAAGATTTTCCTTTTCCCACCTATTTCCATTATATATAAAATAAAAAAAACCCACTAGAGCTATACCTTGAGTGCCCTACCATCCATTCTTAATTAGCACATTCGTTTAGATAATATCACCAACTTTAATTTTAACACCTATGTGTTCTATTGTACTATTGTCGTTGACATCTTTTGATGATCTGCTTCTATCACTGCTTGTTTGTCCCTACAACCACACACCCCCACCCCCCCTCCACCTCTTGGTCTCTCTATCTCTCCGCCCCCCACACACACACCTTAAACCAGCTTATATTTCAACTCTTTCTTGGACTCGAACGCAAGTTCTGTCGAAGGGTCATGAGGACTCGAAACGTCAACTCTTTTCTTCTCCGCCGATGCTGCCAGACCTGCTGAGTTTTTCCAGGTAATTCTGTTTTTGTTTTGGATTTCCAGCATCTGCAGTTTTTTTGTTCTTATATTACTTTACAGACTCCTTCTGTCATTTTAAGAACTTACTTTCCTATCTATCTTTGTGTCATCAGCAAATTAGCAACTATAAATTCGGCCCCTTCATCCAAATCATTGATATAGATTGTAAATAGTTGAGGCTCCAGCACTGATCCCTGTAGCACTCGTTACATCTTTCCAACCCAACAATCACCCATTTATGCCTACTCTTGGTTTCCTGTTAGCTAACCAATCCTTTATCCATGTTAATATGATACACCAACACCATGAGGACTTACTTTGTATCGTAACCTTTGATGTGGCACTTTTCAAATGCCTTCTGAATCTAAGTACACCACGTCCACACGTTTCCCTTTATCCACTTTGCTACTTACTTCCTCTAAGAGCTCTAGTAAATTAGTAAAACATGATTTCCTTATCACAAAAACATGTTGACTCTGCCTGCTGTAGAGGAATTGATAGGATTTTAAAAAGTAAATAACAATAAATGATCAGTAAGAAAAACAGGAAGAAAGCATTCAGCCCCTTGACTGCTCTGCCATTCAATAAGATCATAGCTGCTTTGATCATGACTTTAACTCCACATTCCCGGCTGCGCCCCACCCCCCTCCACCCATTAACGTTGAATCTTCTACAGTTCAAAAGTCTGTCAAACTTTGTCTTGAATATGTTCAATGGCCAGTCTCCATTGCATTCTAGGGTAGAAAATTCCAAAGATTACTAACCCTCTTGTAGGAATAATTGTCTCCTTATTCCCATTTTAAATAGAAGGTCCCTTATTCTGAGACTATGTATCCGGTTTCACAATCCCCACGACAAGAGCATCGTCTCAGCATCCAAACGATCAGGCCCTCTTCAGAATATTGCGTTTCAATAAGATCACCTCTGATTGTTTGAAAATTTAATATTAGGAGTTTCCCACTATGTTGTAGACTCCTCCCATCTGCATCAAACACCCTCTAGTGTTTCCTTTTTCCCTTTTGAACAGTTCAATTAAATCACCCCTCACTATTCTAAATTCAGGGATTGCAGCAAGGTTTATGCAACCTGTCTTCTTAATTTACCCCACGAAATCCCGGTTTTGTTCTGGTGAATCTGAGTTGTGAACCCTCCAGTTTTGTCCTGTTCATTATCACCTCCCCCACCCCCTCACCCCCAACATTTGCTTTTGCAACTTCCTGCCGCTCGCAGTTCTACATAATCCAATCAGGGAATGAGGGGCGGGGCTGATAAAGAAAAAGGGCGGGGCTGTCACTCTGAATTGGCGGGGCTGGGCTGTCAATCAGTGTGAGGAGGAGCATTGTATTTCCAGTGTTTTCTTACCAGTGATACAGATTGGTTAAAAGGGAACCTGAAGTGGAAAATGTATGTTGCTGGCTGCGTTAACCATGTTTCACTGTTACGAACTTGCTAGGCAACATTTCCTATTTAGCCTTTAGCTTCCAGTCCCACTTGCTGACCTTCCCTTACTCTCTCTCCTTCTCGTCTTTTTCTATTTCTCTACATTTATATCTTTCCTTCCTTTGTTTCCCCAACACCCAATATACCTCCTTTAATGACGGCTTAGGCTCGCCTTCTCTTCCCCAGATGCGAACGCACAGACTATCCGCCAGACTCCCGTTGCTGCCTCCAGATTTCCCAGGTATGAAGTGCAAATAGTGTGCACTGTGGAGTGACCCTTACGTGTTCTGATACAGATAATACTCGGGGAACGAGTTGCACTTTCTGTTTTACTCCACAGGCACCAATATTGTAAATTCAGTGGGGCCGGTGGACGATTTCACCGCCTGGAGACCGCGAGACTCCGAGTTCAAGTTGGTGCCCCCCAGCCTGCGGGCGGATCACTCGGGCGTGTACTATTGCGCCTGGAGCCTGTACAGTGACTCAGAGAAATGGAGCAGCTGAACAAAGACCCCAAAGGCGGCAGGAAACAGCCGTGAACGATAACACTGCGCTGTGGCTGTACCTGCTGTGTTTTGTTTTTCTTGCAGAGCGAGCATTGGTTTTGACAATAAGAGAAAAGGCTACAACGAAAGTGAGTGATCAGGTTGAGGAGCACTGGAGAAAGTGAAAAGGAAAATTAACGAGGAGGTTACCAGAACTGAGAGGCTATAGTTAGCAGAAAAGGATTGGCATCCTTATTTCTAATGGAATAAGGGTATTGAAATATATTCATTATAGAGGTTCTTGAAATTGTGAAAGTTGTTTGAAAGGGCAGATAAAGTGAACATATTTCCATTTTCTAGGAAGATCAAACGATTAGAAGACGCCATCAGTAATACATTTAACTGGGAATCTGGGCGAAACTAACCCAGAGGGTGGTGAGAATGTGGTTGGAGAAAGGATATACTAAAGGTGAAATTACACAAACACGTGAGGGAGAAATAAATAGCTTCAACTAAGTAACGTTAAAGAAAGATAAGAGATAAATAACAATAGAAAGGGAGAGGGAAGTTTAGAGAAAGAAGGACAACAGGAAAGAGAGAGAGAGGGCGAGTGAAATCACTAAGATAAAAGCAAAATACTGCAGATGCTGGAAATCTAAAACAAAAACAGAAAATTATGAAAAACTGAGCAGCATATGTGGAGAGATAAAGAGCATTTTGAGTCCGTATGACCCTTCTTCAGAGCTGAAGAGAAGTGGAAATGTGACGAAACTTATAGGGGTTTGGGGCAGATGGAGCTGGATAGAAGGCCAGTGATAGGTGGAGGCAAAGAAGAGATTGACAAAGATGTCATGAACTAAGGAACAACGGGAATGTTAATGTTAGTGGTTACCTAAACCGCGTCAGGACTTTATTTTACCTCCAACTGGCCACCTCCAGTCCACATTTCTCAGCACACTGACCCAACAAAAATCCATCAATCTCAGTTTTGTAATGTAAGATTAACCCCCCATTAATCTTTCGCTGGGAGACGGTTCCAGATTTCCACAACCATTTGTGAGAGGAAATATTTCCTCACATCACCCTGAAAGACCTGTCTCTAATTGTGAAGTTATACTATTTTCTCTGGTGTGGGAAACTAGAAAATGAGGTACCTATTGCCTGCGATTACTGCTTTCGAAATCCATGAAAAAAACTCAAATGTGGGTCTTTCATGCAGAAGGTAAGACAGACAAGGTTATGCAACCTGTCCTCATGATTTAAACCCTTAAACGCAGGTATAATTCTGTTGAATGAGCTTTGTACTCCCTCCAGGTCCAATTCATCCTTCCTGAGGTGTCTGCCCCGAATGGAAAGAAGGATTCCCGAAGGAACTTGCTCTGGGTTCCCTCCAATGAGCCAGAACTTCCTCCGTTTCACCTTCTAGTTCCCTTCAAGTAAAAAATCCATTGGACTGTATGATTCTTCCTTATGCAGCGAGACAACTAATTCCCTTTGCAGCTCCAGACATTCTTGCTTCCCACGAGATATAACCTATTCTGCTCTATCTTTGTGAGGTCGACACTGGATGACCTGAGAATGGTTCACATTAAACTGCATCTGCCGCGCCTTTACCCACGCTGTCCCCTTTCAAACGCCCCGTTCCGCACAATAATAAGGGTGGGGCTTTCAATCAGAGGAGGCGGGGCCTGGCCTTTTACACCTACATCACTTCCTTAAGCTCTTCATGTTTTCCTCAATGATTTTAAACAAGCAGGTCAGCTCCCAACAAGACTCCATCTTCTTGGCTCAGCTCATTTCCTTATTACAGGAAAGGTTTACCATTCAACATGTACGTGGTTTTGAGTTTCCTGAGCTTATTTCAATGCCAGTGATTTTTTTTTATGCAATAACCTGTTTAACAACAATTCTTTATATTTCCTTTCCTTCATTATTCCTTTCCTTCCCTTCCTTTCTTTCTTTCCCTCCTTCCTTCTCCACCTCTAAGATTTCTTCAGTTCTTACCTCCTCCTCTGCCTTTCTCTTCCCCAGACGTGAACTTGCAGCCGATCTGCCAGACTCCCGCCGCTATCTACAAATTTCTTAGGCAGGCAGTGGAACTGAATTGCGAGGTAGAGGGCAGGAGTATCCCTGCTAATTACGGGTACAGACAACACCAGGAGAAAGTGTCCCAAGTAATGTTTTACTCCAGTAATATCAGCCACGTGAGTTCAGAGGGGCCGGTGGACGGTTTCACCGCCGAGCGACCGACTGGCTCCAAGTTCAAGCTGCAGTTCTCCACCCTGCGGGCGGATCAGTCGGCCGTGTATTACTGCGCCTGGAGTCTTCACAGTGATTTAGAGAGATGGAGTATCTCAAACAAACCCCAAAGGCGGCAGGAAACGGCTGTGAATGAGGAAACCAGGTCGTGTTGTAAAGAAAGAAAAATTGGGCTTATTTTGCAGAATGAATGTGTTTTTGACAAGAAGAAGAGACTAAAAGATAGATCGGGAATATAGAAAGAAAGGAAGGAAAGATAGAATGTAATAAACAAAGGATGAACGACAGAGAGGAGAGAATTTGTTTTCAATCGATATACTGAAGCTGTGTTGCATTTATCCACAAATACAGCAAGGACTCTCTAGGACCCTGAAACAGACGACTGCAATTGTTTTATATGGCACAGCAGGATCTCATTCAGCTCCCTCGAACTTGTTATGTATAAGCAGGCGGAGGTCAACTGCCCCTGAACAGGCAGGAAGAGACCATTTAAATGACTCTCGAGCCTTTAGCACAGAAACAGTAGGACACTCATTCACTCCCTTTGGGCTTGTTACACAGGAACGAGAGGAAGCCATTAAGCTCTTTCAATATGTTATATAGAAGAGGAAGAGGTCATTCATTTCCTCGTTGCTGTTAAACATGAACAGGCCGAATTCATTCATTTACCTGAACTGCTTTGCCTTTCAATTAGATCATTGTTCAAATGTGTCTTAACTTAACTTAAATGTATCTTTATTCCATATGTATCTCTTGAAAGCTCAATTTCACCCTTAACTCCAAGAAGCTCATCAGTCGTGTGAAGGAATGGAACAGGACATCTGAAAATACCTAGCCTTAATTTCAATGCTTTGCCATCTTGTCTGGATTCAGCCACCACCGGGAACTGTTTCACTTTATCAAATGTATCAGCCCTTTTTAACATTTTTCCAATCCTCAATTAGCTAACCACTAAATTTATTGTTCTCAAGCGAAAAGAGTCCAAGTCTATGCCAGTTCAACTATCTCCTAATGGCATTACGTTCGCTCAATGCCCCATCATCGATGTCCTATGGATTATCATTGACCAGAATCTCAAGTCAGAGGCTGGGAATTCTGTGGCAAGTAACTCACTTCTTGACTCCCCAAGGCCTGACCACCGCATACAAGGAACAAGTCAGGAATGTGATGGCATACTCTCCACTTGGCTTGATGAGTGCAGCTCCCATAACACTCGAAGCTAAACACCCTATGCCCAGGGCAAAGCAGTCCGTTGATGGCACCACATCCACAAACATTCACTCCCTCCATCACCGATGCACAGTAGCAGCAGTGTGTACCATCTACAAGATGCACTGCAATAATTCACCAAGGTTTCTTTGGCAATGTGATCCAAACCCGCTACATTTACACCTGGGAGAGGGACAGCAGAGACATGGGAACACCAACACCTTCAAATTCCCCTCCAAATCACACACCATTCGGACTGGGAAATACTTAACTCTTCCTTCACAGTCGCTGCGTGGAAATACTGGAACGCCTTCCCTAAAAGCACCGCTGGTATACCCAAACCCAATGGGACTCCAGCTGGTTACATAAATAGGGAGGGTTGATGGGGCTGGAGCATATTACACAGACAGGGAGCATTGTAGGGGGCGTAGAGGTTACAAAGTTAGGGAGGGTTGTAGGGGCTGGAGGGGATTCCAGAAATTGGAACTGCTGGAGTAAGTTACAGAGATAGGAAGGGTGTTATGGGCTGGAGTAAGTTACAGAGATAGGAAGGGTGTTATGGGCTGGAGTAAGTTACAGAGATAGGAAGGGTGTTATGGGCTGGAGTAAGTTACAGAGATAGGAAGGGTGTTATGGGCTGGAGTAAGTTACAGAGATAGGAAGGGTGTTATGGGCTGGAGTAAGTTACAGAGATAGGAAGGGTGTTATGGGCTGGAGTAAGTTACAGAGATAGGAAGGGTGTTATGGGCTGGAGTAAGTTACAGAGATAGGAAGGGTGTTGTGGGCTGGAGTAAGTTACAGAGATAGGAAGGGTGTTATGGGCTGGAGTAAGTTACAGAGATAGGAAGGGTGTTATGGGCTGGAGTAAGTTACAGAGATAGGAAGGGTGTTATGGGCTGGAGTAAGTTACAGAGATAGGAAGGGTGTTATGGGCTGGAGTAAGTTACAGAGATAGGAAGGGTGTTGTGGGCTGGAGTAAGTTACAGAGATAGGAAGGGTGTTATGGGCTGGAGTAAGTTACAGAGATAGGAAGGGTGTTATGGGCTGGAGTAAGTTACAGAGATAGGAAGGGTGTTATGGGCTGGAGTAAGTTACAGAGATAGGAAGGGTGTTATGGGCTGGAGTAAGTTACAGAGATAGGAAGGGTGTTATGGGCTGGAGTAAGTTACAGAGATAGGAAGGGTGTTATGGGCTGGAGTAAGTTACAGAGATAGGAAGGGTGTTATGGGCTGGAGTAAGTTACAGAGATAGGAAGGGTGTTATGGGCTGGAGTAAGTTACAGAGATAGGAAGGGTGTTATGGGCTGGAGTAAGTTACAGAGATAGGAAGGGTGTTATGGGCTGGAGTAAGTTACAGAGATAGGAAGGGTGTTATGGGCTGGAGTAAGTTACAGAGATAGGAAGGGTGTTATGGGCTGGAGTAAGTTACAGAGATAGGAAGGGTGTTATGGGCTGGAGTAAGTTACAGAGATAGGAAGGGTGTTATGGGCTGGAGTAAGTTACAGAGATAGGAAGGGTGTTATGGGCTGGAGTAAGTTACAGAGATAGGAAGGGTGTTATGGGCTGGAGTAAGTTACAGAGATAGGAAGGGTGTTATGGGCTGGAGTAAGTTACAGAGATAGGAAGGGTGTTATGGGCTGGAGTAAGTTACAGAGATAGGAAGGGTGTTATGGGCTGGAGTAAGTTACAGAGATAGGAAGGGTGTTATGGGCTGGAGTAAGTTACAGAGATAGGAAGGGTGTTATGGGCTGGAGTAAGTTACAGAGATAGGAAGGGTGTTATGGGCTGGAGTAAGTTACAGAGATAGGAAGGGTGTTATGGGCTGGAGTAAGTTACAGAGATAGGAAGGGTGTTATGGGCTGGAGTAAGTTACAGAGATAGGAAGGGTGTTATGGGCTGGAGTAAGTTACAGAGATAGGAAGGGTGTTATGGGCTGGAGTAAGTTACAGAGATAGGAAGGGTGTTATGGGCTGGAGTAAGTTACAGAGATAGGAAGGGTGTTATGGGCTGGAGTAAGTTACAGAGATAGGAAGGGTGTTATGGGCTGGAGTAAGTTACAGAGATAGGAAGGGTGTTATGGGCTGGAGTAAGTTACAGAGATAGGAAGGGTGTTATGGGCTGGAGTAAGTTACAGAGATAGGAAGGGTGTTATGGGCTGGAGTAAGTTACAGAGATAGGAAGGGTGTTATGGGCTGGAGTAAGTTACAGAGATAGGAAGGGTGTTATGGGCTGGAGTAAGTTACAGAGATAGGAAGGGTGTTATGGGCTGGAGTAAGTTACAGAGATAGGAAGGGTGTTATGGGCTGGAGTAAGTTACAGAGATAGGAAGGGTGTTATGGGCTGGAGTAAGTTACAGAGATAGGAAGGGTGTTATGGGCTGGAGTAAGTTACAGAGATAGGAAGGGTGTTATGGGCTGGAGTAAGTTACAGAGATAGGAAGGGTGTTATGGGCTGGAGTAAGTTACAGAGATAGGAAGGGTGTTATGGGCTGGAGTAAGTTACAGAGATAGGAAGGGTGTTATGGGCTGGAGTAAGTTACAGAGATAGGAAGGGTGTTATGGGCTGGAGTAAGTTACAGAGATAGGAAGGGTGTTATGGGCTGGAGTAAGTTACAGAGATAGGAAGGGTGTTATGGGCTGGAGTAAGTTACAGAGATAGGAAGGGTGTTATGGGCTGGAGTAAGTTACAGAGATAGGAAGGGTGTTATGGGCTGGAGTAAGTTACAGAGATAGGAAGGGTGTTATGGGCTGGAGTAAGTTACAGAGATAGGAAGGGTGTTATGGGCTGGAGTAAGTTACAGAGATAGGAAGGGTGTTATGGGCTGGAGTAAGTTACAGAGATAGGAAGGGTGTTATGGGCTGGAGTAAGTTACAGAGATAGGAAGGGTGTTATGGGCTGGAGTAAGTTACAGAGATAGGAAGGGTGTTATGGGCTGGAGTAAGTTACAGAGATAGGAAGGGTGTTATGGGCTGGAGTAAGTTACAGAGATAGGAAGGGTGTTATGGGCTGGAGTAAGTTACAGAGATAGGAAGGGTGTTATGGGCTGGAGTAAGTTACAGAGATAGGAAGGGTGTTATGGGCTGGAGTAAGTTACAGAGATAGGAAGGGTGTTATGGGCTGGAGTAAGTTACAGAGATAGGAAGGGTGTTATGGGCTGGAGTAAGTTACAGAGATAGGAAGGGTGTTATGGGCTGGAGTAAGTTACAGAGATAGGAAGGGTGTTATGGGCTGGAGTAAGTTACAGAGATAGGAAGGGTGTTATGGGCTGGAGTAAGTTACAGAGATAGGAAGGGTGTTATGGGCTGGAGTAAGTTACAGAGATAGGAAGGGTGTTATGGGCTGGAGTAAGTTACAGAGATAGGAAGGGTGTTATGGGCTGGAGTAAGTTACAGAGATAGGAAGGGTGTTATGGGCTGGAGTAAGTTACAGAGATAGGAAGGGTGTTATGGGCTGGAGTAAGTTACAGAGATAGGAAGGGTGTTATGGGCTGGAGTAAGTTACAGAGATAGGAAGGGTGTTATGGGCTGGAGTAAGTTACAGAGATAGGAAGGGTGTTATGGGCTGGAGTAAGTTACAGAGATAGGAAGGGTGTTATGGGCTGGAGTAAGTTACAGAGATAGGAAGGGTGTTATGGGCTGGAGTAAGTTACAGAGATAGGAAGGGTGTTATGGGCTGGAGTAAGTTACAGAGATAGGAAGGGTGTTATGGGCTGGAGTAAGTTACAGAGATAGGAAGGGTGTTATGGGCTGGAGTAAGTTACAGAGATAGGAAGGGTGTTATGGGCTGGAGTAAGTTACAGAGATAGGAAGGGTGTTATGGGCTGGAGTAAGTTACAGAGATAGGAAGGGTGTTATGGGCTGGAGTAAGTTACAGAGATAGGAAGGGTGTTATGGGCTGGAGTAAGTTACAGAGATAGGAAGGGTGTTATGGGCTGGAGTAAGTTACAGAGATAGGAAGGGTGTTATGGGCTGGAGTAAGTTACAGAGATAGGAAGGGTGTTATGGGCTGGAGTAAGTTACAGAGATAGGAAGGGTGTTATGGGCTGGAGTAAGTTACAGAGATAGGAAGGGTGTTATGGGCTGGAGTAAGTTACAGAGATAGGAAGGGTGTTATGGGCTGGAGTAAGTTACAGAGATAGGAAGGGTGTTATGGGCTGGAGTAAGTTACAGAGATAGGAAGGGTGTTATGGGCTGGAGTAAGTTACAGAGATAGGAAGGGTGTTATGGGCTGGAGTAAGTTACAGAGATAGGAAGGGTGTTATGGGCTGGAGTAAGTTACAGAGATAGGAAGGGTGTTATGGGCTGGAGTAAGTTACAGAGATAGGAAGGGTGTTATGGGCTGGAGTAAGTTACAGAGATAGGAAGGGTGTTATGGGCTGGAGTAAGTTACAGAGATAGGAAGGGTGTTATGGGCTGGAGTAAGTTACAGAGATAGGAAGGGTGTTATGGGCTGGAGTAAGTTACAGAGATAGGAAGGGTGTTATGGGCTGGAGTAAGTTACAGAGATAGGAAGGGTGTTATGGGCTGGAGTAAGTTACAGAGATAGGAAGGGTGTTATGGGCTGGAGTAAGTTACAGAGATAGGAAGGGTGTTATGGGCTGGAGTAAGTTACAGAGATAGGAAGGGTGTTATGGGCTGGAGTAAGTTACAGAGATAGGAAGGGTGTTATGGGCTGGAGTAAGTTACAGAGATAGGAAGGGTGTTATGGGCTGGAGTAAGTTACAGAGATAGGAAGGGTGTTATGGGCTGGAGTAAGTTACAGAGATAGGAAGGGTGTTATGGGCTGGAGTAAGTTACAGAGATAGGAAGGGTGTTATGGGCTGGAGTAAGTTACAGAGATAGGAAGGGTGTTATGGGCTGGAGTAAGTTACAGAGATAGGAAGGGTGTTATGGGCTGGAGTAAGTTACAGAGATAGGAAGGGTGTTATGGGCTGGAGTAAGTTACAGAGATAGGAAGGGTGTTATGGGCTGGAGTAAGTTACAGAGATAGGAAGGGTGTTATGGGCTGGAGTAAGTTACAGAGATAGGAAGGGTGTTATGGGCTGGAGTAAGTTACAGAGATAGGAAGGGTGTTATGGGCTGGAGTAAGTTACAGAGATAGGAAGGGTGTTATGGGCTGGAGTAAGTTACAGAGATAGGAAGGGTGTTATGGGCTGGAGTAAGTTACAGAGATAGGAAGGGTGTTATGGGCTGGAGTAAGTTACAGAGATAGGAAGGGTGTTATGGGCTGGAGTAAGTTACAGAGATAGGAAGGGTGTTATGGGCTGGAGTAAGTTACAGAGATAGGAAGGGTGTTATGGGCTGGAGTAAGTTACAGAGATAGGAAGGGTGTTATGGGCTGGAGTAAGTTACAGAGATAGGAAGGGTGTTATGGGCTGGAGTAAGTTACAGAGATAGGAAGGGTGTTATGGGCTGGAGTAAGTTACAGAGATAGGAAGGGTGTTATGGGCTGGAGTAAGTTACAGAGATAGGAAGGGTGTTATGGGCTGGAGTAAGTTACAGAGATAGGAAGGGTGTTATGGGCTGGAGTAAGTTACAGAGATAGGAAGGGTGTTATGGGCTGGAGTAAGTTACAGAGATAGGAAGGGTGTTATGGGCTGGAGTAAGTTACAGAGATAGGAAGGGTGTTATGGGCTGGAGTAAGTTACAGAGATAGGAAGGGTGTTATGGGCTGGAGTAAGTTACAGAGATAGGAAGGGTGTTATGGGCTGGAGTAAGTTACAGAGATAGGAAGGGTGTTATGGGCTGGAGTAAGTTACAGAGATAGGAAGGGTGTTATGGGCTGGAGTAAGTTACAGAGATAGGAAGGGTGTTATGGGCTGGAGTAAGTTACAGAGATAGGAAGGGTGTTATGGGCTGGAGTAAGTTACAGAGATAGGAAGGGTGTTATGGGCTGGAGTAAGTTACAGAGATAGGAAGGGTGTTATGGGCTGGAGTAAGTTACAGAGATAGGAAGGGTGTTATGGGCTGGAGTAAGTTACAGAGATAGGAAGGGTGTTATGGGCTGGAGTAAGTTACAGAGATAGGAAGGGTGTTATGGGCTGGAGTAAGTTACAGAGATAGGAAGGGTGTTATGGGCTGGAGTAAGTTACAGAGATAGGAAGGGTGTTATGGGCTGGAGTAAGTTACAGAGATAGGAAGGGTGTTATGGGCTGGAGTAAGTTACAGAGATAGGAAGGGTGTTATGGGCTGGAGTAAGTTACAGAGATAGGAAGGGTGTTATGGGCTGGAGTAAGTTACAGAGATAGGAAGGGTGTTATGGGCTGGAGTAAGTTACAGAGATAGGAAGGGTGTTATGGGCTGGAGTAAGTTACAGAGATAGGAAGGGTGTTATGGGCTGGAGTAAGTTACAGAGATAGGAAGGGTGTTATGGGCTGGAGTAAGTTACAGAGATAGGAAGGGTGTTATGGGCTGGAGTAAGTTACAGAGATAGGAAGGGTGTTATGGGCTGGAGTAAGTTACAGAGATAGGAAGGGTGTTATGGGCTGGAGTAAGTTACAGAGATAGGAAGGGTGTTATGGGCTGGAGTAAGTTACAGAGATAGGAAGGGTGTTATGGGCTGGAGTAAGTTACAGAGATAGGAAGGGTGTTATGGGCTGGAGTAAGTTACAGAGATAGGAAGGGTGTTATGGGCTGGAGTAAGTTACAGAGATAGGAAGGGTGTTATGGGCTGGAGTAAGTTACAGAGATAGGAAGGGTGTTATGGGCTGGAGTAAGTTACAGAGATAGGAAGGGTGTTATGGGCTGGAGTAAGTTACAGAGATAGGAAGGGTGTTATGGGCTGGAGTAAGTTACAGAGATAGGAAGGGTGTTATGGGCTGGAGTAAGTTACAGAGATAGGAAGGGTGTTATGGGCTGGAGTAAGTTACAGAGATAGGAAGGGTGTTATGGGCTGGAGTAAGTTACAGAGATAGGAAGGGTGTTATGGGCTGGAGTAAGTTACAGAGATAGGAAGGGTGTTATGGGCTGGAGTAAGTTACAGAGATAGGAAGGGTGTTATGGGCTGGAGTAAGTTACAGAGATAGGAAGGGTGTTATGGGCTGGAGTAAGTTACAGAGATAGGAAGGGTGTTATGGGCTGGAGTAAGTTACAGAGATAGGAAGGGTGTTATGGGCTGGAGTAAGTTACAGAGATAGGAAGGGTGTTATGGGCTGGAGTAAGTTACAGAGATAGGAAGGGTGTTATGGGCTGGAGTAAGTTACAGAGATAGGAAGGGTGTTATGGGCTGGAGTAAGTTACAGAGATAGGAAGGGTGTTATGGGCTGGAGTAGGTTACAGAGATAGGAAGGGTGTTATGGGCTGGAGTAAGTTACAGAGATAGGATGGGTGTTATGGGCTGGAGTAAGTTACAGAGATAGGAAGGGTGTTATGGGCTGGAGTAAGTTACAGAGATAGGAAGGGTGTTATGGGCTGGAGTAAGTTACAGAGATAGGAAGGGTGTTATGGGCTGGAGTAAGTTACAGAGATAGGAAGGGTGTTATGGGCTGGAGTAAGTTACAGAGATAGGAAGGGTGTTATGGGCTGGAGTAAGTTACAGAGATAGGAAGGGTGTTATGGGCTGGAGTAAGTTACAGAGATAGGAAGGGTGTTATGGGCTGGAGTAAGTTACAGAGATAGGAAGGGTGTTATGGGCTGGAGTAAGTTACAGAGATAGGAAGGGTGTTATGGGCTGGAGTAAGTTACAGAGATAGGAAGGGTGTTATGGGCTGGAGTAAGTTACAGAGATAGGAAGGGTGTTATGGGCTGGAGTAAGTTACAGAGATAGGAAGGGTGTTATGGGCTGGAGTAAGTTACAGAGATAGGAAGGGTGTTATGGGCTGGAGTAAGTTACAGAGATAGGAAGGGTGTTATGGGCTGGAGTAAGTTACAGAGATAGGAAGGGTGTTCTGGGCTGGAGTAAGTTACAGAGATAGGAAGGGTGTTATGGGCTGGAGTAAGTTACAGAGATAGGAAGGGTGTTATGGGCTGGAGTAAGTTACAGAGATAGGAAGGGTGTTATGGGCTGGAGTAAGTTACAGAGATAGGAAGGGTGCTTATGGGCTGGAGTAAGTTACAGAGATAGGAAGGGTGTTATGGGCTGGAGTAAGTTACAGAGATAGGAAGGGTGTTATGGGCTGGAGTAAGTTACAGAGATAGGAAGGGTGTTATGGGCTGGAGTAAGTTACAGAGATAGGAAGGGTGTTATGGGCTGGAGTAAGTTACAGAGATAGGAAGGGTGTTATGGGCTGGAGTAAGTTACAGAGATAGGAAGGGTGTTATGGGCTGGAGTAAGTTACAGAGATAGGAAGGGTGTTATGGGCTGGAGTAAGTTACAGAGATAGGAAGGGTGTTATGGGCTGGAGTAAGTTACAGAGATAGGAAGGGTGTTATGGGCTGGAGTAAGTTACAGAGATAGGAAGGGTGTTATGGGCTGGTAGAAGTTACAGAGATAGGAAGGGTGTTATGGGCTGGAGTAAGTTACAGAGATAGGAAGGGTGTTATGGGCTGGAGTAAGTTACAGAGATAGGAAGGGTGTTATGGGCTGGAGTAAGTTACAGAGATAGGAAGGGTGTTATGGGCTGGAGTAAGTTACAGAGATAGGAAGGGTGTTATGGGCTGGAGTAAGTTACAGAGATAGGAAGGGTGTTATGGGCTGGAGTAAGTTACAGAGATAGGAAGGGTGTTATGGCTGGAGTAAGTTACAGAGATAGGAAGGGTGTTATGGGCTGGAGTAAGTACAGAGATAGGGAAGGGTGGTTATGGGCTGGGAGTAAGGTTACAGAGATAGAAGGTGTTATGGCGGGAGTAAGTTACAGATATAGGAGGGGTGTTATGGCTGGAGTAAGTTACAGAGATAGGAAGGGTGTTTTGGGCGGGAGTAAGTTACAGAGATAGGAAGGGTGTTATGGGCTGGAGTAAGTTTACAGAGATAGGAGAGGGTGTTATGGGCTGGTAGAAGTTACAGAGATAGGAAGGGTGTTTGGCTGGAGTAAGTTACAGAGATAGGAAGGGTGGTTAGTGCTGGAGTAAGTTACAGAGATAGAACGGGTGGTTATGGGGCTGGAGTAAGTTACAGAGATAGGAAGGGTGTTATGGCTGGAGTAAGTACAGAGATAGAAGGGTGTTATGGCTGGAGTAAGTTACAGAGATAGGAAGGGTGTTATGGGCTGGAGTAAGTTACAGAGATAGAAAGGGTGTTATGGGCTGGAGTAAGTTACAGAGATAGGAAGGGGTGTTATGGGCTGGAGTAAGTTACAGAGATAGGAAGGTGTTATGCTGGAGTAAGTTACAGAGATAGGAAGGGTGTTATGGGCTGGAGTAAGTTACAGAGATAGGAAGGGTGTTATGGGCTGGAGTAAGTTACAGAGATAGGAAGGGTGTTATGGGCTGGAGTAAGTTACAGAGATAGGAAGGGTGTTATGGGCTGGAGTAAGTTACAGAGATAGGAAGGGTGTTATGGGCTGGAGTAAGTTACAGAGATAGGAAGGGTGCTTTGGGCTGGAGTAAGTTACAGAGATAGGAAGGGTGTTATGGGCTGGAGTAAGTTACAGAGATAGGAAGGGTGTTATGGGCTGGAGTAAGTTACAGAGATAGGAAGGGTGTTATGGGCTGGAGTAAGTTACAGAGATAGGGAGAATTGTAGTGGCTAGAGTTGGTTACTGTGATAGGGAGTGTTGTAGGTTCTGAAGGTGGTTACATAAATAGGAAGGGGGCTATGGGCTAGTAGAGATGACAGAGGTAAGGAGGGTTGTAGGGGCTGGAGGTGCTTACAGAGATAGGGAATGAGTGTGACCATGGCGTGATTTGAGAACAAGGTTAATAGGTGTAGTTAAGCATTAAAGTAGAGAAGTCTTGGTAAAACTGCACAGGGAATTGGTGAGGCCACACATATGGCAATGGGTTCCATCTTGGTCATCTTACATAAGGAGGGAGAAACTTGCATTGGAAATAGTTGAGAGACGGTTCACTAGGCTGATTCCTGGCATGAACCGCTTGTTATATGACGAAAGGTTGAGCAGGTTGGAACTGTACAGATTGGAATTCAGAAGAGTGAGCAGTGATCTTAATGACACAGAACAAAATCTGACGGGACTTAACAGGGTCAGTCCTGAAAGGGTGCTTCCACTCGTCACAGTATTCGGAACTAGGGGACACAGTTTCAAGATAAGGGGACTCTTATTTAAGGCGGAGATGAGGAGGAATTTCTCAGGAAGAAAAGGAACTGTTAAAGTGGTTTAAAAGCCAACGCTCACAGAAGATATGGAAGAGTACAAGAGGCAGAAGGGAATAGAAAGGAAGTGATTGCTAGAGAAAGATCCTGGCCATTGAAAAAATATATGAAAGCCTGGGCACCACGAGGAACAAAGATCAATTTCCCACATCATTTGTCCATTTATTTCAAGCTGTTGTTATTCGAAAGTTATGTACAATGAAGAACACAGGCTGCAGTAACCTCAGTGAGAGAAGATGAAATCAAAGGGAGGTGTAGAAAACACTACCAGCTTGTGAGAAAAGAAGACCCAGAAGAAACGAAGACAGAAGAAGCCACTGTAAATTAAGGAATGAGAGCGAGCTTCAAACTGGAAGATATCTGGAAAGTGCTGAAACGAAGAAAAATCGTCTAATAAGTAAAAAGGGATGACATACCAGCAGAGGTATGCACCTGGATAGGAGAATCAGGCTCCAGCTCCTGAACAACCTGCCCAATGTCATTTCAAGAGAATATTGCAAGGGCATTGCAGGTAATGCATTGTTGGCAATTTCAAAGGAAAGGGAGACACTCAAGACTGTAAAATGTACGGAGGAATTAAACTCCTATCTCCAAGATATGGGAGAAAATCATCGACCAGAGGCTGTGAACAATAATGGAAACCTGAAAACAGGGGTATTATAGACCAAAGACCCAATAAATGGACTGTTGATTTGAGCCTAGGGAACAGGATCAGAATGAAATGTAGAGGTTATGGGAGAGAGAGAGGGAGAGGAAATGTGATGAGGCGAGTGATGCAGATGGGACTGCAGGGAGGAAGAGGAAAACTAGGTTCTGAGACCAGATGGAAATATGTAGCAGAAAGAATGGGGCCGAAAGTGGAACAGATGACAGAGAAGGGGAGATGGAGTAAATAATCACCCAGGCTTTTTGTGACCGCAATTAAGGTGGGAAAGGTCAAAGAAGGAAAATAAAGAGTTGGGGGTTGGTGGGGAATGGGGGGGGGGGGGGGGTGGGGGGGTGGGTGGTGTGGGGGTGGGGGTGTGATATCTTCTTATACTCGAACATGAGTCAGACCAAGTTCTGGACGACAAAGGACTTCGGAGTAAAGGGGAGGGCAGGAAAGTGGAATTAAGTCCACATTCCCGATTTTATTGAGTGGTGGAGCCGGCTCAAGGGGCTGAAAGGCCTCGTCCTATTCACAGTTCTTTTGTTCTTATTTGAATCGATTGCCAGTGTAGGTCAGCAAGAACACAGAATTGGGCTCAGCATTCTTGTGGGACCTGACCAATGTTCTATACGACAAAAGTATAACTACTTCCCTTTGTATACCTTCAGATGAAGAGCAAAAACTCTTTAACGTTGTGAACTCCTCTTCACACCTGTCCACCAGCTTTGAATTATTTGTT
The DNA here is from genome assembly GCF_017639515.1 of Carcharodon carcharias. Taxonomy (NCBI): domain Eukaryota; kingdom Metazoa; phylum Chordata; class Chondrichthyes; order Lamniformes; family Lamnidae; genus Carcharodon; species Carcharodon carcharias. Next base: position 2,382,020 of record NC_054500.1, read on the forward strand.
CATGTGGATGCAAATTCCTTTGCTCTACCTCCGGCTCTCTTTTCTCTACATTTAGAAATTACAAGCGTTAGAAACTAGATACCAGAAAGTATCATGCTTAAGTCGAAAGTGGATGACGGCACATTACATTGTATCTGACCCTGCTTTCCCACTCAGTTAAGCTGTCTATGAGCCTCTGAGCCCTGAGGTACTCTGGCTCCATGTGCTCGACTTACAGCCAATCAGATGGGCAGGAGCTGTCAATGAGGGATAGAGGGCGAGGTTTTGTCGGTTCACTGCTCTCTTCCAGTTCAGTTGGTTTTGTTGTCACTTCTAGTTAGGGCCTCCCAAGCAACAGTCTGACAGGCCGGGCCTCTGGCTTTGGTTACTCCACCCTCAGGGTCTGTGTCCTGAACCATGCGGATTTCCCTTCTGTCCGGCGTGCTGTCGCTGTTCTTGTTGGCGGGTAAGTAAAGCGAGTGCTCGGAGCCACACCGAGGTCTTTAGGATTTGGAGCAGGAATGTGTAAAAATAGCCTGCAACACTATGATGAAGAGCAAAAAGTATTTAATGAGAAGAGAGACAGATAGAGAGAGAATGAGTGAATGAAACAGTGAGCGAGCGAAAGAGATAATGATAGAAAGAGATAGAGCGAGTGACAGAAGAGTATCAGTCACAGAACAATTCACGATTAAGCAGGTTCATGTGTCATATTTCTGGGGAAATTGAAGTCTCCAGTTTTAATTATCCCTGTTTTATTTCAAGGTCCTGGTGCGCCTCAGAAGATTGTGCAGTCCCAGCAGTTTGTGTCGGTGAGACAGGGCGAGTCAGTGACTATCCCGTGTACCCAGCACGGGAATGATGCTTACATGTACTGGTATCGCCAGCTCCCTGGCCAGGGGCTCCGGAACCTCTTGTACGCAATGCAGGCAGGAGAGCCAGTCAGGTCGGAAGGGATCACCGAGAGATTTTTCGCCAAGAAGACAAGAAACAGCAACTTCGACCTGAAGATAGGGACAGTGGAGCGGGCCGACGCGGCTCGGTATTTCTGTGCTTGCAGTGATGCACAGAGACATAGTCAGGCTGAACCGTGTTACAAAATCCTGCCCGTCTCAGGCACTATAAACCAATGAGTTCTAATGTTATATCGGACAGGGTTCAAGGTGGAGGAATCCGTGTGTCAGAGGGAAAGTTAGCTGTCCTCTATCTATTATCTACCTTAAATTTTTTAACCACCTGTCTGTCTATCTGTCTGCCTTTCTCTCTGCCTGTCTGTCTGTCTTTCTCTTTCTGTCTGTTTAGCTACATACCTAACCGCCTATCTGTTTATCTGTCCATGTATCCCTCCATCTTATCCATCATTTATCTCCCTGCCTAAAGTTAATTGATTATAATTGCGCTAACTGATGAAGAAAAATCTGTATCAGCGGATATAATGTCCTGCTTTTAAGATATCAACAGTCACATTGCGTTATTTGGATAAACGTATTAACACGTCATGAGGGATACGCAGATTTTGAGAGGATCATAGAATGATTTAGCACGAAAGGAGGCCATTCTACCCACCGTGTCCGTACTAACATTGTTAAGGAACGATCCAATTAGTCCTTGTTCAGTCTGCTTTCACAATCCTTCCAGCTAACGTCATTCACAACATAAGAACTGACTGAAGAAAGCAATTCTAACTACCGCCCCCAGTCATCTTAATACATCATTCATCTGTTCCGAATCACTGGAAAAGTTTCTGCCCATTCACTAACAAAAACATCCATGGCTCTATCAAATCTCCGCTGTGGAGGAGAATGTCGGCTATTCCAATCTCTCCACACAAACTGAAAACCCTGGAAACCCTCACCCTCTCACCATTCTGGCAAGCCTTGGCTCAGCCATCTCAGCTCTAAGGAGAATATCCTACACAAATCGGAAATAAATAATTTCGGAACCTTTAAACGCCTCTGATACACTGTACAAGGTGTATTCAACAGCGGGACACCTGCCCCCTGACAGCGGTTTCAGAATCCGCTGAAAACTGTTAACTCACTTCTCTCAGACAGAAGGCCGCGTTTCAGGTGTTTATGAAATAATCTGTGAATTATTGCCAGCAAAGAATTTAACGCTTTCGTTAATGCAGCGCTGGTGCCTGTTCCGATATGTTAAAAGAGAATCTAAGAACAGAAGAAAGCCATTCCTCCCATCGCGCCTGTGCTAGATCTGTGTGAAATTAGTACAATTAGACATCCCAATTCCCTTCAAGTAACGCAACAGCAGATTGTTCCATTTCTTTCTCCCTGTCTGCTCCTGCAGCTTCATCACAAATCCTACTAAATGCTTCAGTGCTGTTCTGCTCAAATACATTCCAAATCAGCGAGGTCCACATTCTCACCACTCTCCTGAATACCCGAGTGGATTTATTACTAACTATCTTATAGTCATGGTCTCAGGTTTCGTCTCTCCTGTACATTAATTCCCCGCCTCACCCTGTTATTTGCCCAGAGCGTCCATTTATTGACCAAAATTCTCCCCTTCAATTATTATTTCCATTCCCTTTAGAAAGTTGGAATTGAATTTGCTGCTAACACCCCATCCGGCCGCATCTTCCGAAAGTATTCGTTGCCTCCTTATCTCCCGAGGCTTTGTATGCCAATTATCTTAAGTCTGTATCCTCTGGTTTACGACCCTCCTAAAGTGAAATGGCTGTCACTTTATCAACTCTATCAAAACCCTTTCTTATTGTGAACGCCCCTATTAAATTTCTATCTGTCATGCTCTGCTCTATCATTTATGTGACGTTGATGAACCGCCTGAGGATTGAGTGGAGTGTGGGTTATGAAGCGTGTTAGTCGCAACCGGAAGTTTAATCAACTACAGAAGTGTGACGGCCTTTGAACGTGCTCCGTTCGTTTAGAAACATAGAAACATAGAAAAGAAGAGAAGGGGTAGGCCTTTCGGCCTTTCGAGTCTGCTCCGCCATTCATTATGATCATGGCTGACAATCCAACTCAATAGCCTGCTCCCGCTTTCTCCACATATCCGTTGACCCCTTTCACCCCACGCGCTATATCTAACTCCTTCTTCAAAATATACAATGTTTTGGACTCAACTACTTTCTGTGGAGCGAATTCTGCAGGATCATAACTCTCTGGGTGAAGAACGTTCTCGTCATCTCAGCCATAAAGGGTCTACCCCTTATTGTCAGACTGTGACCCCTGATTCTGGACTCCCCCGCCATCGGGAACATCCATCCTGCATCCAACCTGCCCAGGTCTGTTAGAATTTTATAGGTTTCTATGAGAGCCACCCTCATTCTTCCGAACTCCAGCGAATATAATCCTAACAGCCTCAATCCTTCCTCATATGTCAGTCCTGTCACCCCAGGAGTCACTCTGGTAAACCGTCGTTGCGCTCCCTCCATAGCAAAAACTTCCTTCCTCAGGTAAGGAGGACAAAACTGCACACAATATTCCAGGTGTGGTCTCACCAAGGCCCTTTTTAATTGCAGCAACTCATTCCTGTTCCTGTACTCGAATCCTCTGGCTATGAAGGCCAACATACCACTTGTCTTCTTTACCGCCTGCTGCACCTGCATGCTTAGCTTCAGCGACTGGTGTACAAGGGCACCAAGACCTCGCTGCACATTCCCCTCAGCGAAGCATGCATTATGCTGCTTGAAGTTCAGTATCGAGCATTGATTTTGTCACTAATTCCACGTAAGTCAAAGTAACAAACTTTTGGATATGTCTTTGTAGCGTTTTGCATCAGAATGTCGATTGTCTAGCTGGTAGTAATCTAGAGAATTAAGCGCAGATCCAAGGTGATACTCCCGAGGCCAATGCAGTGGCTATTCGGCACTTTCAGATAAGGCGTTAAACTGATCGGACCTCTCAGGTGGATGGAAGTGATCCCTGCGCCAAATTGGTGTGTACTGAGTGCTGAGTGTACTGAGCCAGCGTGTATCTCAGAAACAACACCAACATGCCCTGGTCATTTGTTCATTGCTGTTAATGGGAGATGGTTATGCTCAACCTCTCCCCCGCGCTTTTCCCATCACAACAATGACTAGATTTAAATGAACCCTCGGTGGTAAAAAGATTTGGGATTTCAGAGGTCTGGAACAATCTTTATGAATGGATGCCATTACTTTCTCTATATATCTTCTCTGCCCTAATCGATTGTTGACTAAAATGAGAATCCAATGGATGTTCTATACATTAGGAATACTCGCCTCTTACGTGGAGTAGTCGATTTCTCTGCTATTGATTACAGCAGGGGAAGTGAGCCACATTCTGTTGCACGCTGATGAATATCGGCTATCCCATATGTTCTGGTACAGACAACAACCAGGTCGTGCATTTGAAACTCTTTTCTATCCTGCGGGAGCAGTGGTTGTCACCAATTACACCTCCGAGTCATTTGAGGCAGTCAGGACCAGAAAAAACACTGTTTATTCTGGAACTGAGAGACTCCGCTGCATCTCACGCTGCTGTCTACACCCGTCCTTGCAGCATCGAACATCTTTCGAGAAGGCGGATCCGCAACTACAATAAACAGGCATCTAACGTCAATTTACACCACTAGGTGGCAGCATTCGATAATTTTCTGTCACCTGTGATGAAAGTGTCATAATCGTCAGAATATTTTCTGCTTTATTGTGAAGCAGGTTTAAGGGGGTAAGTACAGTTGAGCATCCGGGAGATTTAATTACGTTTAGGGTCAAGTAGTCTGCAAGTTTGAAATCATCAAAAGAAGCTAGGTGCTTGACATGCTAATGAGTAAACATGGATGCTGGCTTATCATGCAATGTTTGAAGGGAATTTGCATTTTTAGATAAATGAAGAGAAATAGATTTCAAAGGGATCCTACCCTGTTTACCAGTAGCCAGATAAGCAACGCTAAGGAGTGTGTTATTTTTCCCAAAGGTTACTGACAATATATTGACAGCATGATGGTTTTATATTATGAGAAAGACGCAGTTTCGAAGAATCAGGAACAATATGATATACAAATTAAAAATAGAGAAACAGAATAAAAGGCGAAGTGTCAGAAGGCCATGTATGAACTAAAGAAGTGTGTGAAACAGCCTTTGTGCATAATTCTGCGAGATAACGAAATTCAAGTTGGGGAAAAGCCATTTGGAACTCCACTTGCAAGTGGGGCACTGTGTTAACATGATAATCCTATTATAAACCTAAAATCTATCTTGGAACGTTGCCTTAAAGGGAGTGTAACTGTGGTTCAGAGAAATTAGGAATTTTAGGATTTATTATAGCAGTCAGTAACAGTAGTCTTAGGTAAGCACTTGAAATCTTTATATTTTGTCAATAAATATTTTATTTTTTAAAAAATCTCTGAAGGTCTTGGTGGCCTCATTACTTGTGAATTCAGTGAACACATCTTGTAATAAATACGAATTACAAACTGTTGTGATAGAGTGACCAAGTTTCTCTTGTGGATTTGGTCCACCTGGCACACATCATCTGCCACATCATAACAGACCATGGATGAGAAAGGACAGCAGGAGTTGTTTTTGCCCATGTTGCTGGGTATGGCCCACTTTTTAAGAACTATTCATTCGCCAGGTGGCTGGGAAGTACAGTGCTTCCATCCAACCACAAGTTAGCTCTATGATTGATTATCGATACCAGGTTAAACAGGGACTGATTTTTCACCACATGGTGTCACAGGTGGTTCAGTCAGTGACTTTCTCAAGTCCGAGTCAAAAAGTCTAAGTTTTAGGCCCCCACTCTAGAGTCTTCACCAATCTAGGCTGGCACTTCAGTATGAATAGTGAGGGAATGCTGCAAGTTTATTATCTGTCCTCATAGGTAGACATAAGAAAGAGACACTTGTATTTAAATACCACCTCAAAGGCCCTAAGAACTCCCCAAAGCACTTTGCAAAAACTGAATATTTTGCATTATAGTCACTGGTCAAATGTAACGGAGTCGATAGCCTATGTAGGTATAAGACCTCCAAAAACACAACATACAAACTGACAGGTGTCCTGTATCAGTGATATTGGTAGAAGAACAAATATTTGCCCATGACACCGCCTAACCTCCCACTTTTCGTCTCCTAGCAGCATGAGTGGAAATTATTTCATTGAACATGAGTGCAGTTGTGAATCGGTTTAATACATTATTCGAAAGCCAGCACCTCCAACAGTGTAGCAGTTCCTCAGTACTGACCGTCCCACCGTGCAAGATCCGCTCAGCATCTACCTTCTGATAGTGTAGCACTCCCTCAACACTGGCCCTCCGACCGTGAGGCACTCCCTCAGTACAGACCCCTAGCAGTTCTACAGCCCCTCATCATTGACCCCACGACAGTGTGGTACTCCCTCAGTACTGACCCTCCGACAGCGCTGTAATCCCTCAGCACTGACTCCCTGACAGTGCGACTCGCCCTCACTACTGACCCTCGGACAGTGCAGCACTCTTTCACTACTGACACTCCGACATGGCGGCTGTCCCTCACTACTGACAGTTAAAGTTTAGAGTCCGCCTAACTCTGTATCAACTTTCATCCCTGCAGCGCATTCCATGACCACAGGGCGCCCAAAAAATGCTTCAAACTTTTGAAATATTACAATGTATTTAAGGGCGACAATCATCTTCTGCACAGCAAGATCACAGAAAGAGCAAGACGGTGATAATCAGGTGATTTCGACATTTTTCTTAAAGTTGGTTGTGGTGCAGATCGCGACCCAGGACATTAGATTTTGCAGTCTCCGCGAGTGTGAATGTGTCGGTGCCACATGCATTTGCCCAACTAGCGGTCGTCCTGCCAATTTTCCAACGCTCTGACGATAGACTCTTGCAGCACTGAAGGAAGCCATTCGGCCCGTCGTGCGCGTGCCGGCCCTCTGCGGAAGTTAGTCCCACTTCTCCGCCTTTACCCGGTAGCCCTGCAATCCCTTTCTCTCCAGGTCTTATCCAATTCCCTTTGGAAAGGCACGATTGAATGCTCCTCCATCATGTGCCAGGCAGTGTATTCCAGAACGCAACTGTCCTCAACAACTCAGTTCCACTTAACAATTCCTCACAATTCCCTCCCTCAGCCGCATTCAGATGTCCCATGGTGCGCCAGCGGCGGAGGTGGTTGTTCCAAATGATTAAGCGGCGGCAAGGCAATGTTTCCAAACATGTAGCAGTAATGAATACCTGCAGCAGGAATACATGTAGCAGGAATGATTACATGCAGCAGTAATACATGTAGCAGTAATACATGTAGCAGTAATGAATACATTTGGCAGTAATATATGTAGCAGTAATATATGTAGCAGTAGTGAATACCTGTAGCAGTAATACATGTAGCAGTAATGATTACATGTATTGTTACGAGCAGCTGAGAGACCCGGCCTGAAAGTTACAGTGACCTCCGTGTCCTTTATTGCGCTAATGCACGATAAAGAATTCAAGAAACGGCTTGAATTCAGGAGGCCAATCTGAAGTCCTGCAGCCTGCAACCACTGAGCGTGGAGCAGACTGGCACGACGACCTATTACTGTTGAACAGCAAATGCAGACCCAGTCCAAAAACTCACTGGGTAACCAAACGGAAAAATTCCAGGCACTCCCAGACCTAGCGTCGCATAGCAACACGTACGAAATTCCTCCATCTGTTTTGTGTTGCCTCAGTTAATTTCCTCTCGAAAACAGACAGAAGCATTTCGATTATATGAGTTCACCCATATCTGCGCTGTTTTCATTCAATGCATCAATAGAAGTTAAAAATAAAATAAAATTTCAGGTTCTTTATCTGAAAGCACGAAGCAGCTGAAATTAGATGGATGAATTAGTGGCACAAATATAAGTACACGATTTATATGTAATCAGTATGTCAAAAACATGGTGATCAAGGGAATTACATTTTAGCGGGTACACAATATGTAGGAAAGTAAACATAATGTCAAAGGGGGTGTGTAGCCCTGACAGTAAAGGGAGACATAAAGACATTAACGAGAAAGGATCTGGAGCCTGAAGATCATGAAGTAGAATCCGTGTGGGTGGAAATAGCAAATGTCAGAAAATACTGGTGGGACCAGTTTCCCGGCCCCCCTGACAGTAATGATACCGTTGGGTATAACACTTAACAGGAAATTATTGGAGTTCGTTACGAAAGCATTGTAATAATTGTTGGGGACTTTAACCTTCATAAAGACTGGGGCAATCAAATTGGTAAGAATGGCTCAGATGTGTTTGGAGAATGTTTCCGTGACAGGCTCTTGGAGCAGTATGTACTGGATCTGACCAAGGATAAAGCTAACTGAGGTCAAGTTTTTTTGTCATTCTTTCATGGGATATGGGTGGCGCTGACATGGCCAGCTATTGATCATTTGTGTAATAAAGCAGGGTTAACTCACAATGTCATAGCAAAAGATCCAATGGGAAAGAGCCATACAGTTATAATAATAATAATAATAATGCCATACAGTTTCATGTTAAGTTTGAAAGTGACATATTCCAATCGCAAACAAGAACCTTAACCTTAAACAAAGCCAATCACACAGATATGAGGTGACAACTGGCTAAGGGTAGTTGGGTAAATAGACTAAATGTTGAGGCTGTAAACGAACAGAAACAATTCAACATGTTCAACCAAAATGCATTCCACTGAAGAGCAAAAACTCAGCAAGGCCCACCCGTGGCATACTCAAAAGTTAAGATGGCATTAGATTAAAAGCAGAGGCTTATAAGTTTCAACACAAAAAACTATAGCAAACTATAGATTTAAGGCGAGAGGAGAAAACATTAGAGGAGATGTGCAGGGCAAGTTTTTTATGCAGAGGATAGTGAGTGGCTGGAATTCGCTGCCAGAAGAGGTGGTGGAAGCAGGTATGATAGTGGTGTTTAAGAGGCAGCTTGACAAATACATGAATAGAATGGGAATAGAAGGATATGGACCCTGGAAGTGCAAAATGTTTTAGTCTGACAGGCAATATGATCGGCTCAGGCTTGGAGGGCCGAAGGGCCTGCTCCTGTGCTGTACTTTTCTTTGTTGTTCTTTGAGGATTGGGAGTGTTTCAGGAACCAGAAAAGGGCTACCAAAAAGTTGATAAAAAGGAGGAAGAACAAAATATGAGAATAAACACAAAAACAAATTGCAAGAGCTTTTATAAGTGTATGGAAAGTAAGCGGGTAGCTAAGGTAAACGTTGGCCCCTTGGAGAAATTATCATTGGGAACAGGCAAGTGGCAAATATATTGCGTCTGTCTTCAGAGTAGAATACATAACTCCCATGCCAGAAATAGAAGGAGACCTGGGGCTAAAAGGGTGAGGAAATTAAGGAAATTAATATCAGCAGAGGAAAGGTATTGCAGAAACATAAGAGACTAAAATGCAGCAAAGCCCTAACGTCAGATGGCTACATCCTGGGCTTCTAAAAGAAATAGCTATAGCGTTAGTGGTTGTGCTGGCTATGATCTTCCAAAATGCCTTAGCTTCAGAAAAGATCCCACTAGATTGGAAGTTGGCAAAAGTTGCACCACTTTTCAAGAAAGGAGGAAGAGCGATAACAATGAACTATGGGCTGGTTAGACTAAAATTAGTTGCTTGCAAAATGCTGTAATCTATTACTGAGGAAGTCTTAATGCACTTACAGAAGTAATTAGAACCAGTCAGCATGGTTTTAATGAAGGGGAATCAGTAATTTATTGAAGCGTTTTGAGGATGGATCTAATAGGGCTGATAAAATGGAACCAGTAGGTGTAGTATACCTGGATTTCCAAAAGGGGTTCTGTAAGGTGCCACACAAAATTTTAATAGGCAAAATAAGGGTTCATGGTTTTGAGGGAATTAAATTAGTATGGGTGGAAGATTGGTTAATGGATTTAGCAAACATAGATTGGGCATAACGGAGGCTTCTTCAAGTTGGCAAGCAATAAATAATGGAGTGCACAAGGATCAGTGCTGGGGCCTCAGCTATTTGCAATCTGTATTAATGACTTAGATGAAGGTAGAGAGTAATATTTCTAAGTTTGCTGATGATACCAAGCTAGGTGGGAAGGTAAGCTGTGGGGAGGACACAGAGAGGCTGCAAAGAAATATAGACAGGTTATGTGAGTGGGCAACAAGATGGCAGATGGAATATAAAACAGGGAAATGTGAATTATTCATTTTGGTTCTAGGAATAAAATACCAGAATACATTTTGAAAGGTGAAAAAATTGAAAGTGTTGATGTTCAAAGAGATTTGGTTGTTTTGGTGCAAGATAAAGTTAACATGCAGGTTCAACAAGCAATCGGGAAGGCAAGTGGCATGCTGGCCTTTATGGCAAGGGGATTGGAGAACAAGAATAAAGAAGTCTTCCTGCAGTTGTACAGGGTTTTGGTCTGGAGTAATGTGTCTCGATCTCCTCATAACAAGAATTTACTAAATTAGTCTCTGTGATCAGGGGATTGTCTTATGATAAGAGGCTGAGAAAATTGGGTTCATATCCTCAGGGGTTTAGAAGAATGAGAGGCGATCTCATTGAAACCTATAACTTTCTGTTGGGGCTTGATCGGCAGGGCGATGAGAGATTGCTTTTATTGGCCGGGGAATCTAAAATACGGCGGCGCAGCTTCAGGATAAGGATCCGGTCCTTTAGGACTGAGATGAATAGAAATTTCTTTATTCAAAGGGCTATGGATCTTTGGGATCCTCTATCTCAGGTTATCGTTCTTGCCCCATTGTTGATTACAAGTTAGCTAGGATAGAATGATTTTTGTTCTCTCAGGGAATTAAGTGATACGGGGAGCTGGTGGAGAAATGGAATTGAAGCCCAAGGTGAATCATTGTGGTATTGAATGATGGACCAGGTTCGATTGGCATGTGGTTTTACTCCTGCTGCTACTTTTTATGTTGTTATGATCCTATGTCTACCATCCCTAGGAGGAGCTCTCTGAGCACGACTGTGAATTTTGCAGATTCAGTGAAGCTGGAGTGGACCATTAAGTCCTTCGAGTCTGTTACATCGGAATGAAAAAAGAAGCATTCAGCGACTGGAAACAGTTTCCCCAAACCGTTAGGTCATGGCTGATCTGTACCATAACTGATCCTGTCTGTCTTGGTTTTGCGCTGTTTAATACCATTTCATACCAATGAAAAATCTACTCATCGCAGGGGGCATCGATTTAAAGTAATTGGTGGAAGGATAAGAGGGTAGGTGGATAGGATTTGTTTTATCCAGCTGGCGGTGGCCGTCTAGAATGCCCTGACTGAGAGGGTGGTAGAGGCAAAAATCTTGACCCGTTAAAACATACACTTGGATACACACTCGAGCCTTTATGACCTTCTGGGCGACAGGACAAGGACTGAAAAGTGGAATGAGACAGGAGAGCTTTTCTTCTACTGAAACAAATGCGATGGGTTGAATGGCCTCCTTTGCTGTCCTAAACCTTCTCATGAAATGTTGATTCTTTTTTCAATTTGCGCCCCCCGCAGGCTCAAACACGTTTTAGGGAAGGGAGTGGCAGATTTTCACTATAGTTTGTGAGAAGATGTGCTTCCTCCCCTAAACAGACTCGTACCAATTTTAAGATTATGCACCCCTAGTTCAGGACGCCATACCAGAACAGATCATTTTTCGCCATCAACCCTATGGGATCCATTCATTAAGCCCGTGTATTATTAAAATATAATAATTATTAAAATATTAAAACTCTCAATTTTCTCTGGGGAAAAGTTATGTAACGATCAACGGCTATAATGTGGGTCGACGCAATTATCAATTAAGCTGAAATAAATTGATGAATCATCTTTCTTTTTATTCATTCTTGGGAATGTGAACGTCGATGAAGTGACTGGGCATTTGCTGACAATGCATAGTTGCCCCTTGAAATTGTTCTGGCTATCCATTTTCTTGAACACCTACAGCCTTCCCAAGGTGAAGGTGGGGTTACAGTGCTCATAGGGCGCGAGTTCTAAGATTTTGACACAATGTTCATGAAGGACCGATCAAATCGGGATGGGAACGGGATTCTTGGATTCTCATTGAACTTGATGTTCTGTTGGCTTAACGACGTTTATGTTGGTTATTCTTATGTTAAGTTCTTAAGGTAGGACAAACTCACTCTAAGATACCTACTAGGCCAAGCCATTTCTAATCAGAGAGATAGCAGGAAAACATACATTTTTAACAAGTTAGTCCATGTGCTTGGCCCTCCGCGTAAAAACAAATAATCCCAAGCGCATTTACTCGCCCTGTACCGTGATAATTCAATCGAACAACTTCCAAAATTTGTGCAAGGTGGAAGAACACCTCGACTTATAAGCAGCCCCGGAACTCAAACCCAATTCTAACCGGGGGCGGGGCCAGGGCAGACAACCGAACCAGTAAGACATCTGGGCCCATCCACCGCCAATCAGACACCGACAATGAGGCCCGGATACAGGGGAGAAATTATTTAATTATAGCACTGTATTCTGCCAGAGTGTCTGAACAGGACTTCATAGAGGAAGTGAGGAACACGGCCGCTCCCGAAGTCACGTTGAAATTTCTCCATTCGCAGATTCAGGCCCCAAGCCTGTAGGATGCACTTATCGTGTCTCGTCATTATCCTCTGCCCTCTGTTTCCAAGTAAGTATTCTCGATTTATGACAATCCTGGCGCTAACATTACGTCGGCGTTTTCATTAACTAATAATCTTTATCGAACTAGGTTTGGAAGATAGGAGTCATTTTTGAATGATTACTTAATCTGTGTAGAACATGATAATTGATCGAAAGTTTTTGGTGAATAAAATTTTGGCTCATAATTTTCTTTTAAATAAATAACCAATACACGGATCATCTTAACTTTATTAATGCTTATCGAACAGATTTTCGCGAATTACTGGCCATTTTTTTACTTGATGTCACTTTCTATCTATCTAATGCAGAATTATCCATCTATTTTGTATGTATTTTATCTTTCTCTACCTATGTATCAGTTTGTCTATCCACCTTTTAGTTAGCGATCTATCTATCTAACTATCGATCTATCCATTCACCCTTCCAATCATCCAACTATTTTTCCCTTTATCTGTTCATGATCTATATATATACAGTTGTATATCTACTATCTATTAATGTATCTATCCATCTAGTTAACATAGTCAACATAGTTGAATGATGCGCTGAATTTTGTAAATATTCTCCTTATTTCTCCAGGTAAAACGCTGGCAGAGATTATTCACCAATGGCCAAGTGGGTTGACCTTGAACAAAGGCGAGCCAGCGGAATTGAACTGCTACCAGAATGACAGCAGCAAGTACGTTATGCTGTGGTACCGACAGTACGCCGGGCAGGGTCCCAGCCTAATCGGTTACTCCCGCACTGGAATTCCATCCACTTACGAAGAAAACTTTAAAAACGCGGTCGAGATTGTAAGGGCGGGGGACAAAACATGCACCTTGAAGATCTTCAAGGTTAAGACGGCAGACTCGGCGGTCTATTACTGTGCCAGCAGTGAGCACACCGATGAAAACTGCGCTGGTACCAGCACAAAAACCAACAGGATGAACACCAGAACTGACTGCAAGGTACAAGCCTTGAAAACAACTCATGTCTTTCCGCTTCACGGGCCGCTTTTAACATGTTGAGTGACACCCTCAGTTAGGTGTGAATGACAGGGAATATTAGAAGGTTCTAGGAGATGAGGGAGAGAGAGAAGTGGGGAAAAAGAGATGCCCCGGATTCTCATGTTCATCGTCTTCGTTATTTTCATGTATATGTTAACATTCAGCTCCAGACATTGTTCTGGACTTGATCAATTAACTAGAATATTTAGTGATTTAAATAATGAAATATGTAAATCTCACCGCGGTGACGTGTTGAAGAGGCAAACAATGATTCAACATACGATTTTCGAAACTTTAATTGATTCATTCTAGACAATAAATATCAAACATATTATATTATTCTTTTTAAAATTCGCATTCAGATTCAGTTTTGTAGACCTCCCGATTCTATTTCACAGTCGCATTGCCCCGGGTGCTTGAGTGAAATTAGAACAGAACTTTTATTTCCATGTTTAATTCAGCACTTCTCCAACATCAATCGTCGCAAATTCAATCTAACATCCCGCAAAGATTTCAGCCCAGTTCCTGTGTTCAGGCCGTCACTGGGGCAATGAGGTTCAAAAAATGGCGTGGTGCTTCTGAACGAGGAAGCACCGCTAGATCTGCCACCAGAACAGAAAACATTGCAATAACAAGCTGCAATATGGTCAGCCCGCTGGAGAGGTGCCACGTTAATCCGGGCAAAACATTTCAGGAGGCGAAGCTTCGTATTTTGAGGGTTTACAGAGCGCGTTTGGTATAACTAAACTATTGAGACGGAAAAAGGTCCACTATGACAATGAAGAGAGATTAGCCTACATTCATGGCCACTTATTTTTGAGCAGCTCAAGGGGAGGCGGTGGAGAAGCGGCAATACCGTTGTACTGGTAATCCAGAGACCCACGCGAATGCTCTGCGAACAACTGTTAAAATCCCATTAGAGTTGCTGGTAGAATATAAATTCAATTAACAAAATCAGGAACTAAATGCTGGTCTCATAACGCTTGAACACATGAATTCCTTGTTTGTCGTAAAATCCGATCTAGGTTCACTAGTGCCCTTTAGGGAAGGAAATCTGCAGTCATTACCTGGCCTGGCCTCCAAGTGACTCCAGAGACACATCAATGTGGCTGACTCTTAGCTACTCTCTGAAGTAGCCCAGCAAGCCACTCAGTTCTTTCAAACTCCTGGAAGGAATAAAACTGGGCAGACCACCCGGCGTCGACCTAAGCACCATAATTGGCAGTGGCAAATACAGCTCTGTCGACGCTGGAAAGTGCTTCTCACTAACATCTGGGGACCTGTGCCGAAAGCTGCAGCCTGATATAGACATACTCATGAAATTATGACCTATAGTGTTCCAGACGTTACCATCATCACCTTTGGGTATTGCCTAATCCACCAGCAGGTCAGGCCTACCAGAGGTTGGCAAAATCTCACAGTGAGGGGGCGCCCATTTAAGACAGAGATGAGCAGGAATCTTTTCTCACAGAATGTAGTCAATCTGTGGAATACTTTGCTATAGAGACTGGGTCGTTAAGTATATTCAAGGCTGACATAGACAGGTTTTGAATCTGTAAGGGAATCAGAGGTTATGGGGAAAAGGCGGCAAGGTGGATTTGAGGATTATCAGATCAGCCATGATCTCATTGAATGGCAGAGCAGACTCGATGGGCCGAATGGCCCACTTCTGCTCTTATGCCTCATGGTCTCATGGTCTTGGTGGTGGGCGGAATTCCCTCAGCATTGACTCCTAATCTCACGCAGTCTCATGGAAACAGCTCAAACATGGGAAAGAAAACGTCCTGCTGATTACTACCTATCGACTCCCATCCCTTTCCAGCTGATGAAGCAGTGCTCCTCCATGCTGAAATGAAGACAGAAAATGCTGGAAAAACTCAGCTGGTCCGACAGCATTTGTGAAGTGAGAATCAGGGTTAACATTTCGAGTCCGTGTGACTCTTCCTCAGAGCTCCGAAGAAGGGTCATGCAGACTAGGGACATTAACTCTGTTTCTCACTCCACAGATGCTGTCAGACCTGCTGAGTTTTTCCAGCAGTTTCTGTCTTTATTTCAGATTTCCAGCACCCGCAATACTTTGCTTTTATCTCCTCCATGTTGAACACTGACTGAGGAAGTACTGAGGCTGGCAAGGGCACAGAATGTACTATGGGTGAGTGACTCAGCAGGATTACTGCTGACTGAGCTGACCGAGACCTGGAGGTCATAACTGCTGGCCCACAACTGTGGTGGGTGGTGAGGGAACCAACAAGAGGGAAAAATCTTCTTGGCCCTTTCCAAATCAATATACTTGTCACAGATCCATCTGTCACGACAGCATTGGTAGGAATGATGACTTCACAGTCCTTGTGGAGACGAGGTCCCGCCTTCACATTGAGGATACCGTCCATCGTGCTGTGTGGCATTCCCACCTTGCTAAATGGGATTGGTTTCAAACAGATCTACCAACTGAAAACTGGGCATCCACGAAGCACTGTGGGCCATCATCAATAGCATTGTATGCAAAAACAATCTAACTCCATGGCCCAAAATATCCCCACTCGATCATTGCCATCAAGGCAGGGAATCAACCCTCGCTCAATGAAGAGTGCAGGATGGCATGCCAGGAGCAGCACCAGGCATACTTAAAAATGAGGAGGTAACCTGGTGAAGCTAGAACACAGGACTACTTGCATGTCAAACAGTGGTGCAGTATGCTATGAATAGAGCTGGGCAATCCCAAAACCAACTGATCAGATCTAAACTCTGCAGTCCTGCCACAACCAGTCAGGAATGGTGGTGGACAAATGAGGAGGAAGTTCCACAAATATTCCCAACATCATTGATGGGTGGAGCCCAACACATCAGTGCAAAAGACAAAGCTGAATTATAGACAACCATCTTTGGACAGAAGCACAGAGTAGGTGATCCATCCCATCCTCATCCAGGGGTCCCCAGAATCATAGGTGCCAGTCTTCAGCTAAACCGATTAACTACACGTGATATCAAGAAACGGCTAAAGATACAGGATACTCCAAGAGCTGCAGGTGGTTAGACCATAAGACATAGGAGCACAAATTAGGCCATTCAGCCCATCGAATCTGCTCCACCATTCAATCATGGCTGATAGGTTTCTCAACCCCATTCTCCCCAAAACCTTTGAACGCCTTACCAATCAAGAATCTATCTATCTCAGTCTTAGATACACTCAATTACCTGACCTGCAAAGCCATCTGTGGCAATGAATTCCATAGATTAACCATTCTCTGGCTAAAGAAGTTTCTCCTCATCTCTGTTCTAAAAGGTCTTCCCTTTACACTGAGGCCATGCCCTCGGGTCCAAGTCTCTCCTACAAATGGAAACATCTTCCCCACGTCCACTCTATCCAGGCCTTTCAGTATTCTGTAAATTTCAATCAGATCCCCCCTCATCCTTCTAAACTCCATTGAGTATAGACCCAGAGTCCTCAAACTTTCCTCATACGTTAAGCCTTTCATTCCTGGGATCGTTCTCGTGAACCACCTCTGGACCCTCTCCAGGGCCAATGCATCCTTCTTGAGATACGGGGCCCAAAACTGCTCACAATATTCCAAATGTGGTCTGACCAGAGCCTTATAAAGACTCAGCAGCACATTGCTGCTTTTATATTCTAGTCCTCTCGAAATAAATGCCAATGTTGCATTTGCCTTCCTAACTATGGAC
Organism: Carcharodon carcharias; assembly: GCF_017639515.1. Classification (NCBI taxonomy): domain Eukaryota; kingdom Metazoa; phylum Chordata; class Chondrichthyes; order Lamniformes; family Lamnidae; genus Carcharodon; species Carcharodon carcharias. Next base: position 2,399,219 of record NC_054500.1, read on the forward strand.
TCATCCTGCAAGTTAAACTTAAGAGAATCCTGGATTAGGACTCCCAAGTCCCTTTGCCCTCTAGATTTCTGAATTCTCTCCCCAGTTAGAAAATAGTCTATCCCTAAAGTCTTCCTCCCAAAGTGCATGACCTCACACTTCCCCACGTTGTCTTCCATCTGCCATTTCTTTGCCCATTCTCCTAACATGTACAAAACGTTCTGCAGCCTCCCAGCCTCCTCAAAATTACCTGTCCCTCCACCTACCTTTTTCCCATCTGCGAACTTAGAGAATGCCCTCAGTTCCTTCATCTAGGTCATTAATGTATAAAGTGAAAAGTTGTGGTCCCAACAGTGACCCTTGCCGAACTCCACTAGTCACTGGCCACCATCCTGAAAAGGACCCCCTTATCCCCAGTGTCTGTCTCCTGCCAGACAGCCAATCCTCAATCCATGTTAGTACCTTGCCTCTAAAACCATGGGCTCTTATCTTACTGAGCAGCTGCTTTATCAAAGGCCTTCTGGAATTCCAATTAGATAACATCCACTGGCTCTCCTTTGTCTAACCTACTCGTTACCTCCCTGATTCTAGTGATTCCTGAAAGATCACCACTAACGCCTCCACTAGCTCTTCAGGTATTTCCTTCAGAACTCTGGGGTGTAATCCATCTGGTCCAGGTTATTTATCCACCATTAGATCTTTCAGTTTTCCTAGCACCTCCTCCTTGGTAATGGCCACCATACTCACCCTTGCCCCCCAGCTCTCTTGAACCTTGGGGATGTTACTCGTGTCTTCCATCATGAAGACAGACGCAAAGAACCTATTCAGTTCCTCTGCCATTTCTTTGTTCCCCACTACTACATCTGCAGCCTCATTTTCCAGCGGCCCAATGTCCACTTCTGCCTCTCTCTTACCCTTTATATATCTAAAAAAAAAATCTTGCAATCTTCCTTTATATTAGTGGCTAGTTTATCCTCATATTTAATCTTCTCCCTCCTTATTTCTTTTTTAGTTGTCCTCTGTTGGTCTTTGCAGGCTTCCCAACCCCTTGGTTTCCCACTGCTCTTCGCCACATTGTATGCTTTCTCTTTAGTTTTATGCTGTGCTTGACTTGTCAGCCGTGGTTGCCTCGTCCTCCTTTAGTATGTTTCTTCTTCCTCGGGATGAATTTTTGCTGTGTCTCCCAAATTACTCCCAGCTGCTCCTGCCATTGCTGTTCCACTGTCTTTCCTGCTAGGCTCATCTCCCAGTCAATTCTGGCCAGCTCCTCCTTCATGCCTCTGTAGTTGCCTTTATTCAACTGTAATACCGTTACATCTGATTCCAGCTTTTTCCTTTTAAATTTCAGGGTAAATTCTATTATATTATGTCCACTTCCTCCTAAGGGTTCCTTCACCTTAAGATCCCTTATCAAATCTGCCTCATTACATATCGCTAAATCTAGAATTGCCTTTTCTCTAGTGGGCTCCAACACAAGCTGCTTCAAAAAGGCATCTCGGAGACATTCCACAAATTCCTTTTCTTGGGATCCACTACCAACCTAATTTTCCCAGTCTACCTATATATTGAAATTCCCCATGATCACTGTAACCTTACCTTTCTTACACGCCTTTTCTATCTCCTGGTGTATCTTGTGCCCCACATCCTGACTACTGTTCGGAGGCCTGTAAATAGCTCCCATTATGGGTTTTTTTACCTTTGTGGTTCCTCAACTCTACCCACACAGATTCTACATCATCTGACCCTACGTCATTTCTTGCTATCGATTTAATTTCATTTCTTACTAACAAAGCACTCCTCCCTCTGCCAACCTGCCTATTTTTGATAGGATGTATATCCTTGGATATTTAGCTCCAAGTCCTGATCCCTTTGCAGCCATGTCTCTATGATGCCCACCACATTATACATGCCAATTTCAATCTGCGCCACAAGCTGATTTACCTTATTTTGTATAGTGTGTGCATTCAGATACAACACCTTCAGTCCTGTATTTCCCATCCCCTTTCTCATTGTCATCCCTTTATCTGATGTGCTTGAAGTTAGATTCCTAGCTCTTTCCAAACACTCTGTCCTATTTTGTGATCTGGAGAATTTAATAGCCTCTCCTGGGCTCTCGTTCCTTTTCAGTTTTTTCATAATTTGCCATGAAGTTGAATCCACCCTCACACACGCTAACCTGCTGCTTTGTTTCCCATTAGTCATCATTCTTGGAGTTTTACCCTTCCCTTCCCCCCACTGTTTACTTTATAGTCCTGTTGAACACCCTATTTATCCTTTTCGCTAGAACATTGGTCCCAGATTGGTTCAGGTGGAGAGCGTCCCAATAGTACAGATCCCTCCTGTTCCAATACTGATGCCAGTGCCCCACGAAATGGAACCCCTCTTTCCCGCACCATTCCTTTAGCTAGGTGTTTACTTCCCTTATTCTCGCATGCCTATGCCAATTTGCACATGGCTCGAGTAGTAATCCGGAGATTATAACCCTTGACGACCTGTTCTTTAATGTAGTTCCTAGTTCCTGATAATCCCCAAACAAGTCCTCTTTCCTAGTCTTACCTTTGTTATTTGTCCCGACGTGGACCACAACAACTGGATTCTCCTAAGCCACTCCTCCCCTACCCCCCCCCCCCACCCCCTCCACCGTCCAATATCCTTTCAAGCCGGTCAGAGATGTCTCTCACCCTAGCTTCGGGCAGGCAACATACCATGCGGGTCTCTCGATCCTGATTACAAAGGATGAAATCAATTCCCCTAATTATAGAATCCCCTGCAACATCCAACTGTCTTTTTGCTCCCCCCTCTTGAGTGGCCTCCTGTGCCACGGTGCCATGGTCAGCTGGCTCATCCTCCCTACAGCCCTGTTCCTCATCCTCACAGGGAGCAAGTACCTCATACCTGTTGGACAAGGTCAAGAGCTGAGGCTCCTTTGTTCCTGAACACAAGATCCCTTTACCTGCCTCACTTGCAGTCGCACCCTGCTGAACCTGACCACTGACTGAATTTGAGGCACTTAATCTACCGGGTATGACCGCCTCCTGAAACAAAGCATCCAGGTAACTCTGCCCCTCCCAGTTGCATGTCCGGAGCTTGAACTCCAGCTCATCAATTCTGAGCCGGAGGTCCTCCAACAACAAACGCTTGCTACAGATGTGGTGACTGTGGCTCGCAATGGGATCTGCCAGCTCCCACATCAGCTACAGCACATCAACTGTCCAGCCATCTCGACTTAGTTACTTAATTTATTAGTTAGCATGCAGTGTTTTCTTTTCAAATTTGCTGCAGATTTCCTACCAAACCATCAGGTCAAACTTTCCTGTGATGTCACTTTTTCAGTTTTGGTTTCAGTTACTCTGAGCCGCGAGGTCATCGCTCCGATGGTCCTCCCTCAGACTCTGCTCCCTGGAGACCAGGCCGCGAATCCCCGAGTTCAGTTACACTTAAACTCACTGCTCCGGTTCTCCTTCCTCTGAGTCTGCTGCCAGGATTTACTCACCGAATCAGTTGTTTTTTCTTTAAAATCCATTTACAGAAGCGTGTCCGTCGCAGGTCTGGTGCACTCCTGAATGCACTGTCTCTTCCTCTCACTCTTTCTTTTTAGGTTTGAGGAGGAGGGAGGGATGAAAACACTACAGCAATGTAATGATTGGGCCTATTCTGTTATTTGATAGTTGGTCCTCCTCGAGTGCCTCCTGAGTCATGGTGTCTGCAGTGTCTTCTCCCAGAATGCTTCAATCACTTCACACAAGTGCCCGCTATTGGATGCTCTTCCTCCTGTTGAGTGCAAGAGTCATTCTCCCCGAATCCCTCCTGAGTCACGGTGTCTGTGGCGACTTCTCCCTGAATGCTTCAGTCACTTCTCACCAGCACCCTTTCTTAGATGCTCTTCCTCCTGTTGAGTGCAAGAGTCCCTCAACTCGATTCCCTCCTGAGTCGCAGTGTCTGCAGTGACTTCTCCCAGAATGTTCCAGTCACTTCTCACCAGTGCCTGCTATTGGATGCTCTTTCTCCTGTTGAGTGCAAGAGTCCTTCTCCTCGATTCCCTCCTGAGTCACGGTGTCTGTGTTGACTTCTCCCCAAATGCTTCAGTCACTTCTCACCAGCACCCTTTGTTAGATGCTCTTCCTCCTGTTGAGTGCAAGAGTCCCTCAACTCGATTCCCTCCTGAGTCGCGGTGTCTGCGGTGACTTCTCCCAGAATGCTTCAGTCGCTTATCAGCAGTGCCCTCTGTTGGATGCCCTTCCTCCTGTTGAGTGCAAGAGTCCTTCTCCTCCAGTCCCTCCTGAGTCGCAGTATTTGTGGTCACTTCTCACCAGCGCCCTCTGTTGGATGCTCTTCCTTCTGTTGAGTGCAAGAGTCCTTCTCCTCGATTCCCTCCTGAATTGCGGTGTCTGCGGTGACTTCTCCCATAATGCTTCAGTCAATTCTCACCAGCGTGAGGAGATGTCCACAAATCAGCCAATGTATTTTTAATTTTATTCAAAAATTTCTAGTGATTCCATTTGGTAAATTGGATACAACAGAAAAACCAAGGTTTGTAAAGAAGCACAAATTTCTTTCTATACTGTGCCACTGTAACAGGTATGAAGAATGTCATCTCTTATCTTTACTTTCTAGGTGGAAAGGGAACGCCATATTGGGAATGGCATTGTAACCGTCGTATTCCAAAAAGGAGAGGAATGATCACAGTGCTTCAAACCATCGATGAGTCATTCCCAATTCACACATATCCTCTTCCCTTGTCTTTACAGTATGGGTCCTGACAAAATTCTGGCAATAGTACTCAATGTTTGTGCTCCAGAACTAGCCCTGTCCTGAGCAAGTCGGTTCCCGTACAGGTACAACACTGGCATCTACCCAGAAATGTGAAAAAGTGCCCTGTGCACAACAAAGTTGTACAAATTCAACCTGGCTAATTACCACCCCATCAGCCTCTCCTCAATCATCAGTAAAGTGATGGAAGGGGTCATCAACAGTGATGTCAAGGGCACTTGCTGAGCATTAACATGCCACTCAGCTCCTGACCTCATTACAGCCTCGGTCCAAACATGGAACAAAGAGTTGAATGCAACAGGTGAGGTGATAAGGACTGTACTTGACTTCAAGGCAGCATTTGATCAACTGTGGTATCAAGGGGCCCTACCAAAACTGGAGTCAATGGGAATCAGGGAGAAAGCTTTCCAATGGTTAGAATCATACCTAGCTCAAAGGAAGAAGGTTGTGGTTGTTGGAAGCCAGTTATCCCAGCTCCAGGACATCGCTGCAAGAGGCATTCAGGGTAGTGTCCTCAGCCCAAATATCTTCAGCTGCTTCATCAATGACCACATCCAGGTCAGGAGTTCACTGATGTTTGCACAATGTTCAGCACCACTCACAATTTCTCAGATAGTGAAGCAGCTCTTGTCCATATATGGCAAGACCTGGACAATAATTAGGTTTAGGCTGTGAAGCGGCAGGTTACATTCACGTTCCAGAAGTGTCAGGCAATGGGCAGACTATAAACATGGCCCACTGGCATTATTGGTGTTACTCACTGAATCCGTCACTTTCAACATGCTGAGAGTTGCCATTAAACAGAAACCTAACTGGACTAGCCATAAAAATACTATGACTAAATATCAGGCCAGAAGCTTGGAATCCTGCAGTGAACAACTCATCTTCTGACTCTCCAAAGCCCATCCTCCATCTACAAGGCACAAGTCAGGAGTATGATGGAATACTCCCTACATGCCTCGAGGAATGCAGCGCCAACAGCACTCGGGATGCTCATTATGCTCCAGAACAAAGCAGCCCGCTTGAATAGTACCCCATCTACCGCATTAAACATTCAGTTTCTCCACAGCCGATGCACAGTGACAGTACTGTGCATTATCTACAAGATGCACTGCAGCAACTCACCAATGTTTCTTTAGTAGCACCTTCCAAACACGCGACCTCTACAGCCTAGAAGGATGAGCTCAGAAAGGCATATGGGAACATCACCAGCTGCAAGCCCCTGCAAGGCACACACCATCCTGACTTGTGCTATATTGCCGTCACTGTCTCTGGTTCAAATTCCTCACACTAACTTCTGAACAGCAATGTGGATGTACATACACCACATGTGCTGCGAGTTCAAGAAGGTGGCTCACCTTCTAAAGGTGCCCAAGCGGGGATAGGCAATAAATGCTGCCATAGCAGCGAGGCCCACATCCTGTGAATGAAAAAAACAATAGCTAACGATGGAACTAGCAGTTCAGAGTGACTCGGCGCCATGTCAAATACAATGACAAGTCGGCCTCAAACAGATGTATGTTTACTGAGGATTCCGGTAACAATGCCTCGTGCACAGCTTTTTCTGAATATATGGACACTTGGAATATATTTTTGGCATGCAGATTCCTTTGTTATACCACCGTTGGAGCAGTGTGCACAGCTATAATCTCTCTATACGTTGGTAAGATTGCACTTTAATCATTGAGCCCACTTTTGGCTTCCGAATACCTTCTTTTGGCTAAATTGTGAGCACTGCAGAAGGCACTGATCTCTATACACCATGCCATACCATACTTGGCGCACTGTACAGTGTTCTGTTCTCCATATAGCTTGGTTAGGTGACATTTTGGAAACTGGACACCGTTATGGCATCCATACCCCTTGATTATTCCGTATTTGTAGCACTGTGCACAGTTTTGATCTCCATATACCTTGCTTTGACCATGTCTGGGTAAGTCATAACCACACTTGTCAGTAAAGATCAAACAGGATATGGTAGGCGCAGGTCATTGTGGAACACACTGGCCTAGAGTTGATTGGACAAATGACCTGATTCTGTGTTGTAAATTCAATGCTATTGCACGTAACACATATCAATATCTGAAACCAAGGAGGCGGCTAAATGCGTGATATCTTTCAACAGATGAAATAAGATCTCATTCGTCGTCAATTAAATAGGAAAAATCACAGACCCATGTAGTGGCACACTTGCCAATAAGCGGCATGGTATCCACACTAAAGCCTGTGGCACATGCCTGCAGGGTATAACTCCCGTCTCATCAATTGAACCGGATTCAGAACTTAACGTGATATGTTTACAAAATCAGTAATCGAAAAATCACACATTACCCCCACACTTTGCAATGTTCTTCAATTTGCTGCTTTACTTACAGAACCATGCAAGAATGAAAGTAGTTATACTTTCGGGTAGTGATTTTAAGTTAGAACAAGAACTCATAAAAGGCCAGTCCCCTTGAATTATATCTTGCATTATAGACTAAGATACTTTCCGTACAGAAACAGCTGAAGTGGTTGAAACAGGAGGATGCCATTCAGCTTCTCTAACTTCTTACAGAGGAAGGCCTCCTTGTCTTTCCCTCCTTCACCAAAGGAAAGAAATGCCTCCATTTCCACCAGATCAATTCATTTAATCATATGAAGCAGGATGATATGATCACCTCATTTACTTCAAATGCTCAAATGAGTATAAGAAGGTGATAGCAGCATTGGCAGGGAGATACTCGCTGGTCCACCCAGACTGTTCCATACATACATCGTCTCTGAAATTATACAAACTGCCTACCCACCCAAAGCCATGGGGCAGAAACAAAAAATAGACAGAAACCCAAACCAATTTCGGGGATGCCATCTGAGAAGTTCCTCTTAGGCTACTCTTGGACTTCCACAATCAGTCTAGAGCTCACTGTGACACTAATACTTCAATGTGGTGTGCACCTTTTACAAGAGGCAGTCCTCGCCCTAGTCAGAAACCTGTCATGCTCCTACTTCAAAGATTCAGCTTAAGATCAATTGCATGAGATGGCAGGCCATTCCAGAGGCCCACTGATATTTAAGGAAACAACAGCATTCTGATATCTTACCTGGACCGATGCTCACACAACTTTAAATAGTGGTCCCTAGTCCTACCCAACCTGGAGCCACTTGTTCAGCTCGAACAGAAACTATTTCTTTCATCACCTTGTAGACCTCCATCAGTTCACCCCTAAAGCTACTCTACATGCAGACAGACTCCCAGATCTTTCAGTCGATATCAGAGTGACAGGGTCACTGCAGTCAAGAAAGAGCCCATTTGGCCCTTCGAGTCCATGCCCGCTCTCTGGGGAGCTATCCAGTCTGTCCCACTCACCGTTCTATCCTGCAAATATATTCCCTCAAACGCCTGCCTAATTTCCTTTTCAAAACATTTATCGTCTTTGCTTCCACCACCCTCGTGGGCAGTGAGTTCCAGGCCTTTAGCATTTGTTGCCCTAATAAAAGAAAGTTCTTCCTCACATTCCCCTTTTTCCGCAGGCATTGTGATCATTTCCGGGTCCCAGGACCACTTGTTTCAGTAGTGAACGTGAATTAATCCCTATTAATAGCATTAACACCAAAACCTTGGTTGCCAGGCCTCTTGCGTGGTCCATTGGTGAAAGGTTTTTTAAGTCTTTGTGGACAATGTTTTATCACCTTCCCTCATCCACAATCTTCATTTGGTAGTGGTGAACTGACTAAGGAAAGCTCCTTTGCTCGTTTCTCCCCATCTGTCTGCCTGGCGCTTGCCTCTTCAGTTTATTGTAATAACCTCCCTTTTTCAACTTCAATGAGCAACATGACTCGGGGAAATAATATATGAGGTGGTTTTGCGGGGATCAACCGCTTGAAAGCAAGTACTGTTCCCCGGGCTTCTGGGTCCTCTGCCAACACCGAACACTGTTCACTGGCTCTGTCCTTTGGCCTAGCTTGTAATATTGAGCATGGGATCTTCCCTGGGCAGATGGAAACCCAGAGAAGGGCAGGGATGAACTCACCCTGAGGCTATAAATGACCTTCCTACCGTAACAGTTGTTACTTTTTTCAGAGAAAAAGAATCAAATGTCTGAGGCATGAAAGATATTTTATTAGACATGTTTGAAGTCCATAGTGCAGCTCTCCCTATCCAATAAATCATAAATTGCACACATGATTCTTTCAAGCATTTTTCCCATTACTGATATCAAAATAATGCGTTTGTATTAAACAGTGTCTGTCTCGCCTTTATTTTCATAATGACTTTCTCCTTCTTCCAGGCTACACTCCAGTGAGCTTTAAACATTCGGGCAAGGGGTTCGTAAAACACTCGCACAAACCCCTGAAGACTTCATGTGGGCACCGACAGGCAGGGATGTCCATCTATGTTCAGATTCTTAAGTTTATCTAAAAGAATATTTTCATCTTTTTTAATGAAATGCAATTTGTTCTCAACACCATTTTTAGATTCTAACGGTAGAGCTTCATCTTCAGCAGTGAAGATTAATTCAAAGTGCGCTTTAAGTACTTTCTGTGTAGCCGTGCGTCCTTTCAGAATTTTTTTTAACATTCTCAATTGGCCTCGTACAGTGTTTATGAATTGTCTGGTTCTACCAGGAACTCTTTGGAATGTGCCAGTAAGTTAGAGGTGCCATGCAAATGCAGGGTGTCCTTGTTTCCTTCTCCAACACTGATCCAACACTGACGCTCATTCATTATACCATTAGAAAATTTCACGAAAGATCTAAACTCTCCGTCCTCCCACTACGTATTCACTCATAATGTGAAGTATTACTTGCACACATGAGAGGAAACCTGGATCACATTAGTGGGATTTAATGTAGAAATATATTGACTAAAGGCAAAAGAGAGTGTGGGAGATCGGCAGATGGAATATGGGGAAAGGAAAGCAAGAAGGAGAACGAGAGAGAGAGAGAGAAAGAGGGAGACAGAGAAACAAGTAGAATAGTGAAAGCAAGAAGCATTCACCCATGGAAATAGAGAGACAGATACAGAAGTGGAGAAAGTGAGATTGGGAGACAGAGGAGTACACAAATCAAGAAGTACAGGAGGAAAGACAGAAACCGAGGCAGAGACAAAGAGAGAGAGAGAGAGAGGAATAACATTTGCGTGAACAAATGTGTCCAAACTTTTCCCCGGATTGACCGAATTCTTATTTGAAGATTATGTTCCACTCTCATAGAAACAGAGATTCATAGAAGCTTTCCAATGCAGAAGGAGGACATTCGCCCTTCGAATCTGCACTGGCTCTCTGAAAGTGCACTCCACCCAATCCCATTCCCCTGCCTAAAGCCCGTAGCCTTGCACATTCTCTCTTGTCATATAACAATCCAATTCCCTTTTGAATACCTCGATCGAACGTGCCTCCACTAGCCTTTCAGGAAGTATGTTCCAGACTCCAACCACCCTTTGGGTGAAAGAAAAATTCTCACATTACATTTACTCCTTTTGTCAATTATTTTGAATCTGTGCTTTCTCGTTCTTGAGGTTCTCTTGAGCAGTAGCATTTTCTCACTTTTACCCTGTCCAAACCCCTCAGGGTCCTGAATGCCTCTATCAATTCTCCTCTCAGCCTTCTTTTCTCCAAGTGAAACAGTCCCAACCTCTCCAATTTATCCTCATAGCTACAGTTATTTATCCCTGGAATCACTCTTGTGAATCTCCAGTGCCTTCACGTCCTTTCTCAGGTATGGCACCCAGAACCGAATGCAATACTACAGATGAGGCCAACTAATGTTTTATACAAGTTCAACATAACCTCCTTACTATTGTACTCAATTCCCCTATTAAATAAAGCGTAAGATACTAAATGCTTTATTAACTGCTCTCGCAACAGGCCCTGAAACATTCAATGACTTATGAACGTACACCTTGAGGTCCCTCTGTTCTTTCCCCTCCTTTCTGGTTTCTCCCTTTATTTTATATTGTCTCACCCTATTCTGCCTGCAAAAATAATTCACCTCATACTTCTCTGCATTGAACTTCATCTGTCACTTGTCTGCCCAATCCATCAACATGTTCTTTTGTGCACTGTATAAAACACCTTTTGAAAATCCATACCCAGCATATCAACAGTGTTGGTCTTATCAAAGTTCACTGTGATCTCCTTAAAAGGCTCTAGTAAGTAAATTAAACATTACTTTCCCTTAAAGAATCCATGCTGGCTTTTCTTAATTATCCTGCACTTGTCGAAGTGATTATTGATTTTATCCCGTGCTCTAGATTCCAAAAGTTTTCCGATCACTGAGTCCAACTAGCTGGTCTGTAGTTGCCACCTTTATCCTTGCACCCCATTTTCAACAGAGGTGTAACTTTCGCAGTTCTCCACTCCGCTGGCACCTCCCCTGTATCCAAGGAAGTCGGGAAGATTATTACTAATACCTCAGCAATTTCTACTCTCAATTCCCTCAGTACCCTTAGATGCAGTTCATTCTGTAATGGTCCTTACCTATTTGAAGTAAATGTAGCATCCTTGTTCTCAATCCTAAATTCTTCTAGTGCACGTTACCTCCTCTCACCTCGGCCTATGTAGCATCTCTTTACTTTGTAAAGACAGATGCAAACAACTTGCCTAATACCTCTGCTATTCCTCCTGACTCCAAGTGCAAGTCTCCTCTTTTATCTCTTATCGCCCCTGCCCTTTTCTTTAGTCGTTTTTTACACTTTACTTGCTGACAGGAGACTTCAGGACTTCCTTCTATGTTAGCTACCATTCTTTTTACATGCTATCTCCTTGCTTTTCTTATTAGATTTTTCAATTCCCCTCTGGTCCCTCAGTATTCAGTCTGTTCTCCATTGTATTTTCCAGCTGGCATCTATCATATGCACACTTCTTCCTTTTCATCTTCACCTAGATCTCTCTTGACATCCAGGGTTCTCTGGATTTATTTGGATACTGGTGAGTGAGATGCACTATATGCCTGTTTCTCCTAGATACTCTGGTTGTAACCTATTCCGTCTCTGCCTGTGTACTTCTTAGCTGCACTGTGAGCACCTCTCGAAACGTGGTGTCCATGTAATCATCACTTTTGTGGGATACACCATAGTGACTCCAGCTGCCACTCAAGTTCCATAACCGAGATCAAGTTTCTGCAGCTAATGACACCTATTGCAGGTGTAGCCATAGAGAGCACTTTGTGCTTGTGCTTCTTTCCACATCCCACAGGATGCGCACTCCACATGTCCGAGCTGCACTGATAACCTTAAAGTTTATATGAAGTGTTTACTACAGCATGGAATAACATAACAACTCATCGGCCACTCACAAACTGCCTCCCCTGTGCTTAGTCCCGAAAGGCCTATACTTACCAACCATTCAAATTACCGGACTCCTGTGACGTCACTTTACGATTTTTTTTTATCTGTAAATTCCCACCTCATTCTCTGCTGCTTTTTGGGTTCCTATAACATTCAGTCAGCTTCTTCCCCTGCAGCTCATAGGCACTTCCAGTGTCATAAAACCCATCTCCATATCTCGCCTGTCCTTTTCAACATCATATCAGCTTTAACAACAGCACGTTAAACTTATATAGGCGTCTTTAATGTAATTAAACGTCTGAAGTAGTTTCAGGGGAATGTTAATAAACAAAAGTTTACCAGGAAATCATATAAAGAGATATTCGAGCAGCTTAAAAGCAAAATGTCAATGCGGTGGGTTTTAAGAAGCATCATGCAGAGGAGCAGAAGAGCTGCGCAGATGTTTAGCCAACATTACCTTACTTTAGGAGGGAGGGAGTCTTTTCTTTCAAGATCGACATGACGGGAAGCTGTTTTAACGCTAGCAATGTGTGTAGGGATGAGATTGGATCACGAATATTTCTCTCTACTCATATCCTAAATTGCACCAAGCCCTATTCACCAATCAAACCCCACCCCCACCCCCACTCTCACTGCCACTCCCCCGCCACTTTCTGACCTGAATTGGCTCCAGCAATTACCAATTTTAAAATGATCACGCTCATCTGAATAGCCATATATGACCTCGCCTCTGCCTTTACCTGAAACCACCTCCTGCTCTACAACTGCCCCAGGCCTTTCCATTTGTCCAGATCTGACTCATTATGTTTCTCCAATGCTCATCACTCCGCTTTTAGCTAACTCTAGAATTTATAAGACTGTGAGATCATCTTGATGATACGAATACAACACTTCAGAGCCTTAACTTAGTCAATGATGCGCGGCTGTTTCGCCCTGGCTTGAGCATTGGCAACAAGGTGCAGGGTAGGTCGCGGGGAGGGGTTGCGGCGGGAGCGGGGGTGCGCGTGACCGGGGGACGGACTTTTGGGACGGTGCCACAGCCTGAGGATAAGAGGTCAACCATTCGGGATTGAGATGAGGAGAGATATCCTCACTCAAAGGGTTGCGAACCTTTGGAATTTTCTAGTCCAGAGGACTGGTTAAATATATTAAGTACATTCTCCATTACATTTGAGTGATTTTCTTTAGTGTTGTAAGAGAATTAAGGGATAAAGGTGGTTATTTGGGAAAGTGGAATTGAGAGCAGCCAGGAACCTACTGAATAATAGAGCAAATTCGAAGGAACGAATGGCTTCCTCCGTTTCTTTTCGCTATGTCCTTACATTCTTATACGCTTAAAAATTAGGTCCCTCTCAAAACCGCCGGTTTTTCCCACCCGCCTCTTAGTTCAAAATGTTTTGGGACCTTCAAGGTTTATATCAGATGTGTTAACTTCTACGCATACCAATGTGTGTCAATTTTTAATTGAAGTACGCTCCTAGGAAGCACGTGGGACGTGATGTTATCTAAACGCAGGTCGCTGCCGTGATTCTGAGTAGCTGCAGGAAGTTGAATTTTGATGCAAACCATTGTTACCTTTGTGTCTTCCTTTCAATGGAGCGGGTACAGAAGCAGCAGGTATTTCTAAGTCTCTTTACCCAACTCCCAGGACTTCACTGAGTTGATCAAGGTGAAGCTATGAGGTAAATCATGACGCTTTGCTCAACTGCGGAATCGATCTCATTTACACATTCAATCCCTCCAGCACCAGCACACAATGGCAGCAGTGTGTACTGTCTATAAAATAGGGTGCAATAATTTGCCAAGTGTCCTTCCCACAGCACCTCCCAAACCTGGACCTCGAGCACCCAGAAAGACAAGGGCAGCAGGCTGGTAGAAACATCATCATTTACAAATTCCCCTCGAAGCCACACACCATCCTGACTTGGAACTAGGTCGGCTCATCCTGTAAATTCCTCCCTAACTGCACTGTGGTGTACCTACAGCAGCAGCAGCTCACTCGGGCCTTCATCACCAACTTCTGAGCAAGAAGGAATGGGCAATAAATGCAATAACGGCGCTAAAATCTCAAGCAAAAGATAGATTTAATCTATTCACGGGATGTGGGCTTCGCTGGCTAGGCCATCCCTCGATGCTCTTGAGAAGGTGGTAGTGAGCTGCCTTCTTGAACCGCTGCAGTGCGGTGCATGTGGTGCAGGTACATACACGGTGCTGTTAGAAACGGGATTCCAGGAAAGTGAAGGAACGGCCTTGGTCGATCCTTTGGGTTTGTTACAACTGAAGGCCTTGCTCGGCCATGTAAGAGTCAACCACATTGTCAGTTTGGGATTAATGAACAAGATGGGCTTTTACGACAACGGTTTCATGGCCTTTTTTATTAAAATCAATTGTCACCATCCCTGTGCCTCTGGATTATTAGTCCAGCGGCGATACCACTGCGCCATCGCCTCCCCAGACTTTGGATTACAACTCGGCAGAATTTACAGCTAAATTTCAGTATCCTTCTTTTGACCAGTTCCAGCTGGTTAGCTAGACTGGCTGGGGGCTGAGCTGGTTGGTTGAGCCAGTTTTTGAGTTGAGATGTCTCTTCGTCGAGGCTCGCAACATATTTATTATTTATTTAAGTTGAACACTTCCGAGCATCAGTTCTCTCGCTTGTAACTCGACGTTACACATGTTAAGGAATGCTCTATTCACATTGTGCATGGCGATAGACTGTACCTTCCACCAGTTGTTCACTTTACAAGACATTACAGTTCGTCACCTCATTTCAGGGCATATATAACTGATGCTGGGCCTGCTAGGGAAAGCGGGAAGTGGCGGAATCACACAATAAATTCAAGTTATAAACGAAACCAACATTGTAGAAACTACATAGCAGGCGCTGGGTCTACATGTTTGCAGAAATTGTAGGAAATAAATAACTGATTAAAGGTTCAAAACGGAAAAAACAGGAATTGCCAGAAATTCAGAACAGATACGGGTCTGAAGTCGGGAAAAATGGTATTGGAAACAGACATGACGTACATGATCAAAAGAAACAATAACAACCTACATTTATACAGCGCCACAACGCAATGCCCAAAGGTAATTCACAGAACCATTATAAAACCATAAACCTGAGCCACATTAATAGATATTAGGTCAGATGCATAATTGGTTGATGAAAGAGGTAAATTTTAAGGAGTGTCTTGAGGAGGATGGAAAGTAGAGAGGTGTGGATCTTTAAGGAGGCAACTGAAGGCAGGCCGCTCAAAGGTGGAGCACAGGAAAAACCAAAAGGCCAGCATTAGATAAAAGGAAATACCTGGGACGTTGGTGAGACTGGAGGAGTTTACAGAGATATGGAGGGGCGAGGTCATGGAGGTTTTTCAAAGCAAAGATGAGAATAATAAAATCAAGGTATAGCAGGACCAGGATCCAATGTTGGTCAGCGAGAAGGGGCTGATAAGGAAAGGGGATACGCTGCGAGTAAAGGCGTGGGCAGCAGACTCAAGTTTGCAAGGGGTATGATGTGGGGGATCATTCTAGAGTATGTAGGAATTGTTGAGTCTAGATTTAATAAAGGCACAAATGATCCCTTCAGTAGCATATGAGCTGGGACAGGGGCGATGCTGAACAATGTTATTAAGGTGGTCACAGTGATGTCACCGATTTTCTTTTGGAAGCTTATCTTGGAGTCAAATATGAATCTAAGTTTATTAACAGACATCATTAGTCAGTAATGTCATGAAATCCAACACAGATGTTGGTCCTAAATGGGACCAGAAATTTCAAGAAATATACACAAGATACAAAGTCGAATTGGGAATCAGAAATAGGCCAGGGACACGCAACGGATACAGGACCTAAAGAGACACCAATATTTGGAAGGGCAGCACAACAGACACTTAAGCATGAAAACAGAAAGTGGTGGAAAAAACTCAGGAGATCCGGCAGCATCTGTGGAGAGAGGGAAACAGAGTGAACTTTTCAAGGCCAGTATTTCGGAAGGTGAGCATTTTATACTAATATAGAATTGAGGGGTACAGGGGACTGCAAAGATGTGGATGCGGGTGAGAGGTGACAGCACATCCAAGTAATTATAGATATCACGCTCGAATGGAGGTTGCGCTACAGAGTAGTGAGGGGAACAATGAATACATGTTAGGAAGCTCACATTATTGGAGCGGCTGGTGCCAGACACACATGTTTAGGCCTCTATTTCATTGTTTAATGTTTTGTTTTCATTCATGATTGGGAATGTGCCTGGGAAAAATACAGAATTTATTGTGCATCTCTATTGGCATTGCGAAGGCGCTGATGAGCCAACACAGTGCGTGTCAATTATAGTTTTACCTGGCAGCTTTAAGGTTTGCTCGTGCATTTCGGAGACAACCACATAGTTGTGAGCTTGGACTCACTGACCAGGCCAGATAAGAGCGCCAGGTTTCCTTCCTTAAAGAGCATTAGTGAACCAGATGGAGTTCTGTGACAATCCATTAGCTACATGATCACTATTACTGAAAATAGTGTATTAATGTCAATCCCAAATTCATTTCATTAAAATTGCATTTCCTGCCAACTTATCTGAACTCATGTCTCACGACTATTAGCTCACGTATCTAGATTCCAAGTCTAGTCTACGCAAGTAACTTACTCTTTAAGGTAATTACTTCCCTCAGTTGCCTTGGTGGAAAAATGCAATGTACGTGGGTTTGTTCTGCAATTACCGTGTGATGTTCTGCATCGCCTGCCATTAGACCCACACAGCAGGCTGAATTTGTGTTCATTTTGCACCTGTTGATCTATTTTAACATTGGAAGCTGTACTCTGCTTATCGCACACGCTGAGAATTAGATTTATGCCTCTTCTTTCCCTTTGAGAAAGCTATTCATCTGGCCCCATGCCCCACTCGTAATACATCGCCCTGCAAGAATATATCAAGTTCCTTTTTCGAAGTTACTATTCATTTTCTAGCACCCTTTCAAAGAATGCACTGCAAGCCATAACGTAACTGTCACTTCTTTTCTGCAAGTCACCTCATTTGCCTTTAATCAAAGTCCTCTGGTTACCGACTCTAATTCCAGGGAAGCAGTTTCTCCCTTGCTACTCTATCGTAGCCACTAATATTTTTAAACAGCTCTATCAATTTCCTCCACCTTAAAATTCGTACCTCTAAGGAGAGCAATCGCTGACTCACTGCTGTCTCCACAAAAATGAAGTCCCTCAGCCCTGGTCCCATTCCAAGTCACTCACCATCTTGACTTGGAAATATATCGCCGTTCCTTCACTGACACATGGTGAAAATCCTGGAGCTCCCTCCCTAACGGTACTCTGGATGCACCTACACCACATGGACTGCAGTAGTTCAACAAAGCAGCTCAAGGGCAATTAGGGGATGGACAATAAATGCTGGCCATACCCATGAATGAATGAAGAAAATGTCTCGTGTAAATCCTGCATACCGTTGCCAAAGCTTTGATATTCTTCCTAAAGTGTGGTGTCTAAGAACGGGACACAATACTCCAGCCTCATTCCTGGTACCATTTTGGTAAATCCCATCTTAGCTGCCTATGCTCTAAGGAGACCAATCGCAGTTTCTCTCGTCTTGGCGCCTAATATAGATCCACCACCCCTTGTACCATTCCGGTTAATATCCACTTATGCTCCTCTGTTCTGAACGGCATAAGAACAGCTTCTCCAGTCTCTCCATTAGAGAGTACAATGTAACTCAACCAATCAAGGTTGTATGCTAGAGAGGGGAACCAAGCCCACGTGGTGCCGAAGGCGAAGGATACTTTTTGAAGGAGAGATATGGACAGCGTCAATCAGTTTCCTTTCAGGAATACACTGAATAACAGTCACAGAATCAGTTCCACTTTTTTATTTTCGTGAATGCATCCAGGTGAACATATGTAAAACAAATGAAATGTGGTTATTGTAGATTTGTGTAGGACCAAAAACACTATTCGTTTTTCGACCTGCAGACTAATTGAAAAGGCACATGTGCAAGAGTGAGCATTTATGTAACCTGGCGTCGTTGTTCTTTGATAAAGGCCTGCCGTTTGTCAGAGTGCCTACCTTTCTTACTGTCTCTGTATGTTTCACTATCTATCTGCCTATCTGTCAGCCTATCTGCCTAACTATCTGTCTATCTATCTATCTAATATCTAACTATCTGTCTGTCTGTCTATCTATGTCTGTTTGCCTATCTATTTATCTACCTCTCTATCTACCTATCTATCTATGTATCTATCTATCTATGTCTGCCTGCCTGTCTGTCAGTCTGTCTGTCTATCTATCTATCTATCTATCTATCTATTTATGTCTGTCTGTCTATCTGTCTATCTGTCTATCTATCTACTTTGCTATCTATGTGTACATCAGATCTCAGGCCAGTAACCCAAGCATACTGGACAACAGGTTACAACAGAAACGAACACATTTCATACTGGTGTTCATCTTGAGCACCAGTAAGAACGATAAGATGAAGGGGATGAAAGCCCGCTAGAAATAAAGGTGGAAATACTGGGCATTTGTTTGATTGAAAGAGAGAAGGAAAATATCGTAGGCACGAGCTGAATAAAGAACAGAAAATATAGGGGAATGCAGGGCGAAGTGATTTAAGGAAAAGTACCAAGAAAGAAAGGAAGAAATGAATAAAAAAAATGAGAGAAGATGAAACAAGAGGCAGAAAGAAAAACAAAGAGTTGATGAATGAATGCAAGTAAGAAATATGGAAAGAAAGGCAAAGGGCTAGAGGAAGCAATAAAGATCAGCAATGAAAGAGAAATAAGAAATGAAATGAAAGGAAAATCAGGAAATATTGGTCGAAGCAAAGAAAGGCGGATAGGTAGAGGGACATTTGAGTGGGCGAAAGAAAGAAGAGATATTTTTTAAAAAGTGGAATTAAAGAAGGACAGTAATGGGAAATATAGACAAAAGGATAGATCAGTAGGAATAAAGACTTGAAGAGGGGAAGCATGGCTAAGTGAAATAAAAAACACAATGTTAAAGAAGGAACTTCAGCTCCAAAAATGTTAACCAAGCAGCCACTTTGAACAGCATGGAGGTGGAAGGAGTCCAGAAATACCTCGGAGAATATGAAAGGACAACAATTCAGTCACCTGTCCTCCAAACTGAAAGCACCACCATGGCAGGCAGCACATTAGCTTAAACCACAGAGGGAAACTCAGGGGCAATGACCTACTTTAAAACCCAGGCTGTCAGCGGAAAGCTGAACCACATCATCTGAAAACTCAGATACCGCTGCTTTCATTTCACTTCATTCGGTGCAGCTGTGCAATATATATTTTGTGCAGTTTGGGTATTGTTTTGAGTAAACATTTTCCAGAGATGTCGGATCAACCTTCGGAATGTTACTGGACATGAATTTTAGAACAAAACATCTGTTGATTTTGGCACTCAAACAGTTGATTGCTTTGACAAACTATAAATACTTTCTCCAATGCTATAGAATATGCGCAAACATTTGCTCGGCTCTCCCTTCTCTCTTTGACAACATCCACTGCTGCTGCTGATATTTTTGCACTTTGTGTGTCCATTGAAGTAAGGAATCGGAATGGGTTGGGTGTTGGTTGCAGTCAAATAATTGGAAAAGTGAACAGATTCAGAGGCCAGAAGGAGGGAGAGGAAGAGAGAGAGAAGGAGAGAGAGAGAGAGAGAGGTAGAGAGAGGGCGACAAAGAGAGACAGGGGCAAAAGGAGAGATGAAGAGATAGAAAGATTGAGATGGAGACAGAGCGAGAGGCAGAGAGAGTGAGAGAGAGAGAGGAAGAGAGAAAGAAACAGAGGCAGATATATGCAGAGAGGGATGGTGAGAGAAAGACAGAGAGAGAGAGAGTCATACAGATAGAGGAACAGGGAGTCAGAGATCAGGGAAATAGAAAGTTAGTGAGAGACAAAGCGAGGTAGAGAAAGAGAGGGAGAGAAACAGGGGAGAGACAGAAGGCTGGATATGGAAAGGAAGAATGAAAAACAGAAGAATAGGGGAAACAATATATAAACCTAGAAAGTGAAAGGGAATGAAAGATGTAAGAAATAGAAAAAGAGAAGGAGGCAGGGAGCGAGGACCAAGAATGAAATGGACAGGGAAAGATGGTGGATAGATATGCAATGAGACATAGAGGGAAAGAAAAGAATTAAGGAGGCAGAGGGAGAGAGAGAAGAAGAAAACAGTGAGAGTGAAGCAGATGGACAGGAAAAGAGAATGAGTTATGTTTCTTTGTGATATCCCTTGATATTCTTATACAATAACATCTATCAATAGCCTATCTACATTTGTAAGATTATTTGTAAATATTATGCAAAGCTCTTGGGATGAAACTCAAATAATAATGAGGAACACTGGTCTCTTTGTAGAAATTTTCTACGTATTCCTTAAATGATGCATAAGTAGAGAAAAAGCACAAAATAACAAGCGACCTATCGATACTAGAAAAACTGAGAACCCTGTAACCTATTCTATACGATTCTGTTCTCCGTTTCTTTCTACAATCTATTGGGTAAATTCTGGCAAGACTATTTTCAAATTAATGAGAAAGGGAAGCGTACATGAGCTGTCGCAGTAACGGGTCTATGAGTTACAAGTGGTCTTCTATTACTTAACAGCAGACACACATTTACCAGAATGACCCTCTGGTTGAGGAGCTTGAGTTGCAGAGAGTAGAGAAGGGATTATTTGGAACTAATGGTTGCCACTTTCAAGGAGCATGCACATGCACGATGGGCTGAATCGCTTCCCTTTGTGCTGTAATGTCTGTTACTATATTTAAAGTTGAGAAGAACCCAGGCTGTGGCAATCGACACTCAATGGAATAATTGAACAAAGCTTGTATTTTCCCCAGAATTTCACCTATTCAAATAACGGGAACTTAAAGAAATGAGAAGATGAAAGTATTTATTCATGTAGAAAGGGCTGGACAGGGCATACATTTGTTCCATTCACGTCCTCGGTGCTGATAGAGACTTAGTGTGATTCGCCAAAGTTACATCAGGCAGCGGGAATGGGTGAGGTGAAATTTACCCTACAGACATTTACAATATTGTTGTTTCTCTGTCCCTCCTCTTTCGTGTGTTCTGCCGTTTATCAGTTGATTGAATTCATTACTTTGTGATGACCAGTCAGACTTTCACTATAATGGTTCTATTGTACAATAAGAAAGCAGATAGCTTTATTATCATCAGAGAATCATATAATGACACAGAACAGAAAGAGACCACCCGGACTAATGTGCAATTATTAGCACTTTGAAAGAGCTACTCAATTATTCCCAATTCACTTCTTCCCCATTGCCCTGATCCAGCCCCTGCTCAAGCAGCTATCCAGCTCCCATTCGAAAATTAAAATTTAATCTGCATCCACCGACCTTACAGGCAGTACATTCCGGATCACCACAATTCGCTGCATAATAAAAGGCCTTTATCCCTCTCTCTCTGCTTCTTTCACCGATTATCTTAAATCTGTGTGTGCTGGTAACCAGGACTGCTGCTATTGGAAACAGTATCTCCCTATTTACTGTATTAAAACTCCTCATGATTTGAAACACGTCTATAAAACCATCCTTCAAAATTCATTGTTCTATAGAGAACAATCCCAGCTTCTCCAATCTCTGCATCAAACTGAAGTATTCGATGCCTGGAACTTTTCAATTAAATCTCCTCCTGCACTCTCTCCAAGATCTTGACAGATCATATTGCCACGCCTCATTATTCCTTCCAAAATGTGTCAATTCGCTTTTCTCTGCATTAAAGTGCATCTACCAACTGTCTGCCCATATCACCAGTCTGGAAATGTCCTGTAATCGTAGCACCTAGGGAGCGCTAGACTGCTGGAGGGTCAGTATTGAGGGAATGCTGGACGGTTGGAGGGTGAGTACTGAGGGAGTGCTGCACGGTTGGAGGGTTCAGAACTAAAGACGTGCTGCACTGTTGAAGGTTCAGTGCTGTGGGAGGCTGCACTGCCTGAGGATGAGTCGTGAGAGAGGCTGCACTGTCGGATGGGATCGGTACTGAGGGAATGCTACAACGTCAGAGAGTCAGTACTGAGGGACGGATGAACTATGGCAGGCCAGAACTGAGGGAAGAACCGGCCAGTCCTATTCCACTGCTTTATCTACGAGGCCTCAAAGTTGATTTCCCTCAAGTGCCCATCAAATTTCCTTTTGAAATTATTGATCGTGTCAGCATCCAAAATCAGCGATTTCAATGTTATTGTCACTTCCTGTGTTGAAAAAGATCGCCATCCTACCCCCGCCCCCACTTTCTCCCGTGTCTTTTGCACAAAATCTCGATCTACTCCTTTTACCATCAGCTAATTGGAATAGTTGCTCTTTGTCTACTTGAAGTAAACGTGCCAGAACCGTGCATAGTTCCATCATATCGCCCCACAATCTCCTTTGCTCCAAAGAGAACAGCCCCAACTTCCCCAACCAAAACGTTGTTGTTAAAATCCTTCATCACCAGAAATACTCTGGTAAATATCCTCTGCACCTTCCCATGGACCCTCCCATCCTTCCAAAGTGTGTTGTCCAACACCATAGATTGCTGAAAGAATTGGAAAGAAGAACAATAAGTTAGCAAGTTAGCATCAGAATATTTTATGTGATCACTATGCAGATGTAGATAGATGTGCGTCACATTGCCCTCTGGTATATTGTGGGAGCCGTTTTAACTGAGTCTTAACATGAGGTACATCGTAATTTGCACGCAGTCTTATGTATTTCTTGCATTATTTGTTCAGTTAGTAATTGATTTGCTGAATCCTCCACATGGTTTATTCAGAAGAAGACAAGGTTTACAGAAATAAATGTATGTTATTTGCAGCTAAAGTGAAATAGTATTGGTTTCACTCGTGGGCCTACCAGCATTGATGGTTAACATTGGACTTGTTGCATTCGGTTGTATTCCTTCAGCATAGTGATCCCATTGCATTCAACATACTTAGACCTGACGCAATCTTAGGCCACGAGCCTCAAGCGACTGCTGATGCTGTAGGATTCGTTCCTTTTCCTTCAGATGAAATTGACGTCAGCCTGAATGCTTGTATCGTTGGCCTGCTTCCCCTCGCCATCGACAACCCATCGAATCTTGATGTTATCAGGATAGTAGCCAATTATAAGACAATCACCCCTTTCTCTTTAACATCTTCTAGAGAGGGTCCAAAGACAGCCAACTTTGGCATTCTTAATCTCATATTCAGTGTAGAACTTAAACAACAATAAATGGTGAGAATTAAATCACTATGAGAATTTTAATCAGTGAAGCCTTTCAGACTTGGAACAATTTATTTCCTGGCAACTCCAATGTTTCCTGACCACAATGGTATTCGTTACTAATAAAGCACCTAATCAGATGCAAAGTGGGAATGCATTGCACCTTTTAACCAAGAACGGCGAAAGCCCATAATCTGAACCTTTCCTTGGTCATTGGATGATGCGAGGTTTGTTTACCTATCGATCGGAAAAGCTTTATCTGAATTCTGGTCCAAATTGTTTTCAATTTACTGGACTGTCAATCCATCCGTTGCATTATCCAGGGCCCTTTCCAATCTCACTCTTGCCTCTTCCCCGGAATGCAATCTTAAGTTTAGGCAGTGTAGTAATGAAACGGTACCGCAAAGAGGAAGGATATTCGGCCATGGTGTGAGCGCTGGTTCTTTGGCAATCTATCTACTTAATCCCATTCCCCAGCTTGCTCTTCTGCCATATTTCTGCATACGATTTTCGGTAATTTTTCTCCATTTCCATTGTGAAAGTTGCTTTTTCTTTATTTGTTCTTGGGATGTGAAGATCACTGGCAAGGGCAGTAACGTTGCCTCTCCCCCTTCCCAAATTGTCCCCGAGATCGCCCGACATCTGAGTAGCTGCTAGACCATTTCAGAAGGCAGATAAGAGTCAACGACGTTGGTGTGGGTCTGGAGTCTAATATGGTCCAGGCCGGGTAAACCCGGCAGATTTCGTCCCTAAAAGGCATTGAGTTACAAGCTGGGTTTTACGGCAATCTAAAAATTTAATGGTTTCCAGTACAGAGTGAGACTAGTGGTGAATTCCAGATGAATTAACTAATTGAATCGAAACTCCGCAGCTGCGATGGCGCCATTTGAATTCTTGTCTTGAAACATTAATTCACGCCTCAGTCACAATTTTCAATGGGCCGGGCTCAAAGTTGACTTTTGGCCTCACTCTCGGGATTCGCTGCTCTGTTGTTTATCTTTAATTATGTATTTTCCTTCATCAGTTTGATTTTTGTTTATTGCTTATTGATCTGTATGCTTTTATTATAAGAACATGATAAATGCAACGGCAACTTCCACTTCCATTTCACCTTCTCTGCCCTAAGGAAAACAAACTCAGTTTGTCTCACCACTCGATAGAAATGAAACCCCTCAGCCTCGGCAGCATTCTAGTAAACCGCTGCGATGCCCTCTGCAAGGCCTTGTGGCCAAGAATTGGCCGTAATACTTCAGCCCAGACCTAACAAAGGCTTGATAACGACAAAACTACTTTCATGTAGCTCGCGCCCTTGATGTAGTTTAGTGGAAGAGCAAATCAGACAGCAATTGGATATGGAGTCAAATACGAAAATACGAACATACGAATGAGGAGCATTCTATTCTATATCCCTTTGCAGACTCATTGTCTCCCCTTCGGAATTTACTTTCCTATCTACCTTTGTGTTCTCAACAAATTTAACCATACATCATGTCTCTTTATTCAATGATACAATTAGTAAGTAGTTGAGGCTCCATTGCTGAGCCCTGTTCCACCCCACTAGCTATAGCTAGCTAACCCGAAAAACACTCATTTGCCCATACTCTCAGCTCTCTCTTAGCGAGCTAATCCTCTATCCAGGCTATTATGTTGACCCTTACACCATGACCTCTTTGTTTTGTGTAGAATCTTTAATGTGGCATCTTATCAAACGTCTTTTTGAAATCCAAGTGCACCGCATTTACACCTTCCCCCTTAGCCACGTTGCTTGTAGTTCCTTAAAGAAATTAGCCAAACTTGATATCCCTTTCACAAAAGCATGTTGATTCTGCCTGATTGCATTAAGATTTTCTATTTGCACTTTCCTACCCTGCTTAATAATAGATTCTTCCATTTTCCCAAAGACAGATGTTAGGCTAACTGGTCTGCCGTTCCCTTTCTGTCTCCTTCCTTTCTTAAACGGAGGACTTAAATTTGTTATTTTCCAACCTGATTGGCTCTTTCCAGAATCTAGGGAATTTGAGAAAATTACAACCAATGCATCTGCTTCCTCAGAGGCCACTTCTTTTAAGGCCAGAAGGTGCGGGCCATCAGGTCCAGGGGCTTATCAGCCTTTAGGTCTAATAGTTTTCTCAGTGTCTTTTCCCTGGTGACTGCAATTATTTCAAGTTCCCCCTGTCTTTTTGCTCCTGATTTACAAGTATTTATGTGAGGGTATGTGTGTATCCTTCACTGAAGACAAACACACAATATCTACTCAATGTTTCTACCATTTCCTTATTTCCCATTATTAATTCTCCAGACTCACTCCCCAGAGGACCCATGCCCACTGCCATTGTTATTTTCCTCTTAAATACTTGTAGAAGCTTTTACTATCTGTTTATTATAAGTCTAGCTAGCAATCTCACATATTCTGATTTCTCACTCCGTAGGTTTTACTAACTCTTTGTTGGTTTTTAAATTCTACCCATTCATCTGACCTACTGCTAAGCTTCACATTATTGTCCGTTTCTTCTTTAAATTTCACACTGCCTTAAATTATTTAGTTATCCACGGATGGTGTAACCTTCCCCTAACGTCTTCCTTTCTCACTGAGCGTTATGTAATCTCTCCTCAATATCTGCCACTGCATCTCTCCTCACCTTAACTTAATTTCCCAGTTCACTTCAGCCAGCTCAGTCTTCATACCCTCGTATTTGCCTTTATTTAAAGTTAAAACACGAGGCCTGGAACCACTCATCTCTCCCTTAAACTGAATGCGAAATTCAATAGTATTATGATCGTTGCTATATGCTCTAACGATATAAGGTCATTAATTAATCCTGTCTCATTGCACACTGCCAGGTCTAGAATAGTTTGCTTTTTGGTCGGGCATAGAACGTTCTGCTCTAAGAAATTGTCCCAAAAACACTATGTGAATTAACCTTCCAGGCTACCTTTTCAGATTTGATTCGCCTAATCTATCTGTGGATTAAAATCACCCATGATTATTGCTGTACCTTTCTTAGAAGTCCTCATTCTTTCCTACTGTAAACCCTATCCAACAGTGTACTTATTGCTAAGGGCCAAGAGAATAATCCCACAAGTCACTCCTTGCGTATGTATTTGTTATCTCTACGGCCTGGCTGCTGATCCACCGGCAGTGCATCACTCCCTCTTTACTTTCCTACGGTAGTGCAGCCCTCCCTCTGAACTGCGTCCCCACCATTGCATCGTTCCGTCAGTACTGACGCTACGACGTTGCAATGTTCTATCAATAGAACCATTGAGAAAGACAATATGGATTTTATATTCAACTCTGTGGCGTGAAAACTGAATCTGGCCGCGTCTGGCTCACAAGTGATAGGACTACCAAATGAAACACATGTGACAACCAAAACCAAATCTCCTCCAGGGTCCAATTGGCTGATATTGGTCTGTTAAGCGACCTTTTTAAATAAAGCGTCACTTTAGAAATCCTCAATCATGGAGCAATGGAGGCGGGGTTCTTTGTTTTTACCTTGTTTCATATTTAACCGGGTATTAGCCAATTAAAGTTGTTAGATGCATTGGCGAAAGCGGAGCGGTAGATGTCACCATTGCCTCAATAATACAGGCAGATATTTGATTTCCTTCCGCTTTCTGGGCCCCAGGCTCTGCAATTCCCTCCCTAAACGTTTCACCTTCTCTCTACCTGTAAGACGGCCTACCAAAGTTACCAAGGAGCCATAACAGCTCCTTCTCTGACCTGTTCTGAATGCTGGTTCATATAACCTCCTTGGGAAGTTTTGATTACGGACATCGAAGTTTCTATATAAATGCAAGTTTTTGTTTCGTTACAACCCGTTGTGAGTGTGGTGAGTTTTTGAACTGAAGACTCGCTTGCTTGCACCTCTGTGGTGCTACTGGCAGCACAGTAATAGGTCCCCTCATCTTCTGCCTTCGCCACGGTTATATTCAGGAAAATGTTTTTCATATCCTTCCTCGTCGCTTGGTACCTATCAGAGACGCTGCTTTCTTTTTCTATGTCGGTGTTGTAGATGCTTGAGCGTAAAAGCAGGTGCAAACCCCCGGCTTCCTTTTGTTGGTACTAGTACACGTGCTCCAGCGATTGACTCTGCCGGCAGTTGAACTTCGCACTTTTCCCAGTTTCAACGGATAGTCTCGTTGGGGATTGGGAGATCCGGTGCTCGCCCTGACAAATCACACCTGCAACAGAATAAAAGGAACTAAATTTAAAGGGGTGGCTGGGAACGTTGTGGAAAGCAGATCAATGGCGCTCCTGTTAATAATGAGCAAATGGCACAGCAACATCATGGAATGAACACATTGGAGGTTAATTGGCAACACCCAAAAGCTGCTCTTCCAGAGTCTCCGCTCCACCATTACCTCCCACAAAATTGCGTCTCTCCGTGCGCATAATACTAAGTGCGCATAATATGAGAATTTCACTGCCGCAGTGTCAAAATCCTTGAACTTCCTTCCTGAGAGCACCGTGGTTTTTTCTCCAACACTTGGACGGCAGTGGCTCAACAAGGCAGTATACCACCACTCGCTCAACGGCTATTAGGTGTGGGCAATAAATATATTCGTTCAAGGGACATGAATGTCACTGGCTAGGCTTGCTTTTATTGCCCACTTCTAATTGTCCTTGAGTAGGTGGCTGCCTTAGGAAGTGGTCTATGCGTCTGGCCTCTAGTGGCCGCGAAAGATCTGCAATGGAATTTCAATATTAACTGTCATCACTTTCAGCATTTGGTTACCACGTGCCAACCAGCTCCATCTGGCGTATTAAAACGCCATCGGTAATCGCTACTTATTTTCAGCGAGCCTTGTTTATTACTTGTGTCCTTGTGCAAACTTTTTTTTTACTAGTATTTGTTGTAAGGTGCGAAAATGGGAAAATGCCTAGACTTAATACCGTACTTGGAAGTATTTCAACAAAAAATGGTAATTTATTGGAACAATCTCCTTATGAAGACGTTGCTGACAGATCACACTGGACGATCAAAGCCCCCATTTAAATGATCTCTTTCAGAAAATACTATTTTGTGATAGATGAGTAAGCTGACACATCACAAATATATCGTTTTCGTGCTGCTTGTGGTACCTAAAGATCTTTAACCCTTCGACCTTTGTTGGCTTGATGCCTGATATTGTAGACAAATTGATGAATATTCAGTTTGTTTTAACAATTCAATGCGTATTGACGCTATTAACAAGTCGAACACTTATTGTCTATCCCAGGTTGTCCTTGACAAAGTGGGGGTAAGCCCTTTTCCTGAATGAACCTGAATGGGTGAATAACCCCGTTCCGGAGCAACCCACTACTGTGGGTTTCAAGGTACACGAAGGCCAAACAGGAGGAGGACGGAGGAGTTCCTTCCCTAAAGGACATTGTGGAGCCAAAGGCTATTATTTTTGCGAAAATCTAGTTGTTCTGGTGTTACCAGTGTTGGTAATAGCATGATAACCGATTTACTGAATGAACTGAATTCAAATATCCTAGGTGCTGAGACTTATGTCACAGACCATTGTTCAAGGCTTCGAGATTAGTAAACGTCCCTGCTGCCGTTCAGTGAGCAATACCATCATTATTGTAGCATGGGATTAATAGAATGGGAAAAATGCAGCGAGAAGTTGACAACCTCACATTTTCCCACATTCTTAGCTTCCATTTTTGCCGACTAACAACTTATCGAAATCCTTCTGCAGACTCTTTGTATCCTCCTCACAATTAACTTTGCCACTTGCTTGTGTATCATCAGCAAATTTGGCTACAATATAGTCTGTCACTTAACCTAAGTTATTAATATAGATGATTAACGCTGATCTTTGAGGTACTCCATCAGTTCAGTTTACCAACCAGAAAAATACGTCTTTATTAACTTTCTGTTTCCTGTTAGTTTCCCAACCAATACCCACGCTAAAATATTACACCCACCATGATATCTCCTGGAGTAATCCTTTTTGTGGCACTTTATTGAAAATCTTCTTAGGAATGCAAATGCACTACATCAACTACTTCGCTTCTGCCCGCTCTGTTTGTGACATACTCAAAAAATGCTAACAAATTTGTAAAACAGGATATCACTTTCATAAAACCATGTTTTTTTAGGGGGTAACAGAGAAGAACAAAGAACAGAGAAAAGTACAGCACAGAAACAGGCCTTTCGGCCCTCCAAGCCTGCGCCGATCATATTGCTTGTCACCCTAAAGCATTTTGCACTTCCGGGGTCCGTATCCATCTATTCCCATCCTATTCATGTACTTGTCAAGCTGCCTCTTAAACATCTCTATCATAACTGCTACCATCACCTCCTCTGGCAGCGAATTACAGATACGCACTACCCTCTGCATAAAAAACTTCACCCGCACATCTCTTCTAAAGTTTTTTCCTCTCACCTTAAATCTATGTCCCCTACTAATTGACTCGTCCACCCTGGGAAAAAAGCTTCTGACTATCTATTCTGTCCATGCCACTCATAATTTTGTAAACTTCTACCAAGTCGCCCTCAATCTCCGATGCTCTAGTGAGATCAATCCGAGTTTCTCCAACCTCTCCTCATAGCTAGTAACCTCCAGACCAGGCAGCATCCTGGTAAATCTCCTCTGCACCCTCTCCAACGCCTCCATAATCCTTCTGGTAATGTGACGACCAGAATTGCATGCTATATTCCAAGTGTGGTCTAACCAAGGTTCTATACAGCTGCAGCATGACTTCCCAGCTTTATACTCAATACCCCTGCCAATGAAGACAAGCATGCCATATGCCTTCCTGTCTACCTTATCCACCTGCGTTGCCACTTTCAGTTACCTGTGGACCTGTATACCCAGATCCCTCTGCCTGTCAATGCACTTAAGGTTTCTGCCATTTACTGTATAATTCCTACCTGTATTAGACTTTCCGGAACGCATTACCTCGCAGTTGTCCAGATTAAGCGCCATCTGCCATTTCTCTGCCCAAGTCTCCAAGCGATCTATAATCCGTTGTATCCTTTGACAATCCTCTTCACTATCTGCAACTCCTCCAACCTTAGTGCTGTCTGCAAACTTACTAATTAGCCCGGTTACATTTTCTTCCAAATCATTTACGTATGCTACAAACAGCAAAGGTCCCAGCACTGATCCCTGTGGAACACCAATAGTCACAGATCTCCATTCAGAAAAGCACCCTTCCACTACTACCCTCCGTCTCTATGAACAAGCCAATTCTGCATCCATCTTTCCAGCTCACTTGTGATCCCATGCGACATTACTTTCTGTACTAGTCTGGTTAGTAATTAGGTTAGTGGTTAGGTTAGTGTTGTGTTGTCCCCTTGTCCCACGTCAATCCTCTGGGAATCTGAAACACGGAAGGAAATCGACAATAGTCTGAACTGGGAGACAAGGCACAGCATTCAGTTAATGCAGCAACATCAGAGAAAATTCTGGATAACTCGGGTTCTGGAATATCACAGTACATTTTCCAATAGATAAGAGCTTAAAAGTCATTCAGCACATGAAGCAAGGCATTCGGCCCATCGTGTTTGTGACAGTCCTTGAAAGAACTATCCAATCAACACAATCCCCGAATGTTCTCCTGTAACTGTATTTTTCAACGCAATTTATTCACAATTATTCTTTTCTTTAGAAAATAGAAAAAAGGTCGCCCAGTAGAATATACATTGGTTCCACCACCAACTATTTGAATAAAATAACACAATACCTTCCTACATATAAAAGAAAAGATATAAACTGAATTAATGATGTTATATACAGATCATTAATTATGTTTGCTAACGGAACTAAGTTGAAATACAATAAAAGTAGCGCTTGGAAGTTAGCTAACACCGCATGAGCAATGCAAAGGCAGAAGATTCAATTCCATCCTCCAAGGAAACGCAAGGTGAGGACTGGCAGAGGAAGGAGGAGAAAGAAAATATACAGTCTCCTGTGGCGGACACCCATGAAAGGCGTGGAAATAGCATCACGGATAATACAGATCTTCCTATCTGAAAGCTACAAGCGGAAGTGCATGATTATGCCATGGAATGTTCCTACCAGCTCCTGATCTCTCTTGTCCAAGAGGGGAGTGTTTTAGGTATTTCACATATTAAATTTAAGCCAAATACTGCATGCCTGAAATCTGAAATAAACTTCAGGTTCTATAGAGAAGTCTTTTTTTTTACAGGGGAAAGCACGGACGCAGTACTCCAATACCAATAATTTTGCAGGCGAGTATCCCGCATTTGGCGACAACCCAGGCATCAGCACACCCAGAGTGCAATGGGGTAACCTCATCCTGGGAGCACAACCTTCATGATCATTGTTTCTCCCCTGCCAGGCAAGTCTTATTGGACTCAAAAAATTAGGCCGTAACTTCCGAGCCCCGCAGCATCGAATGTGGGTGGTACCCCAGAGATGAAATGGGAAACCCGTCTCAGAACTTCCAAAGGAGGGGTTTGCACTATAATTGCCCCTGGGCAACTGCCTGCTCTGGAAACCATCGGGAAATGCAATTTAATTCACAAACTTCGGGTGGTTCTGGCTGGGTTAGACAAATAGTTGCTGAGAAAAAGTTAGAAGAATTAAAACCCCTTCTAACTTCTTGGCAACTAAGCCAAAGGCACAGAACTCCTCCCTCCCGCGTCACGTGATGATCCCCACGCCACCGACCGTTCAAGAAACTACCCCCAAGCCCCTAAACCCCAGCACCCACCCACTCACCCCCGCAACATCCAATTGGCCCCCTACATGTTATTCCCACCCCACGACACGCCATGCGAATGCACCCAAACCGCCCTGATTCGGTGTCACCCATCATTCCCTGCAGGCCCGACACCCACTGGACCTGACCCCACCAGACATCTCCCAACCCCCGTTGTCCGGACCCCACACACTGCAGCACCTTACCCGACCGGACACACATCTCACCTGCGCAGATCTTTGCCCTGTCCTGACCCGGCAGGACCTCACCCTGAACATCCGACACGACCCTGCGTGGTGGTCCAGCCCTCCACCCCACCGCTCATGCCCTATTCACGCCTCACTCTTCTTAATTTACTACAGACCCCTGCCCACCCTGATATCCGACAACCCCTCCCAAACCACAGACACCCCCTCCCCATGTCCTACTTCCATTCCCCTCTGATGTGGGCACCGGCCTCACCACACCAATGTCCGACACACTCCACTCCTCCCCCTACGTCCGAACACACACCCACTGATATTCGACACCCCTCCACCCCCCCCAGATATCCAACCCCCACCCCCTACCCAGTCCGCGATACCCAATCTTCCCGGTATCCGAAACAAGCATTCCACCCCATCCCAATGTCTGCCCCACCAAATACCCAAACCCCCACCCGACCTCTGAGCCCCCACACTACCCAAACCCTATCCACTTACTTTAGGCACTTACCTTCGCCCAGGCCTGTCCATTTCAATCGGAGCTTTAAACTTTCCTGGTTTATGGCAGCTGGTGTGGTAAAACCGGGGCAAGACCTTCTTCAATCCAACTCTGCTGGACTGCAACGCTGGGCTTCGGGAACACCTGTGCTACCTGGGCCTCACCAGGCTTGAGAAAGAACTCTGAAGAAAAAGTGCACTTATGACATTTGTCAGGTAGAAGATGCAATTTAGTACCAGGCTCAATAAAGAAGGCTCAGAGAGAAAGTGAAAGAGGAAATAACAGAATCAAAAAAAGAGCATGAAAAGAGACAGGCAGCTAACATAAACGAGTCTTCTCTTGGCACACATATAGTAAAAAGATGGTAAAAGGAAGAGTAGGGCGATTAGATACCAGAAATAGGGTTTACACATGGAGACAGGGGCATCGCTGAGGTATTAAATGAATACTTGGCATCAATCTTTACCAAGGTCGAGGATGCTATGCAGGCTACAGTGAAAGAACTAGTCCTTAATAGCCAGAGAATTTAAAATGGATGAGGAGGAGGTATTAGATAGGGTTTCTGTGCTTAAAGTTGACAAGGCAGTAGAACCAGATGAGATGTATCCAAGGATACTGAGAGGAGTGAAAGTGGAAATTGCAGAGCCACTGACAATATTTTTTCAGTCTTCCTTAGACTCAGGGGTGGTGTCAGGGGAGTGGAAAATAGCAAAGGTTACGCCCTTGTTCAAAAATGGGGTAAAGGTAAGCCCAGCAACTACAGGCCTGTTAGTTTAAGTTTGGTGGTGGGGAAACATCTGGAAACATGAATCGGGACAGAATTAATAGTCACATGGACAAACGCAGGTTAATTAAGGAGAGACAGCATGGATTTCTTAAGGGAGAATCATGTCTGACTAACATGCTGGAGTTTATCAAAGAGTGTTGATGAGGGCAATGGTGGTGATGTGGTGGAAATGGATTTCCAACAGGCTACATAACATAATTTTGGGAAAGGTTATAACTCATTGAATAAAAGGGTCACTAGAGATGAGGATGCAGAATTTTCTGAGTCACAGTGAACAGAGATTAATGGTTAATTTAAGTTTTCAGGGGGGTGCAATGTCTGCAGTGGAGTTCCCAAGGGACACTTGTTCTTCCTGATATATATTGATGATCTAGAAATTGGCCTGCAATAGGTGATACAATATTTAGAAGCATTGTAAACCGTGGGGAGGGACAATGTAGAACTTCAAAAGGACATAGCCAAGTTGGTGGTATGGACGGAATTTTGAAGGCAGCAAGGTGCTTGATGGGGCAGCTGTATCAGGTGTTTCTGTGTGACAGTTTTGTCAGTATCCTGGGTGATTCTGAAGCACTGCAACCCATCGTCAAATGCACAGAAATACTCCACCTCTTTTGTGAGGTTAACGCTCAGGATCTTCAGAATTGACAGCCTGTCGTCCGCTGCTCGTGTGATTTCACATCATGTTTTGAAGCCCTGTTTATGTTGAGCTTCGCTGTTTCTGTAATTAACTCACCTCCTGACTTCGTAAAGGCTGCCCACCATCTACGAGGCACAAGTCAGGAGTGTGACGGCGTACTCTCCACTTGCCTGAATGAATGCAACTCCCAGAACTCTCCAGAAACTTGGCACCATCCAGGAAAATGCAGCCCGCTTGATTGGCACCCCATCCACAAACATGCACTCTCTCCACCACTGAAGCTCAGTAGTAGCAGTGTGTACAATCTACAAGATGCACTGCAGTGATTCAGCAGGGCTCCTTAGGCAGCATCTTCCAAACTCAAGACCACTGCCATCTAGAGGGGCAAATGCACCAGACATATGTCAACTCCACCACCTGGAAGTTCCTCTCCAAACCACTCGCCATCCTGACTTGGAAATATATTGCTGTACCTTCACTGCCGCTGGGTAAGAACCCTGGAACTCCCTCCTTAACAGCACTGTGGGTGCGGCGACATCACATGGACTGCTGGGGTTCCAGAAGGAAGCTCACCACTACCTTCTCAAGGGCAATTAGTATTAGACAATAAAAGTTGGCGCAGCCAGCGACGTCCACATCTCATGATGGGGGGAGTGGGGAGTTGATACAGTGTCGGATAGTCTCTACTGAGACCGCTTCACCCCCACTCCATCCTCCACAGTGCCATCTGCTACTTATTCAATGATATTATTTCAGACAATGCTACCATTGTCCTGCTATTATTACATTTTGCTTTCTTACCTTTCTGCCATTATCAGCATCCTTTTTGCACCAACCACTACCATTAACACTCTCTTTACCCTTTACCTCATGACATCTTTGTCAATCCCTCCTTTGTCCCCACCACTGGCCTTCTGTTCAGCTGCACCTGCCCCACACACCTTAAGCAGTATAAACTTCATCACATTTCCGCTTCTCTTTAGCTCTGAAGAAGGGTCAGACGGACTGGAAACATTGACTTAGTTTCCCTCTCCACAGATGTGTTTAGACCAGCTCCATTTTAGAAGGTACTTGATATTTCCAGTTGATGCTGGGTGTATAACAGACATTACTACATAACAAAATGTACAATATCCAACTGTAGTTCACAACTTACTCCGATACACCAGGTGTTATCAACAAATAACCTGCACAGTAAAATTAGCTTGCAGTTAGTTAAGAAACAACAGGATTGTGTTGTAACACTGAGAACATCTAATACCAATAAATATTTTAGTCGGTAAAATAACGTTGAGTGACTTTTGAGAACATGTGCAGATTGAAATAAATTCTGGCTGTTAAGTATTTGACTGCTTTATTTATTATTGTTCGATAGTACTATGAACAAAGAGCAGAATGCAATTCAGCCAATGGTTTTCATGAAACCATGATCGCAGTACAGTAATTCGAAATATTCGGTATATCTCACCCCGGTGCAGAAACTGAGGGGACGTGAGCAAATCTAGATGCGTAACTCAGGGCAACCGGCGATGTAATGCCTGAATCAAGCACGGACAGTGACTGTGAATCTGATTTTGGACCATTGGCAAATGGCAACGTCGCCGCCGGAAGTCAGGTAAGTAAATAGGAAAAGGGAGCATACATTTCTGGATAGCCTCTGATGATCTCGAGAAAAAAAATGCGCTTTCCAACCAGAGAAGGAACATTTGGAAGTGCAGACAATGTTGCATTATTTGGATGCTCTGCTGTTCGTGACCTTCGTTCAGTGTAAATATTGGCCTTTTGCACTCAAGCAGAACAGAGAGGTTATTTTGTAACAGCTCTCGTGAGAAATTCTATGTCCAACTGAGAAGCAAATTAAGCATTGGTTGAATTATTTCCTCACTACTGCTCCTCTGATGATTTAAGGACGGACCATCTGACAGTGCAGCGCGGTCTCAACGGAGACTCTCCAACACTGCAGCTACCCCTCAGTTCTGCACAAGGCTATCAACGTAAATTATTCACTAAAATATTGACTTGGGTTTTTTAGTTCACATTGAATGACAAGATGGATAATTGACTTCTGTTATGAGGAGAGACTTTCATTGCCATCCTTGGAGCAGAGATGGTTCAAGAGAGATTTCGCAGCGTTGTACCAGAATTGAGGGATATAAGTTATGTGGGGAGACTGGAGAAGCTAGTATGCTTCTCCTTAGAGCACAGAAAGATAATGGGAATATTTAGCACTAAATGCACATCTGTTTGAGAGAGATTTTTGAATAACTTGTTTCCACTGGCAGGAGAAGTTCGTCTGGCTGGCACTCTGTGCACCAATTTAAACATTCACTTCCTCCACCACCGATGCATCGTGGTAGCAGTATGTTCCACCACAAAATGCATGGTAGCAACTGACCAAGGCTCCCTCGACAGCGCCTAACAACTCGCGACATTTGCAATTCAGAAGGAGATGGACAACAGAGACATGGGCACATGAAAGTTTCCCTCCAAGACACATGCTATTCTACCTTGGGATTAGGCCCCGGATCCCCCACTGTCACTGGTTCAAGAAGGCGGCTTACCAGCACACTGTCAATACATTTAGGGGTGGGAAACAAGTAGTCCCTTCTCAGCAACGACCACATCCCAAGAAACAATTTTTTTAAAATGTTCATACGCAGAGAAATTAGAATCAGAATGATTGAAAAAAGCAGCAGGGCAGTGCGGGAGGTGCTGACGTAGTGGTGACGTTTCTGTGTTAGGTATCCAGTAAGCACCTTCTAATTCTCTGGGGACTGTGTTCAAATACCATGGCAGCTAGATTGTGTAGTAATTTTCGAAAAGGAATCGCATTAAATATTTGAAATTCTAGCAACGCTTTTGGGAAATGGAAGGTACTAAGAATAATTGAATAGAGGGGCGAAAATTAAGGGTCCCGATTTAGGACACTTTACTAACAAATCTAAAAGGCGATTCAGATGCAATCTCTACCCAAGTAGTGGTGAGAAGTGTAACTCACTGCCACAGAAAATTGATTTGCTGAATAGCATAGATGGCTTTAAGGGGGAGGGTAGTTAAGGATTTGAAGGAGATAGCTCTGCAGGAGTCCCTGATGGGGGAAGATGAAGAGGATTGAGATGAGGTTGGTGTGAGAGTAATGAATGGCTCTTTCAAAGCGCCGGGCCCGGGCTCAATTGTGAATGACATTGATCTGTGCGCTATTATTCCATGATTCCTTACTCACATACAAGTGCCTTCCTGAATCAAACAGAGGAGGTTTAATTTCCCAACTGAGAACAGAGTCTTAAAGGGTTAATTTCTTCTCAGTGTTGAACTCCTAGATGCTTTGAAAATTGTTCAAAAGACAGTGACAGCTGATAGACAAATGGTTTAACGGTTTTGAACAAAGGCTTAAACCGCCGTCAGGAGCCAGGTGTGCAAGCGAGAAAAGGATCCGGAGAGGTAACTCATTTCTGCACTGTGAATCAACCGTTACTCGTTTAACGGTTCTAAGATTAATTATTTCCTGTGTGGGTGGATCTGTTCCTCTTAGAGCAGAGAAATAAGTGGAAATTTGAAAGACGAGTTGAAGATCATGAAGCGTTTTGATAAAGTAAACAATGAGAAACAGTGCAGGCTGGCCGTTAACCAGGGACCACTGATTTTAAATAATGGCATAAGAACCAAGGTGGGAACATAGGGACATAGGAGCAGGAGTGGACCATTCGGCCTCTCGAGCCCGCTTCGTCATTTAACTAGTTCATGGCGTCCCTACTTCATCCAAATTTTCCCGCACTATTCCCATATCCCTTGAACAGTAGGTCTGTGGAGGTCAGTACGAGATCAGTAGAACCTATCTCTGCAGAGAATTATTGCCACCTGGAATGGTACAGCTTAAATGGGCTGTGGAAGCAAATTTGATCGGAACCTTTTCAACAGAATTGGAGAAATATATGACACGGAATATTTTCAGTGCTATTGGGAGCGGGTCAGAAGAACGCGAATTGATAAGTTAGCACTTTCAAAAAACAAACGCAAGCACTGTGGGCCGAATGGCATTCACTTGACCTGCATAATTTTCTGAAAGGTTTTTATGATCCATTTAGGGTTTTTGTTGAGCTCCTCCATCTCTTTGCGTCACTTTGTTTAGTCCAGGTGCAAAAATGCACAGCCGAGTGATTGGCACATTAGCTGCTGGACTCCAGGTAAAAGTGGGTGTTGCCGGGACTTCTGGCGGTGAAACCGCACAGTTCATCGGAGGGATTGATTGTTCCGAAGTAGGAATAGAAAAGGTTCTGAGGCTGACGGCCAAGATGCCATCGGTATCAGTAGAAATAGCTGCTAGCACCTGAACAAAAGAACAAAGAGAAGTACAGCACAGAAACAGGCCCTTCGGCCCTCCAAGCCTGCGCCGATCATATTGCCTGTCAAAATAAAGCATTTTGCACTTCCGGGGTCCGTATCCCTCTATTCCCATCCTATTCATGTATTTACTAAGCTGCCTCTTAAATACTATTATCGAAACTGCTTCCACCACCTCCGCTGGCAGCGAATTCCAGACACTCACTAGCCTCTGCGTAAAAAGCTTGACCCGCACATCTCCTCTATAGTTTCCTCCTCTCACCTTAAATCTATGTCCCTACTAATTGACTCCTCCACCCTGGGAAAAATGCTTCTGGCTATCTACTCTGTCCATGCCACTCATAATTTTGGAAACTTCTATCAAGTCGCCCCTCAATCTCCGTCACTCTACAGAGAACAATCTGAGTTTCTCCAACCTCTCCTCATAGCAGCATCCTGGTAAACCTCCTGTGCACCCTCTCTAACACTTCCATGTCCTTCTGGTAAGGTGGCGACCAGAATTTTATGCAATATTCCAAGTGTGGCCTAATCAAGATTCCATATAGCTGCAGCATGACTTCCCAGCTTTTATGCTCAATACCCCTGTGGATGAAGGGAAGCATGCCGTATGCCATCCTGACAACTTATCCACCTGCCTGGACCTGTTCACCCAGATACCTCTGCCCTTCGATGTACTTAAGGGTTCTGCCATTTAATGTATAACTCCTGCCTTTATTAGACATTCCAAAATGCATTACCTAGCATTTGTCCGGATTAAACTGCATCTGACATTTCTCCGCCCAAGTCTCCCACCGTCTATATCCCGTTGTACCCTTTGACATTCCTCTTCACTATCTGCAACTCCTCCAACATTAGTGTTGTCTGCAAACTTACTAATTAGCCCAGTTACATTTTCCTCCAAATCATTTACATATACTACAAACAGCAAAGGTCCCAGCATTGATCCCTGCAGAACACCACTAGTCACAGCTCTCCATTCAGAAAAGCACACTCCCAAAGCTACCCTCTGTCTTCTATGACCAAGCAAATTCTGTATCCATGTTGCCAGTTCACCTCTGATTCTGTGCGACCTTCTGTACCAGTCTGCCATGAGGGACCTTGTCAAAGGCCTTACTGAAATCCATATAGATCACATTCAATGCCCTTCTATCTTCGATCATCTTTGTCACCTCCTCGAAAAACTCGAGCAAGTTAGTGAGACACGACCTC
The DNA here is from genome assembly GCF_017639515.1 of Carcharodon carcharias. Lineage (NCBI taxonomy): Eukaryota > Metazoa > Chordata > Chondrichthyes > Lamniformes > Lamnidae > Carcharodon > Carcharodon carcharias. The sequence goes on from NC_054500.1 coordinate 2,438,793, forward strand.
CCCTTCACAAAACCATGCTGCCTCTTACTAATACACCCATTTGCTTCCAAATGGTGGTAAATCCTGTCACGAAGAATCTTCTCCAAAAATTTCCCTACCACTGACTTAAGGCTCGCCAGCCTGTAATATCCTGGATTATCCCTGCTACACTTCTTAAACAATGGAAAAACATTGGCCAATCACCAGTCCTCTGGGACCTCACCCATAGCCAGTGAGGATACAAAGATTTCTGTTAAGGCCCCAGCAATCTCCTTCCTTGCCTCCCTCAGTACTCTGGACTGGATCCCATCTGGCCCTGAGGACTTATGCACATTAATATTCTTCAAGACGCCTAACACCTCCTCCTTTTTGATCTCAACATGATCCAGGCTATCTACACACTCTTCCCTAGACAAATCCACAGCTAAGCCCTTCTCTTTGGTGAATACTGATGAGAAGCACTCATTTAGTATCTCCCCCATTTCTTCTGTCTTCACACACAGATTCCCACCTCTGTCCCTGAGTGGGCCTACCCTTTCCCTGTCTACCCTCTTGCTTTTTACATATGTATAAAACGCCTTGGGATTTTCCTTAATCCTGGCTTCCAATTACTTTTCATGACGCCTTTTAGACCTCCTGACTCCTTGCTTAAGTTTCTTCCTACTTTCTTTATATTCTCGACGGGCTTCATCTCTTCCCAGCCTTCTAGCCCTTACGAATGCTTCCCTTTTCTTTTACGGCTTCTGTGTCAAAGCACTCTATGTTTACTGGAGTGCCGGGGGACTGGATATGTAAGCGGGAGACTGCTGCAGCTGTACGGCCGCCACATCTGTAAAAAAGAGAGTGAAAAGACAAACGTTAACACTAACACCCCTTGAGGGAGCACAGGAACAGAGAGTGAAATAGAATAGGCGATAATGAGAGCAGGGGGAGTGAGGCAGTGATGTAGATATAGAGAAAGAGCGAAAGCCGGATAAAGAGATGGCAGAATCAGAGAGACAAAGACAAATAGAGAGAGAGAGAGAGAGAGAAAAAAAAACAAAGAGAAATGTAAACCAAGGGCAATCTATAGTGCTTGAAAGGAATAGAATGAGATAGATTGAGAGAGAGAGGAAACAGACAGAGGCGCAGGGAGACAAGCAGAGAAAGCAAGGTCAGGCTATAGAAAGAAATAAGAAAAGAGATTGAAAGAGAGAGAAGCAGAGCGACAAGGAGAGAAACTCAGATGGAGAGACAATTACAGCGGCGTACAAACAGATGCAAGGGGAATCCATACCTTCGAGATAGGTGAATAAGCTCATAAAGGGGGTTAAACCCTAATCAGGGCACACAGGGCAATAACAATGAGCATCATTGCCACCTCAGAGGCCAGTTCCACCTTACACGGTAAGATCAGCAACACAGACCAGAGCTGAGACACAGACATCTTGTAAGGGTCAACAGCCGATGGTTTCACTGCAGAATATCTCAAATTCTGGGCGCTAAGCGAATTTACTGCCTCCTCCTCCAAACTGTACAATGTGTGGTTGCAAGAGGCCAGCTTCTTTTTCTTCATTGACTCCGACACAGGACATGTCATTTCCGGGGTGCAGTTAATGCGGACACTGGATATGTACTTTACGCCCTTTGATAGCAGAGCGTGACGTTAGTTTAATCTTGCAACATTTACACTCAGTCTGAATCACTCGTTACCTTCTCAGTGAGTGACAGATTTTAGTCTGAAGCCAGCCAATGAATTTTACGCTTTGTTTTAGCCCTATCTCTGCTTTCGCTGCCTGTAGCCAGTGCTATGTCTGAGTCCAACTGGTCGTACACTGGGTTTGTTGCTGGTTGGGTAGCATTGAAGACTAGATTAATGATCCATGGACATGAGTTTTAACTCCCAATACTGACAGCAGATTGACTAAGATCTGCTATAAAGAGCTGATACCAGTTTCGTGTTCATGAAACTGCCGGATTGTCGTAAAAAAAAAGTCTGGTTCACGAATGTCTAGGAGAGAAGAAAATGTACCAGCCTTAGCCGATCTGACCTGTACCTGACTCCAGATATAGCCCAATGTAGTTGACTAACTGCTCTCTGTGAAGGTGGCTCGTTACCAATCTCTCGAGGACTAAATAAAGGGCAATAATTGTTCAACTCGTTATTGACACCAGCATCCCTTGAATGAATTTAACAAAAGTTCTTTCCCTTCACACGTCTTCAGAACGTTTGTTTTCGCCCTGAGCCACATTACCTTCTGCATCGCCCTTTCCTTTCCTTTTCGTTACTATGCCAGGCGCAGTAATACACCCTCCAGTGCCCCCCTTGCAGGGTGGACGCTTGCAGGTCGAATCATCGGATCTCGAGGCGGTGAAACCATCCACCATTTCCAAAGGTTCGATGTTGCCGGAGTTGGGAGAGTGGAAAACGAGAAAGAACTCTTGGTTTGGGAGCTGGTGATACCAAAAGAACTCTAAGCCGTCGGGTCCCGACGCAGAACAGCGAATCTGCAGCGTTGAGTTCAGGAAAATGGAGATTACAGGCCGAGTCTGCTGAATTTTGCCGCTTGCTGCAGTTGGGTATAGGAGGAGCACAATGGGAGTAAAATGCAGGAACATGAGATTTGCAGCCAAACTGTTCCAATGTACTGAAGGGGGAGGATTCGCTGTGTAACAGCAGCGCAGATACCAAACATAGAGTGAAATGCATTTAAAACGTTTAGGAAAAGTTCAGGGTTTGCAAACAAGTCCACTTTAAATCCGGGTCATTTTCGTCGGTATTGTCTCAGATCTCTTTCTGTATTTTCTTTCTTTCATACAACCATAGAAACATAGAAACTAGGAGCAGGAGTAGGCCATTCTGCTCTTCGAGCCCCCTCCGCCATTCATGCTGTTCATGGCTAATCATCGAACTCAATAGCCTACTCCCGCATTCCCACCCCATATCGTTTAATCCCTTTCACCGAAGAGCTATATCTAACTCATTCTTGAAAATATAGAATGTTTTGGTCTCAAATACTTGCAGTGCTAACGAATTCCATAGCCTCACCACTCTCCTCATCTCAGTCCTGAATGGTCTACCCCGTATTCTCAGACTGTGACCCCTGGTTCTGGACACCCCCACCATCGTGAACAACCTTCCTGCATCAATCCTGTCTAGTTCTGTTAGAAGTGTAGGGGTTTCTATGAGATCCCCCCTCATTCTTCTGAACTCCAGCGAATATAATCCTAATCTACTCATTCTTTCCTCATAAATCAGTACTGCCATGCCAGGAATCAGTCAGGTAAACCTTCGCTGCACCCCGTCTATAGTAAGTACATCCTTCCTTATATAATGAGACCAAAACTGCACACAATATTCCAGGTGTGGTCTCACCAAGGCCTTGTACATTTGCAGCAAGACATCCCTGTTTGTGTACTCGAACCCCCTGGCCATGAAGGCCAACATAGCATTTGCCTTTTTACCGCCTGCTGCACCTGCATGATTCCCTTCAGCAAGTTGTGTACAAGGACACCCAGGACTCGTTGCACATTCCCCTCTCTCATTTTACAGTCGTTCAGAAAATAATCTGTCTTCCTGTTTTTGAAACCAGAATGGATAACCTCACATTTATCCACATTGTACTGCATCTGTCATGCATTTGCCCACAATTCAGTTTGTCCAAATCACAATTAAGCATCTCTACATTCAACTAACAGCTCACCCTCCCACCCAGCTTTGAGTCATCTGCGGATTTGGAGATATTACATTTAATTTCCATATCTAAATCATTAATATATATTGCGAATAACTGGGGTCCCAGCACAAATTCCTGCATTACCCCAATAGTCACTGTATCTCACATCCCTTTCTCTCTCTGTCTCTTCCACTTTCTACCTCTCTTATTCCCTCTCTCTCTATATGTCCTTCTCTGCCAGTCTGCCTTCCTCTCTTCTTTTCACTTTCCAAAGAATTTCTTAACTATTTTATGAACATTGAGAAGCTGGGTTCTGTGGAAGAGCAGACATTTTTCAAGAATGGCAGAACGTAAATTACTACATTCTGTTGCACAGTCATAATAAACATCTTTAAAGTAATATGTACTGGGAACCAAGGCACTGGAAGTACAAGTGGGAGGAGTTTAGGAAAGTCTTTATAACATACTGGGTAGATCCTGTGTGGAGTGCTATGTTAAGTTCTGGCTCTCTGTCTGTACTTCCCCTTCTTCCGACTGCTAACCCACTCTCCTTCCTTCCTTTCATAACCCTCTCCTGTTCACAACCCCTCCCACTCACTGACCCCACATCTTCATCTTTCCCTCCTTTGCTGTTACAACCCTGCTACAATATTTCCCTCCAATCAGCCCTTTATCCTCCCACCCATTCCACAATCCTCCACTTTATATTCCTTTTTCTATCCTCTTCCATCCCTGATCATTTTCTCCTTCCAGTTCATGCCCCCACCCTTTCTCTGTTCCTCTACTCCCTCCTCCTCACTCCTTCCTCTTAATCTCATTCTTACTCGCACTCTCACTAGAGATCCCAGCTGGTGGTGTCCCTATGCATTTGTTGCCTTTATTCTACTATGTGGTAGAGGTCGTGCATTTGGAAGTTGCTGTCAAAGGAGTGAGTTTCTGCAGTGCATCCTGCAGCTGGCATACACTGCTGCCACTGGGCCACAGTCGTGGAGGAACTGGATGTTCAAGATGGTGAATGGGGTGCCAATTAAGCGGGCCGATTAGTACTGGGTGGTATCGAGCTTCTTGAGGGTTGTTGGATCAGCCGTCATCCAGGCAATTGGGGGGCATTTCATCACACACTTTTTGCCTTGTACATGGAGGAGAGGCTTTCGGGAGTCAGGAGCTAAGTTTCATTCTGCAGAATCCCAGTCTCTGACCTGTCCTGGTGGCCACAATATTTATATGGCTAATAGAGTTTAGTTTCTGGTGAATGGTAATCCGCAAGGTGTTGACAATGGGGGATTCAGCGAAGATAATGTCATTGAATGTCAAGGGGTGATGGTAAGATTCTCCCATCTTGGATATGGTCGTTGCCTGGCACTTGTGTGGCGTGAATGATACTTGCCAATCATCATCTCAAGCCTGAATATTGCCCAGGCCTTGCTGGACATGGGCACTGACTACTTCAGTATCTGAGCAGTCACGAATGTTGTTGAACATTGTGTAATGATCAGCGAACATCCCTACCTCTGACCTGATGATTGGTCGTTGATCAAGCAGCTGAAAAGCCTGGGACACTACCCTGAGGAACTCCTGCAGGGTTGCCTTGAGACTACGGAATGACCAACAAAAGTAGTAGCCATCTTCCTTTGACCTCTGTATATCTCCAACCAGTGGAGAGTTTTCCCCATGATTCCCATTCGCTCCAGTTTTGCTAGGGTTCTTTGATGCCACACTCTGTCAAATGCTACTTTGATGTCAAGGGCAGGCACTCTCACATCATCTCCTGAGTTCAGTTCTTTAATTTGTTTTGACTAAGCTTGTAATGAGGTCAGTAGCTGAGTGCTCTAACGTGCACATAATCGAAAAAGGGAGTGTGTGAAAAAGAGAAACAATGTGACCCAAGGGTAGACAGGGCAAGACTGAGAAAAAAGGAAAGAGAGAAACTGTGAACGAGGAGAGAAACAGAGAGGGAGAGAGAATTGGAGAGAGGGAGACTGAAAGACATGCACAGAATGAGAGAACAAGACAGAGAGGAGAGGAAATATAGCTGAAAAATGGGAAGCGGAAAAATGACAGTGTGCTACAGAATGACAGAAAGAGACAGATAAGCACATACAGACATACACAGGCATTCTCTCTCTCTCTCGCACACACACACACACACATATACACACACAAACAGAAACTCCCTCTCTCCTTCTTCTCAAACACTCTCTCTCTCACACACGCACAGATTGGCAAGCAAGCTGATTCCCACTTGATCAACACAAAAGGAGCAGTGACCATTTCTACACAATCTCCTTATGCCCTTTATGTTTTCCTCCCTGATTTGAAACGAAAGGGTTGGCTCCTCAAAAGACTTCAAACTTCTATACCCGCTCCATTGATTACTAATTGCAAATTAACACGGCCATTCTGGTGAACCTGAGAAGCTACCCCTCTAAAAGAAATGTAACCTTCCCGAGTTTCGATGCTCAGAACTGAAGCAGTTAATCCAGGTGGAGTATGATCAGTGTGATAGGCAACAGGTTCACAATTTCTACCCCCCTGTACTCCAGCTGCCTTTGGAATATTCTATTGGTCTTACCAACTCGGATACGTACCTGCCTGCAGGTTTTCGGCAATGTGTTTGGCCGAATAGATAACTCCTTTCCTACTTCCATTGTTTCTAGCATTTCTCCATTCAGAAAATATTCTGCTTCATCTATCTAAGGTGCACCCGAGTACCAACTTTAACATTCATTCCCTCCACCACTGACACCAGGCCACTCGGGTGACTAGTTGGCTCAGTTGGCTGAACGTTTGTTCTGGATCAAATTGGTGCAAAGTGCAGGGGTGGATTCCAAGGCTCCTCATTGACCTACCCACAGTGAAGATTAGGATACTGTGGGTCGGTTCTGTCTTCAGGCAGAGAACTGAATAAGTCACCATTGAACAGTTTGGGTTGCGTAAGGGTCACACAGATCCTGACTTCATTACAGCCTTGGTTCAAACATGGACAAAACAAGCTGACCTCAAGAGGTGAAGGGAGTGACTGCCTTTGACACTAAGGCAGTAGTTGTCCAAGTGTGGCATGAAGGAACCCTAAGCAAAACTGTGGTCAATGGGAATCAGGGAGAGAATCTTCTGCTGCCTGCAGTCATACCTGGCACAAAGGGAGATGGCTGTGGCTGTTGGAAGTCAATCCTCTTCGTTCCAGGAGACCACTGCAGGAATTCCTCAGGGTAGTGTCCCAGGCCCAATCATCTTCAACTGCTTCATGAATGGCCTTCCTTCCGTCAGGACGTGGGGCTGACTCTTAAATGCCCTCTGAACAAGCGCAATTATGGATGGGCAATAAATGCTGGCCTAGCCAGCAACGTCCACATCCCATGAACGAATAAATAAATGTTAAAATATGGTCAGAAATCGGGATGTTCACTGATGGTGGCATGACGTTCAGCACCTTTCGTAATTCGTCTGATACTGAAGCAGTCCATCACCAAATGCAGCAAGACCTGGATAATAACAAGGTATGGGCTGACAGGTGGCAAGTAACATTTGCACCACACAAGTGCCATGCAATTAAATTATTCAACAAGAGAGAATCTAACCATCGCCCCTTGACATTCAATGGTAGTCTCATTCCGAGTCCCCCACTATCAACATCTGGGAGGTTAGCATTTACCAGAAAATGAATTGGACTAGCCATATAAATATTGTGGCTACCAGAGCTGGTCACAGGCTAGTAACCCTGCTACGAGTAACTCACCCCCGACTCCCCAAAGCCTGCCCAAAATCTACAAAGCATAAGTCAAGAATGTGATGGTTTACTCTCCACTTGCCAGAATGAGTGCAGCTCCAACAACACTAATGAGCTTGACACCATCCAGGGCATATCAGCCTTGATTGGCACAAGATCCACATTCACTCCCTCCACCACCGATGCACAGTAGTAGCAGTGTGCACCATCTACAAAATGCTCTGCAGGAATTCACCAAGGCTTCTTAGACAGCACCTTCCAAACCCAGGACCATTGCCATCTAGGAGGAGAAGGGCAGCAGATAGATGAGGACGCCACAACCTGAACCTTTCCCTCCAAGCCACGCACCAACCTGACGTGGATATTCATTGCAGTTTCTTCCCTGTCACCAGGTCAAAATCCTGGAACTCCCTCACTAACGACCTGCACCACGTAGATGGCAGCGGTTCAAGATGGCAGCTCACCACCGCCTTCGCAAGGGCAACGAGGGATGGGCAATAAATGTTGGCCTAGCTAGCGATGCCCACATCTATGAATAAATCCAAAAATTAACTTAATTTTTAATGGGCGTCTGGGTTATAAATAGCAAGTGATCAGCTGGTCACGCAACACCTGAGAATGAGAAACAGTGCTAAAGTTTCATGTCTGTGACTTTCTTCAGAACTGTAACATCTCCGAAGCATAACGGCTTCTAAGTATGTAGAGATCCAGTAAAACGGTGTGGAGAGAAAAGAAGCAAACAGAAGATCAGTAGTAGTCTGGAAGGTAGCAGAGATTCAATGATATTTGTGGTGATGGTGCAAGGAAAAAAGTGCTGTTAATGGTTGAAGTAAATGGAATAAAGGCGAATCTAAAGGCGGTGTGAATGACAGCGACAAAATCATTGCCAAGAGCTTTGATCCAAAACGAATGGGAGTGGTGATTATTATCTCTGTGTTGTTTTGAGGACTTGGTGATTCTGAAGAGCTTGTGCAGCCTCGGCAATATATATCAGTGGCAAAGGGCGAGACAGTGACTATCCCTTGCATCCAACGCGAGACTAATGCTTACGTGTACTGGTACCGTGAGTTCCCGGGTTCCAGGACCTCTTGTAAGCTCTGCAGAAAAATGACCCAACAACGTCGGATGGGATCACCGAGAGGTTCACGGCCAAGAAGACGGCAAGTGGCTCCTTCGATCTGAATATATGTACAGTGCAGCCGAGGTTCGGTATTTCTATGCTTCCAAACACTCTGCTTGGGCCGTGTTACAAAAAAACCGCCCCGTCTCAGACACTGCCGCCTAACAAGGTCTAGTTATAGATTAATGGCAGCTGGACAGACAGTGAGGGACAGACAGGGAGGAAGAGGCAGAGAGAGAGAGAGCGGTAGGTACATTGTTAGATAGAGACGTCAATGGGAAGATAGATAGACAGACCGTACCACTTTTCGCTCCGTGTTTCTCCTTTTCTATTCCCTATCTCTCTCGCCCTGTCTTTTCCCTCACTCTCTCGCTATCCCCCACGCGCTGCCCCTACGTTGTTCCCTTTCCGCCCTCCCTCATTCGCTCAGCTGCCCTTTCCGCCTCCCTCCCCATCTCCTCAATCACTTATTTCTTTGCTCAATCTCACACCCTCTCTCCAACTGTCCAAATCTCACTTACTCTATCTCTCTTTCTCTCTCTATATCCCTGACCCTCTATCAAGCCAATATCAAATCAGAAAATTTCCATTAACATTGCCTGTCTTTTACAGAAGAACCAACGGAAGCAGTTATCAAAAGGCACATGTTTCTTGCCAGTAGCATCACGAGGTCGGTGACTGCGATATTATGGCACCCAAAGCTCATTGACAAATCCAAAACTGGCCTTGAGTCTTCATTCTCTCTTAGAGGAGACGCCGGAAATCTCCGAGAGGTTCGCAGGCCGAATGTCTGCCGCCATGTGAATGGACGATTCCGACCGTAACCTGTCCCAACTGCAGCCCAGTGGTTTGGCTGTGTATTACTGCGCTTAACCTACTCCAGCAGCAGCCCAGTGGCTCGGCTGTGTATTATTGCGCTAGACAGTATGCCATAGCGTCAAGAAGGCTTGCTGCTAAAACTTCGCATGTCAGGTTGGAGGGCAAGGGCTGAACAGTAAACGGTGTTCTAATTCAGCAGACCTCCACCATTAGAAATCGGTGAGCTTGAGGCACGAACTCTGGTGAGATAGCTGGCATAATGCGGACAGAATACAGCGACAGGAAATACACAGCACAATCAAATGGGCATTATTTGAAGGTGTAAAATCCGTCTGGCCCCAGAAGTAGAGAGATGGAGACGTGGAGAGTGGTAAGGGTAGGAGAGAAACCTAACCATCGACCCAAGCATTGTAGTTATATATCTCAATTTATTTATCTAGCTCCTATCGATCTTTCCACCAAATGATCTATCCACACATCTGTAGGCCTACCGTCTATCCACTCTATCTCTATCTATCTGCCTGCCGTAATTTTTATTCAGCCCTCGTCCTTTCGTTGTCTATCTATCTCTCTAGTTACCTATCTGCCTCTCTTCATCTAATTGAGAAATCGGAGGCAATGAAAATGAACAGCTTCGAAATGCGGTGCTAAAGAAGGATTGCAAGGGTAAGCTAGGTGGACAGCTAAGGTAGAAATGCTGAACGTCCGGAAGAACAAGAGAACTCTTAAATAACATCAAAAATACATACTGAGTTCTTCAGGCGTGTTATCCTGTAGGTCTGTTGGAGTGTCTTATCACCACAAGAAGGGTTAAAGGAATAAGATCAACATGCTGACAGAGAAGGAAGCAGCTGAACAATATTAAAGCCTGTCTTATCTACCATTCCAACTACACGGTCACCCACTGTTGCTCTGATCGAAAAGATCGAATTCCATGGTCGCCTACCCCACTCAGCATGGCACATAAACCAAGACCTCTTGAGTGAGGTCCCTATTTGCCTATTGGTCTTATGTTATATCCATCTCTATCCACCTGTCCATCTGTCTATTTTACATCTATTACCTCTCTGTCTGATTGTCTATCCATTTCTCTCCGCCTGCCTAATTAACCCTATCTAGCTATTCATCTATGATTAGGTGATTACAATTTTTAATGAACTAATTAGAATCTACTGTGGAAAGGGATTGAATTTCCATCTTTTGAACATGTTCTCTATATTTTAACCAAACTATATTGGGAGGTAAATAGGTTTACGCCAGTGGTGCACAGAATAATATGGGCACCAGATACTTAAAATTCCAAAGGACACCAGTGAATTATTAGTTTTAGTCTCAATATCGCAAGAGTGCCGAGATTGGTAGAGCACAAGAGGAAGCAATTGGGCCCATGGTGCAAGGCCAGCCCTGAGAAACAGCTTTCCAGTAAAACCTATTCCCCTGTCCCATGGACGTGCAATCTTTTCCCGTTGCAAATATAGATTCTAATTCCAAAATTACTATCGAACCTGCGTCCACCGCCATTTGAGGAAGGAATTTTTTTGAGTTGTCCAGATATTGCCTTTTGTTCTTTTACAGAATATCCTATATACGTGTTCCTTGGTTACTAACCCTATGCTGTTGGGAACATTTCACCATTAAATTCTCTATCGATACGCATTATGATCTTGAACATCTTTATTACACCTTCCATCAACCTTCACTGCCCTAATGATCAGTTTGATAATCTCAGTCAAAGGACATCATTACTGGAGTTCCTCAGGGCAGTGTCCTAGGCTCAACCATCTTCAACTGCTTAATTAATGACCTTCTTTCCATCAAAAGGTCAGAAGTGAGGATGTTCGCTGATGACTGCACAACGTTCAGCACCTTTCAAAACTCCTCAGATGCTGAAGCAGCCCATGTCCATATGCAGCAAGACGTGGACAACATTGAGATTTGGGCTGATCAGTGGCCAGCAACATTCGCACCCACACAAATCCCAGGCAATGACCATCTGCGACAAAAATAAACTAATCATCTCCCCTTGACACTCAATTGCACTGCAATCGCTGAATTCCCCTTGCTCAGCATTCGAGGGTTGGGGGGTGGTCGGTGGGCGGGGTGGGGGGGGGGTGGGGTGGTGGTGGTGGTGGGGGTGGTGGAGGGCGTCCTCGGTCGCGGGGGGTGGGGGTGTGTCGGGTTCCCATTGATCAGAAACCGGACCGGGCCAGCCATATTCATATTTTGTCTACAAGAGCAGGTCAGAGGCTGGGAATTCTGCAGCGAGTAAATCAGCTCCTGACTTCCCAAATGTTGTCCACAAGCTACAAGGCCCAAGGCTCAAGTGTGATGGAATATTCTCCACTTGCCTGGATGAGTGCAGTTTCCACAACACTTTAGGAGCTTGACACCATTCAGGGCAAAGCAGCTTCTTGATTGGCACCCCTCCCACAAACATTCACTCCCTCCACCACCGATGCATAGTTGCAGCAGTGTGCATTATCTAAAAACAATTCGCCAAGGCTCCTGGATAGCAGCTTCCAAATCCACGATATCTACCACTGAGAATGCAAAGGGCAGCAGACCCATGTTATCAGCACGACCTGCACGTTCCCCTCCAAATCACATCCCAGCCTGACTTGGAAATATATCCACGTTCCTTCATTGGCCAATCCTGGAACCCCCTAACAGCACTGTGGATGTACCTGCACCACGGCTGCAGCGGTTCAAGAAGGCAGCTCACCGCCACCTTCTCAAAGGCAACAAGGGATGAAAAATAAATGCTGGCCCAGCCAGCGAAGCCCACATCCCTTAATGTAAAAAGACATGAGAAAAATGGTAGCTTCTCCCGATCGTTTGCATAAGTGAATCCCCTCAACCCCGGTACCATTCCAGTAAATCTCTCTCTAACTTACCCAGTGGCAAGGCGCCCAAAGCAGATACATAGGAAATATTTCATCTTAGAAGGTTTAAATGTCTTAGTGATATTTCGCACTGCAAAGTCAAGCGGCCTCTGTGCATAGTTAATCTCCGAGACACCCGCCTCGTTATGGCGGTTTCAAAATCTGTTGTAAACCGTTAACCCGCTACTGAAGATGTTTTTTTTAACATGGTTTAAACCGAAATAAGAGTTCAGGCCAGGGAATAAGTAACCCTTTCAGTCTCGTTTAGCAAGGTGTACGATAGCATCGTAGTTATCTTACTGAGCAAGGAATCCAGAGGCTTCGACCAATGATCCAGAGACATGAGATCAGATCCCACCGGGGCAGCAATGGGATTTAAATACAATTAAATACGTAAAAAATTGAAATGCAAAGCTGCTGTCATAAGTCATTGTCATTAAACTACCAGGCTGCCTTAAAAACATCCCATTGATTTCACTGACGGAAGGAAATATGCATCCCTCAGTCGGACTGACCCATATGTGAGTCCAGACTCATAGTAATGCCGTTAATTATTAACAGCCCTTTGAAATGGCCTGGAAAACCACTCAGCTGTAGTCAAGGTGGCACCTCACCACTTTCTCAAGGACAACTAAGGATGCGAATAGGCACACAAATAGGGCGGTGGGATCATTTCCGTACAGCTGAGAGAAATGTCGCTTTAACAAAACAACAAAATTGGGACACGCCTGAGATTGAAGCGCTCGCTCAGTACTGCCCCCTCAGTCCACATGCCTCGGGTGATTTAATAAAACCGGAATTGTAAATTTCCCTGTCTGAAACAAGAGAGCACTTTAACCCAACAATTTTACATGCTCTATGGAAACATTGAATCGTACGTCGGCCCTTCTGTCCTGTGCTAGCATTTTGAAAGAGACGTCAAAGAGAGTTCTGACACACTACTTCATTTCACCCTCTCAGCACATGCTTCTATTCCTCCCTCCCTTACGCCCTCATCTTGCTTCCTTTTAAATGTTATTTACTTCAATCATTTTGTGTCCATAGCTCTCCAGCTACAGGTGATTTTCCTGGATTTATTAACGACTGCATATTATTTATGGCTCCTAGTTTTTGTCTCTCCAGTAAAATGTCTCCCTCTCTCTCTCTACTTGTTCTATCTCCATAGGCCTCTGTTTAATTTTTCAAGCATTTACCCAATTTTGTTTTGAATGTCACTGTTGACTCTGCACACTTCCAGCCACGAGCTTTACAGGCAGTACACCTCGTTGCATAAAGAGCCTCGTTGCTTACCACATAGAATTTGTGTCTATTATTTTATGCTGATGACCTCTTTTCACCAATTACCCGTTAGAAGACTGAACTCTTATTATTAACTCCATCAATCCCCTTTCTAAAACTTGAATGGCTGTATTAAATTCCTCCCTAGGCTTCTGTGTTGTGAAGTAATTGGATGATGAGGGTTTCACGTGATACTTACACATAGTGATGACAACAGGATGTTCCGCAATGAATTAGATAGAACAGAAAAACCGCCTCCAAAGGTGATATTGAGCTATTCTCCGTCCCCACATCGAGCTTGTGTCGAATGAATAAAACATGCTGCATAAAGTTCACTTTGCATTTCTTATGGTTACACTGTTCCCAAGTAAGTCAAATTATTAACATTTGTAGAATATTGCATGTTAATGTCAGCTTTCGTTCAGTTGGTAACAGGGTTCCATCGGAAGAGAAAATCATAGGTTCGAGACGTACTCCAGATAACTGAGCTCAAAATCAATGCTGATACTCCAGGTGTCACCACTGAGGATGTGTTGAACAGTCGGGGAGGCAGTACTAAAGAATCGCTGCTCAATTTCTGAAGTAGTCCTGAGAGAGCGCTACCCTGTTGCAGACGCCCTTTTTTTGGGTGTAAATAGAATTGCCTCTTCAGGTGGATTTAAGTAATCCCACAGAAGATCAGCAGTGAGTTCTTCCCCGTGTCCTGTGCGAACGTTTAAACATGTATCTCTTCAAAAGTCCATATGAACTTCTCATTATTACATTGCTGTTTGTTGGACTCTTGCAGTGCACAAATTGGCCGCGGTGTTTGCCCCATTTCAGCAGGAGTGCACTTTAAATAAAAGTATTTTATCGTAAACATTTGTGATGTTATGTTTTTTTAAGAGGCACTGTAAGCTCTTTCTTTCTTGCAATGTAACACTGCTTTAATCGATTATTGACAGATATAAAAATCTAATCGAATTTCCATTCAACAGGAATATTCGCCTCTTACGTGGAACAGTCGCCTTCTGTTTTATCGATTGCAGCAGCAGAATCGACAACACTGAAATGTAAGCTGACGAATACTAACTATCCCAATATGCTTTGGTACAGACAACGACCAGATCGGACATTAGAAGCTCTATTCAGTTCTGCTGGAGCTGGGAATGTTATGAATTACACACTTGAGTCGTTTAAGGCCGAGAGAACCAATAATGCGCTGTTTACAATGAAACTGAGTGACGCCTCTCCATCTCACACCGCTGTCTACTTCTGTGCCTGTAGTATCGCACAGCGTTTGAGAAAGATGGATTGCAGCTACAAAAAGCTGCATGGGGTGAATGGGCGCCCATGGGTGCTCCTTTACCACTGCCAGGTGTCTGTAATAAGTGACGATTTAGTGCATCTTCTCTAGCCAACAGGTCGTGAAATCACAAAATGACACCGCACATAAGGAGTCCCAATATCATGTCCAGTGTTTTGCCATCACTATCCAATTAATCACTCCCTCACCCTCCAAAGCCTTGCTAATTGTTTCTTTTCACATGCACTCCATTTCCTTTGGAAATAGATTTTTAACCAGCTCCCTACACCCGTTCAGACAATGATTTGAAGATCATAAAAACTGACTGCCTAATTAAAACATTACCTCTTGTCTCTCATTCATTCCATTACCAATCACTTTACATCGACCTCCTCTGGTTATCCATCCACTGCCACTGGGAGGAATTTCTCCGCATCGAAGCTCCGAAAACCTTTCCTTATTTGAAAATATTCAATCAACAGCAAAAAAGTGCAAATGTGCAAGACATGGTTCAACAGACTGTCAGCCACCTAACAACAAAATGCAAAATCTTTATTGAGATTGCATTAATATATAAAACTTTCTTTGTTTCTTGACGGTAATATTTTGCTGAATTCGAGGATCAGATGCATAAAAATCGCATCGTATTTCATCAACCTTTAAAAATAGACTAATAGTTCAGCGTGCAGGGGCCATAATTTGCACCTGCAGAGTTAACAAATAAAAAAAAAATTACACATTTGTCAATATAAAATATTAAATCAGATTCTACCTTTAGATTGCATTTAATCTCCAATTAAGCGCCCCTGAATTTTGCAGACCAACCGCAACTGCTCCAGTCTCTTCTACTGGAACCTGATCAATGCATTTGTTTTGGATACCTTCTAAATCCTTGTTGTTAATATTGCACCACATACCGGCGAAAGCACAGGATGGAACTGCAGCTCTATACTCACGCCAGGGGAATATCTGTATTCATTTCTACCACAAGTTGGGAGCAGTAACGTCATGTGAACGTTGACGAAGGTTTTTTACACGACAAATTCTTCACAGAATCACAGAATTGACAGTTCACAGAAGGAGACCATTCGTGACGGTGCTCGCAGCGTTTTTAAATTAGCACTGCTAGCTGGAATCTAGTTGGTGGCGGGGGCTGGGGTGGGGGGGGGGGTGGTGGTGGGGCGGCGAGGGCGGGGAACTGAAGCATAATAGGGTTAAATGAGGAGTGCGACGCAACCTACTTTGCACAGTTTCAGTATTGGTTCAATGGTTGGAACCTACAGCTTTCTGAATCTGACGTAGAATTGATACAATCATCCAGGCTGATGCTTAGCTGCCAATGCTGAGACGGTGCCGCACTGACGGTGGGTAGCACTGACGGAGAGCTACATTATCACAGGTGTCACCCTAAATCTGAAGAAGAGTCATATTGGACTTGAAACGTTAACTGTGTTTCTCTCTTCACAGATGCTGCCAGACCTATTGAGTTTTCCCAACATTTTCGGTTTTTCTTATTGTAATTCGGTCTGCCTTCTCCGCTGAATGTAACAGAACAATGAATGAAAGGAAGAAGTCAGTTTATTTTGCACAGTTAAAGACCCGGGCCAACCCAAAAACTTAAATATTGTTAAATCGTGTTCACTGTTGTAATGTAGAAAGCATTGCAGCAGTCAATTTTCGCACAGAAAGCTCTCACAAACAGAAATATGATGTATGGTTAGTAGACCTGTTTCAGCAATTAGTATTGGCTCAGGAAACTAGGGGGAAATGTTGGGAACTCTTTCCAATAGTGCCCTTAAAATGATATGAATCGATCTGAGAGGTCCTTGTTTCCGTTCCGTCCGAAACAAGGGATCATCGACAGTGGAGCATTCCTCCAGTGCTGACACGAGCAGCCATGTCCTGCGTAATTTGCTCAAGTCTCTGTCGTCGGGCTCGAAACTTCTGAATGCGAGTTCTATCAGCTGAGTTACGACTGACACGTGTTGAGGCAGCAAAACTATTCAAAAATAGGAACACTGCGATGGAGAAAGGAACATTTTTCCATGAACACGGTTATGTGGACTGTCATATCAATCATGTCCTTTGCTTTGGTAAATCAAATAACACATCGATTGTGGTTAGACAGGATTAATCCCCGGAAGGTTCCAGAGTACCAAATCAATGAAGTTACGCAAAATCTCCATCAAACCGTGCTTTTGCCTCAGATGGTGTAGACCTTCCACCTCTCTGCATCAGATTTTAGATAGGATGAATAGGACTTGGGAGAAATCTAAAAAAATGCGCTGGGTCTCGAGGACTCGACTTTTATGGAGATGCGAGAGAAGTTCCTTTTCACTTTGGAACTGGGAAGATTAAGGGAGATTTAAATACAATATTACGTGGAGTTTCCATCCAGTAAATGAGGAGAACCTGTTCCCACTGCGAGGACTGCGGGTACCAGGAGACACAGATTAGAGAGAACTAGTAAAGGAACAGAGTGAGGGGTGAAGGCAATTTATCTTAACACAGCGAGATGTCATTCCCGGAACCGTACCTCCTAAAAGGATGATGGAAGTAAATTCAATTATTACTTTCAAAAGGGAATTCGTCATTGAGCATGATAATGTTTAAGAAAGATGAGGAACAACAATAGGGGAAGTGGGAATAATTGAATAATTTCATTTTCCAACGAGCCTTCCAGGCATTATTGACCAAATGTTTTCTTCCACACTGTTTAATTCTATGAAAACCAATTTTATTGCTTCCTTGTTTAGACAGAATTGTCCGCTTCTGTTCACACTGGGAATTAGGCTATGATGAGATGTGGACTGAGGAACTAACGATCCAGACCTGTTCTTTCACCGATAAATGGGAAACGGAGAACTCGTCTCTCTATTCTATTCCGCCATGACCGCCCACATTTCCAGTTATACAGTGGAATCTCTTTAAAGTCCAGAGATTCAGCAATGCCCAATTTAGCCTGGAGCACTCCAGGGCCCACCCCTAGCACTCCATCGTCCACTTCTGGGCATGCAATGGCGCACGGCGCGTGAAAACACCAGCTGCCTGACACAAAATGACCGACAACATAAAAATAATCCACAAGAATGCGGTGGTGTCAACCTCCAGAATTTGACCCGTTGTATTCAACACCGCAAACAACTCAGAGCTCCTGCACTGCTCATTCAGTCCACAGAGATTTGGATGGTTCTAATTTTATCCACGATCATCTCCTTTCACCGAATCAATCACAGAATTGTTGCAGCAAAGATGGAAAGCATTCGGCCCATCGCATCTGCAACCGCTCTTCAGATGAACATCATGACGTACTGCCATTGCGCTGATTTTTTTTATTTTCCCTATAATGCGAATCGTAGGATTGCATACGATCTACAACACAGAAACAGGCTATCCATTCAGTCCATGCTTGCGATTATGCTGCAATCGAGCCTCCTCCAACCTACCCACGTCTAAATCTACCATCCTAACCCCCACTCACATCTCCCTTATAGGTGTGTCTCTCCAGCCCTGCGATTCATTTCTACTGCTCGTTTTTATCCACTCCCAATATCCAAGAGTGCCTGATTCTTGCCAATCTCAAGGTACAGAATGTTTTATTTCTGAATTCACGACTGGGTTTCTTGCTAATTTCATTCATGGGATGCGGAGGTCGGTGACTAGGCCAGCATTTATTGTCTATCGCTAATTGCGCTTGAGAAAGTGGTGTTGAGCTGCCTTATTAAACATATGCAATCCATGTGGTGTAGATACACCCACAGTGCTGTTAGGGAGGGAGTTCACGATTTTGACCCAGCGACAGTGAAGGGACAGCGATATCAGGATGGT
This sequence comes from Carcharodon carcharias, assembly GCF_017639515.1. Classification (NCBI taxonomy): domain Eukaryota; kingdom Metazoa; phylum Chordata; class Chondrichthyes; order Lamniformes; family Lamnidae; genus Carcharodon; species Carcharodon carcharias. The sequence goes on from NC_054500.1 coordinate 2,457,367, forward strand.
GAGTGGTTTGGAGGGGAACCTACAGTAGTGTTCCCATGTGTCTGCTGCCGTTGTGCTTCTAGGTGATAGCGGTCATGGGGCCTTGGTGAGTTCCTGTGGTGCATCTTGTAGATGGTACACATTGCTGCCACTGTGCATCAGTGGTGGAGGGAGTGATGGATCCGTTTCTTGATATCACGAGGAGTGAATCAAAATGGCTAAAGACTGGCATCTGTGATGCCAGGGACCTCTGGAGGAGGCCGGGATCTATAACCTACTCGGCACTTCTGGGTAAAGTTTCTTGTGAATACTTCAGCCTTATCTTTTGCAATGATGTGCGAGACACTTCCATCAGTGAGGATGGGAAAAATTGTGGAGCCTTTTCCTCCAGTGAGTTGTTTAATTGCCCATCACCATTCACGACTGGATGTTCCGCTATTTAAGAAGGGTTGTAGAGATAAGCCATGGACCTACAGACCAGCGAATCTCACATCAGTGGTAGGGAAACTTTTGGAGAACATTCTGAAGGAGAGAATCTATCTCCATCCTAAGAGGTAAGGTTTGATCAGGGAGAGTCAGCATGGCTTTGTCAGAGGGAAGTCATGCCTAACAAATTTGATTGAATTTTTAAAGGAGGTAGTCATTTGTGTAGATCAGGGTAATGCAGCTGATGTAGTTTACAGGGATTTCAGCAAAGCTTTTGATAAGGTCCCACATGGGAGTCTTATAAAGGAGGCAAATGCACATGGGATACAGGATAATTTGATAAGGTGGACTCAAAATAAACTGATTTGTAGGAGACAGAGGGCGATGCTAGAAGGATGCTTTAGTGACTGGAAGCCATTGTGCAGTGGCGTATCACAGGGATTTTTGCTTGGTCCCCAATTATTTGTTATTTATGTAAACAACATATATGACTGTGCTCGGAGTAGGATTAGTAAGTTTGTGGATAGTACAAAGATTGGCTGGGCAGTTAACAGTGATGCTGAGTGTATTGGTCTACAGGAAGATATAGACCGGATGGTCAAATGGGCAGATAAGTGGCAGATGCAATATGGCCCTGAAATACGTGAGGTTATACAATTTGGAAAGAGTAAGTTGAGAAGGCAGTATTCAATGAAAGCATGACACTAGGAAGTTCCGAGGAACAAAGGGGCCTTGGTGCCTGTGTTCATAGATCTTTGAAGGAGGAGGGGCATGTCAATGGGGTGGTGAAAAAGGTTTATTGCACACTTGACTTTTTCAATCGAGGCATAGATTACAAAAGTAGAGAGGTCATGTTGGAGTTGTATAGAAGCCTGGTAAGGCCACAGCTGGAGTACTGTGTGCAGTTCTGGTCGTTACATTATAGGAAGGATGTGATTGCCTGGAATGAAACATTTAAGTTATGAAGAGGGATTGGATAGACTTGGGTTGCTTTTGTTGGACCAGAGAAGACTGACGGGCGTCCTCAGCAAGGTGTACAAGATTATGAGGGGCATGCACAGGTTGGATAGGGAGCAGCTGTTCCCCTTTGCTGAAAGAACATAAGTTCAAGATGAGGAGCAGAAGGTTTATGGGGGATGTGAGGGAAAAAAAAATTACCCAGAGGGTCGTGAATGTCTGGAATGCACTGCCTGGGAGGGTGGTGGAGGCAGGTTGCCTCACCTCCTTTAGAAAGTAGCTGGATGGCCACTTGACATATCATAACATTAAAGGCTATGGGCCAAGTGCTGGTAAATGGGATTATGTAGTTAGGTCAGGTGTTTCTCAAGTGTCACTGCAGGCTCGATGTGCCAAATGGCCTCTTCTGCACTGTGTGATTCTGTGATTATGTGTTTCTGGGCCTGCACAGATTGGTTCGTTGATTGTGGAATCCCTTAGCCCTGTCTATCACTTGCTGCTTATGCTGTTTGGCAATGGAGTAGTCCTGTATTGCAGCATTACCAAGCTGACCCCTTATTTTCAGATATGCCGCTTGCTGCCCCTAGCTTTTCCTCTTGCACTCTTTTTTGAACCAGTGTTGATCCGCTGGCTTGATGGTAATCGTAGAGTAGGGGGTATGCTGGGCCATGTGGTTACATGTTTTGTTGAGTACAATTCTCCTGCTGCTTACGGCCCACACCGCCTCATAGTTGCCCAGTTTTGAGTTACTAAATCTGTTCTAAATCTAGCCTATTGAGCACGGTGGTAGTGCCACACAACATGATGGAGAGTATCATCAATGTGAACTTCGACTCTAGAAGAAGACTGGGTGGGGTAAACTAACCGAATTCTATAACATTCTGGAAGGTTTTAAACAGTGGATACGCTGAGAATGTTTCCTCTTGATGTAAATTACATAGCTCGATGCCACCAGTCGAAGATAGTCACCAGAAACTGAACTGGACTGGCCATGTGACCAGAAGAGCAGGCCAGCGGCTAGGAAACCTGTGGCGAATAACTCACCTCCTGACTCCCTAAAGCCTGTCCACCACCTACAAGGCACAAGTCAGGAGTGTGATAGAATACTCTCCACTTGTCTGGATGAGTGCGGCTCCAACAGTCAGGAAGCTTGGCACCATCCAGGACAAAGCAGCCCACATGATTGGCACCACATCCACAAACATTCACTCCCTCCACACTGACGCACAGCAATGCATATAATCTACAAGATGCCTTGCAGAAACTCGCCAAAGCTCCTTCAACAGCACCTTCCAAATCCATGTCCGCTACAATTGCGAATGACAAGAACAGCAGATACATTGGAAGGCCACCACCTGGAAGTGCCCCTCAAATTTACACATCATCCTGACATGAAAATATATCATGTTCCATCACTGTCGTGAGTTCAAAATCCTGGAACTCCCTCCCTAACAGCACTGTGGGTGTACGTAGTCAATATAGACTGCAGCGGTTCAAGAAGGAAGCTCACCACCACCTTCTCAAGCGCAACGAAGGTTGAGCTATAAATGCTGGCATAGCCAGTGACGCCTACGCCCCTAAATTAATGAAAGATATCCATGCATTTCTGGTATCACCCTTTCAAGTTCTCTCTCAAGTGCCTATATTCTTTTCATTTAATACCACGACCATGTGTGGTCTATGCTACTTTTGTTGCAGGTTTGGCATAACTCCACTACTTTCTCAAAGGGGTATTTCAGATATGCGCTGTGTTCCTGGCCTAAATGCTAATATTCACATTGCAACTGAGACTTGATAGCATTTTTAGAAAGTTAATATTATTTTCTTTTGTAATATTTTAACTGCTGCATAAAATGGCCCAATGAGCAATGCGTGCATCCCATGACTGAGCTAGTGGAGCAGCGGCTGGAAGGGAGCAAACTTCAGATGATGGTGAGGTGGGCGTGTCTTGCTAGTTATTAAACTGCTGAGGGCGAAGATGTTAATTCGGAAGGCAATCGGAATGACGATGATAAATATTTGCCTAAGACAGTGAAGATAGGTCTGTTTATGAGTATGAATGCTGTAATGATTAGAGTGGCAATGAAGGCCACTGAACGGTTTTGGTGTGGGGGTTCCACATTTCCACTAATTTCTCTGTGACTAATTGCTTCATTATGTAATCACCAGTTCCAATTTAAGTTTATGTCCCCATTGCTCTGGATTCCAGACTCTCTCCAGGAGAGGAAATAGCTTCAACTTTCAAATCACACCTCACCTCCCCAGATGATCCATTCAGTATTAGCGATGACCACAGGGGAACGGGACGTTTTCCATGAACCACTAGTAAGACCTGGATATGCAAAGCCACTAGTGACTTTTCCACACACATTTTGATGAGGAGAAGTGATTATTTTTGTGATACTGGAATTGACAAGTCAAAAGGAAACCCAGCTTCGCCTGGTGTCAAGTCCTGAAGTCAATTTTGCTGCCTGAAACTGATCCAGTAGCAGATTTAGATTCAGCCTGCAGTCTGAAAGGTGCAGTTAGTCAGATTCTGATCCAATAGAGGGCGCTGGTGAGAAGTGACTGAAGCATTCTGGGAGAAGTCACCGCAGCCACCGTGACATAGGAGGGAATTGAGGAGATGGACACTTGCATTCAACAAGAGGAAGAGCATCGAACAGCGGGAGCTGGTGAGAAGTGACTGAAGCATTCTGGGAGAAGTTGGTGTAGACAGCGGGACTCAGGAGGGAAGTGAGGAGGACCAACTATCAAAGAACGGAATAGGCCCAAACAATACATTGCTGTAGTCTTTTCATGCGTCCCTCCTCCTCAAACCTAAAAAAAAATCTAGAGAAAGAGGCAGTGCCTTCAGGAGTGCACCAGACCTCTGAGGGACACTCTTCTGAAAGGCGATTTTAAAGAAAAAGCAGCTGATTTGTGAGTAGATCCTGGGAGCAGACTCAGATGGAGGAGCACCGGAGTGGTGAGTATAAATCTAGCTTACCTCGGGGATTCACAACCTTGTCTCCAGGGAGCAGACTCAGAGGGAGGAGCACCAAAGCGATGACCTCGCGGCTCAGAGTAGCTGAAGCCAAAACTGAAAAAGTAACATCACAGGGAAGCTGTGACCTGAGTGGTTGGTAGCAAATCTGCACCAAATTTGAAAAAAAACCACAAAGCTAATTAATGAATTAATTATATAAGTCGAGATAGCTGGGTAAGTGATGTGCTGTAGCTGTATGATATGGGAGCTGGTGGATCCCATTGTGAGCAGCAGTGACCACATCTGCAGCAAGTGTTGGTTGCAAGAGGAACTCTGGCTCAGAATTGATAAGATGGATTCCGAGCTCTTGACGCTGTGGTACATCTGGTAGGGGCAGAGTTACCTGGATGCTTTGTTTCAGGAGGTGGTCACACCCGATAGATTAAGTACCTCAAGTTAGGTCAGTGGTCAGGGTCAGCAGGTTGTGACTGCAAGCGAGGCAGGTAGAGAGATCCTGTAGTCTGGAACAGCGGAGGCTCAGCTCTTGACCTTGTCGAACAGGTACGAGGTACTTGCTCCCTTTATGGATGAGGAACAGGGCTGTAGGGAGAATGAGCCAGTTGACCATGACACCGTGGCACAGGAGGCCATTCCAGAGGGGGTGAGCAAAAAGACAATTGGTAGTTGTAGGGGATTCTATAATTTAGGGAATTGATAGCATTCTTTGTAAGCAAGATCGAATGTCCCGCATGGTATGTTGCCTGCCCAGTGCCAGGATGAGGGACATCTCTGAGCGGCTTGAAAGGATGTTGGAGAGGGAGGGAGTGGATCCAGTTGTTGTAGTCCATGTCGGGACAAATAACATACGTAAGACTAGGAAAGAGGACCCATTTGAGGATTATCAGGAACTACGAACTAAATTAAAGAACATGTCCTCAAGCGTTATAATCTCTGGATTACTACCCGAGCCACGTGCACATTGGTGTAGGGACGTGAGAATAAGGAAGTAAATACGTGGCTGAAGGAGTGGTGCGGGAAAAAGAGCTTCAATTCTGTGGGACACTGACGTAAGTATTGGAACCGCAGGGATCTGTACCAATGGATCATTCTCCACCTGAACCAATCTGGGATCAATGTTCTAGTGAAAAGGCTAAGTAGGGTGGCCAACAGGACTTTAAACTAGAAAGTGGGGTGAATGGAAGGGTAATTCTCCGAGAAGAATGACTAATGGGAAACAAAGCAGCAGGATAGCGTATGTGGGGGGGAGGGGGTGTGGATTCAACTTCATGGAAAATTATGAAAAAAGTGAAAAGGAAGGAGAGCCCAGGAGAGGCTATTAAAGTCTGCAGAACACAAAAGAGGACAGAGTGTTTGGATAGGGCTAGGAATCTAACTTCAAGCCCATCAGATAAAGGGACGACAATGAGAAAGGGGACGGGAAATACAGGACTGAAGGTGTTGTATCTGAATGCACGCAGTATATGAAATGAGGTAAATGAGCTTGTAGTGCAGATTGAAATTGGCAGGTGTGATGTAGTGGGCATCACGGAGACATGGCTGCGAGGGGATCAGGACTTGGAGCCAAATATCCAAGGATATACATCCTATCGAAAAGATAGGCAAGTTGGCAGAGGGGATGGGGTTGCTTTGTTAGTAAGAAATTAAATTAAATCGATAGCAAGAAATGACTTCGGGTCAGATGATGTAGAATCTGTGTGGGTAGGGTTGAGGAACCGCAGAGGGCAAAAGAAAACATAATGGGAGTTATGTACAGGCCTCCGAACATTAGTCAGGATGTGGGGCACAAGATACACCAGGAGATAGAAAAGGCGTGTAAGAAAGGCAAGGTTACAGTGATCATGGGGGATTTCAATATGCAGGTAGACTGGGAAATTCAGGTTGGATGTGGATCCCAAGAAAAATAATTTGTGGAATGTCTACGAGATGGCTTTTTGGAGCAGCTTGTGATGGAGCCCACTAGGGAACAGGTAATTCCAGATTTAGTGGTGTGTAACGAGGCAGATTTGATAAGGAAGCTTAAGGGGAAGGAACCTGTAGGAGGAAGTGAACATAATATGATAGAATTTACCCTGCAATTTGAGAGGAAAAAGCTAAATCAGATGTAACGGTATTACCATTAAATGAAGGCAACTATAGAGGCACAAGGGAGGAACTGGCCAGAATTGACTGGGAGATAAGCCTAGCGAGAAAGACAGAGGAACAGCAATGGCAGGAGTTTCTGGGAGTAATTTGGGAGACACAGCAAAAATTCATCCCTTGGAAGAAGAAGCATACTAAAGGGAGGACGAGGCAACCATGGCTGACAAGGGAAGTCAGGGACGGCATAAAAGATAACGAGAAAGCATACAATGTGGCGAACAGCAGTGGGAAACCAAGGGATTGGGAGGCATACAAAGGTCAACAGAGGACAACTAAAAAAGAAATAAGGAGTGAGAAGATTAAATTTGAGGGTAAACTAGCGAATAATATAAAAGAAGACGTCATGAGTTTTTTTTAGACATATAAAGGGTAAAGGAGAGGCAACAGTGGGCATTGGGCCGCTGGAAAATGACACTGCAGGAATAGTAGTGGGGATGAAAGAAATTGTGGAGTAACTGAATAGGTACTTTGCGTCAGTCTTCATGGTGGAAAATACAAGTAACTTCCCCAAAGTTCAAGTGCCCTGGGGTGTGGTGGGGGGTGGGGGAGCTGAGTATGGTGGCATTACCAAGGAGAAGGTGCTAGGAAAACTGAAAGGTCTGAAGGTGGATATATCACCTGGACCAGATGGAGTACACCTTAGATTTCTGGGGGAGATAGCTGACGAAATAGTGGCGATCCTTCGGGAATTTATGGAGTCAGGGAGGGTCCCAGAGGAATGGAAAATGCTAATGTAACCTCCCTGTTTAAGAATGGAGTGAGGGAAAAGACGGAAAATTACAGGCCGATTAGCCTGACCTCGGTCGTTGGTAAGATTTTAGAGTCCATTATTAAGGACGAGATTTCAGAATACTTGGAAGTGCATGGTAAAATCAGGCAAAGTCAGCTTGGTTTCATCAAGGGGAGGTGATGCCTGACAAATCTGTTAGAATTCTTTGGGGCGGTAACGAGTAGGTTAGACAAAGGAGAGCCAATGGATGTTATCTACTTGGACTTCCAGAAGGCCTTTGACAAGGTGCCACACAGGAGGCTGCTCAGTAAGATAAGAGCCCATGGTGTTAGAGGCAAGGTACTAGCATGGATAGAAGATTGGCTGTCTGGCAGGAGGCAGAGAGTGGGGGTAATGGGACCCTTCTCAGAATGGCGGCCGGTGACTGGTGGAGTTCTGCAGGGGTCAGTGTTGGAACCACAACTTTTCATTTTATACATTAATGATCTAGATGAAGGAACGGAGGGCATCCTGGCTAGTTTTCCAAAGATGACACAAAGATAGGTGGAGGGACAAGTAGTATTGAGGAGGCGGGGAGGCTGCAGAAGGATTTGGACAGATTAGGAGAATGGGCTAAGAAGTGGCAGTTGGAATACAACGGGGGGAAGTGTCAGGTCATGCACTTTGGTAGGAAGAATAGAGGCATAGACTGTTTTCTAAATGGGGCGAGAATTCAGAAATCTGGAGCGCAAAGGGACTTGGGAGTCCTAGTCCAGGATTCTCTTAAGGTTAACTTGCAGGTTGAGTGCCTAGTTAGGGAGGCAAATGCAATGTTGGAATCTATTTCGAGATGGCTAGAACATAAAAGCAAGGAGGTGCTGCTGAGGCTTTATAAGGCTCTGGTCAGACCACATTTAGAATATTGTGAGCAATTTTGGGCCCCGTATCCCAGGAAGGGTGTGCTGGCCCTGGAGAGGGTCTAGAAGGTTCAGGAGAACGATCCCAAGAATGAAAGGCTTAACATATGAGGAACATTTGAGGACTCGATGGTGTTTAGGAGGATGAGGCGGGATCTGATTGAAACTTACAGAACACTGAAGTGCCTGGATAGAGTGGACGTGGGGAAAATGTTTCCATTAGTAGGAGAGACTAGGACCCGAGGGCACAGCTTCAGAGTAAAGGGAAGCCCTTTTAGAACAGAGATGAGGAGAAACTTCTTTAGCCAGAGAGTGATGGATCTGTGGAATTCACTGCCACAGGAGACTGTGGAGGCCAGGCCATTGAGTGTACTTAAGATCGAGATAGATAGGTTGTTGATTTGTAAGGGGATCAAAGTTTATGGGCAGAAAGCGGGAGAATGGGGTTCGGAAACTTATCAGCCATGATTGAATGGCGGAGCAGACTCGATGGGCCAAATGGCCTAATTTTTGCCCCTATGTTTTATGGTCCTTCTTTGTTGTCCCCTGGTCTTTATTTCCGTGTACGTTGCATAGTTTATAATGAGACCGCACTATATCCTTGTCTATATGTTCATTCCCTAAAAACATCAATCGAGTTGGGTTCAAAAACAAAGAAAATCACAGCACCTACTACTTTATTATTCCTTAAGATTTAGAGGTAACATGTTATGGACGGAATATCATGGTGAATGACATCGGTTTAGTGAATCTGCTGAGGAAAGGAGAATTATTTACATTTTCATAATGCAACTAAAGCAGTATTTAGCGGCACATATGAACGTATTGAAGACAATTTGGCGGTCTTATATTATTCGACCTATCTAGCTATCAATTGTCTGTCTATCTGTCTATCTATCTGTCTATCTATCTATCTATCTATACTCCTCCTTCTTTCGTTCTTTCCATCTATCTATCAGTTCACCTGTCTGCCTATCAGTCTGTCTGTCTATCCATCTGTCTGTCTATCCATCTCTCTGTCTGTCTATCTATTAATCCTTCTGTCTGTCTGTTTGCCTATCTGTCTGCCTGTCTATCTATCTGACCACCTTTTTGTCTGTCTGTCTACTTATATATATATATTTATATATCTATCTCTTCATATATCTGTCTGTCTATCTATCTCTTTATCCGCCTGTCGGTCTGCCTGTCTATCTGCCTGTCTGTATTTGTGTCTGTCTATCTACCTATCTATTGACCTCCCTATACATCCATGCATCCATCTGCCCATATATTCCCTATCTACCTGCAAGTCATCTATTTATATATGGTCTATCAATAGAGCTATCTATTATCTGTCTGTCTACCTATTTATCTACATATCTAGTTTTCCTCTCACACAAGTGGTTCTAAACATTACAAATATTCTCCTTATTTCTCCAGGCGAAACATTGACAGAAATGATCCACCAGTGTCCAACTCTCCTGTCGATGAATAGAGGCAAGACCAGCAGGATGAATCTATTAAAAGATTGACGGCAGCAATAGCCTCATGTTCTGGTATCGTCGTTCGGTCGGCAGGGTTTCAGCCTAATGGGTTATTCTATGAACGGAATTGCAGCCACTTATGAAGAAGACTTTGAGAAGGAAGCCAAGATTATAAGGTCAATGAGAGAATTGCATCTTAACGGCCTTCCAGGCGAATTCGGCGGTGTATCACTGCAAACAATGAGCAAAGAGCTGAAGACTGCCTTGGTGCCAGTACAAAAACCAACCGGGTGAACGTCATAACTGATTGCAGAATAAGAGCCATGACAGAGGCAAATGTCTTCCAGCCACGCCGATTCCACCTACTCTTTCTCACCTTCATCAAGACTGAATGAGAGGAATTAAGAGAATGTTCTAGGTTTGAGATTCCTCGCTTATTTTGTCGCGTGTGATGAATTCATTCACATTCACTGTCTCATGAGAATTAAACCGGTTTACAACTGAGCTACATAAGTAAATTAGTTGGCAACACGGCAGTGAATTGCTTTAATCTGGAACGTACAAATCTGGAGGATGATGGAATATTCTCCACTTGCCTGGTAAAGATCGGCTCCCATAACACTAATGAAATGTCAACATTATCCAGAGCCAAAGAGCCCATTTGATTGGCACCGCATCCACCAACCTAAAAATTTACACCCTCCACTACCAGCGCAGAGTGGCAGCAGTGTATACTAAACACAAGAAGCGCTGCAGCAAGTCAACAAGCCTCCTAATGCAGTGCCATCCAAACCTTCGACTGCTAACGCCTAAACGGGCAAGGGCAGCGGGCACATGGGATCACCACAATCTGCAAGTTCTCCTCCAAGTGACTCGCTATCCTGACATGGAATTGTGCGCCGTCCCTTCACTGGTGCTGTGTGTAAAATCGGGAACTCCCTTCCGAATAGCTGTGGCGTACCAACATCACAAGGATTGCAGCCGCTCAACAAAGTGGCTCAAAGCCGCCATTTTTCAAAGAGAATGAGCGATTGGAAACAAATGCTAGACTTGCTATCGACGGTTTAATCTGAGAAAGGGATCAGGAAAATCAATGATTCGATATGAAAAAAAAAATTCTACATTATTTTCCTTATGGGCCAATAAGTGTCACTAATCTTGTTCGAACATTTTGCATTTGCACCCAAGTGGAATTTTGCAGCTTTTCCAATGTTGTTCGATGGTTGCTGCACGTCCTGGTAGGAAATGAACACAGCACCTTTACTTCCATTGTGAATCAAGCACAATTTCTCCAAATGTATAGAGAGCACAAAGCTGGGTGGGAGGGTGAGCGGTGAGGAGGATGCAGAGATGCATCAGTGTGATTTGGACAAGCTGAGTGAGCGGGCAAATGATTGGCTGATGCAGTATAATGTGGATAAATGTGAGGTTATCCACCTTGGTGGCAAAAACAGGAAGGCAGATTATTATCTGAATGGCTATAAATTGAGAGAGGAGAATGTGCAACGAGACCTGGGTGTCCTCATACACCAGTCGATGAAGGTATGGATGTGCAGCAGGTGGTAAAGAGGGCAAATGGTATGTTGGCCTTCATAGCCAGAGGATTCGAGTACAGGAACAGCGATGCCTTGCTGCACTTGTACAGGTTCTTGTTGAGACCACACCTGGAATATTGTGTGCCGGTTTGGTCTCCTTATCTGAGGAAGGATGTATTTGCAAAAGAGGAAAGTGTTACCCGATTGAGTCCTGGGATGGCGGGACTGACATATGATGAGAGATTGAGTCGGTTAGGGTCGCTGGAGTTCAGAAGATTAAGTGAGGACCTCATAGAAGCCTATGAAATTCTAACAGGACTAGACAGGGTAGATGCAGGAATTATGTTTCCGATGATGGGGAATCTAGAACCAGTGGACACAGTTTGAGGTTATAGGGTAGACCATTTAGGACTGAGATGAGGAGAAATTTCGTCACCCAGAGAGTGGTGGGGCTGTGGAATTCGTTACCACGGAAGGTAGTTGAGGCCCAATCATTGCATATTTTCAAGATGAAGTTAGATTTTGCTTTGAGGTGAAATGGAACAAAATATAGGAGGAGAAAGCGGGGGCAGTCTATTGAGTCGGATGATCAACCAAGATCATGATGAATGGGGGAGCATGTAACTTTCACATTTATCATCGCATGTGTAACTCATAATTGTCTTAACTCCTCCCTATTCCTCTTTTCGGAATCAAGGGACAATGTGCAGTCCGCAGCGTGCTATGAGGCGAATGACTTTTCAGGAGAGAAATCTTCAAAATAACATGAGGTGTCCACGGTTCCTCGGTGGAGGTGAAGGACAGGACGTAGTGTTCTAAGAGCTGCTTTGCTATTGGAATATATTTTTTGAAAACTCAGTGCAGGGAGGGAATTGAGCTCATAGTCTTGCGATTGTATAGCTGAGCAGCTGCCGATGGGATATGAACATACACAAGCTGCCGACAGAATCACCTACTTTTAACCAGGAGTCAAAAACGGGCGCCTCATGTCTAGTCCTGTCATACATACCTTTGTATGATACTTGGACTGATCATAGCTTGCTATCAAACTTCCTTGGTTAAAACACATTTGCAAGGTTGTGTACGATTCAGGTCTCCACATACATTGGTTAGACCACACTGGTGGTGATGCACATAATTCAGGTCTCCATGTGCCTTGGTTAGATTCCAGTCGGAGTGGTGCACACAATTCATGTCTCCATCTGCCATGGCTAGATCCCATCTGGAGAATCGTGCACAATTCCGGTCTCAATGTACCTATACTTAGAGCAATTTGGACAAGTGTCGGATTTTTTCTTCCCATGTTAGGCTAGATTTAGCGTAAGTTATGGTCATAACTCTCAGTAAAGACTTTATAAGCTGGGTCGTTTTTCACGACCCAAGAAAAGGCCGGAGTGTGAGTAGATAAAAGTCGTTAACATTATTAGCCATTTCAGGGGATATACTTAGGGAAGGTGCTTGAACTTGTGGGACGAGGCCAGAACCTGGAGCCATAAATATAAGATAGTCAATAATAAATACAGCAAGGAATTAAGGGATGCACCTTTACACAGACGGTGATGAAAGTGTGGAATCCGCTACCACAGGAAGTTGGTTGAGGCGAACAGCATAGATGCAGTCAATGGGAAGCTGGATACACATAGGAGTGGAAAGAAAATAAAAGGAGATGCTGATAAGTGAGATAAAGAGGGTCATAGATAGCTGAATAGATCTGCCCGGCCAAATGGTCTAATTTATGTGCTCCGCTTTCTATGAGAATCCATGCAACAAACGTCAGTATCCGAAGCAATGCAGCAAATTGGAAAGCGGAAATATCCTCTGGAAGGTCTTGTAAGTAAACCTCTAATCAATTAAACTGCGGATACCCGAGGGCCTTGTAGATGGATATCATGGCCACCAGAGGGCGATGTGGAGCCATGTCAGGCTTGCGTCACTCGGATTTTGATGCCAAATGTTTAAAAGTTGAGGAATGGTTTTCTCCAGCTCCAGCCATCAGCTTTAGGAAGCATGGTAAGGCCTCTAGCAGGATGCAAAGGATATTCTCCAGAACAGCCCGCCTCCGAAATGACCACTGCTGACATCTGAGCCAAAGAAGAAGGAAAGAACGAGTTGTCACACCCGTCTGCAGGTTCAAGGTGTTGGAGGAGGCAACTATAAATTCCATTTCGCGCCCAGAACATGAAGGTATTAAAAAAAAAACACACTGCGCAGTGAATTCCCACTATAAAAAGGGGGTATTTATCTCTCCGGTAATGGCTGCGGCTCAGGTCTGGGTTGTGTTGCTGATGATAACGGGTAAGCTGGAGCTGGACGTTGAGGATATAGAGAATGTCTGTGTGAATAGTTAGGTTTATGTGTGTGTGCAAGTGCTTTTCGTTTTCTGCCGTTCTCAGTCACTCCCTTTCGCTCTTTCACTATTTTTTCTCCTTCCAATTCTGTTTCCCCCTCTCCCCCTGTCTTAATCGCTGCTTTGCCCGCTCACTCTTCTTTATCATTTTCTCTTTTATCATGCGCACCAGTGTCCTTTCATAGTGGGTATTGATGTAGAATGTATTCCCTGGTTTCTATGCCTCTCTCACTCTCACTCTTTGATTTACAGATGTGGCGGCCGTGCTGATCCAACAGACTCCCGCTTCCATATCCAGTTCCCCGGGCACTCCAGTCAGCATCTAGTGCCGTTACATCGACGCTGATGCGAGGACCTATTTCTACTGGTACCGATGGCATCGTGACCGTGAGCCTCAGAATTTTTTTATTCCAACGTCGCTGGCATGGTGAGGAGGATCGGTTTCACCGCGAGGACACTCAACAACAGTCGATTTTATCCGGAGTCCTCCAGCTTGCGGGAGGGTCAATCGGCCATGCATTATTGTGTCCGGAGTTTTCACTGTGAATCAGAAGAGTTCAAGAAAAACCCTAAAGTGGTCAAAATGAAATTTTAGGCGATAGAACTCTCTTTCTGTCTGTTAGTGTTTGTGTGTCTCTCTTTGTCTCTTTATAAATTCATCTTTGTGTGTATGCATGCATGTCTGCATGTATGGATCTATCTTTTGATCTGTCTATGCATTCTGCCCCTGTAGTTTTCAGCGGGTGGTACATTATCGTTTGTTATTTTATTGACACCGATTAGTTTTGCAGTCATTACATTTTGAGTATTAAAATGTCACATGGATGTCCTTATGTTTTCTCGTTAAGTAAGCCACGATCATTTAAGAACATATGACGTGAAGGGTTACATACGTACCATCATCACACTACCCGCTTTTCCAAAGATTTCTCCCCCATTTCCTTTTGAATGTTTCCATTGAAGCTGCTTCCACCCACCACCACCCGGTCAGGATCTATTCCAAAGTTAAAACATGCGCTTTGGAGGATTCTATACAGCGGCCACTCTGATTCTTTTGCCAATTCCATTCAATTAGTGTCTCCTGGTAACCGACCCTTTACTAATGGATACTGTTTCTTCATATTTCATCATCAAAACACTTCAGGGTTTTGAACACGGCTTTCAAATCTCCTCACTGCTCTAAGGGAAATAATTCTACACACATAGGAAATGGTTCATCTTTAAACTCTTACGTATATCACCGATCATTCATACAGTGCAAAGGCGGGGCATCTCTCTAGAAAACACTCTCTCTGGGACACCTGCCCGGACGGCGGTTTGAGCTCATGTTGAAGACTGTTAAAGCACATGTCTAACAGATTCTTGCTGCCTTTTGAAGAGTTTTAAAAGCGAAGTGAAGAATTTTACCCTCAATTGTTCGCTTAGCAGACGAGAAACGAAACTGCATCGGCCTCAAACAAGGGACCATTTTGATGCTTTTGCGAGAATCATGGAGTCATACAAAACGGAGCAAGGCCATTTAGCCAATAGGTTGTTTGAAAGGGGCATCCAATTAATCCCACATCATCGTCCTCTCACATTACATTTCTTCATGTTAATCCTATTGGCACATTCTTCTATTATTTTTCTTTCTCATGTTTTTGTCCAGCTTTCCTTTAAATGCATCTATGCTGTTCGCCTTAATCGGCTCCCCTGGTAGCAACTTCTACATTGTCCCCATAATCTGGGTAAAAAACTGATTGTGAATTCCCAACAACTTTTCTTAGTGATTACCTTATATTGATGACGGCGTGTTTACAGCTTCCCTATTCAATTGCGCCCAACCCCTGTTCATTGCCAAATTCCCTCCTTTTAGGCTCCTCTTCAAGATTTTATCCAGTGCCCTTTTGAAACTTATGACTGAATCTGCTTTCATCGCACTGTCAGGCAACTCAGGCTGCGTGGCAGCAAGCATTGGGTGATGTACGAATGGTGTTTTGGGACAGGATGCTTGTGTCCAGTGTGGTTCCACAGGGATCTGTGTTGGGTCCCTTGCTGTTTCTGGTATATACATAAACGATTTAGACTTGAATGTAGGTTGGTGGATCAGTCAGTTCACCAATGACACGAAAATTGGTGGAGTGGGAAATACTGAGCAGGATAGCCTTAGGTTAGAGCGGGATATAGACAGGCTGGTCAGATGGGCTGATCATTGGAAAATGGAATTTAATCCGGATAAATTTGAGGTGGTGCACTTGGGCAGGACAAACAAGACACGGGAATATCTGATGAATGGTAGGACTCTGGAAAGTACCGAGAATCAGAGGGACATTGGTCTGCATATCCACCTGCCCTTTAAAGTGGCGGGACAGGTAGATAAGATGGTTAAGGAGGCATATGGGACACTTGCCTTTATTAGTCGAGGCATAGAATATAAGAGTAGGGAGGTCATGCTCCAACTGAACAAAATGCTGGTTAGGCCACAGCTAGAGTATTACATGCAGTTCTGGAATCCGCATTATAGGGAGGATGTAATTGCACTGGAGAGAGTGCAGAGGAGATTTACCAGGATGTTGCATGGGCTGGAGAATTTTAGTTATGGAGAGAAATTGGATAGACTTGGGTTATTTTCTCTGGAACAGAAGAGATTGAGGGGGGACATGATTGAGGTGTAAAAAATTATGAGGGACATTGATAGGGTAGACAAGGAGGAATGTTTCCCCTTCGTGGAGGGATCAATAGCTAGGGTGCATAGGGTTAAGACAAGGGGCAGGAGGTTAAAGGGGATGAGAGGAAGAATGTTTTCACTCAGAGTGTGGTGGGAATCTGGTACTCACTAGCTGAAAGGGTGGTAGAGGCAGAAACCCTCCTAAAATTAAAGAAATATATGGATGTGCATCTCGATGCCATGGCATACAAGACTATGGGCCCAGTACTGGATAATGGCAATAGATTAGCTAGGTACCTGTTTGAGAGGCGCAGATTCGATGGGCCGAAGGGCCTTTTTTCTGCGCTATCGACCTCCATGACCCTATGACACTTTGGCAATAATTTAAACAGATTCTCCTGATCTAACCCTTCAGTAATTTTGCCAATGCACTTCAATCTGAGATCTCTGCAAAAGCTTATGTGCCTGATTAGCCACGCCTGGAAACAATCAGTACAAAAAAAACAAATACTAGTATGCTGGAAATCTGAAATCAAAACAGAAACCATTGCAAATACTCAACAGGCCCGGCAACATCTGTGAAGAGAAACAAATTAACGTGTCAGGTCAGACGATGCCAGAACTATGCAGTATTTCTTGCATTTTCTCACACTCAGGAAGTGACAAGTCTCGTTTTGGGAGCCAATGAAACAGAAAAGCAAATTTGCCCCTCCCATCCGGCTATTGAACATCTGGGACATGGAGACAACGAATCCCACCCAGTGCTCAGAACTTCAGATATTCTACAATAAACCGGCTCACTGATTTCACGCAGTAAATATACGGACCTTTCACCATCCGGAGATGGTGTCTCAGCTCTTGTTCCTGTTTTTAGTGTTACCGGGTAAGTTGGCGATGAACGGCGAGGTATCAATGACATTCACTGTCATTGTCGTATGTATCCCTTTGAAGATAAAGTCCCCCTCACTGCCCCACCCGAGCCCCACACCCACCCTGGATTCATTCATAAAGATGCAGAATCTGGGCATATGCTTAGATGCCAATGTCTGTCTGTCACTGTCCGTCACTGTCTCTTTTTCTCTCCTTCTCTCTATTTCTCTCATCGCGTTCTCGCTCTGTGCTCATATCGGTTTACGTTGTTCTCTTTCCCTCTCTCTCTCCATTTCTTTTTGTTCCTGGTTTTTCAACTCTTTGTGTTTCTCCCTCTGCCTGTCTCTGTCCCTCTCATTATCTCTCTCTGCCTTCGTTTCTCGCACTTTATCTTTCTCTAAATTGTTTCATCTGTCTCTCTCTCTCTCTCATTGATGCCACCCCATCATTCACGCTAACTTCTTGTGCCATTTCAAGAAGTGACAAAATTAACATCTCTGTC
Organism: Carcharodon carcharias; assembly: GCF_017639515.1. Classification (NCBI taxonomy): domain Eukaryota; kingdom Metazoa; phylum Chordata; class Chondrichthyes; order Lamniformes; family Lamnidae; genus Carcharodon; species Carcharodon carcharias. The sequence continues at coordinate 2,474,850 of NC_054500.1, forward strand.
TTTTCACAGTCGGTTTTACAGATATGGCGTCCGTGCTGATCCAACAGACTCCAGCTTACATTACCGGTTCCCCGGGCACTCCAGTCAGCATCGAGTGCCTTTACACAAAAGCCAGTGCTAGCAGCTATTTCTACTGGTACCGATGGTACCCTGACCGTGAGCCTCGGAATCTTTTCTATTCCAGCACCGTTGGCAAGGTCATTCCCTCCGGTGAGGTGGACGGTTTCACCGCGACAAGACGCGACAACACCCGTTTCTATCTGGAATCCTCCGGCTTGCGGGCGAATCACTCGGCTATGTATTATTGTGCCTGGAGTAAACACATCGACTCAAAGAGACGGAAGAGTTCAACAAAAACCCCAACGGGACTAAACTATAACTGTAGGAGAGAGAACTCTCTTTCCATCTCTTTTTATGTTTCCATTTGTCCGGCTGTCTTATCAACCTATCTTTCTATCTATCTATCTATCTGTCTATCTATCTATCTTTATATCTATCTCCCTATATAATTCCTATCTACCTATATATCATCTATTTATATATCGCCCATCAATTGGGATCTCTATTATCTCTCTATCTATCTAATTACTTAACGATATAGTTTCCCAATCACACAGGCAGTTTCAAACATACGTGTTTTCTCCACATTTCCTCAGGCAAAATGTTGGCAGAGGCGATGCACGAATGCCCAATTCTGGTGTCGATGAACAGAGGCGAGCCAGCAGCATGAAACTGTTACCAAAATGGGGGCAGCAATAGCCTCATGCTCTGGTATGGTCCTTCGGTCGCCAGGGCCTCAGCCTAATGGGATATTCCTTGAATGGAATTGCAGCCAAATACCAAGAAGGCTTTGAGAAGGACGTCAAGATTATAAGGCCGTTGAACTTTGCAGCTTGAGGATTTAGCAGGTTTCGATGGCGGATTCGGCCGAAAGCAGTGAGCAAAGAGCTGAAGACTGCTTTGGTGCCAATTCCAAAACCAACCGGTCGAACACCATGACTGAGTGATGGATAAGAGCTGTGACAGCGGCAAATGTCTTCCCGCTACGCAGAATCCACCAATTCCACCAATTCTTTCGCACCTTCACCAAGACAGAATGAGAGGGAAATAACAGAAGTTCCAGAATATGAGGGGGAGCGAGGGAAAGAAAGAAAGGCATGTGTCTCAGATGCCACTCGGAATTCAGACTCCTTGCCTTCGCTGATTCAATTTTGTTGCGTGTGATACATTCATTCACAGTCGCTGTCTCATGAGAATTAAACCGGATGAGAACTGAGGCAAATTTTTAAAAATGTTAACACCACGGTAGGGAACTTATATAAGGAGAATTAATCATCTGAAAGGCACAAAACTGGAGAATGATGGAATACTCTCCACTTAGTTGGGTAAGTGCGGTACATTAATACTCGTAAATTTCGACATCATCCAGGAAAAAAAAACAGCTTGTTTGATAGGCACCCCATCCACAACCTTAAATATTTACTACCTTCGCAACGGCGGACAATGGCAGCAGTGTTTGTACCATCTACAAGAAAGACTGCAGCAACTAACTCAACAACGTTCATTATACAGCACCTTTCAAACCTTCGACCTCTAACACCGAAAAGGTCAAGGGCAGCAGATAGAGGGGAACACCACCACCTGGAAATTCCCCTCCAAGTCATTCGCCATCCTGACTTGGAATCTTACGCCGTCCCTTCACTGATGCTGGATCAAAAATCGGGAACTCCCTTCCCAATAGCTGTGGGGCGTAGCTACAACACATGGGCTGCAGCGGTTCAACAAAGCGGCTTACCACCACATTTTTTTCAAAGGCAATGAGCGATTGGAAACAATTGCTGGGCTTTTGAGCGACGAAAATCAATGATTCAATAAAAGAAAATCGACTCTTTAGTCTGTTCTATTTGGGGCAATACGTGTCACTGATCCTGATCCAAAATGTTAGTGTTTGCACCCAGTTGGAATTTTGCAAGTTTTCCACTGTTGGCCGATGGTTGTCCCACGTGCTGGTAAGAAGTGAGCACAGCACCTTTATTGTGAATCAAGCACAACTTTCACATTTGTCGCCGCAAGTGTAACTCGTAATTGTCCTAACTCTTTCTCACCATCCATGTTTCCAAAATTAAGGGTCAATGTGCTGTCGTGGTGTGTTATGAGGTGAAGAACTTTTTTCAGGCGAGAAATCTCCACAATAGCATGTTATGTCCACAGTTCCCCGACAGAGGCGAAGATCAGTATGTTGGTTTCCAATAGCTGCTTTGTTATTGGAAAATATTTCGTTTTAAAAGCTCAGAACATGGAGAGAATTGAGCTCAAAGTCTTTGCAGCTGCTGACGGGGTATAAACTGACATAACTTGGCTGCAGACTCATCTACCTTTACCCAGGAGTCAAAATGCAGGTCCTAATGCCCATACCAGTCTTTCTACACCTTGGTTAGGTACTTGTGCTGATCATAGCTTGATACCATACATTGCGTGTGAATAAGATCTCCAGATATCTTGGTTAGACTACTCTTGGAGTGATGCACATAATTCAGGTCTCCATGTACCTTGCTTAAAGTACGCTCAGAGTGATGCATTCAATTCAGGTCTCCATGTGTAATGGCTACATCAAACTCGAAGGGCTGTGCGAAACTTAGGCCTCCATGTGTCATGGTTTGACCACGGCTGCAGGGGTGTACACAAATCAGGCTTCCATGTGCAATGGTTAAATCCCAACTAGAGAAAGGTGCAAGATCTTAATCTCAATATAACAAGGTTAGACTATACTTGAAGCAATTTGCACAAGTGCCAGCTTTTTTCTTCCTTGGTTAGACCACATTTAGAGTATGTCCTTGTCAAACCTCTCAGTAAAGTCTTAATAAGCTGGGTCTCTTATCACTGCTAAATAAATAACCGAAGGGTAAGTAGATAAAATTCGTGAATGGTATTAACACGTTCGATGGAATACAGATTCGGAAGATGCTTGCATTTGTGGGGCGAGACCAGAGCTAGGAGGCATAAATATAAGATAACCATTAATAAATATAAAAAGGAATTAAGGGATACGTTTTGATACAGACAGCGATGAAAGTGTGGAACTCGCAACCACAGGGAGTTGGTTGAGGTGAATAGCACAGATGCAGTCAAAGGGAAGCCGGATACGCATAAGAGGGGAAAGGAAATCAAAGGAGATGCTGATAAGTGAGATAAAAAGAGCCATAATAGATCTGTTCGGCCAAATGGTCTCATTTATGTGTTCTGCTTTATATGCGAATCCATGCAACAAACGTCAGCATCCGCTAATTGGAAAGCGGATGTACCTCCTGGCAGGACCTGCAAGTTACCCTCCAATCAGTTAAGCTGCGGATACCGCAGGACCTTGTGCATATATATATCATAGCCACCAGAGGGCGATGCAGATCCATGTCAACCTGTGTCCCTCGGTTTTTGATGCCAAATGTTTAAAAATTGAGAAATGACTTTCTCCAGCTTCAGTCAATATCTTTAGGAAGCATGGCAAGCCCTCAGGCAGGATGCGAAGGATATTCTCCAGAGAAGCCCGCCTCTGAAATGACTACTGCTGACATGGGAACCAAGGAAGCAGGAAAGAAGGATTTGTCCCACCCGTCCGAAAATGCAAGATGTTGGAGGAGGCGACTATAAATTCCACCGCCCGCACAGAACATGGAGAAATTCAAATGAACACTGCTTCTTGAATTCACACAATAAGCAATGCGGTATTCCTCTCTCCCGCGATGCCTGGTGCTTAGCTCTGGGTTGTGATGGTGATGATAACGGGTAATGTGGAGCTGGACGGTGAGGATAAGGCGATGTCTGTGCGTATGTTTGTGTGTGTGCTTCTCACTCTTTGCCGTTCTCTGTCTCTCTCTCTCTGTCTCTCGTTCTCTGTTTCTTTCTCTTTCAATCTTTTTCCCCCACTTCCTTAGTCTATAACGGTCAGTTTCACGCTCCCTCCTCTTTCTCATCCACTCTCTGTGTGGGCACTTCATAACGGGTTTCGATGTGGAGTTTATTCCGGGGTTTCTATGTTTCTCCCAGTCTCCCTCTCCATTTTACAGATATGGCGGCCGTCCTGATCCAACAAACTCACTCTTCCATATCCAGTCCCTGGGCACTCCAGTTAGCATCGAGTGCCTTTACACAGAAGTAGATGCTAGAAGCAATTTCTACTGGTACCGATGGCACCTTGACCGTGAGCCTCAGAACCTTTCCTATTCCAACGTCGCTGGCATGTTGAGGAGGACGGTTTCACCGCGAAGACACTCAACAACAGCCATTTTTTTTATCAGGAGTCCTTCGGCCTCCAGGAGGATAAATAGGCCGTGTATTATTGTGCCCGAAGTGTTCACTGTGACTCAGAAGAGTTCAACAAAAATCCAAAAGGGATCAAAATGAAACTGTAAGTGATATATCTCTCTTTCTGTCTGTTAGTGTTTGTGTGTGTCTCTCTCACTCTGTGTCGTTTTATCCATCTACCTCTCTGTGCACGCATGCATGGAAGTATGTATGCATCCATATATCTATTGATCTGCCTTCCTATAACTGCCCCTGTAGTTTTCAGCGGGTGGTACATCATTGTTTGTTATTTTATTGATATCGACCAATCCTGTTCTCTTTTCCTTCAGATTATGTCCTTACATTCTGACTATTAAAATGTTACAGGAGTGTTTTGATGTTCTTCTCGTTAAGGAAGCCGCGATCATTTAGGAACATATGACGTGAAGGGCTACTTGGGCCTACTCGCACCATCATGCCTGTACCCGCTCTTCCAAAGAACTTTTCCCCGTTCCTTTTTGAACGTTTCCATTGAAGCCACTTCCACGCACCATGCTCCGGTCAGAGTATATTCCAGAGTGATAACCATGAGCTGAGGAAGATTCCACACACTGGTCACTTTGATTATTTTGGCGATTCCCTGAACTCCATGTCCCCTTGTTACTGAATACTCACCAATGGAGAGTGTTTCTCCACATTTCATCATCAAAACACTTCAGGATTTTGAACATGCCTTTTAAACCTTCTCACTGCTCTAAGGGAAACAATTCTACAAAAAATGCATATAATTCATCTTTAAAACCTTAAGTATATCACCGTTCATTCATACAGGGCAAAGGCGGGACATCTCTCTAGCCAACTCTCTCGCTGGGACATCTGAACCGACGGCGGTTTCAGCTAATGTTGAAGACTGTTAAAGCACCTGCCTAACAGATTCTTGCTGCCTTTTGAAGATTTTTCAAAACTAAGTGGAGAATTTAACCCTGAATTGTTCGTTTAGCAGACCAGAAAAGTAACGCTGCCTGCATCAAACAAGGGAGCATTTTGACGCTTTTACAAGGATCATGGAATCATACAAAACCGAACAAGACCTTTCAGCTCATGGAATTTATCCCGGTTGTTGGAAAGAGGCATCCAGTTAAAGCCACATCATCCTCCTCCCACATTACATTTTCCATGTTACCCTATCGGTACATCCTCCTATTCATTTTCTTTCTCATGCTTTTGTCCAGCTTTCCTTCAAATATATTTATGCTTTTCGCCTTAATCGGCTCCCGTGGTCCCAACTTCTACATTGTCCCCATACTCTGGCTAAAGTGACTGTTTCTGAATTCCCTACAAGATTTTTTTAGTGATTATGTTATACCGATGACGGCGAGTTTACATCTCCCTTATTCAATTGTGCCCATCCCCTGTACATTCCCAAATTCCCTCCATTTAATTCCTGTTCAACGTTTTATCCAGTGTTCTTTTGAAACTGAAATTGAATCTGCTTTCATCGCACTGTCAGGCTGTTCATTCTCCACGATAAAACTCACTGAGTTAAACAGATCCTGCTGATCTAACACTTTTGTACTTTTGTCAATGCCTCTGAACCCGAGTTCCCTGCAAAAACATCCGTGCCTGATTAGCCACGCCCGGAAACTTCCAGTAATTAAAAAAAAAAACAAGACACTAGGATGCTGGAAATCTGAAATCAAAACAGAAAAGTTCCAAATCCTCAGCAGACCAGGTAACATCTGTGAAGAGAAACAAATTAACGTGTCAGGTCAGGCGACGCATGAACTGCAGAATATTCCTGGCAATTTCTCTCACTCAGGAAATGACAAGTTCCGTTCTGGGAGCCAATGAAAACGAAAAGCAAATTGGCTTCTCCCATCAGACGATTTAACATTCGGCAAATGGGGACAGCGAATCTCACTAGGAGCTCAGAACCTCAGATATTCTACAATATAACGGTGTAGTCATTTCACGCAGTAAACACCCGGATCTTTCACCATCCGGAGATGTCTGTGTCTCATCTCTGGTTCCTGTTTCTGGTGCTGGGTAAGGTGGAGTTGAACGGCGAGGTGTCAATAGTCCTCACAGTTATTGCTTTTCGCATATATCCTTTTGGAGTAAAGGCATCCTTTCCCACCCCACCCGAACCTCACCCCACTCGGGGGTTCATTCATACGCCTTGAAGATGTGGAATTTCACATCTGAGTAGATGCCAAAATCTGTCTGTCACTCTCCGCCACTGTCCCTTTTTCTCTCTGTCTTTTCATTCCTCTTGTCGCTTCCCCGTTCTGTGCCCGTCTTTGCTCCCCTCGCTCTCTTTATCTCACTCTCTCCATTTCGTTTTGTTCTAGGTTTTTCAAATTTTTGTGTACTGTCTCTGTCCGTATAATTTTTTTCCCTCTCTCTTTGTCGGTCTATCTCTCTCTCTGCCTACGTGTCTCGCACTTATCTTTCTCTAACAGTTTCACCACTCTCTCTCTCATTCACCCCGACCTATCGTTCACGCTCACTTCTTGTGCCATTTCAAGCAGTGGCAAAATTAACATCTCTGTTTTTTCACAGTCGGTTTTACAGATGTGGAGGCCGTGCTGATCCAACAGACTCCGGCTTACATATCCGGTTCCCCGGGCACTCCAGTCAGCATCGAGTGCTTCTACACACAAGGAAGTGTTACAGCCTATTTCTACTGGTACCGATGGTACCCTGACCGTGAGCCTGAGATTCTTTTCTATGCTGCCGCCGCTGGCAAGGTCACTCCCTCACGTGAGGTGGACGGTTTCACCGCGAGAAGGCCTGACAACATGTACTTTTACCTGGCGTCCGCCGGCCTTCGGGCGAATCACTCGGCTGTGTATTATTGCGCCTGGAGTTTACACAGCGACTTACAGAGATGCAGGAGCTCAACAAAAACCCAAACAGAGCCAAAATATAGTTGTAGGAGAGAGAACTATCTTTGCCACTGTTGGTGCTTGTGTGTGTCCCTCTCTCTCTCTGCGTGTCGCTTTATCTATCTATCTAATTCTGTACACGCATACATGTAAGGATGCATGAATGTATCTATCTAATGATCTGCTAACTATTACTGCCCCTGCTGTTTTCAGCGTTTGGGACATAATTCTGTGTTACTTTATTGACATGGACTAATCTTCTCTTTTCCGTCAGATTATGTCATTACATTCTGAGTATTAAAATGTTACATGCATGTTCTGATGTTCTTCTCGTTAACGAAGCCGTAATCCTTCAACAACATATGAAGTGAAGGGGGACATGAGACTATTCGCACCATCATGCCTATACCCGCTCATCCAAAGAACTTTCCCCAGTTCCCTTTTGAATGTTTCCATTGAAGCTGCTTCCCCAGTCAGAATCTATTTCAGAGTGATAACCATGTGTTGAGGAGGATTCTACACATCGAACACTGATTCTTTTGCCAATTCCATTCAATCGGTGTCCCCTGGTAAATGGATACTTTTTTCCCATACTTAATCATCAAAACACCTCAAGGCTTGGTACACTTCTTTCAAATCTCCTCACTGCTCTAAGGAAACAATTCTACAGTATTAGGAATTAGTTAACCTTTGAACTCTTTAGTATGTCACCGATGATTCATACAGGCCAAAGGCAGGAGATCACTTCAGATAACTCTCTCACTCGGACACCTCAATAGACGGCGGTTTGAGTTCATGTTGAAGACTGTTAAAGCATCTGCCTAACATATTCGTGCCGGCTAATGAAGAGTTTTCAATACGAAGTGAAGAATATAACCCTGAATTGTTCCTTTAGAAGGTGAGAAATGAAACTGGGCCTTCCTCAAACAAGGGAGCATTTTGAGGCTTTTGGAACAATCATGGAATCATGCAAAATCGAACAAGAGCATTCAGCTCATGGAGTTTAGCCCGGTTGTTGGAAAAGAGGCATCCAGTTAATCCAACATCATCCTCCTCCCACATTACATTTCTTCATAAAACAGAATTACCTGGAAAAACTCAGCAGATCTGGCAGCATCGGCGGAAGGGTCATGAGGACTCGAAACGTCAACTCTTTTCTTCTCCGCCGATGCTGCCAGACCTGCTGAGTTTTTCCAGGTAATTCTGTTTTTGTTTTACATTTCTTCATGTTACCCTATCGACACATCCTCCTATTCCTTTTCTCTCTCATGATTTTGTCCAGCTTTCCTTTAAATGCATCTATGCTGTTCGCCTTAATCGGCTCCCGTGGTAGCAACTTCTACATTGTGCCCACAATCTGGGTAAAGTGATTGCTTCTGAATTCCCTACTAGAATTCCTAGTGATTATCTTATATTGATTACGGCGAGTTTACATTTCCCCTATTCAATTGTGTTCATCTCCTGCACATGTCCAAGTTTCCTCCATTTAGTTCTTCTTCAACGTTTTATCCAGTGCCCTTTTGAAACTTATTAATGAATCTGCTTTCATCACACTGTCAGGCAGCTCATTCTTTACGATATAACGCGCTGATGTAAACGAATTCTCCTGATCTGACACTTTGGTACATTTGCCAATGCCCCTGAATCTGAGTTCTCTCCCAAAACCTCTGTGCCTGATTAGCCACTCCCGGAAGCGACCAGTAATAAAAGGGCAAAATGTTGGGTTGCTGGAAATCCGAAATCAAAACAGAAGAAGTTATAAATACTCAGCAGGCAAAGCAACATTTGTGAACAGAAACGAGGTTAACGTGTCAGGTCAGGCAATGCCTGAATTGTTGAATATGTCTACCATTTTCTCACGCTCAGGAAATGTCAGGTGCCGTTCTGGGAGCCAATGACACAGAAAAGCAATCTGGCCCCTCCCATCCAACTATTTTACATTCAGGACATGGGGACAACCAATCCTACTCAGTGCTCAGAACTTCAGATATTCTATAACGAAACAGCGCAGTGATTTCACATAATAACTACACGGATCTTTCACCATCCAGAGATGTCTGTGCCTCGTCTCTGGTTCCTGTTTCTGGTGCTAAGGGGTAAGGTGGAGTTGAACGGCCAGGTGTCAATGATCCTCATTACTATTTTTCGTATGTGCCCCTTTGGAGTTAAGGCCGCCATCAGTACCCGGGAGTTCATTCATACGCCTTGAAGATGTAGAATCTGTGCATCTGTTTAAATGCCAATGCCTGTCTGTCACTCTCCGTCACTGTCCCTTTCTCTGTCTCTCTCGCTCTATTCTTCTCAGCGCTTTCTCGTCCTGTGCCAATATCTGTTTCCCTTGCTCTCTTTATCTCACTCTCTCCGTCTCTTCTAGTTTATGGTTTTTCATCTTTTTGTGTTTCTCCCTCTACCTGTCTCTGTCCGTTTCACTATCTCTCTATCTCCTTCTCTCCCTATCTGTCTATCTCTCACCCTTCTCGCACTATATCTGGCTTTCTCTATACAGTTTCACCACTCCCTCGCTCTGATTCACCCCGTCCTATCGTTCACGCTAACTTCTTGTGCCATTTCAAGCAGTGGCAAAATTAACATCTCTGTTTTTTCACAGTCGGTTTTACCGTTGTGGCGGCCGTGCTGATCCAACAGACTCCCGCTTACATATCCGGTTCCCTGGGCACTCCAATCAGCATCGTATGCTTTTACACAAAAGCAAGTACTGGCAGCGAATTCTTCTGGTACCGATGGCGCCCTGCCCGTGAGCCTCAGAACCTTTTCTATTCCAACACTGCTGGCACGGCCATTGCCTCCGGTAAAGTAGATGGTTTCACCGCGAGAAGACCCAACAACACTCACTTTTACCTGGATTCTCCCGGTCTGCGGGCGAATCAGTCGGCTGTGTATTATTGCGCCTGGAGTAAACACAGCGACTCACAAAGACGGAAGAGCTCAACAAAAACCCCAATGGCACCAAAATATAACTGTAGCACTATTAATGTTCTGCTGGACAGTCGATCCGGGCATATTGCGGATGTCAGTGAGCCGAACAAATGATTCTCGCTACAGGGTGCAAGGAATTTCAATCGAGGCAGGGTGACCGCAGTGGAATTTCAGGAGCCGGCAAGCCTTTGTCGTTCCCCATGCAAACGGCACTGAGCCCAAAGTACAGCAATTAAGCGCCACTGCTGTTGTGCTCAGCGGATACACAGTGTTCAGAGATGGCCGTTATGTGTATTGGCTCAGCGAACAGATCGACAGCGTTGTGCATTGCGTGTTTCCAAAAAAAAAGTTCTCTATCTTTACGGTGGCAATTAATTTTTCATTCTTTGTGTTTCTCATGTTCCTCCGTTCCCGGCTTCATGAATCGTCTCGTTTCCCTGTGGTGGAACAGGTTGTCAGCTGTGGAGGGAAATGTACTTCCCAGAAGGAAATCGGGGTTAACTATCTGTATTGGTGTCACCAGCACAACAGAGCAGGTTTGCAACTCGTAGTGATCCCGACTGGCACGTCTGAGGCCACCTCCGCAGAGGGCTTCAATGACTGGTTTAAAGGCAGCTGACCCAATTTCAAGCCCGGCGACGGATACAGCACTGTATCGCTGGGCTGCCACTGATCTCAGAGACACAAAGAAGTGCAAGGCTTGTTCAAAACAATATCACTCCGGAATAGTGAACGGAAAAATCGGAAATCTCAAGTAATCCACGTTCAGAAAGACACCTGTTCATTGATAAAGCTTTGCCCCGTTTTCCAACAGCCCATAGAGCCTTTTAATTAATCCAATAAATCCTCCGCTCCTCCCGACAGATCGTTCAAATTCCAAGTCTCCACTTCAGCACTTTCCAAAGCAGAGGAAATAGATCCCAGTGATTCAGACAGGGAAAAAGGAGGCAGTTTGGACTATCGTGCCTATGCCATTACTTCAAAAGAACTGCTTATTTCATTTCACTCTAAAAGTCCTTCCTCAAGAGGCGGCCAGATTAACCCGTTCAAAATTTGTTCTAAGCCGCTTTTGTAACCTTTGCCTTGTTTCCACCATTTCAGGTACTGCATTACAGATTGTAATAACAGAATGAGTAAAAAACACTACTCTTCAAGCCATAACATTTTCTTTTCTGAATCACTTATAATCATCTCTTTACCATTCTGCCTGACTCTGCAAACAGTTTCCCCTTATATATCCAATAAAAACACTTAATTGCTTTGATGGTCTCCATCTCATGTCCTCTTAATCTAATGCATTTTTAAAATTCATTCACGGGATATGGGTTTCACTGGCTGGGCCAACAAGTACTGCCCATCCCTAATTGTCATTGGGAAGGTGGTGGTGATCTGCCGTCTTGAAGTGCTACAGTCCATGTGGTCACAGTCCTGTCAGGGAGGAATTTCCAGGATTTTTACCCAGTGACACTGAAGATACGACGATATACTTCAAACTGTCATGAAGATATTGATGTATATAATGTTATTATAAATTATTTTTAAATTAGGCTTGTAGTAGAGTCTGTGGAAGTGAGTGTGTGCGTGTCTTATTTGAATTAAAGCCAGCTAGTCTGGGTGCTTTGATGTATTGTAATTTTGAGATGTTAAACAGTAAGGTCGGGGGGACATATGCATTTTGTTGAATAAACCATTCAAAGACTGGGGGTGAAATCTTGCACCTAGCTAGGAGACACAGAGCAATATGTTTTTATTACTAATAATATTCTTTCTTTGAAAGAGGTTTTTATTGTTAGAAGAAGTGGAGTTCAAAGCGCCTGGTGATACAATGAGAATTTAATTTTAAAAGGGAGGCTAGGTGTATACAAAAGAGTTTTGTGTGTGTTTCAGATGCATGTGAGATCTTAGTCGCCTGTAATCCAACAACTGTCTGCTGGGGAACAAATTGAATGGAACATCATTTGGAATTCGTAAGATAAAATGTGCTTTGCCTGGTGTCTGATTACGTCTATGGGTTATTGTTGTCTTGGAAGAGATAACCTGGGAGTGATTAATTTGAGGATTTGTTTAATATTTATTCTGGTAGTAATTTGAAGACGTGTCTATATTTAATACCTTGTTAAATTAATAAATATTGTACTTAATTTCTGTAAAAACCTCTTCGCAGAATCACAGAATCATAAAGTGCAGAAAAGTACATTCGGCCCATCGAATCTGCACTGACACGTGAGAAACACCTGACCTATCTACCTAATCCCATTTACCAGCACTTGGCGCATAGCCTTGAATGTTATGACGTGCCAAGTTCTCAACTAGGTACTTTTTAAAGGATGTGAGGCAAACCACCTCCACCACCCTCCCAGGCAGCGCATTCCGGACCGTCACCAACCTCTGGGTAAAACAGCTTTTCCTCACATCCACCATAAACCTCCTGCCCCTCACCCGCTGATGGTCCCTTTGATTCCCCCGAACCACCCACCCAATGATTGGCTGGTGGTTCCATTGTGCCCTGCAATGATTGGGTAATTACTCCATTTTTCCCCCTCCAATGATTGGCTGATGATCCTATTGTTGCAAAATGATTGGTTGATGACTCTTTTGTTCCCCCCAAAGATTGGCTCATGGTCCCATTGACCCCACAATGATAGGCTAATGAATCCGTTTTCCCCTCATCCAATGATTGGCTGATGGTCCCATTGTTCCACACCCGGTGGTTGGCTGCTGGTCACATTGCTCCTCTCCCTCTTGAGGCTTGATGGTTTTTATTCCTGAATCCAGAGCTGCATCTTTAACATACCAATTGAAAATATAGGTTATGACAGTTGCTTAACGTTTCCTTCTGGGGTTTTAAATAACTCAGCCTTTACCAACTGCTGTGTCATAACATAATTCAGGATGGTGAGTGACTTGGAGGGGGACTTCCAGGTGGTCATATTCCCATCTATCTGCTGCACTTGTCCTTCTAGATGGCAATGGTCCTGGGTCTGGAAGGTGCTCTCGAAGGAGCGTTGGTGAATTCTTGCAGTACATCTTGTAGATGGTACACACTGCTGCTATTGTCCATCGGTTGAGGGAGGAGTGAATGTTTGTGAATGTAGTGCCAATCAAGCAGGTTGCTTTGTCTAAAGCAGTTATACTTAGCACAGAGGAAGAATCTTGAAGTTGTTGGAAGTCAATCATGCCAATCTCGGGACATTGCATCTAGAGCCTAATCTGTCTTTGGCAACAATTTTTGTTGCTCTAGAAACGGTTCAATTTGTTGGATTATTTAGAGGATTGGTTATTGTTGCAAGAAATTAGATGTTTTGTCTGGAATGTGCACTTTTTGAAAGCTTGGTGGAAGCTAATGCAACAACGACTGTAATTAATTTTCAGATCAAATATTAAATTGGGGATAATTGTGAAGAATAGATAAAGGGTAAGGATGTGGCATTGCTGGAGAACCCCTTCAAACAGATGGTACAGGCACCATTGGCCAAAGGACCTGATTTCTAAGCTCCATCATACTATATGGTTCCGTAAATATATTCCTTTTATGGGAACATTGAGTCGAAACAGAGTTAATACTTCAATTCGGCGGCATTTCATCAGAGCTGGGCAAAGTTAGAAAAGTAAAACTTTTTGTCCAAGGGCTGAGCTGGACAAGGACAAATGGAGGTACAGTGGTAGGATTAAAGATGGGAGAGACTGAATGACCGAATAATTAGTCTTCCAGGGTCAAGGGGAACGCAAGTTTGGCAAGAAAAGAAACAAAGATAAAAAGATGTACCTGTAGCAGTTGTGTTGCTGTCTGAAAGTGAAAAAATAAGAGAAAAACCTGAACATGCAAAGAGAAGGAAGCAAATTGGAGAAGCGATTGTGGTCTGAAATTGGTTAATTCAGTGTTGGGTTTGGAAACCTGTAAAGTGCTTAATTGAAAGATGAGGTGTTGTAGGTCGATGACAGAGATGTCAGAGTGAAAGCAGAGTGGAGAATTAAAAAGGGACGTCACCGGAAACTCGGAATCATGCTTGAGTTCTGAACGGACATATGCTACAAATCAGTGACTCAATTGGCGTTTGATCACCCCAATGTAGAGGAGATCCATTTGTGAGCAGTGAATATAGTGGACTAGCTTGAAATGATTACGTGTGTAAATCATTGATTCACGAGGAAGAAATATTTGTGGCCATGAATTCTGAGGGAAGAAGAGATAAAACGCAGGTGTTACTTCTCTTGAATTTGCGTGCAAAGGTTGTGTGGGAGGAGGGTGGGGTGCTGGGAATAAACTTGTTGCTTCATTGAACAATTTTTCCTTTAACCCATCTCACTTCTTCCAAATAAATGCGTTGTTCCCGGTTCCCACATAGGTCCTTACCCTGTCTGCTTTTTTTGGAGAATGCGCCCAACATGTCTTTTTTCAGTCCCACACTGGACCGTCCGCTTCAAATTTTTGTCCTGTAAATTGATGACTGTAATTGTGCCATTCCATTCCCTTGCTGTCAGTTTGAAAACATCTTCACCTTTGTGTTCAATTTACACCCTTCCCTCAGTTTCACATAGTCCATCTCTGACTCTTCCCATCCCTTCATTGACTTCCTCTCTCCATTTCTAGAAACAGGCTGTCAATGCATATTCGTTGTAAGTTCACTGGCTTCCACAGTTACCTCGACTCAATCACTCAAACCTGAAAGGATTTTATTCCATTCTCCCGGTTCCTCCATCTCCGTTGAATCTTTTATGATGACGTAACCTTCAGCAACAGTGCTTCTGAGATGTTTTCTTTTATCGTCAGCTGAGGATACCTTCATGGTTGAAAGGCCCTCCACCAGATTTGCCACAATTCCCACACTTCTGCACTCACTCCTTCCCCTCTCCCCTAGAACCACGAGACAGTTCCCCTTGTCCTCATCTTTTACATTCTAGCCACTGTATTCAATGCATCATTTTCCACCATTTTCGCCACCTCCTGTGTGATGCACACACTCGTATTTTTAAAATACATTCTTTAACGACATGTTGGCTTCGATGGCCAGGCCACCATTTATTGCCCCTCCCTAAGTGTCCTTGCGAAAGTGGTGTTGAGCTGCCTTCTTGAACCGTTGCAGCCCATGTGCTTCTAGGGAGGGATTTCAGGATGTTGATCCAGTGACAGTGGAAGAATAGTCATATAGTTCCAAGTCAGGATGGTGAGTGGCTTGCAGAGGAATTTGCAGATGGTGGTTTCCTGTGTATCTGCTGCCCTTGTACTTCTAGGTGGCAGAGGATGCGGGATTGGAAGATGCCGATGAATGAGCCTTGGTCAGTTGCTGCAGTGCATATTGTGGAAGGTACACATTATTGCCATTGTGCATTGGTGGTAGAGGCAGTGAATGCTGAAGGTGGCCAATCAAGTGGATTGCTTTGTTCTGGATATTGTCAAGCTTCTAGAGTGTTGTTGGAGCTGCACCCACCCAGGAAAGTGAACATTATTCCATCAAACCCCTGATTTATGCCTTATAGATGCTAGCAGACTTTGAGGAGCTAGAGGTGACTTACCCGCCGCTGCATTTCCAGCCTGTGACCTGCCCATGTTGCCACAGTATTTATATGGCTGATCCAGTTCAGTTGCTGTTCGGTGCTATTCCCAGAATGTTGACAGTTCAGGATTCTGCAATGCAGATGCCATTAAGTGCTTTGAGGAGATGGTTATATTCTCTCTTGTTGGAGATGGCCATTTCTTGGCACTTGTGTGGCTCGAATGTTAATTGTCACTTGTGAGCCCAAGCCTAGATATTGACAGGTCTCACTGCATATGCAGGAGATCTGCTTATCTATATGCGGACTTGTAATGATATTGAACACTAATCATCAATGAACACCCCACTTATGACCTTATGATGGAAGGAAGATCATCGATGAAGCAACTGAAGATGGTTGAGTTAAGGACACTACCCTGAGGAACTCCTGCAGTGATGTCTTACAACTTTTGCGATTGATCCCCAATAGCCACGACCATTTTCCTTTGTGCTAGGTATGACTCCAAACAATGGAAAGCTTTCCTTCAATTCACAGTGACTTCAATTTTCTCAGGACCTTTTGATGCCATCCTTCTCCTTCAGGTACCATGCCCTCACGGGGCGCTAGCACCCATGGAATTCCATTTGATTGGTCAATGTTTATGCTTGGCAATGTATTGCAGTAGTTTGCCGTTGCCTCCTGCAGAATTAATGATCAAGGAATACGCCAGCCCTTGCCGCTTACCATGAAGGGTGTTGGCAGGTTTTACAGGCTGAGAATCGACCTATTCAGCTATTCTTTGAACCTACCTACTATAGCCAACTTGATGCCATACTCGATCGAAGTCTGCCTTGATGACAAGGGCAGTGACTCTCATTTCACCTCTTGAGTTCAGCTCTTTTTTCCATGTTTGGACAAAGGCTCTAATAAAGTCACGAGCTGATTGGCCTTCGTGGAACCCAAAATGAACACCAGTGAGCAGGTCATTATTGCGTAACTGCAATTTGATAGCATTGTCGATAAACTCTTCCATGAATTTGTTGCTTATTGAGAGTAGACTGATGGTAAGATAAATTGTCAGGTTGGATTTGTGCTGCTGTCTGTGGACATGGCATGCACAGGCAATTTTCCACATTGCCAGTATATGTCTGGACAGTAGCGTACTGGAACATCTTGGCTCTGGTTGCAGCTAATTAAGGGGCACTAGTTTCACCACTCCTGCCAGGATGTTGTCAGGGCCCATAGCCTTCACAGCATCTGATGCCTTATTCCTTTCTTTATATCATGTGGACTGAATCGAATTGGCTGAAGGTTAGCATGCGTGATGCTTGGGATTTGAGGAATAGGTCGAGATGCATCATCCACTCGGCACTTCCACATGAATAAGATTGCAAATGCTTCAACGTTGTCCTTTGCACTGATTTGCTGGGCTCCCCATCATTGACGATGGGGATATTTGTGGGGCCTCCTCCACCAATTAGTTGTTGAATTGTGCGCTATCATTCACAACCAGTTGTGACAGGATTTCAGAGTTTAGACCTGACCTGCAGGTCACGGGGTAAGTTTCATTTTTGGCATTCAAGTAGTCTGTATTGTAACTTCACCAGGTTGACACCTCATTTTGAGTTATGCTTGCGCTGCTCCTAGCATGTTCTTGTGCAATCTGCATTGAAGCTGGTTTGATCCCTTGGCTTGATGGTCCTGCAAAAGTGAGAGATACCTCTTTGAAAGAGCTGACATAGTCACGGATGTCTGAATAGCCTCCTTGTGCTGTCTTGTTCTTGAGCTCATGTCCATTGTAAAATGCACAGAAATATGCTGGAATCCAAGTTCTCTAGACTTTTAATGATATTGCTGCTTTAACTAAATCCTGTATCGACACAGGATTTGATCCGTTGATGAAGGGAATATCTTATGTAGAAATGAGCAGGTTTGTTGTATGCACTTTAGAGGGTAGAAGATTCAGATATTATTAAATCATATAATATTCTGAGAGAGCTCCAGAGGATAGATGCTGAAAGGATATTTTCCTTTGTGTGTTAATCTTGAACAGGGTGGCACAGTTTCAAGATATGGGGTCTCTTATTGAAACTGCAATGAAGTGGAATTTCACCTCTTAGAGTGCCGTTGATCTTTGGACTGATCGAGCCCAGCAAGCAGTGGGGGTTGGTGTATTTAAGGCTGGGTAACACTGATTTTTGATCTACACGGAAGTTAAGTGTTATGGGGTACCTGCAGGAAACTGGACTTAAGGCCACCATCGGGTGAGCCATGATTCTGTTGAATCCCTGAGCAGCCCCGTAGTGCTAAATGGCCTAGCCTGCTCCTAAATCTTATGATATTATGATTTTATGAGAATTAAGGTGGTTGTAGATGTAGTAGCTGCATTGGTGGACAGCCTTCAAATTTCTATAGACGCTGGAATGGCTCATGCAAATTGGAAGATGACAAATGTAACCCTGCTATTTAAGAAAGGAAGGAGAGAGAAAACGGCATGTTAGTCGGGCATCATTCGGGAAAATTCTAGAATCTATAATCAAGAATGTGGTAACAAGACACTTAGAAATTAATGGTGGCATTGGGCAGAGTCAACATGGATTAAAGATGGGAAATCATGTTCAACAAACTTGTTGGAGCTTTTTGAAGATATAACTGGCAGAATAGATGAGGAAGAACAGGTGGATGGGGGTTTTTTTAGGTTTTCAGAAAACTTTTGATATAACCCTACGCAAGAGGCTAGTAAACAGCAATATACCACATGGAATTGGAGGGACCATGCTGACATGGATTGAGAACTAGTTAATGGACCGAAAGCAGAGAGCTGGAGTGAATGGGTCATTTTCAGGTTGGCAGGCTGTGACTGGCTGAGTATGAGGAGACCCTAAGATCCAGCAGCAGAAGTAGGGCATTCGGCCCATCGTGTCTACTCCGTCATTCAGTGAGATCATGGCTGCTATGTTCATCCTCAACTCCACGTTCCTGCCTTTTCCCCATAGCCTTTGATTCACTTGTTCACTAAAAATCCTGGCTATTTCAACCTTGAATATAATTAACGACCTTGCCCCTACAGGCCTCCATGGTAAGTAATTCCACAGATTGACTACCCTCTGAGAGAAGTAGTTCTTCCTCACCTCTGTTTTAAGTAGGCACCCTCTTACTTTGAGATTATGGCCCCTGGTTCCAGACGCTCCCACAAAGGGAAATAACCTTTCAGCATCTACCTTGAAAAGACCCCTAAGAATTTTATATGTTTCAATAAGATCACTCCGTTGGCTACAGGCCCAACCTACTCAACCTCTCCTCATTAGAAAATCAGAAAAAATATGATCCACAAAGATCAGTGCTTGACCCCAGTTATTAGCAATCTATATCAATGATTTAGATCTGGGGATTAAAGTTAACTTTTCCAAGTTCCCAGAGAACAGAAAACTAGGTAGAAGTGTGAGTTGTGGGGAAGATGCAAAGTCGCTTCAGGAGGATTTGGAGAGGCTAAGCAAGTGGGTAAACCTTCGGTAGATGGAATACAATATGGAGAAATGTGAAAATATCCAATTTAGTAGGAAAGATTGAAACATGCACTGTTTCTTAAATAGTGTGAGACTGGGAAGTGTTGAACTTCAAAGGGGCTTGGCTGTCCTTGTTCATGAGTAACTGAAAGCTAATATGCAAGTGCAGCAATACATTTTACAAGGCAAATGGAATATTGGCCTTCATTACAAGAGGAGTAAAGATTTGTTATTGTAAGTACGTAGAGCCCCTTAATGAGACTGCACCTGGTATATTTTCAGCGGTTTGGTCTCATTACCTAAGGAAATATGCACTTGCCATAGGAGGAGAAGAACATGTTTCACTAAATTAGTTATTGAGATTGCCCTAAGCGGAATGATTAAATAGTTTGAACCTTTCTTCTCTGGAGTTTTGAAGCATGAGAGGTTATCTCGTTCAAACATGCAACTTTCTTACAGGACCTCGACAGGGTAGATTCTGGAAGGATGTTTCCCATGGCTAGGGCAGGGCTCTAGAACCAGGTCACAAAGTCTCAGAATAAGGAGCAGGTCATTTAGGACAGAGATGAGGAGGAATTTCTTCACTGAGAGAACCTTTGTTGAATCTTTTGAATTGTCTGCCCCAGAAGGCTAGGGAGGTTCTGTCGTTGAGCATGCTCAAGGCGGAGTTCGATAGATTGCTACATATTTAAAATATCAAGGGATATGGGGATAGTGCAGGAAAATAGTTTTGAAGTCGAAGAAGAGTCATTGAATGGCGGAGCGGGGTCGAAGGACTGAATGGCCTACTCCTGCTCCTGTTTCTTATGTTCTTATGAGATCCCACCACCATACATTCATTCTGAAAATTCAGGCTGTAGACCCCGGCAATGTGACAATTTATCACTGGACTACAATTGGTGGAATGCAGTTCTTCAAACCGCTTCTGCACCTTGACAATAACCACCTAGTGCTTCTGCAGCTACCATGTCCTGTTCATAGCTTTGCTCTTTCCGTACCCATATTTAACTTATTGTCTTGTATGTATACCCGTGCATCTTTTAACTTCAAACCAATGCTTAAATAGATAAATACTTTAAACACAAAGTGATAAATGGATCCCCTCATCGCAGAAGGTATTTTTATTAATGTTTGACCGCAAGACACTTTTGTAATTATCACAAATCTTTGCTCAAATTTCGTCATTTGGTTAACTATTGAAAACAGTCTAGTGCAAGCTAATTTGAAATCATGGAGACTTCTGGCTGATCTCGGGAATTTTCTCTTTTCTATTGATAATGCTCCAATTGTCCATTATATTTTCAGAATTTATATTCTGCATTTTCTCCATTAGCATCGTTGCTTCCTTTCCTGCATTGCCTCTTGATTGTGGTCTGGTCACGTCCTTTGCCTAACTAAAGCAGTGTAGGAACGCCGAGGCACTGGAAGTTTGATTTCAATTTTAATGCTGCACTAATATCGAAGGGTCCAATGAGTGAACCAAGATAGTCACTGGTGTCATGATGAACCTTAATGGTAAAATGTTGCCAATTTATCTCAGCTTTCGAGCCTCATAATTAAATTGTCAATTGTTCAAACACCCAGCCATGCCTTCATTCAGTTCAGCACAGTAGTGTGGCTTCCTTCATTCTGCGAGCCCCTCTCCCCACTTAGGAACACATAAATTGTTAAACCAAGAAAAATGACGATGCATTTCCTTCACCTTCTACTACATTATTAGTCAAATTATACAGCAGTAATGGTGTTGCTAACTGACCACTTATGGGTTATCTTCCTGGACTAGTATTCTAGAAGTCTACAATTGGATTGGATTTCAAATCCCACCACAGCATCTTGTGAATTTAAATTCAGTTCATTCAGTAAAACTGTTAATAATTCAATCAGCAATGGTGATCATCAAATGACAGGATTGTTACAAAGAGCATCACCTGGCTCACTAATACCTCTGTGGAAAGGAACGTTATCGCTGTTATCCTGTTTGGCTTTCACTTGACTCCATATTGATCAGGCATGTGAGATACATGTGATTCTTAACTGTCCTGAGTAAGGTGCTTGCATAACACTCAATTGTATTCATGAAAGCCGCCTCCCACCTCCTTCTCAATAGTGATTAGGGATAACCAATAGATGTCACGATGAACTCGATGTACAAAATGCTGTCAATCTCAAGCCCACACCCCATGAATGACTAAAAGCGAAAGGAGCTTTCTCTATCAATTGGGGCTGCAACATCTCGAGGCATGAGATGATGAAAATTTCAAAAGGCAAAAAATCTTTTCAAACCAGAGGCCCAATTTCACTCAAACATGCTGCACACGTTACATGCCATGACGTAGCTTAATAATGTACCGCAGTACGAAATGTTCCTTTCTGAAAGAGGTCTTACAAATTTGTACCAATGTTATCTGCACCCATCATCTATCCCGAGAGCCTGTTGTAAAACATTATTGGTATCTCCGGGAAGAATACGAATTGTAGGCAATACCGACCTTTTCAGATGATCACCATCCTATCATTGGCACAAGAGGAAAGAATTCTTTGGCGTTCTGGCATGATTGATTTTATGTGCAGTGTACTCAATCTTTCTTCTAAGACAACCCATTCATCCCAGAAACCAACATAGATCAAATGACCCCAAAAGACATAGGAGCAGAAATTATGCCATTTGGCCCATCGAGTCTGCTCCACCATTCAATCATGGCTGACAAGTTTCTCAACCCCTTTCTCCTGCCTGCTCCCCATAATCTTTGATCCCCTTATCAATCAAGAACTATCTATCTCAATCTTAAATGCACTCAATTAGCTCGCCTCCGCAGCCCTCTGTGGCAATGAATTCCATAGATTCACCACTCTCTGGCTAAAGAAGTTTCTCCTTGGTGAACCTTCCCTGAACAGCTTCTAACGCAAGTATATCCCTCCTTAATCAAGCAGACCAAAACAGTAAGGAGTGCTGTCGGTTCAGTCTCAGCAATGCCCTGCAGAGTTGGTGCAAGACATCCTGCTTTCACTGAAAACAAGTTGTTGTTGTCAAACTATGAATGTGACTGTATTCAGTCATATAGAGTTGAATAATCCACAGGGGACAAATGTAATTGGGATTTAATTATGCAGCTTCCATTCTACTCCCTCCAACTCCAGCAGAGGGCGCACGTCACAATCCGGTTCTACTGGCAAAAAATAACTTCTTTCTATCTGACAGCATTCCACTTGCAGCTATGGGCGCTAGCGAGAGTTACGTCATCACCAGCTGGTAAAGTAACAATACTAAAATGCTATCATCGTCAACTTTATATTAAATCTCTTTATTTTAAGGCACAACCGTGAGTTACTTCAGTAATTTCTTCACCAATTTTACTCATTCTGTACGTACCATTGCTCCACAGACAAAGAAATACTTTTTGAAGTGCATTCGCCGTTGTAATTTAGGAAACATAGAAGCCAATTGCTGAACGACAAACTCCCACAAAAGACAACGTGATACTGACAAGACGACTTTTTACAGTGAACGTTTAGTAAATATTGTCCCAGGATCCCGGGTTGAATGCCCTGAATCTTCGAAATAGCGGCCTTGATATATTTTCAATCTGCAGATGGGAATTCGGTTAACATCTTTGACACAGGAAAGCACCCCAGCCTTACGCCTCCCAATGAGCAGCGCTTTCCTCTGTACCGTGCTTGGAGTATCATCTTTGATTGGATGCTCAAGTCTCTGTGGTGTTCCTTGAACCCACAAACCTTTGAGTCAAACATGAAGTACTAGCCACTGAACCACGGCTGCCATAGAAAGACACATCTGAGGAAGTTATCAGCCGTACAGGGTAGTTTGAGATGCTCTCATATTCACATTGTAAATGCTATAATTTATTTTGACGCCCTCAGCTTGTTATAGGCAAACCAAGAAACCGGGTCGGGAACCAATTTTTTGATGAAGTATCAGAGGATAATGGGGTTAATGTAGTGTACATAAACTTCTAAACGAAATAGTAGTGACCTACCTAAGGACGGACCCATTGCTTTTTTCTCCATGCGTGGCGGTTTCATCTATTCAGTTCCTCATTGATTCAATTTCAATTTCAAATAGCCTAAGATCCGTCTTGGTATGAGGCCATATAGTCTTAATTTGCTAACATATTTCAGCAAGTTCTCGTACCTTATAACATGGCCTGTCCAACCTTGTTACCTTTTTCTGATGATATTCACTAACGATCTTCTCGCTTTATCATGCTGAGAACTTCTTCATTGTCCTTATGTTCTCTCCATGGAATTCATTACCATAGAAGGCTGTGGAGGCCAGGTCATTGAGTGCATTTAAGACCGAGATAGATAGGTTCTGGATTCGTAAGGGGATCAAAGGTTACGGGGAGAAGGCGGGAGAATGGGGTTGAGAAACTTATCAGCCATGATTGAATGGCGGAGCAGACTCGATGGGCCGAATGGCCTAATTTCTGCTCCTATGTCTTATGGTCATATGGTCTAACTGACACTCTCCATCCTGCTCTAGGACCACATTTCACAGCTTATAACCCTTAGAAGCTCGCTTTTCTCAAGGTCCACATTTCAGCCCCATTTAGCAAAACAAATAAAAACATAATAATGATGATTCAGTGCTTAACACCTCTACCCATTGATATGCTGCGCAAATGTTTGGAGAACACATTCTTTTTCATCGCTGTTCCAGCTCCAATGTATTTATGAAAAGATCCTTCCCAGGTACTTACTTTGTGATACCATTGATCTTGACCTCTAGTTTCACATAATTATTTCTTCAAAATCTCATAACGTTCTTACTATTGTTGAGTTTCTTTCCTTCATCTTTCACCACTTCATTCACTCTATCCATTATTATCTGCAGATCATTTGCCGAGCTAGCCACGGCGGCCTTATGGGCTGCAAAACTCACCACCTTAACAATTGACCTCCTATTTCGAATACACTCTGTACTTCCAAAAGGTGTTAGATGAAATGTCACATACAAACCTTGTCATCAAAGTTCAATACCACGGATTAAAAGGGACAGTGGTAGCAGGTCAACGACGTTGGCAGCGTGACGGGAAGTAGGGAGAGTGTAGCGAACGGAATCAAAGCCGAAAATGCTGGAAACGCTCAGCAGGCCCGGGATCTTCTTTGGAGAGAGGAAATAGTTAACATTTTCGAAGCCTTTCATCTGAACCTTTCATTTGACCTCAAACCTTGTCTCTGTTCCTCTCTACACGGATGCTGTCTGATTTGTTCAATATTCCCAGCATTTTCTGCTTTTATTTCAGTATCCGCGGTGCTTTACTTTTGTATCGCTGGGGCAAAAAGCTGTCGGATACCGGCATTTCATCGCACATTTCTATACCATCTTATGTTGCTGTGCCATTTGCGAATAAGTAACCGCAAGCGTCACTGGCATCGTTTTTATATCGTTCCCTTGTTGAAATATGTTTCGACCCTCCTTGTCGCAAGCCTGATTTCTGAGGAGGAATACGGCATCTCCCTGTGTCCATCTTAAAACCCCGTTAAACGCGAAAAAGAGATTGAACATAATATTCTGCTGCCAGCAGTCTCACAGAGATAAACACAGGTGGTCATGTTTACACGCCTACCAGGGCTCGTAGTCACAGACCCACAGACGACCCAAATAACAACTTAATTTGAAATGGCGTTGTGAACGTGTATAGTCAAAACTTCACAAATTCACCCAACAATTGACACCGCATCACACCAGGAAATATTGTCATCCGAAACTTGCTCGGCTTTCAGTAGGATCCTAATGGAAGATAGGGAGGTGGAGTCTTTTCAGGAGGAGATTGGAGGACTCATGTTGCAGGTAGAGGAAACAAAGGGAGGAAATGAAGAAACAACAAATATTATTGAAGCAATAGCTCCACTTACGGCCCGTGTTTCGCAAATGCACTTAACTTCTTTACATGGCTGCGGCCCGGTTAAATGTCAGTAAACTAAAAGCAAACAACTTAGTTGTTTTAGATTAATTCCCTCATGGAATGCGGACCTAGTTGGCGAAACCAGCATTCATTGCCCATCCCAAATTGCCCTTGAGAGGGTGGTGGTGAGCTGCCTTCTTGAATCGTTGCAGTCCATGTGGTGGAGGTACACTCACAGTGCTATTAAGGAGGGAAGTCCAGAATTTTGACCCAGCGTCATTGAAGGGACGGCGATATACTTCCAAGTCAAGATGGTGACTTGCCGTTCTCGAATTGTGCATTTATAACGTGACAAATCATCTGCAACCGTAGCTCAACAGATCAATGTCAACCAGTTGGAAAGATTCCACTCGTTAGGAGAGGTGTGTCGTTTAGATTATTAGCTCTGGATTAATTGGTAGTTTGATCACCTTTAGTCAAAAGTTGCCATTTCCTGTTACCGCTCCAGTTAGTACCAGTACGGTTGGGCCATTTACTGTTGAATGGACAGTACTGTGTGAACGCTGAGCCGTTTGAGGAGCTGCCCAGGAGGAGCTGTCAAAGGGTCAGTACTGAGGGAGTGCTACACTGTCTTAGGGTCAATACTGAGGGAGAGCTGAACTGTCAGATGGTCAGTACTGAAGGAGTGCTACACTGTAGGAGGATCAGTACGAAGGGAGTGATGTACTGTCGGACTGTTAGTACTAAGGGACCCCTGCACTGCCGGAGGGGCAGTTATCAGGAGCTTTGCAATATCGGGGCTGCTTTCTTTTGGATAACACTTGACAGCGGCTGCCTTCTCGGGTTAGGACATAATGCATCCCGTGGGCAATGTTAGAAGGGAAGCAGAATGCGAGGGTGGGGGAAGAGCGGAGGTAATGAGGGTTCCATTAGGTGTCCTGAACCAGTAGTAGCCAGTGGCTCTCCCCCTCTCCTCTTCATTCCATCTCCCCCTCAACAAATCATTCAATCTCTTTCTCCCTCATGTCTTTATCCAGCTTCACCATTAAATACATCAAAGCTATTCGCTTCAATCACTCCTTGTGGTAGCGTGCTTGCATAGATAAGTTACCCATGAGCTTCGACTTGCAATTATAGGCGCCTATTTTATAGTTACAGTCCTAGATCCGCTACAAATTGAAGCATCTTCCATTGGCTTGCCCTACCTACGGCTACTCTATCGGAAAGGCACATAATTATTAAGAACTCTATTAGCTCACAACCCTCTTCTGGAGAGTCTGGGTCTGCTAAGTTTCTCCTGATAAGTATAACATCTCCTTTCAAATATTGCAAGCACATTCTCCTTGCTTCCACATTCCCTTTGCGAAATAGGTACCATAATTGTCCATATCTTTCTAAATGTGGACCCACATTGCACACAGGTTTAACACAAGTGCTCAGAGGTTTATTTTGCCTTTGGGGCATTTGGAAGCAACAATAGTCTGAGCAGTAATTGCTAAAAAGCAAACGGAAACTCACTTAATTTAGTGACTTCACAATCATCTTCCTTTGCCAACACTTTAGATAAATGTATTCAGTTAAGATCTTCATTATTTGATAAATGCTTCTTGGAACCTATTCAACCCGAAACCTCGCGCTATATTTAGCTGTACTGCTTATTGAGCATCTAAACAAAGAAATGGCAGATCTTGTGATCTTTTAGTTCAGAGACAGGTGCGTTTTGAAGCGGGACATTTTGAAGAGAAATGAACAGAAATTAGCACTGCGCCGCACTTCAGCAGCACACCTGGGCAACCAGTGGGCTCCTAATTTTGCAGATATAGGATTCTCAGTGACGGAGCGTCCATGATTTACTGCATAAGCTAATTGTGTCTGTTTGAGGGAAGGTGTCGGTAAATTACTGAGATCCAGCGCGTTATAGATATAATGAAGAGAGTGCCGGAGGGGACGAGGAGAGGACGGAAGAATGGTGGAATAAAGGGAGCAAGGAAGTCAGAAGGGAAGAAAGAAAAGGTGAATCGAAGAAAGGAAGGTTCAATGGGTGATGTCTGCCTCCTGTTCCTATGTAACATCTCAAGAGATGAATGGCCTCCTAATCTTTTCCATCAGAGTTAAGAGGCTGAATGACCGCCAGCTATTCCTGTGTACGAGCCTCAACAGATGTACTGGCCTGTCCCCGTTCCTACATAATAGGCTCATGACGGCCTAAGTGACCTCCTGCTGTTTCTGTGTAATAGGTGCAAGGGGGTGAATGGGCCTCTTTCCGTTCCTGTGTAACCAGCTCGGGGGGCTGAATGACGCCCTCTACTCCATTTTTAACAGGGCTGAGTAGCCTTAATGGGCCTCCTTCCATTCCTAAATAACTGGTACAAAAAGGAGCTTTACTTCGGCGACGGGACAAAGTTAACAATTTGGGGTAAGACGACCCTGTTCCTCCTGTTGACCAAATTGTACGTCAATATGCGGTTAAAAATCGCCAGGGCTTATGCTTGGATATGAGAGATATAAAGCTAGGAGCTGCTTACATAGGCTGAACTTTCATTCCTTTCAATACACAACATTGATGTTTGATAAAATCGAGGCGGTTAAATAAATTAAACAAGAATGCCCTCTTCCTGCTCCTAGACGAGAAGATCCAGGGGATGAATGGCCATCAGTTGTAACAGTGTAAGAAGCCCTTGGGCGCTCAATAACGTTCTGCGACGTACCTAAGGTCTTACAAGCTCTCGAAACCTCAATCTCTAATCACGTAACGGGATGAAGAGGCGGGGCCTTGCACTGTGTGAGTTCGCTTTTTGTATGGGTATAAATTACCGTGGGGACAGGGGGGACACAGTGATAAAATACAATTCAGTCTCTGTACAAAAACCTCAAGGCACACGCCTATCGGAAGATCAGCAGAAAGGCAGTGACAACATAGCGAAAACTTCAACATTTCATGGGGGTAATGGAGGGAGCATCGTCAAGGGCTTTGGCATTGCCCACCGAGGGCATTTTTACGTAAAATGAAAAGTTTTGTGTCATTTATGAAAAAAAACGGGTACTCTTCAACCTCTCATCTCTTCAATGCTCTGGCCGCTATTTATCTGTCAGCCAAGATAAAACAATGACCTGGTCATTTATCACACTGCTTTTGATGCGATTCCTTGGTGAAATTCGACTCCTGCGTTACCTATAGTAATCACTCCATAAAAACTATTTCATTGGGCGTCCTGGTGCCTTTATAGTAGCTGCACTAATGTCTAAGAGACGATGTTTGAATGGTGTTGATGTAAACCGGCCTGCTGATGTGCTGGGACAGCGGCCTACTTCGGGAGAGGCACCAAACTAACGGTACTAGGTAAGAAAATAAACTTATTTTTTTCTCCAAGTACATGCACAACGATGTGTATTCCAGGCGTCCTGCCAGTCTGGACCACTTAAAAATTCAGGCGCATGTTAGATCACCAGCGAGAAACGTGCCTATTGTGAATGCATCTGTTTGCGCTTTGGTTCAACAGTTAATCCCTGGGACGCAGCTAATATTCCTGTTTATTCGCCAGCAATAATAAGTCGTTCTATGTAAAGCCAGAATACTTAGAGATCGCTGCACCAATTGGTTTAATATGAGTGCTGAATCGACCATACAATGAATATAAATATCACTCGTGACTAATCAATAATTCCACTCTTATTTGGTGGTATAGAACTTATAGATCAAAATATGATCCAGAGAGACCAGAATTCAACATTGCAGGTCGAGATTGAATCCATAGGATAGAAATGAAACATACAAGTAGGCATAACATTCACAGGTTAACATGGAATCATGTAGACTAGAATGGGCTCCATGCAACTGATAACGGATTCATGCAGATTGGATATATGCCAAATGAAAGCAATAGCCGTTTAAAGGCTTTTTGAGGGGATGAGGTGTCACCGTGCGGCAGATGTGAATTACTTTGGGCAAGGAACCAAACTAACAGTTCTGGGTGAGCCTGTGTCTCTTTTATTTCTAGTTTATCTGCCAGGCAGTGATGAATAAGATGTTTAATTTTATAAATCGTGCCCCATGAACCATGTGCACTTGCTGCGCGAATGTTTGTCTATTAACGGCGCAAGCTCTCTCACTTGGCAAGGGGCAACCCAGGGGCCTGTTCATGACTCAGGATTGAGCATCGTGCAGGGAATGAACTTTACTTCGGCGACGGGACAAAGTTAACAGTTTTGGGTAAGACGATCCTGTTCCTCCCATTGACCAAATTGAACGTCAAAATGCGGTTAAAAATCGCCAGGGCTTATGCTTGGATATGAGAGATATAAAGCTAGGGGCTGAACTTTCATTCCTTTCAATACACAACATTGATGTTTGACATAATCGAGGCGTTTAAATAAATTAAACAAGTTGGTTGCATGGGCTGAGGGGGACTGCTTCTCTGGCCGGGGGGGAGCCCAGAACAGTTTAAATTAGAGCCAGGCCATTCAAGTGTGATGTCGGAGAGTTCTTCATACAGCATCCAGTGACAATCAAAAAAACACTTCCTAAAAAGCTATTGAGAATACTGAGGGTTTGAAAACTTGGAAATCCTTATAGATAGATTGTAGGTAAGCAGAAGTACTGAGGGTTACTGAAACGAGACTGGATGAAGGGTTAAGATACATATCGGCCAATACCTATTTGAATGAGGAACAGGTTGGAAGGGCTGAAAAGCCGCCTAATGTACCCCTGTTCCTACGTCCCTTAATGGTCATTAATTTAATAGAAGATCCGATAAAATAGACCTAACATTCCTGGCTTGAGGTGGATTTTTGCTATAGCCCTGTACCATTGTGTTCTGCTAGTGAAGCTTACTTCGGAAGTGGGACAAAACTGGTCGTGTTCGGTAAGTGAATACATTTCTAATACTGAAGAAAGTTGTTGCAATTCATGAATTCATGCGGGGTGGGAGAGGGGGTGAAACTATAGGTAATATCGGTGAATTAATTTCAACACTTCAGCTTACTAAGGCAGAATCGCGACCATTGCATTCACTTCACTGTTGGAAATTAGTCTGAGAAAGAACAGAAGGTAGGATCTCTCAAATATGCAGAACAAACAACAATATAGATGCAGACAGAATGGTTTGGTCAATGAGGACAGAACAGTAAACAGAGGCCACATCTATCAAACTAAAAATGTCAGATTGAACTGTTATTTACGCACTTTTAGCCTACATATTATAAAGTAAGTAGCAGAGGCATTAGACACAGTTGAAATATTAACAAGGATGATTGTAGAACTGAGGGGTTATAATTATCAGGAGAAAATGAACGGGCTGGAGCTGAGGGGTGACCTGATAAAAATTAGAATGATGGAAGAGGTATCGACGGGACAGATGTATAGAAGAGCTTTCCACTTGTGGGGAGACCAGAAGTAAGGGATGGGGGCATCAATGTAAGATATCCCCTAATAAATCCAACTGGGAATTCCGGAGAAACGTTTTTCCCCAGAGAGTGGTGATAACTCGCTACTACAGGGTTGAGGCGAATAGCGTAGATGCGTTTAAAGGGGAAACTGTATAAAGGCATAGGCGAGAAAGGCATCGAACGTTATGGAAACTCAACGTTATTCCTCATATTCCCCATTGACCTGTAACAGTAATGAAATAATACCATTTAGAGGCCATGTGTTTTAAAGTTACCAATCAAAATCGATAGTGTTCTTGAGCTATGGTATCTGTGCACCCTGAGGCGTTCAAGGGTTGAATAAACTTTCCTCCTTACACAAAATGATACAGCGGTTAAAAGAGTCACATTTTGACAACAGGCTCCTTCAATGAGATTTGTAATATATTAAGTATCGGTGATTAAGGGATGGTAGAATTGTTGTGTTTAAGTTGATTGTCAATAGGGGTAGATAGCAATCAGCTATTTGCTCTGGTGTGGTGGGTGCTGAACAAGGGGGTAAAATCCTAAAAGTAGAGACAGACCGTTCGGGAGTGAAGTCAGGAAGCATTTTTTTCACAAAAAGTCGAGTGGAATTCTGTACATGGCTCCACCAGAAAGTTGTTATGACTAGAGGAATTGGGGAGGGTGTTCTCAATTGAAAATTTAAAATGTCTGATTCATTGATTTTTGTTATGCAAGATCATTAAAGATTATTGATCAACATGTTCCTAGATCCTATGTGCCTCTGTTGCCCGTTGTTACACATAATCCCCTAGGGACACAAATCGCAAATAGCTGAGGTGTTTTATAACAGGAATTAACCTTTGTGCTCTGCTAACATCTATTATTTCGGAGCTGGGACTAAAGTGACTGTTTCAGGTAAATTATATTTACATTAGTGTAAATTGATATATATGAATGCATCGTTTTATCAAATATCTACCTGTCTGTCTGCATGTCTGTCTATCTACCTACCTAGCTACCTGTCTGCCTGTCTGTCTGTCTGTCTGTCTATCTATCTATCTGTCTGTCTATCTATCTATCTACTTGCCTACTTGTCTGAACATCTGTACATCACCGCTGTGTTTTGGTACTGTTGCTTTGTATAGTGCAAACGGGTACAACCCTCTGAATTTTGGGGAAGGGTCTAAGTTAACGATTTTAGGTTAGTGTGATTCCTTTTTTTCCAATGAAGCAAGAATCGCGTGTTTGAATCAGAGTTGAATGCCTAATTGAGGAATATAGAGGAAATCTTGTACTAGTCAGGAGTGTACCTTAAAACGCTGACATACAGGGGCAGATATAGATAAACAGGAGGTATTGAGAATGCATTTAATTTTAATTGGAATGCATTTAATTCCAAGTCATTTCATGAGTTTGCATTAGCTTGTGGTAATCTCATGTGAACTAAATGTGTGGGGCAGTGCGTTTTGCCAGGAGGCTGGTGAGGATCGTTTTTGTGAAGTGACATGATGGTGTGTGAACAATAATAATCAACCCTTGCACTTTGGAGATGGCACTAAGTTAACTGTTGTAGGTAAGTGAGTTGTTGATCAAGATGTATCATTTTTTTTTCTCAATGAGCATTGAAACACTCGACTAATTTATTCTAATCAATTTAAAGCAAAGGGAGACAGTATGAAATTTGGAAAAAGACTAAACATTGTATTAAAGAAGTAGTAATTACAGTAACTACCTGGACATAACGAAAAAGATAGGCAGGGTTGAAGGGAGAGTGAGAGAGGAATTGGCAATCATATACATAGAACGAATGTAAGGACATAATGAATAAGAGCAGGAGAAAGCCATTCGGGCCTTCCAGCCTGCTCTGCCAGTCAGAAAGAATATGCCTGACCAGACCTTGACTCAATTCCACCTTACGCCGTGTTCCCCATAATCCTTGACTCCCCTATAGTTCAAAATCTGTGTAACTCGGCCTTGAATGTATGCAATGGCGCTGCTTCCCAAGCTCTCTGAGTTAGAGAATTACAAAGATTTGTGACTCTGCAAGAAAATAAATTCCTCCTCATGTTCGTTTCAAATGGATAACTGCTCATTCTGAAATTAATCCCCCAGAGTTTTAGATTCCGCACGAGGAGAAACATCCTCTCCCCTGTCAGGCCCTATTCAAAACGGTCATGGTTTATTAAAATCTCCTCTCATCTTTCCAAACTCCAGATCCAGAGGGAATTTAGACAGCACTGTGGGAGGTTCGGAAATTAGAGAGATAAATCTGGGAGGGGGGGGTGGTGGTCAAAGACGACGAGAAAAGGTATAGCAAAGAAGAAGATAAAGTGCAGTAGGGAGGGATACAACGCACTATAATATGATCAAACCGTATTCATTAGCGAACATGTACAGAGTTGAAGAGGCACTAGTTTTCTTATAACCGTTTAAATTAGTATCAGGAAGCTATGATTATACATTTGGTATTGGTTCAAAACTCGTGGTTTTGGATGAGTTATATTGAGTTGACTTGGCACTTCTGATTAAAGTGATATCAGAGAGAAAAATTTCAAGAGGACTTATAAAATAGGATGATTGCGGGAAATTATCACATAAAATGGGATTCTAATTATTGGAATTTAGATGGTTAAGGGGCGATTTCGAGATATTTAGGGTAAATGATAGGGCAGATAGAGAGAAACTATTTCCATAGATTGGGTATTCGAGAACTCGGGGGTCCGATCGGGAGTGAAATTGGCAAACACTGCCACACGCAAAGGCTATCAAAACTAGAGAAGCTGGAACTGTTCTCCTTAGAACAGAATAAGAACAGGGATGTTTTGACTAAGGTCTGGGGAATAACGAAAGCTCTGGGTACAGAAAACAATAAGAACAACTTCCATTGGCAGGAGGATCTGTAACTAAAGGAGTCATGTTTTAGGTCACTGGAAATATATCGCGGTTCCTTTACCGTCGCCAGTTAAAAATCCTGGAGCTCCTCCCCTAACAGAATTGTCGGTGCATCTAAACCAGATGGAATGCAACGGTTCAAGAAGGCAGCTCACCACCAACAAGGGCAACTAGGGATGGGCAGCAATTGTTGGCCTAGCCAGCGAAGCCCACAACTTGTGAAAGAATGGAAAAAGAGGGAATTGGCTAAATGCTTGAAGGGAAACTATTTCCTCTAGCGAGCAGGTCAGTTTCCTACGGTTATATATTTAAGAGCAATGGGAAATTGAACATTAGGAGATCCTTTTGAACTCAGAGTTGCAAGAATTTTGGGGAGCTTTATCTGAACAGATGAAAACGGACTTTATGAATAGGTTCGAGTGCGATTTGTACGAACTTAGAAATATAGGAACACGAGATGTGGATTAAACCCCTCCAGCCTGTTCCGCCATTCAGTAGGATCATGGATGATTTCTGCCCTAAGACCCAATGCCAGCCTTTGCTCCACAATCCTGAATAACTTCTGTTGACAAAAACAATATCAACCTCAGACTGAAGGTTGCCGACTAATAATGCATGAATTGCCTTTTGCGGAAGGGAGATCCGAACTTATTCCATCCTTTGCTTGTACAAGTATTTCCAATTTCACTCCTGAAATGTCCGTCTCTCTTTGTTAGATAGTGTCCCCGAGTAACAGGGTACCCAATTTGGCAAATAGTTTCTCCCCATCTACCCCATCAGTTCCTCTCAGTATCTTGAAATAAACCCCTCAACCTTCTAAGTTCCAATGAATAAAACCCTACTTCCTTCAAACTTTCCTGGTAATACATCCATTGAATCCCAGATGTGATCTGGTAAATCAGCTGCACTCCTTCGAAGGCCAATAAACAATGATGACTGAAAGGCAGAGTGAACTGAAGTGAAATCAGGTACAGAAACAGACATAAAGCAAAGGAAAAAACTAATGTGCTGAGGGAGAGAGAGGGAGCGAAGGAGAGAGACAGAGAGAGAGACAGAGAGGGGGAAAGAGGGAGAGAGGGAGAGAACAGAGTGAAACGAAAATCAATGAAAAAAGTAAACATTTAAAAAGTCATCTTATTAACACCACTAAGAACAATTTACCACCTGCAGTAATGAAACATAATACTTAATAATTGTTAAATTGCCGGGCCAGCGGGGTTGATTTTCATTGTGTTAAGAATTGTCAGGTCGTTAAAACGGTAAACAGTTTGTTCATTATAGACTTACCTTTATGTTCGGTGTGTCATCAGTGTTGTTTTAAACCATTGAATAGTCTAATGCAATGGCCTAATACTCTCCAATATTCCAATCATCAATGAGAATATCATAAATCGATATGTACTTTGGAAAGTATACAGATAATAGCACTTCAAGCCTAATAAGCGGGAAAATGCATTGGGATGTCTAATGTAGGATATAAGAATGGGATGTCCTTCTTGACTTAGCTGAATTCCTAACCAGTGGAAAAATTCATACGAAGAGGACATGTTTAAATTAGTGTTAGGCCATTTAGAAGCGAAATCAGGAAACACTTTTTCACAGAAATGTAGGGAGAAATCACTCCATCCCACCCTACCGCCCCGCAAAAAGACAGTGGGTGCTCAGGGTCAAGTGTAATTTCAAGTTTAAGACGGATAGATTTATGATGGGCGAGAGTATCAAGGAATATGAAGAATAGTAGCGAAGGCTAGAGCTCCTGAGTAACCTCTTGATTGGTTCAATAGGCTGATTGAGTTAAAGGTTTTGTAAAGGTGTGCAGCATAGGGCTGCTCAAACGAAAAGAAATTATATTTTGCTCAAGGGACCAAAGTTAGAGCTTTGGGTGGGTAAATGTGAAATACATTGTTGCTTTAAAACACTTGATACACTATTGCTATGTTCTTCAAAACGCCGTTTCTTTCCCATGTCCCACTTATCAATGAAAATATCATGAATCTCATTACGCCTTGCAAGATTTATAAAACATTCATGTGGCATCAGACCAACAAAGAAATGCACTGCAAAGTGTAACAATATATGTTATGGTAGACATGTCATCTTGTTTTGAAATTTGGAGACCTGTATGAGATTTTTTCTCGGGAGAATTATTGGTTAAAGTAGGATCCAGAATAGAGGAGGCTATAAGGACTGAACCTAATTGCCTACTCTTAATCCACACTTTATGATCTTCTGACAAAAGCCAGGCGAATAAGCCTCAGTTTTTAGCCTTCTTTTGAGCACTCCCATTCTTGAACAATGTTGTGCAGTTTGATAATATTAAGATCCTGATAGTGAGATGTCCTGAAGTGAATATCCATTGTTTGTAATTGCAGAAAATTGCAAGGCCTAGTTGTTCTTGTTAGAAAATAAATTGACCGATGCGCTGTTAGATTATAGAACCTTACACCCCCCAAAAGGACTTTCGGCCCATCTTATTGTATCCGGCTCTTTGAAAGAGTTATCAATTTCGGCGAACTCATCCAGTCCTTTCCAAATAGCTGCGTAATTTGCTCCTCATTGAGTATCATCCAATCCTCTGTTGAAATTTAGCATTTACCCTGTTTCCAGCACCTTTTCAGGTTGAGCATTCCATGTCATAGCAACTGGCTGCTTAAAGAAATAACTCCTCATCAAAACTTCCGCTCTTTTATCAATCGCCTCCATTTTTTGTTCTCTGGTTACAAAACTTCTGGCTGGTGGAAATATCTTCTCCATAATCTACTCCAACAAAATCCTCCCTGGCTTTGAACGAGTCCACTAATTGTCCCCTTAACCTTCTCTCGGACAAGAACCTTATCTTCTCCAGTCCCTTTACATAACTGAGCTCCCTCATCCACCATGTCATTAAATCTCATTTGCGAACTTTCCAAGGACATGCTATCTTTCCTAAAATGTGGTGTTTAGAAATTGGTGCGCGACTCCAGCTGGGGCCTAACTTAAGACCTAATAGTTTTACCACTGACCTGCAGCATTGTGCTAATCTCAGAGCTCGATGTATTCTTTTGGTCCTGGGACTAAGCTGTCAGTTCTAGATAGGTAAACAACAATGTATCGTAGCACTTAACCTTTAATTTTCTACAAGTGTTCATTCCTTGTTTCGTAATTGGTTGAAAGCTCACAAATGGAAACAAAGGCTGGGTAACTTGGAGTAAATTTGAATTGCAAGATGAAGAATGTACAATGACAATGTTATTAATTAGGCAGGTTACAAGAGTTCTCAACATGCACCTTTTCGACTCCAGCTTTCAACATCTTAAACACCTCTATCAAGTCCTACTCAGCCAAGATAAGTAGAAATATACATGGAGACCAGAACTGGGACCAATTTTTGATGTTCATATATCTGAGTTAACTTATATTTGATACATTGTGCACAGTTCTAGAGTCCATATATCTGTGCTGCGAGTCTAGCCAAGTCACTATGTGTGTTTACCATAATTTCCGTGCTTTCAATTGCCCTACCTTTGGAATTGATTAGGCTAGGGAAAGCCAGATGAATCTAGGCATTGCTGTTAGTCAAATCAAAATTGTACAGGGGAGCCAGGTAAAAACATATCCTGCAATGATATGGCCCCAGCAATTTTGATATTACTAGTTAACACAGTACTCTTGATCAAACTTGCCTCTCTACCTCGGCGTTAGCAAAACACTGTACTTGGGTATTATTTTTATAGTTTCAAGGGATAGGGGTATCGTGGTCATGGCCAGCACTTGTTGCCTATCCCTCATTTCTGTTGAACTGAGTGGCTTGATAGACAGATTCCTTCAATAAAGGATAGTAGTGAACCAGATGGGTTTTTACAACAATCGATGATAGCTTCATAGTCACCATTGCTGAGATTAGCTTTATACTCCGGGTTTATTAATTGAATTTAAATTCCACCAGCTCTAATGGGGAAGATTTGAATCCATGCCCCCAAAACATTAGCCTGGGCCACTTAATTACTAGTTGTGCGACACTTCCAGTAGGTCATCACCTCCGAATTACGCATGTAAAACTGAATAATTTCCTCTTCCAATTGTCAGTCACACGGCATTTAGTTTCATTAATTTGACAAAAGATAGGCAATGTTCAACAAGCACTCATTATTTTAAATAAAATAAACTCAGCAATGAAGGGCTGCTGTCGAGCTGACAATAGATGCAAACCCTTGTCAACAATTTTCAAAAAGAGCTGGAATCCCGGCTTGTCTGCTCTCATCAAACATAAGAAGCTACAGAAGACCAGGAGGTGACAATTCACCCCTTGGCCCTGTTCTGTCATTCAGTTAGATCAGAGCTGATCTGAATTTTAGCTCCATCTAGCCATGTTTGTTTCTGTTACCATCCATGCTCTTACCCAACAAAAGTATTGCATGTAATAACCAAAGATTAGTCAAGGATTTAAAAGATAAGATATCGGAGAGAAAACGCCTCTTGTCTCTCTTCATGAAAATAATTACATTGAGTAGTCAAGGATTTGTTTTTAAACCTCTGATGAACCAGAATTCAAAGCCTTGATTTCAAGCCAGAGATCAGTAGCAAGAACCAAATAGCTTAACAATTCAACATCTATATCTCCTTTTGTCTATGACATCCTTTGGCTATTTCTACCAATCGCTGGCCCTCTATCCAGCTCTACTTGCCACACCCGCCTTTAACCAGCTTATATTTAATCTCTCTTCTATTTTTCCTTAGTTCTGTTGAAGAGTCATACGGACTCGAAACGTTAATGTGTTCCTCTCCACTGATGCTGTCAGACCTGCTGAGTTTTTCCACGTATTTTTGTTTTTGTTTTGGATTTCCAGCATCTTCAGCTTTTTTGCTTTTATTCTTTTAGCTTAACAATTTCGCTCTATATGCTAAATTAATAAAGAGTTTGAGTTAATTTCTAGGAATATGGAAATCACTGGCATTCATTTCCCATCCCCTTTTTGCCCCGAGGAGGTGCTACTGGGCATGCTCTTTGAAACACTGGTAGCTGGTTTAGACACAAGTGAAGGGCTTCTTCAGAGAATAGTTAAGAGTCAAGCACTTTGGTTTGAACTGGACTCACAAATAAGTGCCGACTGAGTAAGGATGTCAGGTTTCCCTGCCTAAAGCAGATTAATAAACCAACTGGGTTTTTAATGACAACCCAACAGCTTCAGCACAGAAGGATTTCATTCAGCCCATAATATCTCTGTCAGTTCACTGAAAGAGTTTATCCAATTAGTGTTATCGGCAAGATTTCAGCATGATTTAGCAACATTTTCATTTGTCAAAATAGATGCAATCGGTTTGAAAGTTATTGTCGAACCTACTTCTGCTGATGGCCCTGATGAAACATTTCTGGTCATACCTATTCACTCATAAAAATAAAATTCACCCCCTCACCCCTGTATTTTGGTAATGATAGCGCCTCCTGTGGTGATCAACTCATCTGCCTGTAGAAGCAGCTCATACATTTTACTCGATGAAAATCCTTCACATTCTATTAAAACTCCCCTTAACCTTCTCTGATCTGAAGAGAACAACCCCAGCTTCTCCAGTCTGCCCACATTGACTGAAGCCCCTAATCCTTGGTACTATCCTGGTAGATTTGCTCTGAACCCTCTCAAATGCCTTGACATCCTTTACCAAGAGTGCAGCCCAGATGTGGAAATAATTCCTAGCTAAGTTATTTCCAGTTAGATGATTTAAACACCAGAAACGTCATTCCAGTAGTTACTTCCACCAGATATAAACATGCATGACGTGAAAGCAATGACTCGATTCATACTTGTAATGCAGCGGCTGTTAACTGTGTTGCAATAACGCAAATTATTTTTATTGAGATGAAGCTAAGGTTTCAGTGCCAGCGGGTAATTAGAAAGTCACACCGGTTATTTGCTGCTTTCTGAAACTTCCATTTCTGGTGCTAAGTGATTAGCCAACTATAGAGTTTTAGGAATGCTTTAATAAGTTACAGCTGTCAATAGGTGTGGCCAGATAATGATTTTGCACTTTAGGTTTGTACCTTATCAGAGACAGGATATTCTGAATTTCCAAGGTTTCTGCACTCATCCAATTCCGGCCCATTCGTCAGTTCCCCGTTCCATTCTCTCTACCATTAGCTGTTTTTTTCTTCAGCTGCCTAGGCCCTAAACTCTGAAATTCTCTCCTTGAATCTTTCTCTCTCCCTCTGCTCTCTCATTTCTGTCATCCATTAAGTAGAGTCTCATAAGCCACATGATTTATCATATTTTGGCCATATGCAGCTGATATGGCTCGACTTCAATTATTCGCCTGAAGATCCTCTTCTACTGAGCAACTTTGAAGGTTTTTTACAGCAACAGTGGCGCTATATAAATTAAGCGCTCGTTGGGCTTCGGCTGGAATATTGTATCTAATTCCTGGCCACCAAGCATTAAGAAGGATATCACGGCATTATAGAGGCTGCAGAGGGGGTTCAGAAGATTGGTACCAGGGCTGAGAGCCTTTGGCTATGTGGTGAGGCGGGAGAAGCTACATTTATCTTCCTTACGACAGCGAAGCTGAAGGGGGCATTGATGATGTTGTTCCCTTTATAATGGTATTATACGGTTTTACAGGCAATTAATTAAAAAAATCAGACAATATAAACGAAAAATAATTAAGGACGCACTACAGAGTGGCATGAAAGGTGTTCCTAGTGATACAATTGTTGCTGTTTGGACCAAAATTAAACTGGGGTTCAGGCTTTTTTTAATTTGAAAATGTTTCGACAACAATACTTCATGGCGCTCAAGGTACTTTCTTCTATTTCGGCTCTGGTACCAAACTAAATCCTTTAAGTAAAGATGCAATGTCTGTCATCAGCAGCTCAAGTGGTTAAGAAAGAGATTGCTGCTCAAAATGTCCAGTGCGCAACACTCTTGCCACCAAGTCAAGGAGTTATGGATTCACGTCCAGCTCGAGGCTTGACTCCATAACCCAGGCTCGGATTTTCAGCACTGCCGAATGGTCAGCACTGAACGTGTGCTGCGCTGCTGGAGGACAATGCTGACCAAGTACTGCACTGCCAGGAGGTTAGTACTGAGGCAGTACCATAATGTTGATTGTGCAATACTTCGGATGCGACATTATGCCAGTTAGACTCTATCAGCCCTTTCGGGTGGGCGGAATGTATCCCAGACCTAAGTGAAGTGGCTTGACCTACCGCCTTGACACCCTTCTCAATGCATGGTGGCCAAGGATTGTGTTTAATACTCCAGCCGAAGCCTAACCAGTACTTAATTTATATAACGCCACTGTTGCTGTAAAAAACCTTCGAAGGTGCTCAGTAGAAGAGCAACTCAGGCAAATACTTGAAGTGGAGCAACATAATGTGCAAATGGCCAAAATTTGAAAAGGTTATGTGGCTTATGAGATGCTTCTTAACGGAGGACAAAAATGAGAGAGCAGAGGGAGCAGAGCAGAATTCCTCCGCTGTGTCCTTGGGCCAATATTTATCACTCAACCAACATCAGTAATACAATGATGTGGTAATTTATCCAATTGCTGTTGTGGGACCTTAACTTTACATAATTAGGATGTAGGGCGTTATAACATTCTAACATTGAATACTGCTCAAAACAATGCATCCTTTGCCCCTAAATTTGGTTGCATGTCGTGAAAGGAGCTCGCAAGTTCTCAATTTAAGCTATACAGTCCTCCCAAACCCAGTCTCATATCCTAAAGGAGTGAATGCATTTGCACAGCATGGATGTTAAATGCCTCCCAGATGAATGGTTGCCATACCTGGGCCGGATATCTTTCACTGTAGCTTTATTTTACGAACGTCAAGCCAACTTCATGTTATTTGGGAGAACGGGATTATATTAACAGCTGTGGGTAAATCGCGGTGAATCAGTTGAAAGCGCCTTGAATACGAGGAACGGGAGAAGATTCCCGTCTGCTTGTTACAGGTGTACAAATATTAATTACATAGAATTCACAGCCTATAAATAGGCCATTCGGCCCAACCATGCACCACCCGAGCTTCCTCCCATCCCTCCTCATCTAATCCGAAATCATGTCTTCCTATTTCTTTCGCAATTATATCTTGATCCAGCTTCCCATATAAATACATCCATACTATTAGCTTCAAGCACTCTCGTAGCGAATTCTACATTCTCACCACCCCCTGAGTAAAAACGTTTTTCCTGAAATCTCTAATGGAATTATTGTGATTAAAAGACCATTCAATTGCATGCTAAGTTTGTAAACGACATACTCCAATTACAAACAAGAATCTTAAACTCAGACAAAGCCAGTTACATAGGTATCGGGGCTTGGTTCCTCGCAATAAATTAAGATCGGATTAGATTAAAAGAAGAGGCTTGCAATGTTGCAAAAAAACAGTAGCAATTCAGAGGATTAGGAATATTTCAGAAAGCAGCACAGAGCCATCAGGATTTTGATAATAAGTGAAGAACATACAATATGAGTGTAAACAAGTCAGGAATATAAAGAATATAACGAATGTAAGAGCTTTTATAAGTACATAAAGTGGAATAGGATGGGTAAAGTAAATGTTGTCCCTTTAGGAACAAAGGAGAAATTATCATGGGGAATGAGGAAATAGAGATATTGAACAAATATGTTGTGTCTTTCTCCACAGTAGAAGAAACACATTTCATACAGGAAATGGATGACAGCTTAGGTGCTAAAGGGAGTGAGGAAATTATGGAAATTAATATAATCAAAGGAAAAATATTGTCGAAACTGGAGGGAGTATAATCCGACAAATCTCTGGGATTTGATGACCTACATCCTAAGTTTCTGAAAGAGATAGATGCAGAGATAGCGGATGTGCTAGCTATGATTTTCCAAAACTTTGCAGATTCAGAACGGTCCCATTAGGTTTGCAGTTGCCAAATGTTGCACCACGTTTCAAGAACGGAGAGAGAGAGAGAGAAAACGTTGAACTACAGGCCAATTATCCTAGCAGCAGCTGTAGGAAAACTGCTGGAATCTATTATACAGAAGTCTTAACAATAAGCCCAGAAAAGAAGAGTATGATTAGAAGATGCCAAAATGATTTTACTAAAGAAACTTCTGTTTGTGAAATGGAAGCTCAGTATAGTTTCTGCCACTCAGCTCCTAGCAGCATTACAGCCTTGGTTCAAACATGGATAAAAGAGCTGAACCCCAGACGTGAGGTGAAAGTGACTGCCCTTAACATCAAGGCAGCATGTCGCCAAGTATGACATCAAAGAGCCCGAGCAAGGGGTTGCGCATTGAATCCAGCTAATGTAAATTGTGCTTATATTCTCTGGAGCTTAGAAGAATGAGAGGCGACCTCATTGAAACCTCCACTGGTTGGGGTCATTCCTAACAAAAAAAGGAAGGCGGTTTTGGTCGCTGGAGGTCAATCATCTCAGTTCCAGTACATCGCTACAGGAGTTCCTCAAGGGGATGTCCTCTGTCTAACCATCTCCAAACTCTTCACAAATGACCTTCTTTCGATCAAACGGTCGGTAATGGGATGTTCGCTGATGATTGCACAATGTTCAGCACCATTCACGACTCCTCAGATACTGAAGCAGTCGTGTACAAATGCAGCAAGACCTGGACATTGTCCAGGCTTGGGCTGACAAGTGGCAAGGAACTTTCACGCCACCCACGTGCTAGTTAATGATCATCTTCAACAAGAGAGAATATAACCATCGCCCCTTGATATTAAATGGCAGTACCATCGCTGGATCCCCCACTACCAACATAATGGGTATTGCCATTGATCAGAAACTGAACTGGACTAGCCGTATAAACACTATGGCTACAAGAGCAGGTCAGAGGCTCGGAATACTGTTGCGAGTAACTCACCTCCTGAATCTCTAAGGCCTGTCCACCATCTACAAGGCACAAGTCATGAGTGTGATGGAATACACCCGACTTGCCTGGATGAGTGCCGCTCCCACTACACACAAGAAGGATGACACCATCCAGGCCATATCAGCCTGCTTGATTGGCATCCCTTCCACAAACAGTCCCTCCACCTCCAAGGCACAGTGACACAATGTGTACCATCCACAAGATGCACTGCAGAAAGTCACCAAAATTCTCCTTAGACAGCACCTTCTAAACCACAAACACTGCCATCGAGAAGGGCAAGGACAACAGGCAGATGACACCATCACCACTGGAATCTCCATTCCAAGTGACTCAGCGTCCTGACTTGTAAATATATCCCCGTTCCTTCACTGTCACTGGGTCAAAGACCTGGAACACAGTCCCTAACAACACTGTGACTATATCAACGTCACGTGGACCACAGCGGTTCAAGAAGGCTGCTCCCCACCACCTTCTCAAAGGCAACTTGAGATGGACGATAAATGCTGGGTCACATCCCTTAAACAAATCAAAAAAACATACATTTTTTTGAGGATGTAGCTAGCAGGGTAGATAAAGTGGAATCAGTAGATGTCTTATACCCAGATATTCAATAGGCATTCAAAAAAGTTGACCACACAAGGTTAATAGGGAAGATAAAGGCTCGTGCAATTTGGGGTAGTCTTTTAGCATGAGTAGAGGATTAGCTTCCGGATAGAAAACAGAAATTGGGCATAAATGGGAATTTTTTTCAAGTTGGCAGGCAGTGAATTGCAGAGTGCGACAAGAATCAGTGCTCAAGCCTCAGCTATTTGCCATCTACATTAGTGACTTCGATGAAGGGACAGCGAGAAATATATCACAGTTTGCTTATGATACAAATTTAAGTAGGATGTTAAGCTGTGAGGAGTACAGAGAAAGGCTGCAAAGTGATATAGGCAGGTTAAGTCAATGGGTAACGAGATGACAGACACAGTATAATACAGGGAAGTTTGAAGTTATTCACTTTGGCCCTAAGAATAGAGCAGCAGAATATCTTTTATAACGTATGAAACTTGTAAGTCTTGATATTGCAAGGGAACCAGCCAAAGGAACTCAAAAATCTTTGGAAATTTCTACCCAAGTGGCTTGTGCTCCATCGCTGAATGCATTCAAAGCTGGGATAAACAG
Source organism: Carcharodon carcharias (assembly GCF_017639515.1). Lineage (NCBI taxonomy): Eukaryota > Metazoa > Chordata > Chondrichthyes > Lamniformes > Lamnidae > Carcharodon > Carcharodon carcharias. The sequence continues at coordinate 2,519,064 of NC_054500.1, forward strand.
ATTATTGATCTTTCAGGGAATTAAGGGATATGGGGAGCAGCTAGCAAAATGGATTTGAATCCCAAGACCAGTTGTGATCGTATTGAATAGTGGAGCAGGCTCGATGGGCCGTATGGTCTACCCCTGCTCCTATTCCTGTGTTGTTGTGTTCTTTCCGACTATCTTACATTTATGCTTCATTCGTGTTACATATCGCCCTAGTCCACCACCCACCCATCCCCTACTCCTCCCCAACACACACACGCATACACGCACATATATACATACACACATACAAGAGTAGGAAAATATTTTCCATGCCTGTCCGTTCAAAGCTTTCAGCATCTTAAGCATTCTATTCATTCAGCACTCAGTCCACCATTTTCTAAAGAAAAGATCTCCAGCCTTTCATTCTAATTACTTCAACGAATCATTGGTTCAACATTCAGACCAAAAAATGCAACAAGATTGGGAATCATTTGCTGTATTGTTGATAGTAACGTTTCAATCGAATAAAATCCGTGTCTAATATTTAGGCAGCCTCGCAGGTAATCGATTGCAAACCCAGACACTTTAATATTGCAAAATTAAATATCTTAATTGAAAATGAAACTCACTGATTTAAGATGATTGTCAAAAAAAAACAGAGGAGAGATGAGGATTTTTTTTCTCAAAGTCCGAGTTGTTTAATCCGGTATGCATTGCCTGACATGGTGATCTAAGCAATTTTTACAAAGCAAATGGAGGGGACTTTGAAGAGATCAAGCTGAGACCAATTTACTCTCTCATGACAGAAGGGTGAGGCGGTGGAAGTGGGACTAACTTGTTACCTCTACCAAAGTGCCTGCACTCACGTGATGGGTTGAACGGCCTCTTTATTTACCATGGTAGTTTATGAGTGCAATGAATAGATTGTTGATCACATGTGGAGAGCTTGGCATGCTTAGAATTGGAAAGGACTCTACAGGGGCAGAGTAAATGATAGACCAGTCAATTGATGACAAGTTGGTCCATAATTCAGATCACACTTTCAGATTGACAGAAAAATATTTTATGCTTGATACAGAATTACATGTCACTTAGTGATCTAATTACCAACTCACATCATTTCTGGTCAAAAAGTAAAAAGCACTCACATCTTGCAAACTGATTCTGTGATTTATTGTAATGCGTGGCATCGTAGTTAGGAAGCAGGTTTCCTCTGAACTTAGCATTAAGTTAATTGTTCTAAGTCTGAAAAGTTATATTGTTTAAACTCCTTGGACTGTTTTCATCCTCATCCATGTTCTCTCCATTTAGTTTTGTTTAATTCCCACACAGGTAAGAATGACAAAATTAGCAATGCCAAAGTTTCTATCTTTGAACCCTCCCCTGAAGAAATTAAGAAGGGGAAAGCGACTGTGGTTTGCCTTGTAACTGATTTCTACCCCGACAACATCGAGATCGAGTGGTTCGTCGATGACATGGTGAAGAAGGCCAACGACCCAAGCATTCAGACCGACCTCAATTCCATCTCAAGTGAAGGGAACAAATCCTTCAGCATCAGCAGTCGCCTGAGGCTCGATGCCCAAGATTGGATCTGGGTTAAGACAATTAAGTGCGCAGTGAAGCATTATATTGGAGCATCGGATGTTCGTGAATCTAATTACACGCTACACATCAAAGCTGGTAGGTCATCAAAATGGCCCATGCCATTCCATTTTAGCTTCAGAGGAAGCAAGATCTTGCACTTATGTAGTGCCCGTGCCCTTCTTAATGAAAGAGTAACCACGTAGATGAATCTGTCAATCAATAAATGACTAAATAAATCATTAAAAAAACACATGGAACATGTAAATGTACTCGGAAACAATGTTAAAAACTATATTAACACGACTGTCATAATGTATCGGGCTGAGTGTGACTTACAAATGTGATCATCTGCAAATACACACTAATTTCATAAAACATCTGGTGCTAAATGGTTGCTTTTATTTTCATTTCTTTCAGTAACCTGCGGTGTAAGTAAAGGTAAGCCTCCATATCCTTTTATCTGCTTCTGGGCAATGCACTTTAGGAAGAATAGAGAGTCCTGAAGAGGGCGCAAAGGAGACTGACCAAAATGATTCCAGGGATGGGGTTTCAGCTGAAGGGTTAGTTTGGAAAAGCTGGGATTGCTCTCCTTGGAAGAAAGGAGGATTGAGGGAAGATTTGACGGCAGTGTACAAGATAATGATAGATTTGGATAATGTAGACAAAGGCACGCTGTCCCATTACCTGATGGCATAAGGACAAGGGGACACACATTTATGGTTTTGGGCAAGAGATGCAGCTGTAATGCGAGAAAGAGCATTTCTTTCATGCACAGAAAGGTAATGAACTGAAATGGCCTTGGTTGTGTTGGAAGCGAAGAATACCAATGACTTCGAAAGGAAATTGGATGGACAATTGAAAGAAAGAAAGTTGCAGGGCTACAGAAATAGAGCAGGGGAATGGGGTTAACTGAACAGCTCTACAGAGACGGCATAGGCTGGACGAGCCGAACAGCCTTCTTTTATGTCATAATAAGGCTATGACTTTAAATAGCCAGAGCGCATAAATTGCAATTCTGGAATTATTACCTTATCAGGTATTGTGTGCATAGTCACTTCAACATTTGGAAACACTTGCTTTCCATTAAAAACAAAACTACCTTTGCTGCTCAGTTTATTAGAAAACTCACTTCGGGAGAAAAATGCAGCTGGCCTTTTCAGATAGTGCGGGACCAATGAATTAGTATTGAGTTCTCCTGGATTCAACTCATAGGAATACACGTTCGCTGTGATGAGGGAAAGGAAAGGCCTGGCGGTGGATGGAGGGAGTTGAGTGGAAGTGCATCAATCTTAAAACTTAAATTTCCTTCTGTGAGATCAGCTTGAATGTAGTGCAGAAACAAGAAGTGGAGTTCCCCTCTTTGGAGAAAGGGAGTTTTATGTAGTGCATTTCAGAGCTGCATTACATTGCAAAACTCTTTGTAGCCAGTGAAGTACATTGAAAGTAAACTCGCTACTATAATGTAGGGATAGCAGAAACTAGTTTGCAAATAGCAACATAGCACAAAAAGCAATGAGATACGTGAGCAGATAATCTTTGTTTTGTGACATCGGTTAAGGAATAGGTTGAGGCCCAGGGCATACTGGAGAACACGATGGTGCTACCAGATTGTTTCATTTGCCTCAAAGGGCATCAGATCATCTGCTTAAGGCCTTATCTGAAAAATGGTTCGTCCAAACGTGCAGCGTTCCCGCTCGACTCACACTGGGACATTTGGTCTGTATTATGGGGCTCTGGATTGGGACTTGAGTGCATGATCTTCTGGCGCCAAAGGGAGAAATCTCCCCACGAGTTATGGCTTACACAAGCTGTGAACCCATACAATCCTGAGCTACTAATTCAGATATTGCTTCATCTTCGGGGGGTGAGGGTGGAAATGTTAGTATGATCCCCACAGGAGATAGCAGTGTTCATAATTGGACATGGCACATCATTGGAGTAGATTTACTGTACTGGGGTAAAACCTAGAGCAACTTATCGCATCAAAGGAGAACATTATCTTTTTACAACTCAACTCATAGGCTGGGATCCTGAAATGTTGATATGTTCCATTTTCTAACAATAGAATTCCTCACTTCTAGAGAACAGGAATTCCAAAGTGTACTTATATTTACTTCACAGAAGCAAAAATGCAAAGCATGGGAGCAGCAAAATTGACGTACCTGATCCTGATCTGCAAAAGCATCTTTTATGGAATATTCATCTCAATACTTGCTTGGAAAACTAAGGTAAGATTAAACTAACTAAATGTATTAAAATATGCATTCCAACAGTGAAGGTGGGTTTTTATGGTGCCCAAGCCAAGAAAAAAAAATGATTCTCCTTCATTTGTTGGGTCCCGATACCTTGATTGAATCCCATGCTATAGATTCTTTGCAGCAAAATTGCACTCCACGTTCATTCTAACTGTATCACATGATCTTACATGACGTTAATGGGAAACCCATCTATTCATTCATAGAATTACAATTAAATTATAGTAGAGAAATTAACCAGTCGGCCCTAATTGTGCCTGCCATTGTTTTAGCAATATATCAGCCCCACTCCACTTCATCTAACATTAGCACCATGACCTTCTGTTATTGCATATCCACCTTCCAGCATGACAGGCTCTGTGCTATTCGCCTCATAAACGCCAAATGGCGGCAAGTTCCCCATTCTATTTCTGGAATTAAAACCTTTTCCCGTTCAATTCATTATTGGATGTGTCAGTGAATATCTTATATTAGACAATCCTAGTGTTGGATTCTTATTCCAAAGTACTCGAATGAAAATAAACATTCCTTTTCACTCCTATTGCCCATCACACTAAGGGAAAAAAACACAATTGAATATATTTAGCACTATTGATATTTCTGATTTTCTTTTACAAATGAATGCAGTTTCCTCCTTTTTACAATGCTTCAGCTTCACGATTAAAAAAGCATGACCAGGATTGTATGACTCATCTCGACTATTACTGATTTTGTCAGGGCAATGATGTCAAGTCACTGAACAGCAAAAATAGAATATTTCCTTGAATGGTATCAGGGATGCAGGACGTCAGCTTTGAAAAGTGAATTGTGCTCCTTAGAGCAGGGAAGTGTAAGGGAACATTTCACAGAAGTGTTCAAAATCATCAACAGAGTCAGTGGTGTAAGTGAGGAGATACACGCAAAACACTGTTGATGCTGGAAATCTTAAATAAAGCAGGAAATGTTGGAAAAAGTCAGGGAGCACCTCTGAAGAGAGACAGACAGTTAATCTTTCGATTCCAAAATGACTTTTCTTTGGAATGGAAGAGAGGTAGAGGTGTGATCGTTTTTAAGCTGTTGAAAAGGGGGAGGGTCAGCTGGAGAAAGTGGGACGGTCAGAAGACCAGAATGCGGGGGAGATAAAATAACAGATATGTCATGGAACAAAGGCAAAAATGGTGGTAATAGTATAGTAAAGGAAGAAAACATTGGTCCAGTATAGGTGTTAATGGAAAACTAAAGGTCAGAGCTACCTGAAAACAAATGATGAGAACCAAGGTACCGGATTGCATTCGGGGAGAATACACATTGGAGGACAGGATTCACAGTCTGAAGTTGTTGAAATCAATGTTGATTCCGGAAGTCTGTAAATTGTCTAATCAGAAGATGGGGTGCTGTTCCTCAAGCTTACTTTGGGCTTTACTAGAACATTGCAACAGGCCGACGACAGGAATATGAGCTGAGAGCAAAATGGTGAATTTAAATGGCAAGAGATGGGGAGGTCAGCGTCATGCTCGAGAATTGAGCTAATGTGTTCCACAAAGTGGTCGTCCAGTCGGCAATTTGTCCCCCTAGTGCCGAGAAGAACGCACTCGATTAAAAGAAATTCAAGTAAATCACTGCTTCACCTGAAAGGAGTGTTTGGAGCCTTGGACAGTGAGGAGGGAGGAGGTAATAGGCCAGGTGTTTGCATGGAAAGGTGCCTTGGGAAAGGGATGAGGTACAGGCTGTGATAGAAGAGTGGACCAGAGGGAACAGTCCTTCAGAATGCTTACAGGAAAGGGGAAGGTAAGATATTCTTAGTGGTGGCATGCGTCTGGAGTTGGTGAAGGTAATACATTGAATCCGGAGGCTGACCAGATGGAAAGAGAGGTTCTGGGTGGGGTGGGGAAGGGTGACGGCAGGAGTGCAGAAATGGCTTGGACACGATTGACGGCCTTGTGTAAGTAATGGGACATTGATTCCAGTAGTAGTTGGATCGGTAAGCAGAGTGCAGTGGTATAAAATAATTGATCAAAGAGCCAAAGGAGGAGCTGAGGGAGTATTTTTATGCAGCGAGTTGCCATGATTTGGAATTCATAGCCAGAAAGGGCAATAGAAATTTATTAAATAGTAACTTTCAAAATGACGCTGGATGTATAAGTGTTATGAACGGGATACGGGATATGGACAGCAGGGAACTGGGATTCATTGGATATCCCTTTCGAAATGCCAGTAGGTCAGCAGAAAGGCCTCCTTCTGTGCTGCATGATTCTGGTTTTAAAATGATGGCAAGGCCGAATGTATTTTTTTATTGTGCACTAGACATCTTACAGCAAAAGGTTTGACTGACCATCACAAGCCACAAGCGTTGAACGGATAATCGGTGGAAAACACGAGAGCAGGAGAAGAGAAAATATGAATACTGTGAATATCTAGGGGGTGAATTTTGCCTGATCAACTCCCGCCACACCGGTGTAAAGACAGGCGCACCGTTGCTGCGGGAAATTAATGGATGAAATGTACACTCTGTTATCGCTTTTCGGCTGGAATAAATCCGTTCATAATCTTGAGATTTTTTATGAATTCCTGGTGCCTGAACAGGTTAAGCTTTGAGGAATTCGCAACATTTTTTCTAGATTATGTGCATATTCATTGTTATTTTGTGTCCTTTGAAACTTTATGAAGAATTATAGGATCTCTGAGCACAAAAGGAAGCCATTTGGCCCATTGCGAAAATTCTTGCTGTTTGAAAAAAAGTCAGCCATTCGTTCCACTTAATTCCAAGGCGAACAATTACAGCTGCTCTAATCTCCCCATGAAACAAAATCCCTTTCGCCAGTCTAGTAAAGCTGTACATATTACTGAGTAGCAGAAAGCACGCTATAACTCAAATCCAGTTTGGTGCACATATCAACGTATTTCAATCTTGTATATTAATGCAAAACTCTTATTGTTAGTTTTAGAATTCACTTCAGATATTGTGGAAGGAGGCAGGGCTCGCACTTGTCCATTATTTGTCATGGGCTTCTCAGTGCTTCCTGTATTGACAAGTGACTTGTTTTTTTTTTACATTTCTTGCTACTTGTTCACTGTTTAAAAAATAAATAGAATATTTCTATAAAGAAACCAGTTTCTTCTCACCGTGATTTCAGCTTTCCAACCAAGCGCCAAGCTTTTTAAAAATCAAAAATATGTAGACATTTTACAGATGTTTTTTTGAGTATGGATATAAAGGGATATCAAGCAACGGTGGGGAATGAGGTTGTGAAGCAGATCAGCCACAGTCTAATTCAATGTCTGAGCAGGTGCTGAGGACTTAATCACATCATCATGTTCCTATGTAATATGCACCAGAGGGATTTACCTTCTCTTCCTGTTTTTATGGAACAGACTCAAGGATGTTGAAAAAACTCATCTTCCAGAGCAACAATTCTTGTGGGCTGTAGGGCCTCCTGCCAATTTTATCCAATAGGCTTGGTCGGCTGCGTAGATTCCCAATTCTATTACAGGTTTGAGTCGGCATCTCATTTTCCATTTCGTGGGGCAGTTATGAGTCAACTGCATGCTTTTGGGCCTGGAGGCAAATAGAGGCCAGACTGTGTAAAGATGGTATAATCCCTGTCAACCAGATTGGATTTTACAAGTATCCGGTAGATTCAAGGTCACCATTACTGATGATAGATTTTGCTCCATGTTCTCAGGCATTAATTTATACTCCCCAGCTGCAGTAATGGGAGTTGAATTTATATCTCTGGATTATTGGCCCAAGACTACACTTAAAGCTATGCTACAATAGCCCTAACATGCAAATTCAGCAAGAATCCTTTCTGTTGGATCCAGGTTTGATAAATTTCCTTCTCAGATTTGGCACAAAGGTCAAAACACCTCTTCTTTCTAAATGATTTGCTGCAAATGAACAGTGGTGCTCACAGTCACTAAGGGAATTGTGATATGGTAGCCATAACAGAAACGTGGCTGTGGGAGGACCAGGATTGGCAGCTCAATTTTCTGGGAAATGGAATCTTCAGGCGAGACAAGGGAGGGGGTAAAAGAGGAGGAGGCATTCCATTATTAGTTAAGGAGCAAAGAGGGTGTATAAGAAAGCTCTGGTTGGTAAAAGTAGGGAGGATAACCAGGGAAAGAGCAGGGCCCATTAAAGACCAATGGGACAATCAATGGGTGGAGCCAGAGGACATTGATAGATAGTTGAATGAATGAATACTTCAACTCTGTCTTCATCCATTATTAGTTAAGGAGTCAGTTCCTGCAGTAAGGAGAGATGATATCTTGGAGGGGGCATCGAATGATCTTTTGTGGGTGGAGCTTAGGAATAAAAAAGGGCCAGCCACATTGTTAGCTGGTTATTATAGACCCCCAGATAGGCAGCGAGAAATTGAGGAGAAAATATGTGGATAATTCTTGGAGGTGTGTAAAAACAATAACAATAGGGTAATTATATTAGCTGATTTCAACTTTCCCAATATTAATTGGGATAGGCACAGGTTAAAGGCTTGAATGGAGTAGATTTCTTGAAATATGCACAGGAGAAATTTGTAGGTCAATATGTAGAGAATCCACCAAGGGCCGGTGCAGTGCTGGACCAAATTATGGGGAATGAAGCCGGACAGGTGGCTGACACAATGGGTGGGGGAGCATTTTAATGATAGCGACCGGAACATGGTACAATTTAAGCTTATTATGGACAAAGAAATAGACAAGTTGCAAAAAAAAAAAAGTTTTGGATTGGGGGAGAGCAGATTTGTGTCAAATAAGCCAGCATCTGGCCAAGGTAGACTGGAAATGGCTACTTGTGGGGAAATCTACAGAAGAGCAGTGGGTGGCTTTCAAAAAGGAAATGGGGAGGGTACAGGCTCAACATGTCTCCTCTAAGTTGATAGGAAGGAGTAACAAGCCCAGAGAACCATGGATGGCCAGAGATGTGCAGGGAGCGATGAGAAGGAAAAGAGGGGCTTTTAGCAGGTAAAAGGGGAGCAAATCAGCGGAGACATTAGTGGAGTACAGACAGTGCAGGGTGGACATTAAGAAAGCAAATTGGAGATCAAAGAGGGTGTATAAGAAAGCTCTGGTTGGTAAAAGTAGGGAGGATAACCAGGGAAAGAGCAGGGCCCATTAGAGACCAATGGGACAATCAATGGGTGGAGCCAGAGGACATTGATAGATAGTTGAATGAATGAATACTTCAACTCTGTCTTCATCCAAGAGAATGACGATAACGTTATGGAACTCAGGGAGAGAGACTGCGAGGTTCTTGATCAAAATGAGATAAGGTTTGACAATGTATTGGACGTGTTGGCAGGCTTAAAAGTGGACAAATCTCCAGGTCCGGGTGATTTGTGTCTCAGACTGCTGAGGGAGGCAAGGGAGGAGATCGCAAGGGCTCTGCACATTTTTCACACCCCTCCCGCCACTGAGGAGGTGCCAAAGGGCTGAAGAACAGCTAATGTGGTTCCACTCTTTAAGAAGGGTTGTAGAGATAAGCCAGGGAACTACAGGACCGTGAGTCTCACGTCAGTGGTAGGGAAACTATTGGAGAAAATCCTGAAGGAGAGAATTTATCTCCACTTGGAGAGGCAAGGTTTGATCAGGGATAGTGAGCATAGCTTTGTCAGAGGGAGGTCATGCCTAACAAATTTGATTTAATTTTGTGAGGAGATGACCAGGTGTGTAGATGAGGGTCGTGCAGTTGATGTAGCTTCTTTGGATTTTAGCAAAACCTTTGACAAGGTCCCACATGGGAGACTTATAAAGAAGGCAAGCACATTTAATACAGGGTAATTTGATAAGGTGGATTCAAAATTGACTTAGTTGTAGGAGACAGAGGACGATGACAGAAGGATGCTTTAGTGACTGGAAGCCAGTGTCCACTGGCGTACCGCAGGGATCTGTGCTCGTTCCCCTATTATTTGTCATTTATATAAAGGACATAGATGACTATGTTGGGGATAGGATTAGTAAGTTTGTGGATGACACAAAGATAGGCCCGGTGGTTATCAGTGAGGTTGAGTGTCTTGCGCTACAGAAAGATATAGATTGGATGGTCAAATGGGCAGATAAGTGGCAGATGGAATTTAACTCTAAAAAGTGTGAGGTGATACACTTTGGAAGGAGTAATTTGACAAGGAAGTATTCAATGAATGGTATGACACAATGAAGTTCTGAGGAACAAAGTTACCTTGGCCATAGATCTCTGAAGGTGAAGGGGCATGTTAGTGAGGTGGTGAAAAAAGCTTATGAGACACTTGCCTTTATCAATCGAGGCACAGATTACAAAAGTAGGGAGATCATGTTGGTGTTGTATAAAAGATTGGTGAGGCCACAGCTGGCGTACTGTGTGCAGTTCTCGTAGCCATAGTATAGGAAGGATATGATTGCATTGGAGGGGGTGCAGAGGAGGTTCACCAGGATGTTACCTGGAATGTTAAATTTACGAAGAGAGGTTGATAGGCTCGGGTTTTTTTCGTTGCAGTAGAGAAGACTGAGCGGCGACCTTATTGGGGTGTACAAGATTATGAGGGGCATGGACAGGGTGGATAGGGAGCAGCTGTTCCATTTAGTTGAAAGGGCAGTAACAAGGGGACACAAGTTCAAGGTGAGGGGCAGGCGGTTTAGGGGGGATATGAGGAAAGCTTTTCTACCCAGAAGGCAGTGACGGTCTGGAATACACTGCCTGGGAGGGTGGTGGAGGCGGGTTCCCTCACATCCTTTACAAAGTGCCTGGCGGAGCGCTTGGCACGTCATAACATTCGAGGCTATGGGCCAAGTGCTGGTAAATGGGATTTGTCAGATAGGTCAGGTGGTTCTCACATGTCAGTGCAGACTCGATGGGCCGAAGGACCTATTCTGCTCTGTGTGATTCTGTGATTCTGAGAGTGTCTAAGTAGGAGATTTTGAATGTCAGGACTGGTGGAGCCCTCTTTTATCCCATGGGTGTTCTGGTCCATACTGTTGGGAGAGGATAGAGCCAGTCGGCTCTGCATATAACCACACCATGCCCAACCTCTATATACTGGAACCTCGGAACAGGAGAAGCCGTTTGGCCCATAGAATCTGTTTGAAGATTCGATGTGACCTTGGCTAAACTGAGATCTAAATCCATGGAAATACACAGAAGTATCAACACAGAAAAAGACAGAAGGTGCTTCTGCTCGATACCATTGGTTCTGCTGGATCCACTCTCTTCTTCTCCCTTTCAGGTCACCACATGAGCATATCCTTCTATTCCTTCATTTGCAGCGTATCCTGGTTCTCCTTAAATTCGTTTCTGTATTTTTCATCTCAAGCAATACCCTGCGAAAATGGGTTCCACATTCTCAGTGCTCTCTGACTCAATAATATCTGCTGAATCTCGTTAGATTAATTAGTGGCTATCTAATTTTTAGGGTCCCTCTTTCTGATCTCCCCAAGAAGTGCAAATATCTTCCCCAAATCTACTCGACAGAACCCTTTCATAATAATGTAAACTATGAAATATAAACAGATTTTAGTGAGATCGAGACTTTTGTTATCACACTGAGTGATGCATATATGATGCATTGAGAGAGACTTTTGTTATCACACTGAGTGATGCACGTATACATCAGTTTGGTAAAGTTGCAAACACAGCATGTTTAAGGAACTCGGTACACTATGTTAGGGAAAGTATCTCCTTCTGTCCTTCTGTTCCACTCTTTCTCTCATTGCTTGAGTCTATCTGCTCCTGTTCCAACTACTTTCTTCTCTTTCCCACAAGTTATCTCTCCCTTTCAACCTCCATCCTCTCTTTTCCAAAGACCTGCTTCTAAATACCTTTGTATCCTCCCCGCAGTCACTTCTCTCGCTTCCTGTTCATCTCCTCTCTTTTTTTGTTTCTTGCTCTTTGTCTCTCTTCTCTCTATCTATGTCTCTATACATCAACTGTGCCATTTCTCGCCCTCTCTTTCTCGTCTCTCCCACCCTATCTCATTTTTCTCCACCAGCTGTCTCCTTAATTCTCCTTCTTTCTCGATGTTTCTCTGCAGTTCTCCTGACTTTTTGCCTTTTACTCCGTCTTTCTAAACCCTATCCATATCTAGTTAACTCTCCCTCTCCCACTCTCTCCTTCTGCCTAGCACACTCTAATTCTGTGTGTGCTTGTCTGTCTTTCTCCCTCACTCCATTTCCTGCCCTCTCTGCCTATTTACCTATCTCTCTATCATCTTTCCTTCCCCCGCTCTCGCTTTTTATCTCTGTCTCTCTCTGCCTCTCTCTCACCCGTCTCTCTACCTTTGACTCTCTAGCTTTCGGTCTTTCCCGCCCTGTTATTCTCTCCCCTGGCTTTGCACCATTCCTTTTATCCCTGTCTCTCTCGGTCTCGCCTTTTATTTCTCTTCTCCCTACACCCCCAACCCCCCCACCACCACCCCACCACCACCCCCCCCACCCCACCACCCACCCCCCCCCCCACCCCCTCTCCCTCTCTCGCTCTCTTTCACTCTCTCTCGCTCTCACTGAATTCGATCTCTCATCTCTCCCTTCCTTTCTTCCAACACAGTTACACACCCCATAGCGATTCTTTACTTCAACGAGTAGCCTGCATACAAAAATGTCAACAGTAGCATTTTAAGAAATCAGTGTGGGAAGGCAGACTTGATCATAAGTGTACTCTATCTTATAGTGTGGCGAAAATATAATTTTAGTTTTGTCAATGGGTTCAGCGGCATGAGTACAAAAACCGACGAGAAAGCGATAATGTAAGCTGACTTCAAAATCCACGTCCATTGTTATTTCCGTCGGTTGATCAGACTGGAAAGTACTGACTCAAAACATGTCACGAAGTCGGGGAAAAAAACATTGAGCAGCTGCACGGAAAAAGGTGAAACGGAAGCGGTGGGATGCAGCTTTGAGCTCACAGACGTGGCACAGAGTTTCTAAAGTAGGTCGTGGGCCTGAGTTTCACTCTGCGGTTTAACGGAAAGTGCCACCTGCAGCCGTGGGGCTCTGATTTTGGAGGATGGCTCGCTGAGATGTTGTCCTCTCATTTCCTCCTGGGTGACAAACTGTCTCTGAATGCCTGCACCTGCCGCCCGTTTGCAAAGGAATGTGGCTGCTGGGTGTATTTAACAAACTTGCTGATGCACATTGCAGCTGAACTTCCGCTTTTCTGCATTTTGTTTTCATGTAATTGTGCTTCCTGTCTTCAGCTCTTCGCTTCCACTTACCTTTCTAACTTTCATTGTCAATGCTTTCTGATTCTTTCAATCTTTCTTTCATGCAATCAAACTTACCCTATTTCTATCTTTCTTTGCTTCTCTTATCCTTTTTTTCATTCCTGTTATTCTTTCTTTCGCTCACATTCACTATTTTCTTCTTTCCTTTCTGCCGTTCTTTGCACCTTTCTTTCTTACTGATTCCTGTTCTTTTTCTTGCACTCTTTCTCTCCTTCTTTCTTTCTTTTTCACTTACCTGCTACTAATTGACCTTCATCCAGGAGGCTGCTGAGCCATTTCAGAGGCTTAGTTAAGAGCTAACCACATTTTTTGGGCCTGGAGTCACATCTATCAACAACAATTGTCCTTCCCTAAAGGGGCAGAAATGGACCAGGTGGGATTTTACAACAACTGATGATAGTTTCATCGTCACTGTTTACTCCAAATGGATTTATTGAATTTGAATTCCACCAGATGTTATGGTGTGATTTGAACCCATGTCTCCTTCAGTGCCTGCATTACTAGTCTAGTGGCATTATCATTACACCACCGTTTCTTCCCTTCATCCAAACATACTCGCTTTATTTCCAGCTGTCTTTCATTCTTTCATCCCTCCTTTCTAATTGCAGCTCAAGATGAACAAACACGAATAACAGTGCGAAGGTTTCCAGTCAGGCATGACTGTCCTTCGAAAGTTCTGAAGAGTCATTTTGGACGTGACACATTAACTTTGTTTCTCTCGTCAGAGATGTTGCCAGTTTTTCCAGCGTTTTTTTTTAAATTTTAGGCCTCCATCATCTGTAGTATTTTGTCTTTCTGATTAAATGTGCACTCTTGTGCTGCCTGCTCCCTGTTATGTTATAGACACAGTCCCTGAGACCTGATAGATAGATAGATAGATAGACAGACAGACAGCTAGACAGACAGACAGACAGGTAGACAGACTGATAACAGATAGGCATATAGACAGACAGACAGATCGGTAACCAGAGGGCCCATAGTTAATGTCTCTGCCAAAATAGCAAGAGGTAACATGCAGAAATTACATAGCGAGATGTGGTGATCTAGATGCATTTCCTGAAAGGTTGTCAAAGTATTTTAAATAGTCACTTTAAAACGGGTATTTGATATTTACTTAAAAGCGATAACATTTGTAGGATTATGTGTTAACAGCAGACGATGGGGAAGTGGGACTAATGGAGTACCTCGTTCAAAGAGAAAACACATGCATGACGGGCCAAGTGAATGCCTTCTGTTCTGTGCTGAAATAATCTGTGACTGTTGGAAGGTTAGGAAGAAATAAGTGTTGTGGGACACTTGCTCTTCGCTTCTAAGCAATGATTAGGGTTTGGTGGGGTTTAATTCCTAATGATTATTCAGCCTGTGGCACTTAGGGAACCAGTCATTGTATTAAGTGATCCAGCTTATGCACACGCCTGCAAACAAGGTAACTATATTATTAATTTGATATGTTTCCAAACCGTCAATCAACTAGCAACAGCATCACCGGAAGGCAAAGCCACATAGAAACAGGCAACGGCCATCAGCCCCTCGATCATCTTCAGCCTTTCAATGACATTATGGTTAATCTCCACCTAACTCCATCTATCTGTCTCATAACATGAGACTTAATAATCTTCCCTCACAAAAAGTTCACAATCTTGGTTTTAACATTGTTATAGACATCAACACCTCCAACCCCTCCCCCACTCCACACGCACCCTAGCCTCAACAGCTTGTTGATGGAAGTGAGTTCCAGCTTTCCACTAATCATTGTGTCGGGTGCATCCTGACAGTGCCCCCGGGCAGCATGGATCGAATTCTAAGAATAGGTCCACTTGTTCTGAATGTCCAAAGGATCATCAGATATGGGAGCAGAAATTCAGCCATTCTGCCCATCGAGTCTGCTTCGCCATTCAATCATGGCTGATAAGGTTCTCCACCCAATTCTCCCGCCTTCTCCCCATAAACTTTCATCCCCTTACCAATCAAGAACTTATCTATCTCGGTCTTAAATACACTCAATGACCTGGCCTCCACAGCCTTCTGTGGCAATGAATTCCAAAGATTCACCACTCTCTGGCTAAAGAAGTTTCTCCTCATCTCTGTTCTAAAAGGTCCTCCCTTTACTCTGAGGCTGTGCCCTCGGGTCCTAGTCTCTCCTACTAATGGAGACATCTTCCCCACATCCTCTCTATTCAGGCCCTACGATATTCTGTAATTTTCAATCAGATCCCCCCTCATCCTTCTAAACTACATCGAGTATAGACCCAAAGTCCTCAAACGTTCCTCATATGTTAAGCGCTTCATTCTTGGGATCATTCTCGTGAACCTCCTCTGGAGCCTCTCCAAGGCCAGAAAATCCTTTCTGAGATATGGGACCAAAAATTGCTCACAATATTTTAAATCTGGTCTGACCAGGGCCTTATAAAGCCTCAGCAGCACATCCCTGCTTTTATATTCTCGTCCTATGGAAATAAATGCCAACATTGCATTTCCCTTCCTAATTACCGACTCAACCTGCAAGTTAACCTGAAGAGAGTCCTGAACTAGGACTCCCAAGTCCCTTTGCAGTCCAGATTTCTGAATTCTGTCCCCATTTAGAAAATAGTCTATGCCTCTACTCTTCCTACCAAAGTGCATGACCTCACACTTCCCCACGTCGTATTATATCTGCCACTTCTTTGTCCATTCTCCTAACCTGTCCAAATCCTTCTGCAGCCTCCCCGCCTCCTCAATACTACTTGCCCCTCATCTAATCATCTTAAATACCTTGATTTGATCACTCCTAAATCTTCTGCACTCGACTGAATACAAAACTAGGAATGAAAGTTATATTTTCTCCCCTCTCTAATATTTGATTGCAAATTTTGATTGTAAATATTTTCAGGCACTCCCAGCAGGGCACATTTCCGGGTAGGTGTCATAGAACCACAGAATGTTACAGCACAGACGAAGGTCATTCGGCAAGTCCATGCCTGCTCCTTCATAGAGCCATTCTTCTCTAAACTGTCAAATTCAATCAATCGCCTCGAATAGCTACAAATTTCACCACACTGTTATGTTTCAATGGTCTTGTGGGAAAAAAATTGTCAAAAGCTACAGAAACATAATTAAGTAGCACAGAGATGAAGAGACAGAAAACAAACAGCCAGGGTGTGCGGTTATCAGAGTGTAGCTGTCAATTTTTAAATAGGACAAAACATGCAACAAGAAAGATAACAGCCTGGTGTTTGTGTTGAAAATACAAGAGTCAAAGCATCACACATCACCTGCAGCCACCCACAGACATTATTTTCCACTAACATGCCTGAGGCTTGAAAACAGGTTAAAGAGCGAGATAGCAGAGCGGTTATATGACTAGACTAGTAATCCTGATTGAAGGAACTGGAGATATGAGTTCCAATCCCACCATAATACAAAATTAAATAAATGTTTTCTCTTTCGTCTCTGTACAGTTTGCGTGTTCCAATACCCTTTTGGCAAATTTCAGACCCTTATGTATTGTGAATGTCCGTAGTTCCTCCTTTCCCCTTTCGACTCTGAACATATTTCCTACAATTTCTGGTAACTACTTAAGCCCCGTATCTGCTGTGTCTTCCCTATGCTGTGCATTGCCTTTTGAGACTGCATCTTTCGTGTATTTCTGGCAGTTCCTGCTTTCTCAGGTAGATGCTATGTCATTGTGTATGCCGTGCACTGAGGCAGTGAACTGCAATGTTTTGTAAAGATAACAAATGATTGAAAATGCAATGCATCCTTGGAATAGATAACTTATTAACATGTTCAATACCGAGTTACAAGGGAGAGAAGTGGTGCCTGAAGGAGTTAAGGATAAAGAGATGGAAAAAAAAAACGATGTTGGCCTAAACAGGGAAAGAAAGGAGGTATCTTAACTCGTTGAATGTCACTGCTAATGTAACAATTATTGCCTATTCCTAACCACCCTTGACAAGTGGGTAGTGAGTTGCCATCTTAAACTATTGCAGTCCATGTGGTGTAGACACACCCACAGTGCTGTTAGGAAGGGAGTTGCAGCATCCTGATTCAGTGGGAGTGAAGGAGCGGTGATCTAGCTTCTAAATGGGATGATGGGTGACTTGAAGGGAACGTTGTCAATGGTGGCGATCCCATGCGCCTCTTACCCTTGTCATTCTAGGTGGTGGCGGTGGAAGCTTTTGAGAGCTGTCCAAGGAGCCTTGGCGAATTACTGCCAATCCTTATTGTGGATGGTACACACTGCTTCCATTGCAAGCCAGGGGTGGAAGGAGTTAATTAGTCAGGAGGTGGATGAGATACCGATTAAGCAGGCTGTTTTGTCATGGTGTCGAGTTCTTTGAGTGTTGTTGCATTTGCAATCACCAATGCAAATGGAGAGCATTCCTTCACACTCCTGACTCTTTTCATTTTTTCACGGGATCTGGGAGTCACTTGCTAGGCCATCATTTATTATCCATTCCTAATTTTCCTTGAGAAGGGGTGGCGAGCTGCCTTCTGGAACTGGTGCAGTCCATGTGGTATATGTGCAGCCACAGTGCTGTTAGGGAGGGGGTTCCAGGATTTTGACCCAGTGACACTGAAGGAACGGTGATATAATTCCAAATCAGGATGTTGAGTGACTTGGAGGGGAGCTAGCAGGTGGTAGTGTTGCAATGTATATACTGCCCTTGTCCTTTTAGATGGTAGTGGTCGTGGGTTTGAAAGGTGCTGCCTAAGGAGCCTGCAGAGCATGTTGTAGATGGCGCATGCTGCTGCTATTGTGCATCAATGGTGGGGGGTTTGGGGGGGAAGTGTTTGTGGATATGATGCCAATCATATGGGGTGGTCTGTCCTGGATGGTGCCGAGCTTCTTGAGTGTTGTTGGAGCTGCACTCATCCAGGCAAGTGGGGAGTATCCCATTACATTTCTGACTTGTCCCTTGTAGATGGTACACAGGTGCTTTGGAGTCGGAAGGTGAGTTACTGGCCGGATGATTCATAGCCACTGAACGGCTTTTGTATTCACAGCATTTATATGGCTAGTCCTGTTCAGTTTCTGGTTAATGGTAACCTCCAGGATGTTGATAGCGGGTGATTCAGTGATGGTAATACCATTGAATGTCAAGGGAAGATGCTTGGGTTCTCCATTGTTGGAGATGGTCATTGTCTGGCATTTGTACTTCGTGAATGTTGCTTGCCCCTTGTCAGCCCATGCCTTTATGTTGTCCAGGTGTTGCTGCACATAGGCATGGGTTGCTCCAGTATCTGAGGAGACGTGAATGGTGCTTAGCATTGTGCAATTACCAGCGAACACCCCAATTTCTGAACTTATGATGGAAGGAAGTCCATTGATGAAGCAGCTGAAGATGTTTGGCGTGAGGACACTACCAAAGGAATTCCTGCAATGATGTCCTGGAGCTCAGAAGACTGACTTCCAACAAACACAACCATGTTCCTTTGTGTTAGGTATGACTCCAACCAGTGGAGAGTTTTCCTGTGATTCCCATTGACTCCAGTTTTGCTAGGGCGGTGCTGGGAGTTACCCTGGTAGTCCATAACATTGACTTAGGACCCTATGAACACTCACGGCATCAGGTAAAACATGGACAATAGGAAGAAATATTTTGTGACATAGCCAGTTGTGATCTGGTCTGCGCTTCCTGAAAGGATGGTGGAAGCAGATTCAATGAGAACTTTTAAAGGGATCTTAATGTAGATTTGAACGCAGAAAGTTTATCAGGATTGCTGGGATGGGACAGGAGAGGTAACTAAGGGAATGTTGTATAATGAAAAATACCACTTTTAAATAGGATCAATTTATTGAATACAGCTCACCATTCCAGCTCTCTGTCTCGGTGTTCCACTCTCTCTTCCTCTCTTCCTGCCTGTCATTTGTTTTCTATTTCTGTTCCTCTCACTCTCTCTCTCTTTCACATTTTCCACCTCTCCTCCAGGCTCTTTCTGTTCCTTTTCCTCTAACGCTCTCTCCGTGTTTACCAGCACTTCTTCTTTCTTTGATTCTTTATTTGTCACTCCCTCTTTATTTTCCTTTGATTCTATTTTTTTTTCCTTTATCATTACTGCTCACATGTTCTCTCTGCTTGTCTCTATTTCCCTCTTCCTATCTCCTTATTTCTATCTCTTTCTTTCAGTCACTCTCTTAGCATGTCCCTCTCACTTTAACTATCCACCCTTCTTTCAACCTGTCTACTTGCCTCTCTCTCTCTCTCTCTCTTTCTCTCTATATGTCGTTGTCTCCCTTGCTTTCTCTTTTCTCTATCTGTCCTTCTCTCTTCCTCTCTTTGTCTCTCCTAGTCTTTCTGTCTTTTTTTCTCTATGGCTGCATCTCTTTTATTCTCTCTCGCTTTCTCTCCATTTCTCTCTTTCTCTCTACCTAGTTATGCTACCTCTCCCCATCTGACTCTCCCTCAGTCTCTCCCTCATACTCTGTGCCTCATTTGGGGATGGCGGAAATTAAGAGACCCCTAATGAAGGCCTGCAGGGGCCCTATGCCTGGCTTCAAAGTGAATTCTAATTGGGACCTGAACACCTGGAGATGTTTTAACTTTGGGAAAATAATGAATGACGTCGATTCTCCATTTGAGTAAAGCCTTTGGATATGTTGCATAACCTCACCTTCGGCACTGGATGGTGATGGTAGCCATGTAAAAGAAATTCCCTAGAGAGGCATAAAGTGGAGGTTGTTTTGTGATACCTGTTGCTTCTGTATCCACTCCACTGATTTAGAGATAAAACGGACCTACAATTCAACTTGTTGCAGCTACTCTGAGTCACAGCAACAACTACATTTACTTAGCATCAGATTCCATATGCTTCCTATGAACGTAACACAATCAAGAATTGACCCACACTAGGACAGCTGATAAAACATGTGATCGATCCTAAGGAACCTTAAACTGGTGGAGACAACAGACTTTTTGAGAGGGGTCTCAGCTTTTAGAAACTGGACAGCGAAGGGCACACTGTCAGGGAGGTATAATAATTATCATAATGTTATTGGGATTTATTATTAAATAGAGTAATAGTGGCATATATCAATGTGCCTACCCGTGTCTGTGTGTCTGTAGATGTCTCTGTGTGTGGGTGAAATTTAATTAAATAAGAGTCTGGGTGCTTTGATGCAGGAAGAAAAGTTACATTGAAATGTTAATTCTGAAAACATGGGGAAGATCAGAAACATAGGTGTCCAGGGAACGTTTGGATTTTAAATAAACCAGACTAGATTGTTTTCAAAAGAGGAAGTGAAATATTTCACCTAGCCTGGTGAAGTTTAGAAAGAGTGTTTTTATTTTTTCCCAAAGATTATTGGTAAAACATAGTGCTACGAGTGGTTTGTATTATCAGGAACGTAATGTCCAAAGACATAGTGAAACAATGGATATTTTCTGTCAAAGGGGAAAATATATATTAAGGAATGAAGGCTGTGTGTAAGGGTAGGCATTTTTAAGATCTTACAAGTGTGAAAATCCTTCAGCATCTACGCCTCAAGCTGCTGCCTTCAAAGGGCTGAAGTTAAGAAAACTCACTTTAAATTCGAATTGTACAGGGTATCATGTTTCAGTGCCTGGGTCTTTTAAAATCTATGTGTCTTATTATTGCCTTATCGAAAGTGTAACTGGGAGTTATATTGATTGGGAGATTTAGAAGTTATCAAACTAGTAGTTTGTAGATATATCTATATATTTAAAGTAATTTCTTCTATTAATAAATGTTTAACCTGGTTTTGTAAAATTTCTAAGACTTGGTGGTCTTATTACTACTGAATTCAAGGCACGCATCTCGAAATGTATACAAACTGCAAAACAAGTTGTGGCAGGTGTTTCAAGTTTCTCTTTGGGATTTGAAAAGCTCAGCATTTGCTATTGGCTGTGACATAGCAATATATAAAGATAAGAACATAAAGAAGAGGAAACTGTAGTGGTTATGTTGGGAATGGCATTTAGCAGGAAATTAGAGCTGCATGCAAAAAAGGAATATCTGTAATTAGGGGTGACTTAAATATGCATATAGATTGGGCAAATCAAATTAGTAGCAATACAGTGGAGGAGGAATTCCTGGAGTGTATACGAGATGTTTTTATGGACAAATACGTTGAGGAACCCACTAGAGAACAGGCCATCCTAGGCTGAGCAAGTGTAATGAGAAAGGAATAATTGGAAATCTAGTTGTACGAGGCCCCTTGGAGATGAGTGACCATAATATGATAGAATTCTTCATCAAGATGGAGAGCGACGTAGTTGATTCTGAGACTAATTCCTGAATCTTAATAATAAAGGAAACTACGATGGCATGAGGCACGATTTGTCTTTGATAGATTGGGAAACGTTATTTAAAGGGATGACGGTGGATAGGCAATGACAAACATTCATATAGCGCATGAGTGAACTGCAACAATCGTTTATTCCTGTCTGGTGCAACAGTAAAACAGGAAAAGTAGCCTAACTATGGCTTACAAGGGAAATTAGAGATACCATTAGATGCAACGAAGAGGCATACAAATTGGCCAGAAAAAATATGAGGCCTGAGGATTGGGAGCAGATTATAATTCAGTTAAGGGGTCCAAGGGATTGAGTAAGAAGGGGAAAATAGAGTACGAGAGTAAGCTTGCAGGGAACATAAAAACTAACTCTAAAAGTTTCTGTCGGTAGGTGAAGAGAAAAAGATTGCTGAAGACAAATATAGGTCTATTTCAGTCAGAAACAGGGGAATTTATAATGGGGAACAAAGAAATCACTGACAAACTAAATACATACTTTGGTTCTGTCTTCACAAAAGAGGACACAAATAACATGCCAGAACTGTTGGAGAACACAGTGTTTAGTGAGAGGGAGGAACTGAAAGAAATCAGTATTAGTAGGGAAATGGTGTTGGGGAAATTGATGGGATTGGAGGCCGATAAATCCCCAGGGCCTGGTAATCTACATCTCAGAATAGTTAAGGAAGTGGTCCTAGAAATATTGGGTGCTTTGGTGGTCATCTTCCGAGATTCAATGGACTCAGGAACAGTTCCTAAAGATTAGAGGGTGGCGAATGTAACCCCAAAATTTGAAAAGAGAGGTAGAGAGAAAACATGGAGTTATAGACCAGTCAGCCTGATGTCAACAGGAAAATTCTAGAGTCCATTATAGAAGACTTAATAGCTGAGCACATAAAAAGCAGTGGCAGAGTCAGTATGGATTTATGAAAGGGCAATCATGCTTGACAAATCTACTGGAATTTTTCGAGTAACTAGTAGAGTTGATGAGAGAAAGCCAGTGGATGTGGTTTATTTCGACATTAATAAATCTTTCAACAACGTACCACGATAGAGATTGGTGTGTAAAATTAAAGCCCATGGGATTGGGGATACTGTATTGAGATGGATAGAAAACTGGTTGGCAGACAGGGAACAAAGCGTAGGAATAAACGTGTCTTCTTCTGAATGGCAGGCAGTGGCTAGTGGGGAACCATATGGATCGGTGCTGGGGCCCTAGCTGTTCACATTATACGTTAATGGTTTAGATGAGGGAACCAAATGTAATGCCTCCAAATTTGCAGATGACACAAAGCTGGGTGAGAGGGTGAGCTGTGAGGATGCAGTAGAGATGCTTCAGTGTGATTTGGACAAGCTGAGTAAGTGGGCAAACGCATGGCTGATGCTGTATAATGTGGATAAATGTGAGGTTATCCACTTTGGTGGCAAAAACAGGAAGGCAGATTATTATCTGAATGGCAATAAATTGAGAAAAGGGAACGTGCAACGAGACCTTGGTGTTCTCGTACACCAGCTGCTGAAGGTAAGCATGCAGGTGCAGCAGGCGGTAAAGAGTGCAAATGGTATGTTGGCCTTCATAGCCAAAGGACTCGAGTACAGGGATAGCGATGTCATGCTGCAATTACACAGGCTCCTGGTGAGAGCATACCTGGAATATTGTGTGCAGTTTTGGTCTCTTTATCTGAGGAAGGATGAATTTGCTATCCAGTGGGTGCAGCGAATGTTTAACCGACTGATTCCCGGGATGGGGGGGCTGACATATCAGGAGAGATTGAGTTGATTAGGATTATATTCGCTGGAGTTCAGAAGAATTAGGGGGGTTCTCGTAGAAGCTATAAAATTCTAACAGGACTAGACAGGGTAGATGCAGGAAGGATGTTCCCGATGGTGGGAACACTATCTGAGGGTACGGGATAGACCATCTTGGACTGAGATGAGGAGAAATTTCTTCACCCAGAGAGTGGTGAGCCTGTGGAATTCGTTGCCAAAGAAAGTAGTTGAGACCAAAATATTGTATGTTTTCAAGAATGAGTTAGATATAGCTCTTGGGGCGAAAGGGATCAAACGATATGGGGAGAAAGCGGGAGCAGGCTATTGAGTTTGATGAACAGCCATGATCATAATGAATGGCGGAGCAGGCCCAAAGAGCATCCTAGTTTCTATGTTTCTATGAATAGGAGGAGGTCATTCTTCCCCTTGAATGTGCTCCGCCATTCAATAGGTTTATAGCTGATATACGTCAGCTCCAACTACCTCATAGACCAATACTTTGCCATCTAATGTAACATTATTTTCTTTGGTGTCTGTCATACCTTTGTTTGATACTGCTCTAGTGAAGCGCTATGGGACGTTGTCTAACGTTAAAAGTGTAATATACATGATTTTGCAGTTGTTGAAGTTACTTTGCTTTTGCAAGGGGTTTAGAAGGTAATGGACCAATACATTTTCTGATGCTGAAAGCATCTATGACAAGTGAATGTATATTTACAAGAAGAGCCAGGACAGTCACACGAAGGGTTAAAAATCTTTTATTCACATAAAGGCTAGTTATATATTTCTCTTGCTCTTTCCCTCTCTTTCTGTTTTATCTTCTTACCTCTATCTCTCCATCTTTGCTAATATTTATGATTTTTTGTGTTTCCATCTCTGGCTCCTAATCTACCATTTTTCTATATGTGTGTGTGTCTTGGCATTTCCATGCATTGATACTTCTCTCTCTCCCTTTCTCTCTCTCTCTCTCTCTCTCTTTGTCTCTCTCCTTCTCCTTATCTCTCCCTCTCTCTAACTGCCTATCACTCTATCGATTTAGTTTTCCCGCTTTGCATCTCATTATCTCTCCTGCACTCCGTCTCCTCCATTGGGTATAATTCTAACATAAACCTCACTAGTCCTCTGTGTATGCAAATAATAAATCACAATACTAACGAATATCTCATTGTGAGATGGAACCCTCTCGGTGGCAGTTGCGTATAGCATGTGCCAAAAGGCTGTCATTTGTAAGGTATTGGCCCCCCCTCGTGGTGGAGGGGAGGAAACTCAGTGTTGATGAAGGGAACAAGAGCAGCTGGCATTCATATCGCCCCTATAATTTATTGGCACACAAAGCGTTTCGCGGGAGGGCCCCAGAATTCTCAGCGGCTTGTACTGGGCAATTGAAGAACGTTCAAAGAAGGTTAAAAGCTGCCCAGTGGGAACGCCAGCAGTATGTAATGAGCACTTTGCATCAATGTTCACTCCTAAAGATAATGTTCGACTATTAGAATTTATTAACAATATTAGAAACAAATCGAATAATTTTCAATTGATGAGCTCATTGTTTTAGAAAGGTTTAACAGCGTGAGACCAGGCGGAGCAGCATTGCTGGGTGGTGTCCATACGTGGGTTCTCAGGAAAATGGTTGTGTTATCGCCTGGCCCGATTTTCTAATAGCTCGTTTCACAGTAGACTGGAGGGAGGCTGACGTGGCCCCCACAGTTTAAAATAAAAGGAGACAAGGCAGAACTGGATAAAGATAAGCCAATAAGTTTGATGTCAGTAATCGGTAAGGTGCTTGTGAGACGCATTACTGAGGCAATAAATGATTATTTGAATAAAGGAGGATATATTAGGGACACTCAACGTGGCTTCTAGAAAGAGTTCATGCCTCAAAAATGTGCTTATATTTTTTTGAAGAGATAACCAAAATGATGGTGAGGGAAAGCAAAATGATGTTGTTTACAGAGGCTTTGAAAAGCTTTAGACAAGGCGCAAAGTCTTCTCTGGAAGAAGATACCTACGACAGTAGTTATAAGTTAATGAGCTAATTGAAATAATTCCAACGTCGTTTTAGATGGACTGTCTGGATTCTCGTAATCAGTATTGTTCCAATCAATGGCCTGGATGAGTGGTTGGGGCACAGTCAGCAAATCTGTTTGTGAATGAGTGTCAGGAATGTAGAAGATTTTTTACCCCCTCAGGTGGATCTAGCATTTCCTGGGTTACTGGGCTCCTTGACTGCCATGTATATCATTTTTGGGGCTTAATTTGGGAAAGTATCATGTTATGCACTTTGGTCAGAGCAAATGCTTCTGGCTGGGATGGAGGCTCCGACTTACAACAAGTGCATAACCGCATGGGATTATTGAGTCAAAATCTTCACCTGGAATCATTTTACTTTTAATTATTTTGCCTGCTGGTGAGGAACTTAAAAGAATTTGCACCGCAAGTTATTCTGTGGTTTTCCCTGGGCGTTTGTCTATCCCAAGAGCACACATGCTAATGGCGGGTGAGCATTGTATATTACCATCCACAAGCCAAGTGTGAAATAACTTGGATGGACGAGAAAATATTTCCCCCTCAATATTGTTTATTATAACAATATTAGACAGAATATGGGAGATAAAGGTATGATCACAATCTGATATTTCAGATAAGTAAAGGAGTATGGGTTGGAGTGGAGTGGACTGTATAGGTTCTGACCAAGTGAACAGAACCTTTAAATTAGTGTTGGACTGTAAAGCACTGATTTTGCGAAACACTTTCTTACACAAAGGTTAATGGGAACCAGGGCCCCTTCCCCCTCAGAAGGGTAGAAAGGTTGCATTAAAGTGAAAAGTTCAAAACTGAGAATGATAGATTATTGTTTCGCAAGGGGCTTAACACATTCATAACCACAGTAGGGGACAGAGTTATGATGCAGATTGCCTAAAATCTAGTTGAATGTCACAGCGATCTCGATGGGCTGAATGGCCTCCTCTTGTTCCTGCATAACAAAGTCGATGAGCTGAATGGCCTTATCCTCTTCCTATGTTCCTAACTGGATACGTTTGGCAGGGGTGGGGAGGGGTTGGATGGAGTTCCAAAGTGAAAGGCATAGGCGATAGAAGCCAGTGAAGGAAGTGGGGAATTCACAAAAGACCATACTTGAAGGAACTCAGAAATCTCAGACATCTGCTGTTTTAAAAAAATTGTCAACCTCCGCAATCCCAGTCACTTCAGTTGTTTCACTTTGGAAACTATTACAGCCTGTAGAAACAAAATGTAATTAAAGTACCCTTGATAGAGGATTCTTTATCTTGCGATTAACTCAACATTAAGCTGGCCATTGTACCAATGCTAACCCACCCTGTGTATTGGCAGCCTTTTCTATTTTCTTGTCAATGGGAACCAGGCCAGTTGGATATCTGGTTCATACCGGCCACGGTCACCTGGACTGTGGTCATTTGTGAGCTATCACTGAGGAAGTACAGCACCCGAAGACGAGGATCAACCTTTCAGTTTTTCACCAGAGAGAGGTGGCCTCCCTTTACTCTGTAACTTTCATCCTAGCCAGTCTGCCTGGCTGTTTCTAACCGATAGAGAGTGACAGGCATAAACAAATAGATAGATAGATAGATAGATAGACAGATAACGAGACAGACAGAAAGTAACACATAAAGAGAGTCAGATCTCACACAATTCTTACCGGTTCCCTTTGAGGTTCTTATTGATTTCGCCCATCTCCAAGCATTAATGTGTACACTCAGGGTGCAGTAAAACACAGCCGAGTTATTGGCACACAACCCAGTGGTCTCCAGGTAAAAGTGGGTGTTGTCGGGTCTTCTCGCGGTGAAACCGTCCACCTTATCAGTTGGATTGACCATTCCGCCGTAGGTGGAATGGAAATGGTTCTGAGGCTCATGGCCAGGATGCCATCGGTGCCAGTAGAAATAGCTGGTAGCAGCTGCTTCTGGGTAGAGGCACTCGATGCTGACTGGAGTGCCCGGGTGTTTGGATATGTAAGCGGGATCTGTTGGATCAGCACAGCTGCCACATCTGTAAGACAGAGAGGGCGAGTGAGAGAGACACAGAAATCCGGGTATAGTTTGCACTTCGATATCCAGCATGTAGGAGGATAGAGTAAAGAGCGACCGAGGCAAAGATGGGGCATACAGACACCAGGAAGAGGGGAGAGGACCAGAAATTGAGGGATGCAAATAGAAAGAGGACAGACACTGAGATATGGGGAGAAAAATGTGCGGCCAGTCTACACATCAGCAAGGAAAAAGAAAAAGAGAGATAGAGAGGGTGACTTGGAGACAGTGGGAAAGAGAAAGAAGGAAGAGAGAAGTGCACCGTCAGGCAGTGAGGCAGCCAGAAATACAGACAACCATAGACAGAGATAGTGATAGAGAGACAGAGCGAGACAGAGAGAGAGAGCAAGAGTGATGTGAAAACAGAGAGAACGACAGTAGATACCAACAAGTGGTGTTGATGAACAAGTAAGGAGTTAATTCCCAAGGCAATAGCAGTGGTGGCAACTGTAACCTCACGGTTCAGCTCCACCTTACCATTTAACGTCAGCAGCACGATCCAGATCTGAGACACAGCAACTCTGAATGTGTGTCTTTATTGTGTGACATCACCGAGTGTCTGTTGCATGGGCCCTCAACAGTTCCTCTGACATGTCCTCCTTCTTTCTTAACCGAGGTTTTCCACCCACGGTGGTTGACAGGGCCCTCAACCGTGTCCGGCCCATCTCCCGCGCATCCGCCCTCATGCCTTCTCCTCCCTCCCAGAAACATGATAGGGTCCCCCTTGTCCTCACTTATCACCCCACCAGCCTCCGCATTCAAAGGATCATCCTCCGCCATTTCCGCCAACTCCAGCATGATGCCACTACCAAACACATCTTCCCTTCACCCCCCCTGTCAGCATTCCATAGGGATAATTTCCTCCAGGACACCCTGGTCCATTCCTCCATCACTCCCTACTCCTCAACTCCCACCTATGGCACCTCCCCATGCCCACGCAAAAGATGTAACTCCTTCCCCTTCACTTCCTCTCTCCTCACCGTCCAAGGGCCCAAATACTCCTTTCAAGTGAAGCAGCATTTCACTTGCATTTCCCCCAACTTAGTTTACTGTATTCATTGCTCCCAATGCGGTCTCCTCTACATTGGAGAGACCAAACATAAACTGGGCGACCGCTTTGCAGAACACCTGCGGTCTGTCCGCAAGAATGACGCAAACCTCCCTGTCGCTTGCCATTTTAACACTCCACCCTGCTCTCTTGCCCACATGTCTGTCCTTGGCTTGCTGCATTGTTCTAGCGATGCCCAACGCAAACTGGAGGAACAGCACCTCATCTTCCGACTAGACACTTTGCAGCCTTCCGGAATAAATATTGAATTCAACAACTTTAGGTCTTGAACTCCTTCCCTCCTCCATCCCCAGCCCCTTTCTGTTTCTTCCCCCTTCCTGATGTTTTTTTCCAATAATTTATATAGATTTTTCTTTTCCCACCTATTTCCATTATTTTTAAATATTTTTAAATCTTTTATGCTCCCCCCACCCCCACAAGAGCTATACCTTGAGTGCCCTACCATCCATTCTTAATTAGCACATTCATTTAGAAAATATCACCAACTTCAACACCTCTGTGTTCTTTTGTTCTTTTGTCTGTGACATCTTTTGATGATCTGCTCCTATCACTGCTTGCTTGTCCCTACAAACACACCACCCCCCTCCAATTCTCTCCCCCCACCCAACCCGGCCCCCCCAACACCTTAAACCAGCTTATATTTCACCCCTCTCCTTGGATTCACCTAGTTATGTTGAAGGGTCATGAGGACTCGAAACGTCAACTCTTTTCTTCTCCACCAATGCTGCCAGACCCACTGAGTTTTTCCAAGTAATTCTGTTTTTGTTTTGGATTTTCAGCATCCGCAGTTTTTTGTTTTTATTTTTCGATCTGTTGCATGGGCCCTGAGTGGAATTTAGTGCCTCCAGTATCATATGCTCGGAAATCTTAACCTGTTCATTAGCCCCCACTTTTTGGTGAGGTCATCTCTGGGGCAGAGATATCAAGCACCCTCCCTCTGCTGGCCAGATTAACGCCCAGAGGCTGGCTCGGTCCTGGGCACCATTCTCTACTGCACTGGGTTTTAGGTGCTCTCATCTCTTCCTTGTGTCACTGTGGAACTGCCAGGGGCAGTAATACACCACTGTGTGACTCCCTCGCAGACTGGACGCTTGCTGGTGGAAAGTAGAGTTACCACTCCTCGAGACAGTAATACCATCCACCTCCTCCTTCGGCTCAATTTGGTCAGCATTGGGCGAGTAGAGGATCAGCAAGAACTCGCCATTTGCGAGCTGGTGGTACCAGGAGAACTCTGAGCTGAGAGAACCGTGCGCAGAAGAATGAATTCGAGGGAGGAGTGTTGTGATTTGGAGATTACAGGTGGATTTTGCTGGACTATGCCCCCTCCTGCACCTGAGAATAGAAGGAAAACAATGGGATTAAAATTTGAAGGGGGTCAAATTTAGAGCCAAACTGCCCAAGGAATTAGCGATGGGGACTCACCGTGCAAAAGAAGGGCAGACAGCAAAAATCGAGTTAATTACCTTTTGATTAACAGTTTAGATAAGAGAAACCGACCAGAATTTGGACTGAGTCATTTACTCCTCTGGGGATTCTGTGGCCGCTTGAAGAGCTGCAGTTCTATTTGATTAGCAGCTTCAGTCCACTCCAAGTCCCTCCCACTTCTTGTCTAATTGCTGATTCCTCCAGCCTAAGCCTCCCCCTGCCATCTCCCCATATAACTGAAGAGCTCCCTCCCTTGCATCATTGATCTACCTGCTCTGCACCCTTGCCCTTAAAAAGTGGCGCCCAGAAATGAACAACAGTAGTCCAGCTGTGCCTGGGAAAATGAGTTCCCAGTTACGAAACATTACAACGAATCAAACTTTGAGAAAGGTGTCGCTCATTTCGATTCATGCATGATACAGCAAATGGGAGAAAATTGCAAGGTATCGTGAGGGTAAAGCGTCATCTGTCGCCAGCTGATCCTGTGAACAGTTCTGAAGAAGTTGGACATAATTTTACTCTTTTCTCCCTCCACAGGTGATCTGCTGAGCTTCTCCGGCAATTTTTGTTTTTTCATTGCAAAAAGACCAGGTTGGATCGTAAATCCACATCCGTTGATTCATTATGGATTAGACGGGAAGGAATGTGTTATCTACACTGTTCAGTTGAGATGGAGAGCCGCTTCATGGAAGCGCCTCAGTATAACCAATTAGAAAGGAGTTTTCCAGACACATAGGCCCGACTTGTGATGGTCTCCTCTGTTCTGCATACTAACGTTTGGGACCTAGAATTACCAAAAATGCACAGTGCAAAATCGGGCCATTTGGGCAAACAGTTGAGCAGGCATTTCTACTCCACACGAGTCTCCAAACAACTTTCTTCATCTCACCCATCAGCATCTCCATCTGTTCCTTTCTCCCTCATATCTTTATACAGCTTCCCCTTTAACTTGATCTAAGCTGTTCACCTCAAACCTCCTCCCTGAAGCAACCAACCCCCACCCACTCCACCACTCCTACACATCCCCACAACCGCCCCCACCCCGACACCACCCCCCAAAACACCCCAAAGCTCCACACAACCACCCTCCCACACCACTGTGCAAACACCCTCCACCCCATACCTCCCCATAGCCACCCACACCACCGGCACCCCCTCAGGACTATCCACCCACACCTCCCAACAACCGCCCCCCCACCCCACACATCTCCCAAAAACCACCTCCATCCCACGCACCTCCCCACAACCACCCCCAACACCAACACCTACGGATAACCACCACCCACCCCGCACATCTCTAGACAACTATCCCTCCCACACCTCCACACAACCAACCTAACTCCCCATACATCCCCAGAGCCACCCCCTCCACGCCTCCCCACAACACCCCATCCCCACACTTCCCCACAACTAGCCCCTAATTCCCACACCTCCCTAAGTCGACCCCAAAACCCCACAGCACCCCACAACCACCCCCTACCCACCGCACCTTCACCACAAACAAAGCCAATCCTCCGCACATTCCGTCAACCACCCATCCCAAGCATCCACACAAACATCCCCCACCCCCACAATGATGCCCCGCTCCCCACACCTCCCTACGTCCCCCCAAAGCCCTGCACCTCCCCACAACCAGGCCCACCCCACACAACTTCCCCACTACCATCCCATATCCCCACGCCCCCCCCCAAAGCCACACCTACCACGAATGTCCCACCCTCCCCCACCCACCCCCCCCCCCCCCCCCCCCCCCCCCCACAACGGCCCGCCCGTGATAACGAATTTCACATTGTCGTCAGTCTCTGGCTTCAGTGAAGAGACAAATGTGCTGTGGCCAAATTAGTTGATGAAGTAAAGATATTGGGTAAACCAGGCTGGGAGGAGGGCACCTTGGCAGCCCCTGCCACTTCCGTGTTACTGAGAGCTCCGACCCTAACAATATGATAACGCCCCCCCTGCCCCTTGCATTTTGATTAACATACATCCACAGCTCCCCACATCCCCCCCCCCCCCCCCCCCCCCCCCCACTCCCATCATTCTGATTGCCCTAAGTCTCAGTGACAGACCAGCCTCACCCTCTGTACTAAGTGTAGTCAATAGTCATCCCGCTCCCTAGCAGTGTGGATAACAAGCCCTGGCGCCCTGAGAGCTATTCGCCTGAGACTGAATGGTTGAAGAAGGCTATCTTTTAATCATTAGGGTTTTTTTTCATGGCGCAGAACTGTTCTCAAGCACTGTGCTCCATCACTAGCTGCACAGTAATAAACTGCTGTGTCTGACCCTTTGACGCTATTCAAGTGGAGCTTGGATTTTTTATCCCTCGCAGTTAGGGTGATGGTAAACCCGGCCTTAATACCCTTTTTGTAGTTCGCTTGGCTCCCCATCACTTTTTACCGGATCAGAGCAAGCCCTTCCCCGGGGCGTTGCCGGTATCAGAGCATGGTAGTGCGGGCTGTTT
Source organism: Carcharodon carcharias (assembly GCF_017639515.1). NCBI lineage: Eukaryota > Metazoa > Chordata > Chondrichthyes > Lamniformes > Lamnidae > Carcharodon > Carcharodon carcharias. The sequence continues at coordinate 2,551,053 of NC_054500.1, forward strand.
GATTCTGGTAACAGTTCAGTTCAGCAGCTCGTAATTCTTTGACGGCGGGTGCATCCGGCCACTGATGCAGCACATCTCTCGAGGGACCATCTGCAAATAAATTTCGCACATTAATAAGTAAATGTTAGACCAGGCAACCCTAAAGTTATCTTTGAGAAGAAGCTACCCTGTGAAATTAAGAGCAATTTCATTAGTCCCGTAGTGATACAAGCCTTTCCCCTTTTCACCTACATATCAAGTCTCATTTTGAAAGTTACTATTGAATTTGCTTCCACTGCCCCTCCAGGCAATGCGTTGCAGGTCAAAACAACTCGCTGCCTGGTACAAAATACGCCTTATTTCGCTCCCTCGTTCATTTGCCATATGCTTTAATGGCATGTTGTTACGTTCATCTCTTGCTGCGGCTTGTTTGTAAAATATGTCTTTAATAAGAGTCGCACAATTAACCCTACCGAAATGTCAATATGTCCCCTGCTTACATGGTACCAGAAGAAAAATGATGAGGGCGAGACAATCTGAAGGCATCGTGGATTGACCCTGAATCCAAGGTCCATCAGCTGCCTTGTCATTAAATGCTGTACTGCGTGAGGCCGCCTATGACGTTGATGCAACGTGAGTGCGTCAGATTGTAAAAGGATGAGCAAGTGCCAAACGGCGGCTTCAATCTCTCACACCAGCGAAATTCAAGCTTCGCATTTGCGTCTATGTGAAAGACCAGTGCAAATGTTGTCCTTATCGGCCACATCGCAATATATCCTTTCAGCAAGATGTAAATTCAACCCTGAGCGCCAGTGTAAAGTGGGTGCCCAGATCTCGCATTATTCCTCCTGGATTCCAACTTGAGCTACTCAGGGGATCACAAGTGTATCCAAGAATCACTGCAAGGAGTGAAAGGGAGAAAGGAATAGATGGGTAGCATGCGGTGGGGTGGGCGGGAAGGCAACCTCATGTGGATCATAAACGCCGGAACAGAAATTTGCACTTATATAACGCCGTTACTGTTATCAGACGCTCCAGGGCACGTCAAAGAGACCTTATTAAACAAAATATGACACCGAAACACAGGGGACCAAAAGCTTAACCAAAGAGGTTGGCTTTAAGGAGTATCTTATAAGAGGAAAGTGGGATGGACCAGGGACCTGGACAGATTAGATGGGGAGAAAATGTTCCCGTGTGTGAAGGGGTGGAGTACGAGATGTAAAATTAAGTCTGGAATTCACTGCCTGAGGGTGTGGTGGAGGTAGGTTCAATCAAAGCATTCAAAATGCAGTGAGACCTATCTGAAGCGGAAGAATGTGCAGGGTGACGGGGGGATGGCAGGAGAATTGCAGAAGAGAATGAAATTTCTCATTCGGAGTGATGATGTAGACAGGATGGGCCAAATGGTCTCCTTCTGAGCTGTAAAAATTCTGAGTAGGGTAGGAGGGAACAGCAGAGCTTGAGGCCCAAGGAACTGAAGGAACCAATGGCGTAGTTATTATAATGGCGGATTCTCAGAATTAGAGAAGCGCAGTTGCCTCGCAGGGCAATGGGACTGGAGAAGTTACAGAGACAGGGACGGGAGAGGCAATGGAAGCATTTCAAAGCAAGGATGTGGATTTTGAAATCAAGACTTTACTTGACCGAGTGTCAATGTACGTCAGCGAGCAAGGAGTGATGGGGAAATAAGACTCTGTGCAAGTGAAGACATGGGCATCAGAGTTTTGGATGACCTCCAGTTTACAGAGGGTGCAATGTGACAGAGCAGCCAGGGGTGTGGTGGAATATGAAAGCCTATTTGGAGCAAAGACATGGATGAGAATTTCAGCAGCAGGTGAGCTGAGATAAAGGAGTTGTGCAACATCCTGGGATTGCAGGGGTGGAAATAGGTGGTTTTACTGCTGGCACAACAGGAGGCGGAGCGTTCATCTCGGCGTGAAAAATGACCCAACGTCAATGAATAGATGGGTTTAATTCCAGATGGCAGCGAGGGAGAGAGATGGAGTCAATAGGTGGGGAAGGGAGTTTGCAGAGGGACTGGAAACAAGAGCTTCAGTCGTCCCACTATTTAACTAGACTGAATTTCTCTTCATGCAGTACTGGATGTCAGATGAGTCGTCTGATAATTTAGCACCAGTGGAGGCGGTGAGGGAGGTCCTGATGAAGGGGAGGTGCTGATAGGGTGAAGTGGAGATAGATGGGAAGGGTTTATATGGATGATAAGCATTGGTTATCTGGGTGCAATCGCCCACTTTGCAAAGCAGAAACTTTATAAAATAAATAATGAGATCAGCTGAGGTTGGATGGGTGAATATTACTCACCAACATGTATTGTGTTTAAGCCATTTAAAGACAGCGGCACCATGAGGGTCTGGGATTAACCAAGTCTGTGTCATCTCTTAGTTAATCTCAGACGTTTCCACTCCAAAAACATGAGATTGTCCAAACCCCAGTTTCCCTGAACCTTAACACCACCACCACCCCCTCGCCCCCCACCACACCAATGTCCATAGATTTACTTTGGCTCCTGGTCAGGCAATGTCTCGATTTTGAATTATTCTTGTGTTCAAATATTCTCATAGCCACGTCCCCTCCTTTCGCTGTAAACTCCTCCAGCCCATACAGCTCCCCCTATTGCAGAAAACTCCTTCAGTCTCTACAACCCTCCCTATCTCTGTAATCTCCTCCTGTAGATATAACCCCCTCGATCTCTGTATTGTCCTCGAGCCTATGCAAAACTCTCTACATATATAATAGCTCTTCCAGCCCATACGACCCTCTGTATCTCTGGAAACTCTTCCAGCTCCAAAAACCTTTCGTATCTTTGCAATCTACTCCAGCTCCTAGAACCCTCCAAGATCTCTGCAACCCTCAGTTCTGGCCGCTGAGCATCCACCTGATTTCCATTACTCCATCATGGCTCTCCACGCCTGGGAACTTAAGTTCTGGAATTTCACCCTAAAGGGTCAAGATTCTCTCTCCTCCTTTAAAGTGTTTCTTAAGTCTCAACACATTGATCATTTTTTGTTTAATTCTCCAGATCCCTTCTCATGTAGTTATATGGCAAGCTGTATCTTTCTGGTTAATGATTCCGTGCAGCTCGTTCGTTTACAAAAAGAACATTAGTGAGTTTACATATTACAGAGCAGCATTGTCATGGGGTAGGTACTGACGGAGTGCTGCAGGATCAGAGCGTCAGTACTGAGGGAGTGCTGCACTGCCAGAGGGTCGCTACTGAGGAAGTGCTACACTGTGAGAGGGTCAACACATAGGGAGCGCTGCACTGCCAGGGGTTCGGTACTGATGGAGTGCTGCACTGCCAGACGGTCACTGCTGAGGAAATGCTGCACTGTCAGAAGATCATTGCTGAGGAAACGTTTCACTGTCAGAGTGTCAGCACTGAGTGAATGCTGCACTGCCTGAGTCTCAGCACTGATGGAGTGCTGCACTGTTCGAGGGTCCGTACTGAGGGAGTGCTAATCTGTTGGAGGATCAGTACTGAGGGAGTGCTGAACTGTGAGGCTCAGCACCGAGAGAGTGTTGCACTGCCGGAGGTTCAGTGCTGAGGGGATGCTACACTGTTTAAGGGTCAGCACTGTGGGAGCGCTGCATAGTTGGAGTGTCACTACTGAGATAGTGCTGCAAAGCCTGAGGGTGAGCACCGAGGGAGCGTTCCATTGTTGGGTGGTCAGAACTGACAGAATGCTCCACAGTTGGAGTGTCCATACTCAGAGATTGTTGCACAGCTTGACGGTCAGTACTGAGGGGCTGCTGCACTCTTGGAAGGTCTATCCTGAGGGAGTGCTTCAATGTCTGAGGGTCAGTACTGTGGGAGTGATGCACTGTCGGAGGGTCAGTACTGAGGGAGTGCTGCACAGTCTGAGATTCAATACTAAGGAAGGTCTGCATTTGCTGAGCGTCAGTAAAGAGGAAGACAAAAACAGAATTACCTGGAAAAACTCAGCAGGTCTGGCAGCATCGGCGGAGAAGAAAGGACTTTCTTCTCCGCCGATGCTGCCAGACCTGCTGAGTTTTTCCAGGTAATTCTGTTTTTGTTTTGGATTTCCAGCATCCGCAGTTTTTTTGTTTTTATCTCTGTGTAGTAAAGAGGAAGTGCTTCTTTGTGGACGTTTCGTTAAAAGAGATCGTTGTGCTATCAGTGGGAGATAATGAGGGAGAGCTGCACCGTTGGAGGGTCAGTACTGAGAGAGTGCTGCACAGCCTGTGGGTCAGTACCGAGGAAGGTATGCATATTCTGAGGGTCAGTACAGATGCAGTGCTGTACTGTCTCAGGGTCACTAGTGAGGGAGCGTTGTACTATCAGAGGGAGGTACTGGGGGAGTGCTGCACTGCTAGAGGGGGGTACTGAGGTTGTGCTGTTTTTTTTTTCAGAGTTTTCCGTATGAGGCGTTCATCCGAGGCCCCGTCTCTTCTCTTGGGGGGTCTGTACCCAGCTCCTCCGCTCCTATTGAGGGAGCAGCTGGAAACCCTGGGCCTTCGTTCACAACAAGGCATCTTCGCTGAAAGGCACATAATCTGGTTATATCTTTCATTCTTTCTCTGTGGGATCTTGCTGTGTCCCAAAATTTCAAAAGTCACGAGAGGGTTTTGCTTTGATGGGGAGGTATATTTCCGGTAGATCTGTGGAAGAGAATCAAAGTTAGCGTTTCAGGACAAGGACCATTCTTCCAAACCTTACCTGGAAATGTTAACTCTGTTCCTCTCTCTACAGATGATGCTGAGTATTTCCAGCATTTCTCATTCATATTTCACATTTCCTGCATCCGGAATATTTTGCATTTTGTTTTATATTATGGGCTGGGGCGTGTCGAGGTTGTGAAAGTTGCTACAGAAATGCAGGCTCTATCTCTCTTCCATTGCGTTACGAGGCGGTGAGGGTTTTTGAAGGGTCGTTGCCCCATACTACACCGCTGTGCATCACTTGTCGCACAGAAATACATTGCCGTGTCTGCAGGTGAGGCGCTCGGGAGCTTCAAAGCAGAGTTTCCATCACCGTCACCAGCGATTTCAAACTGGGTTTGTTCCACCACGTAATGGATCGTACCTCCGATCCGAATGTACCCGATCAACGTGAAACCCTGACCAGCTGAATGGCGGTACCAGAGCATGGCTTGAGGAGTGGATTCCCGTTCATTGCAGTTAATTGTTGCCAGCTCGCCCTCTGCTACCACCAATGTAAGTGGAGTTTGCAGAGGCCGCAATCATTGCGTTAGATCTAAAAAGACAATGAAGCGATTCATCGAATCTTAATGCAGATTAAGAGCCTTTCGGCTATCCGTAATTAAACGTCAGTAGTGATGCAAGCACGTGCGGACAGTTTCCACTTAACGCTGCCTTTATTATTCATGCAAAAAACAATAAAAACATCAATTTATTTTTGAACCAGTGGAATATTAATCGACGCTTAGAACCCCCACTCAGGCGATCATCAAATCCATTGACTGAATGTTAGCTGGGTATCAAAGATTAGTAGTTTAGTCTAATCGAATTGTTCATGTCAGACACTGATGTTATTTATAAGAACATAAAATTGTTTCCCGCCGGCTGTCTATATCCTTTATGCCCTGATAAATCAAACTTCTACCCATCGCAGCCTTGAATATACTCAGTAATGCAGGAGCCACAACCCTCTGGGTTTACAGAATTCCAAGTGCTCACAGCCCTTTGAGCGAAGAAATTTCTCCTCACCTCAACCCTAAATGGTCGGCGCCTTATCCCGAGGTGGTGACCCCATGTTATAGATTCCCCAGTCAGGGGAATAGAACCTCTCAGTGTATTATCTTTTCAAACCATTTCAGAAGTCTATGGGTTTCAGCAAAATCAACTCCAATTCTTCTAAACACTGGAGAGCATATTTCTAAATTATTCAGTATCGGATCACAGGACCCTCCTGTCATTCCAGAGACGAATCCAGTCAACTTTCTCATTGCTGCCTACAATGGTTCTTTCTAGATGCAAACGAAAATTGGACGCAGTACCCGTGGTATCGTCTCACCAAGGCCCTGTATAGTCTTAGTTATTTGTGTACACCATTCGCGAACAGTAAAGGCCGACATTCGATTTGCCTTCCTCATCACTTCTTGTAACGTGGGCGCTAGATTCTGTGTTCCTTGCACAAGTGCACCCAGGTCTCCCGGAATATAAGCATTTGGAGGTTTCACGCCTCTAGCAAGTGAATAAACTCACATCCCCCATATTATTTTCCCATCTTCTACGTTTTTATCTATTCACTTCACCTGTGAATGCCTCTGCAGCTTTTGTCACCCCGCAGCTTACTGAGGAAGGTCTGTATTTTCTCAACAAACTTGGACAGATTTCTCCAGGTCTCTTCGCCCTAGTATGTAATATAATCGTACGGAGGATACTTACACGGCAGAAGTAGTATAGAGATAAAAGATATACAACATATTTGCATATTTGGATGGAAAAATGCTAAAATTGAGGGCTGCAATGAACGTGTCCTCACGCCAAGTGACTCGATTTCTGACTGAAACTGCAGGTCAGTGCAGATATGCACCCAAGACCTACCCCCGGAAATGTCGTTCTTCGAGATGCTGTAGCCACGTTAATGATAAACAGGTGTAACAATGTGCTCCCGTGTGTTTTCCTGGAATTTTAAAGCATGTTGAAATTAGCCTTGGCTTGGGTGCACACTGCGGTGTGAGCCAGCCTATAATCAATATGTAACTTAATAAAAAAGTGCCAGAAAGGTTGCACAGGAGCGTTCGCCATAACCCTGTGAACACAGAGCAGCGTATATCGTTTTTGCTCATTAAGTAGCCGTCTGGCCTCCGGGCGGTCGTACATTAAAGACCGGCCTCAGATACTAGAGTACAAATATCTAAGCGGATATTGCAATGCAGAGCTGAGGGCTTGCTGAACTGTCTGTGGGGCAGTATGAAGCGAGTGCAGCGTTTCAGCAGGTTGAGTGCTAAGGCGTTTTAGGTGTTGACACACCGAATGTTCGGGGAAATATTTTCACCCTTAATTAACATGATTGAAATGTTGCTGTATGTGGGAGTGTATAGCGTAAATTTGAGACGCTATCTCCGAGATGACAGCAGTGCCTGAACTTTAAAATAGCTGATTTATTGGCTATAAGGGGCTTTGGGGGGATGCCAAGGTTATGCACAGTGGCACAGAAACGGCTGATTACGATAGGTCAAAGGGCTGCGCATGTGCAGCCATACGTACAGTGCACGCGGTGCCGAGGAGGTTTTGATGTCAGCCTGTGACAGGTTTGTACCGCTGTGCCATACTCGCAGCGCAGAAATAGGTGGCACAGTCTGTCAGCTCGGGGTTGTTCAGTTGCAGGGTGAATTTATTGCTTCCAACGTCGAGCGGGGCGGCGATTCGCTTCTCGAAATCGGGCCCAGACACCGTGCCCGCTGCATATCCACTTCATCGCGGCTCCCTCTTTCCGGTACCAGAACATACAATAGAGGCTCATGCTAGCTCCCTCTAGGCTGCAGCCCAGACTGAAGGGCTGTCCCGGGCGGATGACAGACGCCGATGGAAACTGGACCACAGTGGGTGCAGCTCGAAACCCTAGACCAGAATTAGAGAAAGAAACACGGCTTAGAAAACAGGATGATCCAGGAAAAAAAAGGCCATTCCGCCTACCATGACACTGCTAGCTCTTTAAAAGGACCGTCCAATTACTCCCACCCTCTGCCGCTTGCCCTCAGCTCTGCAAATTCCATCTTCACCTTTTAATTATGTACCTATTTAGTTTTTAATTGTATTACTGTTTACATAGATTCACGCATTTCCCCTATTTTATCGTCGGTGGAGAATATTTGAGAGGTTAACACTTAAAATAGATCGAATGTCCCACCAATAAGGTAAGACTAGGTGCACCACCAAACATATCTTCCCTTCAACCCCCTTATCGGCATTCCGTAGGGATCACTCCCTCCGGGACACCCTGGTCCACTCCTCCATCACCCCCTACTCCTCAACCCCCTCCTATGGCACAACTCCATGCCCACGCAAAAGATGCAACACTTCCTCTCTCCTCACCGTCCAAGGACCCAAACACTCCTTTCAAGTGAAGCAGCATTTAACTTGCATTTCCCCCAACTTAGTCTACTGCATTCGTTGCTCCCAATGTGGTCTCCTCTACATTGGAGAGACCAAACGTAAACTGGGCGACCGCTTTGCAGAACACCTGCGGTCTGTCCGCAAGAATGACCCAAACCTCCCTGTCGCTTGCCATTTTAACACTCCACCCTGCTCTCTTGCCCACATGTCTGTCCTTGGCTTGCTGCATTGTTCCAGTGAAGCCCAACGCAAACTGGAGGAACAACACCTCATCTTCCGACTAGGGACTTTACAGCCTTCCGGACTGAATATTGAATTCAACAACTTTAGGTCGTGAGCTCCCTCCCCCATCCCCACCCCCTTTCTGTTTCCCCCTTCCTTTTTTTTCCAATAAATTATAAAGATTTTCCTTTTCCCACCTATTTCCATTATAAAAAAAACCCCACTAGAGCTATACCTTGAGTGCCCTACCATCCATTCTTAATTAGCACATTCGTTTAGATAATATCACCAACTTTAACTTTAACACCTATGTGTTCTATTGTACTATTGTCGTTGACATCTTTTGATGATCTGCTTCTATCACTGCTTGTTTGTCCCTACAACCACACCCACCCCCCCCCCCCCCCCACCTCTCTGTCTCTCTATCTCTCCGCCCCCCACACACACACCTTAAACCAGCTTATATTTCAGCTCTTTCTTGGACTCGAACTCAAGTTCTGTCGAAGGGTCATGAGGACTCGAAACGTCAACTCTTTTCTTCTCCGCCGATGCTGCCAGACCTGCTGAGTTTTTCCAGGTAATTCTGTTTTTATAATAACAGCCTTACCAGACTCTGAGGTTCCATGAAGAAACCCATAGTATACATGTTACTTTTAGAGCTTCTCGAATCCAGAGAACCACATGAATTATTTAAACCTCCTCAGTTTACACTCCAACTTTTATGCATTTTCTAAGATGTTGTGAGACAAATGGGCTGCGCTACAGAGATCCAGATGTGCTGTTAGAATGCTAGGTGTGAATATCTTTCACCACTATCCCAAAATCAAACATTCCTCTTTGAACTGTAATGGAGAGGTGAACTGTCGAGTATTTCTTTATTTGTGAATTGTTAGGGTAGATGGTTTGAAGTTCTCTCCTCTGTGGGGAAATTCAGAACAACTTTTCAATCATACGAACGCACATACGAATTAAGAGCAGGAGTAGGCCACTCGGCCCCTCTAGCCTGCTCCGCCATTCAATAAGACCAAGGTGGTTCTAAATTTACCCTCAACCTCACATTCCTGCCTATCCCCGCTAACTTTTCATGACCTTAATATCAAGAATCTCTCTACTTCCGCCTTAATGATATTCAAAGACTCTGCCTCAACCAACTTTTGAAGATGAGAATTCCAAACCCTCACAACACCCTGAGAAAGAAAAAAATCTCTTCTTCACTGCCTGAAATGGGCGATGCCTAATTTTTAAATAGTGCCCTTTAGTTCAAGATTCTCCCACAGGAGGAGACATCCTCTCCACATCCACCCTGTCAAGACCACTCTGGATCTTATATGTTTCAATCAAATTGCCTCTTACTCTTCTAAATTCCAGTGGATACAAGCCTAGGCTGTCCAACTTTTCCTTTCCAGCCCATTCCAGTATTAATCAAGTAAAACTTATCTGAACTGCTTCCAATGAATTTCCATCCTTCCTTAAATAATGTGCACAGTACCCGAGATGTGGTCTCACCAATGCCCTGCATAACTGAAAAATAACTTCCCTGCCCTTGTATTAAATTGCCATCACAATAAACAATAAAATTCTCAACAAAAACAGAATTACCTGGAAAAACTCAGCAGGTCTGGCAGCATCGGCGGAGAAGAAAAGAGTTGATGTTTCGAGTCCTCATGACCCTTCGACAGAACTAGAGAATAAAATTCTCATAGCTTTCCCAATTACTTGTTCTAGCTGCATTCTAGCCTTTTGGTATTTATGCATTTGGGCACCCAGAAATCTCTACATCTCAGATCTGTGTAATCTCTCACCATTTTTATGATATGCTTCTTTTTCTGTTCTGCCAAAATGGACAACTTCACCATTTCCCACATTAGACTGCATTTGCCAGATCTTTTCCCACTCACTTAACCCATCTTTATCCATTTGTAACCTCCTTATGTCTTCTTCACAATTCACTGTCCTGCCAATCTTTGGGTCATCAGCAAATTTAGCAGTCATAGCATCATTCCCTTCATGCAAAGCATTTGCATAATTGTAAGGCGTTGAGGCCCTAGCTTTGAACCCTGTGGCACAACCAGGAAAATACCCATTTATGGCTACTCTCTGATTCCTGAGAGCTAGCCAATCTTCTATCCATGCCAATAGGTTGCCCTGAACACCATGAGCTCTTATTGTCAGCAATAACTTTTGATATGGCACTTTACCAAATGCCTTCTGGAAATCTAAATGTAGTATATCTTCCGAATCACTTTTTTCCAGTGTACCTTTACTTTCTTGAACGCACTCCAATTTAACCAATGAATTGGTTAACCAATGAATTGGTTAAATATGATTTCCCTTTCACAAAACCATGTTGACTCTGCCTGATTACCTTGAATTTACCTAAACGTCCTATTATAGCACCTTTGAGAACGGCTTAGCTCATTTTCCCTATGATAGGTGTAAATCTCATTGGCCGATAGATTTGTGCTCCCTGTCTCCCTTCCATTTCAATAAAGCAGTTATATTAGGTGTTTTGCAATCAGAACTAGGATCTTGAAGTATGACATCATGAAGCATTTCTTAACACAAACGAAACTGAAACATTTGCCCCAACGATTACTGGGTGTCTTGGAGGGTCATTTGAAGATTTAAGACTCAAATTGATAGGTTTATATTTGGTAAAGGTATTAATGGTGACAGGTCCAAGGCGCACACATGAAGTTAAGATACACAGCAGCTAGGATCTAATTGAATTTCCTGCCAGGTTGGAAAGAGCCCCGATTTTTCTAGAGTTTTCTACTTGAAGGCAGGTCTGATCCACGATGCCACAACCTCTGCTATAGCTGGGGCAAGGAGGCAGGTCCCGAATTAACAGAATCACAAAATTACACAGTGCAGAAGATGCCCTTTGGCCCATCGAGTCGGTACTGACGCATGAGGAACACCTGACCTACCTACCTAATCACATTTACCAGCACTTGGCCCATAGCCTTGAATGTTATGATATGCCAAGTGCTCATCCAGGTACTTTTTAAAGGATGTGAGAGAACCTGCCTCCACCACTCTCCCAGGCATCACTTTCCAGACCGTCTCCATCGTCTGGAAAAAAGGTTTTTCCTTATATCACCCCTAAGCCCCCTCCCCCTCACCTTGAACTTATGACCCCTCGTGACTGATCCTTCAACTAAGGGGAACAGCTATTTACTGTCCATCCTTTACATGCACCTCATAATCTTGTACACCTCGATCAGGTCACCCCCTCAGTCTCCTCTGCTCCAAGGAAAACAACCCAGGTCTATCCAAATTCTCTTCATAACTTAAATGATTCAACCCAGGCAACATCCTGGTGAATCCCCTCTGCACCCAAACCAGTGCAATCACATCCTTCCTATAAAGTGGCGACCAGAACTGCATACAGTACTCCAGCTGTGGCCTAAGCAAAGTTCTATACAACTCCAACGTGACCTCACTACTTTATTAATTTATACCTCGATTGATAATGGCAAGTATCCCATATGGCTTTTTCACCACCCCATTCACATGCCCCTCCACCTTTAGAGATGTATGGACACACACACCAAGGTCATTTTGAACAGCAGAACCTCCTAGTGTCATGCCATTCATTGAATACTTCCTTGTCAAATTAGTCCTTCCAAAGTGTATCACCTCACACTTTTCAGGGTTAAATTCCATTTGCGATTTATCTGCCCATTTGCCTATCCTGTCTATATATTCCTGTAGCCCAAGACACTCAACATTACTGTTAACTAGCCGGCCAATCGCTGTATAATCTGCAAATTTATTAATCCTACCCCGCAAATAGTCATCCATGTCATGTTATATAGATGGCGAATAATAAGGGACCCAGCACAGATCTGTGTGGTATGCTACTGGAACCTTGCTCCCAGTCACTACAGCAGCCTTCTGTCATCACTCTTTGTCTCCTACAGCTAAGCCAATTTTGAATCCACCTTATCAACTTACCCAGTATCCCATGTGAATTTGCCTTCTTTATAAGTCTCCCATTTGGGGCATTGACAAAGGCTTTGCTGAAATCCGTATAATCTACATCAACTGTATTACCCTGATCTACAAACCTGGTCACCTCCTCAAAAAATTCAATCAAATTTGTTAGGCATGACGTCCTTCTGACAAAGCCATGTTGACTATCCCTGATCAAACATTACCTCTTCAAGTGGAGGTAGATTCTCTCCTTCAGGATTTCCTCCAATGTTTCCCCTATTACTGAAGTGAGACTACCTGGTGTGTAGTTCCCTGGCTTATCTCTGCAACAATTCTTAAGCGGAGGAACCATGTTAGCTCTTCTCCAGTCCTCTGCCATCTCCCCCGTGGCCAGAGAAGGAATTAAACATTTTGGTCAGAGCCCCTACAATCTCCTCCTTTGCCTTCCTCAGCAGCCTGGAACAGAAATCTTCCAAACCTGGAGATTTGTCCACTTTGAGATCTGCCAACACCTTCAAAACCTTGTCACTCCCTATATGCATTTTCTCAAGAACCTCACAGTCTCTCTCCCGAAGCCGATATCTTCATCCTCATTCAGTCGGGTGAAGATGGATGTGAAGTATTCATTCAACATTCTAGCGATATCCTCTGGCTCCACTGATAGATTGCCCCCTTGATCCCTTATGGGACCTGATCTTTCCCTTGTTATCCTCTTCCCATCGATATACTTGCAAAATATCTTGGGATTTTCCCTATTTTTACGAGCCAGAGTAAAAAGATAACATGAAAGAAGGAAGGAAGAAACAATATGATAAACGATGGATGTTCACAAAAATTGTCCCTTGAAAAATCACTTATACTGAATTAAGATCATGAGTCTCACAACAGAAATATCTTTGGATTTAACTTTCTCTTCCAATAGGGAAATGAACAAAAACAGGAGAGGACAGTGTTGAGGGGAGTGAAACCACCTCCTGTCAAACCATTGAGGGAAAGATGGAGGGCCAAAGGCTGTGTGCATACAGCCCTCCCTCGATGGTGAAAGACATGCCCTGTCCCTCTAAAATTCGCTGTAATTGGAGCTGAGAAGAACAACGAGTTTAGAATGGCAGAGGGAGCGAGTGGGAAAAGCAGCTTCAGATGCAGTGGGTTAGTCTGAGGTACAACAGTCGTCCTAAGGGGAGAGAGCAGAATAATTTGGCATTTTGCAGGCACCAAGGAAATGCCCAGCTTTCCATCAATTCTGCAAGGCATGTGGCAGAAAGAGCCATTGATAGCAGCAGTGCACCAGAGCAAAGGCTGATACAGCTACAAAGAGCTGTGCACCGATCCAAACAGACTATACACAACAGGTATCTTCAAGCAATAAGAATGACCATCCGGTATCCCATCAGAAACATATACATGAGGTTATTGGCAATCCAAAAAATGATGATGATGTTCATGACAAGACAGAGAGCAACAAACTCATGTTTCACACCGTCAATCTGACGGGAAACATAGATGCCATCTCTTTGTCCAAAGTTCTTGCCAAGATTTTAATTAACTGCCCTAAGAAAGTTGGTAAACACTCATTATTGTACTAGATAGACACAGGGGCAAGTGCCAGCATACTATAACTGCAAACTCTAAAAGATATCTATCCAGTGACGTGGAAGGCCATGGCAAAGCCGACTGCTGTGAAACTCTCAGCAGGCAACAGTTCACTAATTCCATGTGCAGCGTCCTTAGTCCTGGAGTGCTAGTGCAATCAATTCTGGGTGTCTCAGATGTTGAATATCGTGGAGCCTAAAGGCCCAGTGATTGTAGGTCAACCAGCATGCCGTGACAGCACATCAGTGACAATCTGTGGAATTAATCAGAAATCACAAGGCAGATCGACCTCAGAAGCAACTCTTATCACCTCAATTCACAACTAACATTGAAATTTCCAGAATGTTTCAACAAAGTTGGTAGTTTCAAGACAAATGCAACATTACACTTGCAGGAAAATACAACTCTGTCCATTGACCTGGGACATTTTGCACAACACAAATGCAAGCAGCTAGGAGAAGAAATGATGAAAGATGCCACGCTACCAAAACTGTGGAAAACCATCACTGAAGACTGGCTTGATTCAATTCAACATGTCCACGAACACGTCAGCCAACTTAGGCCTATCCAGGTCAAGCAGGATATCTCCGTGGAGTCATTTGTAAAGGCAGGCAAGCCATCATGCCAGAATCTTTGCGACCTGATATTCTTCAACAAATTCATCACTAACATATGGGCATAGTTAGGCTGAGAAGACTCGCAAGAGAGACGGTTTCTTGGCCCGGTATGAACTCATTAAGCAATTCAAGGCATGTCACGAGCATATGCCAGGTCAGCAGAAATTACTATCGATTCCACATAAAGTTCCTATGCATCCTTGCTCCAAAATTGGATTTTTATGTACCGAGCACTGATTTCATCATCATTTAACAAGTACCCCATTTTTCAATAATTGCACGATAGGTCAAGCACAATTGTCACGCACACTTTAAGTGCTAATTTAAGTTTAAGTGGTGTGCCTACACTAAGGGATCATTACAGATACTGGTCTGCAATTTAGTGATAAGCTATTTTAGGATTGAGTGAAAAGTGAAATATTGATCACGTTACTTCTGCTCAGTACCGTAGATCTAACAGCCTAGCTGAATGAATAATTTGCATGGCAAAATCCTTAATTCTCATTTTTTTGTTGATTCATTCATGGGATGACTAAACCAGCATTTATTGCCCATGCCTAATTGCTCTTGATGAGCTGCTTTATTGAACTGCTGAAGCACAGGTGGTGTAGGTACAATGACAGTTCTGTTAGGGAGGGAGTTTTAGGATTTTGACCCAGCAACAGAGAAGGAACAGTGATATATTTCCAAGTCAGGGTTGTGTATGGCTTGGAGGGGAACTTCCAGTTGGGGTTTTCCCAAGTATCTGCTGCCGCCATCCTTCTAGATAGTAGCAGTCTGCATTTGGAAGGTGCTGTCCAAGGAACCTCGATGAGTTCCTGCCGTGCATCTTGTCAGAGCATCCTGTCAGCTGCTAGGAATCATGTGACGAGTAACTCACCACCTGACTTCCCCAAGCCTGTCCACCAACTACAAGGCACAAGTCAGGAATATCATGGAACAGTCCCTAATTGCCTGGATGAGCGCACCTCCAATAACACTCAAAGAGCTTGACACCGTCCAGGACAAATCAGCCCACTGGATTGGCACCGATCCCACAAACATTCACTCCCTCCACTGGTTTAGTGTCCTGCTATAACAATTAACAGCACTTGAACCAACTGCTTTCAGGTGATTAATAGGTAACTGCCACTCCTGGCAGTTCTCTGTTTAAAAAACTAACCTAACTTACATAAAGGTTAGTACAATGTCAGACCTTGATTGTTAATCTATAGTTAAAAACTGAAAAGGACTTACCAGAATTTACCAGACTGAGCCAAATTCGCTCTTCCCTCAGCCCCTGCCTCACACCTATATAGTCATCTGTATCCTGTGTGTCCCTTACTGACCATGTGACTTGAAAAGTATGTCTCTTTTGTAGACCCTTCAGTTAATCACTAACTACTGTGGCTTCCTGCTGCGGTAATTAAAACCACTTTAACCCACTGCTTTCAGGTGATTGACAGATAACTGCCACTCCATACGGTTCTCTGTTTAACAAGTCAACCTAACTTACTTTAAGGTTAGTGCTTTGCCAGATCTTGATTCTTAATCCACAATTAAAACCTGAATAGGACTGAGCAGTACTTGCCATGTGAACCTAATTCTCTAGTCACTCTGTCTCCAGGTGGAATCATCACAGATTTGCAATAAGTGCTCTAGCAGGCAGGTAATATGATTATTGTTCTACACATTGGCCGCAACAACAGATTTTCACACATTATCATCCCAAATCCACCGCATTATTTATGCATTATGGGGAAACCAACTGCTTCCAAGCTGGGTGGCATTTCGTTCACCCTCCACACCATCACCTCGCCATGTAATCACGAAGGGCACCAGCCATGCATCCAGTTCTCAGTGCTTCCAGCCCACAAGAGCTGAAAAGAAGACACGGCCTTGAAAGGCAAAAAGACTGCCGCTCCCAGATTCAATGACGTGTCCCTTGAATGCGTTTTGGATGCTCCCAACATATATATATTCTTTTCTGGCACAAAAATACAACAGGAAAAGTGGCCTAACCATGGTTGACAAAATAAATTAAGGATAGTATTAGATTCATAGAGTGTCATATAAAGTAGCTAGGAAAAATAACAAGGCTGAGGATAGGGAGCACGTTGGAATTCAGCAAAGGAGGATCAAGAAATTGATTAAGAGCAGAAAATAGAGTATGAGACTAAACTTGCAGGGAACATAAAAGAGGACAGTAAAAACTTCTGTAAGTATGTAAAATAAAAAAAAATTAGTGAAGACTAGTATTTCAAGTGGGTAATATATGAAATAGGTTTGTTATAGTCCAACAGAGGAGAATTTATAATATAGAACAAGGATATGGCAGAGCAATTCAACTATTACTTTAGTCCTGTCTTCATGGAGGAAGATACAAATAACTTCCCAGAAATACTAGGGTACCAAAGGACTGGTGAGAAGGAGGAATTGAAGGAAATTAGTATTACTAAAAAACAGTGCTGGATATATTATTGGGACTGAAAGCCCATAAAGTCCCAAGGCCTGATAATCTACATCCCAGGATGTTGAAGGAGGTGGCCATGGAAATAATGGATGAGTTGGTTGTCAGCTTCCATAATCCTGTAGACTCTGGAACAGTTCTGGTAGATTGGAGCGTGGCAAATGTAACCACTAGTTATAAAATGAAGGAGGGAGACAAAATGGGATTACATGCTGGTTAACCGAACACCAATAGTCGGCAAAATGCTATAGCCTAGTATAAAAGATGTGATAACAGGACACTTAGAAAATATCAGCGGGATGAGACAACATCAACCTGGATTTATGAAAGGCCATCATGTTTGACAAGCCTACTGGAGTTTTTTTGAGGACATAACTAGCAGATTAGATCAGAGAGGATATACCGCAGTGTATGTGGTGTATTTGGATTTTCAGAAAACTTTTGATACAGTCCCACATAAGAGTTAGTGTGTAAAATTAAAACACATGGAATTGGGGGTAATATATTAGTGTGGATTGAGAATTATTTAACAACAGAAAACAGAGAGTAGGAGCAAATGGGTCTCTTTCAGAATGGCAGGTGGTGACAAATGGGGTACTGCAGGGATCAATGCTTGGGACCAAGCTATTCACAATATTTATCAATGATCTGGATAAGGGAACCAAATGTAATATTTCCAAGTTTACTGATGACACAAAACTAGGTGGGAATTTGAGGGGTGAGGAGGATGTTAAGAGGCTTCAAGGCGATTTGGACAAGTTGAGTGAATGGGAAAATGCATGGCAGATGTAGTTTAACGTGGATAAGTGTGAAGTTATCCACTTTGGTAAGAAAAACAAGATTGTATTATTTTGTTTGTGATACATTGGGAAATATTGATATACAAAGGGACCTGGGTATCCTTCTACACCAATCATTGAAAGCAAACATACAGATGCAGCAAGCAGTGGAGGAGACAAAAGGTATGTTGGCCTTCATTGCGAGAGGAATTCAGTACAGCAGCAAGGATGTCTTACTGCATATATCCAGGATCTTGGTGAGACCATGCCTGGAGTGTTGTGTGCAGTTTTCGGGCTCAATTTTCCGTGCCTGCTGGCAGCAGACATACTAGGTGGCATCTCCAGACAATATGGCATGATCAGTTTCAAGACATCAGGAAAACAGGTCGCGATTGTCCCTGAGCCCGCCAATAGAGGACTGTATTTCTTGCCATTATTCATTAGGAACCTCATTGTAATACATCGGCATATCATTGTCACACCGTTCCACCAGGCTGTTGCACCCCCGCTCAATCATCCATTCATGTCGGCGGGAAAGCACAATGGCGTGTTTCACAACAGCACAAAGGCGACGTGCACTTGGTGGTCTGCAGTTTGGGTGAACTGCAGGTGAGTGCACAGCAACATTCCGCAGAACTCTCCATGGCCACCTGTTGCTTTGCAGGCTTCAGGGGTGCTAGGGGGTCGGGGCTAAGTGCCGCCCTAGCTCTGAGGTGAATTATAAGGGTGAGCGGGAGCAGGGGCAGATGCAGCCTTGTCTTTGAGGCCACTTCGGAGAGGGTGCAAGTGCAGCCTTGCCTTTCAATATAGCGCACGATCATTCTGAGTGGGTAAGGGAGTGGCCATGCATTTGGGAATCCTATAGAAAGTGACCATTCCTATGCAACAAAGACAATCCAGGCACGGTCACATTGATATGTTTGTGTTGTGTTCCTAGCTTATCTACCTACTCAAGCAATGCAGAGGCATAAAAGTGCCACCAAGTTCTGCAGGGCTCCCCTACCACAATCCCACCCTGCCTCCTCCAACCTTGGCATAGACTGAAAATTCATGAGCACTTCTTGGACTGCAGAGCATTTGGACTGCGCACATTGTACAATCTCCTCTAAAGCTGGGCAGTCACTGCTGAAGGCGCTCACACCCTCCTGCAAAATCAGCACCCCAGTTTGGACCAGTCTTCCACATGGTTCAAGCTAACAGGGCAGCCATGCAACATACTAACTGCCAGCCTTCCAAGTAGCGGCCAGCAATCTCCGGGAAGCATTAAGGGGCTGTGACACTTATTCAAGACAGGTTAGTAACACACGCATGCTAACCACATGTATTTGTCTTTCATCCTGCTGGAGGAGTACATCCGGATCATGAAGGCTGGTGAATTAGGCCTGATGGTCTATAGAGCTCGAAGAAGATGGAAGACAGTGTGGCTAAAGCTCATGGCTGTGCAAAGACAGGAGCAGGAGCAGCAACCTCAGGAAGAAGGGGCGGCTGTGGCTCCCACACATCCCACACAAGAGCCACAATGCGCCATCGCTGGTCAGTGGCTAGTGATTCCCAGGGTCTATAGGCGCCGTATTTCATTCCTGCAGATGACCGAGGACTGCGTTTGTCTAGGGAACTGGTTGCTCACATTTGCCATTTACTGCAACATTTGGCACCAAGGGGGCATGGAGGCCATCCAATGCCAGTGGCTGTGAAAGGAACCACAGCGCTCAATTTATAAGCAAGTGGCTCCTTTCGGAGCTTCACATGTGACCTCTGTGTGATCTCTCAAGCCTACACCCACAAATGCATTCATGAAGTCACAGATGCCATCTTCATAAGGGCACATAACTTTATGCATTTTGCCGGGGGCCAGGACAGCCAGGATGCTACAGCGATTCGATTCTCCCATATCTCGGTTTTCCCACTGGTGCAGGGTGCAATTGCCTGCACTCAGGTCGTGCTCAGATCTCTGTCACAACACAGGGTGAACTATATCAACCGCAAGGGCTTCCATTTGCTTAATGTGCAGCTGGTGTGCAACCACCAGAAATGCATCCTGCAGGTTAGCACACAGTTTCCAAGGAGTGTGCACAACTCCTACATCCTCAGTCAGTCACAAATCCCTGGAGTCTTCCAGAATCCACAGAGGCTGCAGGATTGCTCCTCGGGGACGAAGGCTACCTGCAGTGACCGTGGCTGATGACATCCATGCAGCGGCCTCCAACTACAGGAGATTGATATCATAATGAGGGTCATGCTGCAGCTTGGAACGTGGTGGAGCAGACCACCGGGATGCTGAAGATGAGATTCCAGGGCCTGGACCAGTCTGGTGAAGCCCTGCAATACAATCCACAGAAGGTGTCATGATGCATCATCATTGTCTGCTGTACCCTTTACAACTTCACACGTGAATGGGGAGACGAGCTGGCTGAGGAGGAGATGGAGGAGCTGCACATCCGCTCCAATGAGATGGCCACTGATGGGGATGAGGCTGAGGAGTTCATAATAAGACAATAAGACATAGGAGCAGGAGAAGGCCATTGGGCCCATCGAGCCTGCTCCATCATTCAATGAGATCATGACTGAGCTGAGAATCCTCAACTCCACTTTCTTGCCTTTTGCTCATAACCCTTGATTCCCTTACTGATTAAAAATCTGTCTATCTCAGCCTTGAATATAATTAACGAGCCAGCCTCTGCAGCCTCTGTGGTAAAGAATTCCCCAGATTGACTACCCTCTGAGAGAGGAAATTCCTCCTCATCTCTGTTTTAAATAGGCACCCCCTTACTCGGAGATTATGCGTTCTGGTCCTAGGCTCTCCCACAGGTGGAAGCAAGGTCTCAGTATAACCCTGTCAAGTCCCCTAAGAATCTTTTATGTTTCAATAAGGTCACTTCTCATTCTTCTAAATGCCAATGAGTACATGCCCAACTTACTCAACCTCTCCTCACAAGAAAATCCCTCTATCTCCGGGATCAACTTAGCGAACCTTCTCTGGGCTGCCTCCAATGCCAGTATATCGTTCCTTATATAAAGGGACCAAAATTGTTCACAGTATTCTAGGTGAGGTCTATCTCGTACCTTGTATAGTTTTAGCAACTCTTGCCTATTTTTGTATGTTCTTGGGATGTAGGCATTGCTGGATCGTCAAGCATTTATTGCCCATCCGATTTAAGAGTCAACCACATTGCTGAGGGTCCGGTGTCAGCTGTAGGCCAGACCAGGTAAGGACAGAAGATTTCCTTCCATAAAGGATATTAGTGATCCAGATGGGTTTCACTAGAATGAACAATGGTCATCATTTGACTTTTAATTCCAGATATTTTATTGAATTTGGAGTTCACCTGCCGTGGTGAGATTTCAACCCAGGCCCCCAGAGCATTGTGCTGCATCTCTGAATTTGTTAATCTAGTGACAATGTCAATACACCACCACCTCCCCACTAAACTCCATTCCCTTTGAAATAAAGGCCAGCATTCCAATTGCCTTCCTCATTACCTGCTGAAACTCTATGCCAGGTTTTTGGGATTCATGTATGAAGGCTCTCAAATCCCTCTGTGCTGCAGTTTTCTTCAGCCTTTCTCCAGTTAAATAATATTCAGCTCCTCTATTTTTCCTGTCAAAGTGCAAAACTGCACACTTTCCCACGTGATCTTCCATATGCCATGTTTTTGCCCACTCATATAACCTGCCTATATCCCTCTGTAGACACTTTGTGTAATACTCACTACTTTCTTTCCTACCTTTTTTTGTATCACCCGCAAACCTGGCCATAGTAACTTCATTTTCCTCATCCAAGTCATTAACATATATTGTAAATATTTGAGGCCCCAGCACTGATCCCTGTGGCACTCCACTAGTTACAGGTTGCCATCCTGAAAATATCTCAACTCTCTGTCTTCTATTAGTTAGTCAGTCTTCAATCCATATTAATAAGCTATTCCCAGCACTATGGGCTCATCTAATTAAGTAGCCTTTTGTAAATCCAAATATATTACATCTACTAGTTCCGCTTTACCTATCCTTCTTGTTACCTCCTCAAACAATTCCAATCAATTTGTGAGGCATGATTTATCCTTTATAAAGCCATGCTGACTCTGCTTGATTATATTTTGCATTCCTAAATACTCAGCTATTACATCTTTTATAATAGACTCCAACATTTTCGCAATAGCAGCTGTTAAGCTGACTGGTCGATAGTTATGTGTTTTTAGTCTCCAACTAAACCTGACCTGTTTGTGATGACATTGGCAGGTGTCCTCTGGAGGCTCCGGCCTGCTTTCGAATTCAGCTGTGTGGAAATGGCAAATCCTTCGGCCTGTGAAGCTAGAGATGCTGAGGTCACAGGAAGAGGGGAGACGAATGGGTTGGACAGTCCTGGAGTCACCTGGATGGATGGACCGGGAGTGTGCACCTGAGGGTCCTCCTTCCTATGGGTGCCTGGGGGCCCTAGGCTGATTCCTTGAGGAGAAGGGTTAGTTAGAGTGAGATTGAGCTGCCCAGCACCCCTCTCACGTACACAGAGTTGGAGGTAAACTATGACATCAGTGATGGAGTGGAGTCTGCACAGCAGTGCAGGAATGAGTTCCTGGACCAACGTCTCCAAGGCTCCCGCCATCCTATCAGTGTTGACCTCAGTGCGTTGCAATGCAGCGCTATTAGTTCAGCCTGAAGGCAGATGGTCTCCTCCATCATGCCTACCAATCTGAGGAGTGCAGCGGACATCCTTTCCTGATTTTCCAGAATTTGCTTTTGCAGCTTCATCAACTGTGACATGACCGAGTCCAGGAGTTCATCACCTGACTTGAAATCAGCAATGTTCTGGCCTCTAGCAGTCCTCCGAGTGCCGGACACCTGGGAAGTCCCTGACGCCGCCAGCAGTTGATAGACAGTGCGATGTGCTCACCAGATGCTGATCCTGGGGCTATTCTAAAGTTAGGTTCTACCAAAGTATGTCTCTCTGCACTGGTGGCGGGTGTGGATGAACACTGTGACGGGACTTCAGAGAGGTTGCCTTCTGATTCCGCTTCAGAGGTATCTTCGGGGCTTGACTGGAGGCTCTGAGCCATGGACTCTCTCAGCTGTTTGGCAGATGTGCCTGCAAAAGCAAGGAGAGAAAATGAGTGCATGGTAATGGCCTGTGAAAGAGAACGGATCACTCACAGCATGGTTATCTGATGGATGTTGCACTGCTGGATCTTCAGTTGGTAGATCAGCGCCGACCACATCGTCAGCACAGGACCGGTCTGGATCAGCCAGCTGGATTGCTCTGTTTTCAAAGTCCGCAAGGACCTTGATCTCCAGCATTCAGCCACCTGTCTGTGGCCACTCTCTGTTGTTGAATGCCAGCTTATACTGCATGGATGGAGATGGAGAAAGTGTAAATAGGCCTGCTGCCAGGCCAGATGATAAGAATGCCCATCTTGTGTGGGTCCCATGGAAGGGATGAGGACAATGACGACGAATGTGAGGTGATGTCCCTAGAACCAGCAGTGAATGCTCACCCCGTGGATTTGTGATGGGTTTGTGAGTGTGCAGGTTGAGTGACGAAGCTCACGGAACAGAGGAGATGATTCATCCTCTTGTGACACTGGGTGGATCAGCTCTTTTGAAGGTTGTTGGTGCTGATCGCTGCTGCCATCGCCTCCCAAGCGGGACTAGTGCTGTTGCCGCCCATATTGCAGCGAGAGCGGGTGTAGAGGCTATCACGGCGGGCCTCAGCAGGAACCAAAAGTCACTTGAGAGATGAATTGCTGAACCTGGAGTCAACAGTCTTCTTCAGTTTCAGAGCCATGTTTTCTGTGTAGCAGTGGCGAGCTGGAAGCACTGAAACGTGTGTCTGATGTGCTGCAGTGGTGGGGTGATGGCAGCAGGCGAATAAGAGCCCGTTTGCCATGGAAAAAGCGTGTATCCCTGGAGTGCATAAATAATGAGGCGGGTTTGGGATGTTATGGTGTGAAAACTCACCGTCACAGCCAGCAGGTACAACAACATTTTAATCACCTGCGACGGCACTTAGTGCAAATTTGGCAAAATTCCACCCTTGGTTTCTTTATCTAAGAAGGGATATACGTGCCATAGAGTGAGTGCAGTGAAGGTTCACCAGACTGATTCCTGGGATGGCAGGATTGTCATATGAGGTGGGATTGGGCCAACTAGGCCTGTATTCACTAGAGATTAGAAGAATGAGAGAGGATCTCATTGAAACATCTACAATTCTGACAGGACTGAACAAACTGGATGCAGGAATGATGTTTCCTCTCGCTGGAGGATCTAGAACAAGCAGCCACAATCTCAGCATACAGGGTGGGCCATTTAGGACTGAGATGAGGAGAAACTTTTTCAGTCAGAGGGTAGTAAACTCATGAAATTCTCTACCACAGAGGCTGTGGAGGCCGAGCTATTGATTATCTTTATGAAGGAAATAGATAGATTTCCAGGCTCTGAAGGCATTAAGGGGTATGGGGAAAGGGCAGGACTATGGCATTCAGATAAATGCTCAGCCATGATCATACTGAATGGCAGAGCAGGCTCAAAGGGCCAAGTGACCTACTCCTGCTTCTGCACATAGGGTAGAATTTTACACTGACCAGGTGGGCACACACCCAACCTGATCGGACGTGAAATCGCACAAGATGATGCTGGGTGCGTGCTGCCTATTAAACCCGAGCAATTGTCATCCATTTTTCTTGATCTGCCCAACATTACAGTTGGCGGGTGAGAGAATCAGCCAGGTGGCCTTCACATTTTTCATGAAACCTCATCCAAGAGCGGGATGAGGTTTCTGTTATGAAATAGATTCATAATAAAAATCCTGTGGCCAGTAGCTTTACCCTCTATATTTTCAGGTGCCTAATTCTAATGTTTGGACATCTTTTTCTGGCTTTTTGTAATTTTATTTGATGGTTTTCAGGTCTGCAGCTCCCTGAGGCAGCTCTCTGCCATCACAGAGGTTTCCCTCAGTGCTCGCTTGCACCCACATTGACATTATCACCCGCCCGCTTCCCACTTCAACCCCAGTAGCACTGAACTTTTCAATATGCATTTCACGCTGGCTGTCCAACTAACGGCCAGCCAGCGAGAAATCATTTTCACATGCAGATCACTGTTGGAAGTCCATTTCCAGGCCAATCCTGGACCTGCTAATCGTGCCCATAGAGCTAAAACTTCAAGCCCATTTTTCTATGTTTCCTCTGCCTCTCTCTGGCTGTGCAATGGGCAGCAACCTCACTAATCCAGCATGAGAGGTGGTGGCAATGGTGGTCAGCGCCATTGCCCTGCAAAAGAGGGCAGAAAACTCTGTGCCGCTGCAGGATGAGTGGTCTTCTCTGCTCCGCCAATTCACTCTTCTCATCACTCTCAAATCACACACTCAAAGCCCATCACAAATCCAATGGGATCTCACAACTCAAGGGACAACATCACTAACGCTCACACACACCCTCACATCTCCATCAGCCTCATACCCTCTGGACCTCGCGTTCTCATCCCGTGCATGGCCCCGCTCACCATACAAGTATTCCAAACAGTGCCATGCCCTGCTCACACTCTCTCCATCTGTTTTCATGCAGCAAAAGACTGCTCTCATCAGCAGGGAGTGGTCCCAGGCCAGGGGTGGAGTGGTGCACATAAGGCCCCTCACTCACTTTAACCAGCTTGTCATTGCGCTGACGGATGAGCACGTGACCCGTACCTGCAGCAAAGGTGCATTTAAATGTGGACGCCCTCTTAAGTGTCATGCACGACATCATCTCTCCCTCAACCCAAAAGTGAGTGCTCTCTCTCCAAATTTTGACTGCTGCCAAGCGCTAATTATCTCAAATTTGTTTCACAGGGAGCTCTGCCAAGCGACTGACACCCTCAGCTAGCCATTCCCTCACCTCCATTCACGTCTTCACCTACTTCAAAGTGGACACCTCCTCCAATGAAGAGCTGAAAACAAGAAGCCTGGAAGTCCCGTAACAGTGCTTACCCACACCGTGAACAAGAGTAGAGACAGACACTTTGGTGCAGCATAGATCTATAGCAGGCTGGGGTTCACAATCCGGTAGTCACCACATGGACACATGTCTGCAGCAGCAGGGGGCAGGTTCATGTGAGTTCTCTGGCACTCAGAGGACTACTGGGGATGACAAGCCTCTTCTAGATTTGGCCTTCCCATCAGACCATTTCCTTGCACATTCACCTGGACAACCCTTTCCTCCCCAGAACCCCTTCCCATACTGGAACACTTTCCCCCGCCGGAACCCCTATCCCTCCCTTAGCCCTTCCACCCCACAGACTCCACGCCCACGCTTAGACCCTCCCCTTTCCTAACTCTCTCTGACATCCTTACTTCTTCCACACCCTTAGACCTTCTCCACTTTCAACTGCTTCCTCCATCCTTACTTATTCCTCCAGCCACACTTCTTCATCTAGCCTTACTCCTTCCCCCTTCCTGACATCTGCCTCCACCCTTACTTGTTCCTCCACTCTTACTCCCTCCCCTCGCTGCACTCCTTCCTCCATGCCCCCATATTCCCTTCCCTCCAAACACTTTCTTATCCCCGAGGCTTCTTCCCCTCGCCACGCTCGTTCCTTTTCCTGACTTTCTTCCCCCATCTGCACTCCTTCCTCCCCCCTGAACACTTTCCCCTCTCCACTGTCCTTCTCCCGTAAAATCATAAGAACTGTAGAAATAGGAATAGGGGTAGACCATTCAGCCCCTTGAGCCTGCTCCGCCATTCAATGAGATCATGGCTGATCTTCTTGTGTTTCGATTTCCACGTTCCCAGCTAACCCCGACAACCCTTGCCTAATGAGAATCTATCTACCTCTGCCTTAAAAATATTCAATGACCCCATTCTGAGGCAAAGAGTTCCAAAGTTGTACAACCCTCTGAGAGAAAAAAATTCTCCTCTTCTCTGTTCTAAAAGGGCGACCCCTAATTTTAAAGATGTAACCCATATTTCTGGACTCACCCAAAGGAGGAAACAGCTTATCGACATCCACATTGTCAAGGCCGTTCAGGATCTCACATTCTTCAATCAAATCACACCTCATTTTTCTAAACTCCAATGGAAACAAGCTGTCTGTCCAACTGTTCCTCATAAGGCAACCTACATATTCAAGCTTCGCTTACACCTTCCAGCCCCCTTACACCTACCTCCTCAGTTGCCAACTTCCCCAGTATAGCCTGCTCTCTCCTAGCCCCCAATCTCATCCCCACAACAACTTCACTGCCCCCTCCCAACCGCATCACATCCCCCCTGACCTCTTCCTCTCTTTGTCGATTCTTCCACCATCATACATTGTGAGCATCAACGGTGACTTTTCATCTTACATAAGCTGCTTGGCAGCAGAGCCATGCCCATGAGAATCCAACCAGCATGCCATGGACGTTCGTCCCAGATCCCGTTGCTGTTGGGCTCCAGCACCTTCTGTTCCTTGGATGACCACAATGTGAGCAAGGCCCTGCCGGTAAGTTTCAACTTCAGCCCATCACAGTTGTCAAGGCGTGTGCTACACCAATGTGTTTTCCTGCTGACTTGGGCAGATGATCCAGCGGGGGTGAATGAGATTGGCAGGGTGGCTTTATAATGATATGTTAATGTATTACAGTAAGGTTCCTGACATCCAATGGCAGGGAACGCAATGCACCATCGATGGATGGAGCAGACGATTGCAGCCTAGCTTCATGGCGTAGTGAAACTGATTTTTGGGCTTTTCATAATTTTGTCCACTCATGCCACAAAACACATCCAAAACCAGTGAGGACGGAAAATCTTGGCTTCCATCTCACTCTGACGTAGTCACCTGTCTCCTCACATGCTCCTTACTGACAGTATTTCTGGCTGGGTCTTAACAAGGGCATGGTGCAGTTTTGTAAAATGTGCCTTACCTACCAGATGATGGGAAAACCACAATCTACAATAAAACAGGCACCCTTAATTCCCATACCACTTTTTGAGGAGCTGTTTAGTAGGGTGTTAATAGATTCTGTGGGACTGTTACCAAAAATGATCAATAGATCCTTACTATCATGGATATGACAACACAATTTCGGAACATCACCACTTTAAAAGCAATGACAGCTAACGTAGTGAATTTAACCCAATTTATAAATTGATATGTATTATTTATAGAGATACAGTGAGACCAAGCTTCCTATTTCATGTCTATTTATTTTTGAAAAATAAGGAGTAGTTTGAGTATTAAATAGTTAAAATCCAGAGCTTGTCATCCACAGACACAGGGAGTTTTAGAGAGGTACCATGAAACTCTCAGATAAATAATTAAAGCACATGGCCTTGAATATCCCCATGATTGGGACAAAGGACTGAATGTTCTTTTATTTGCCACCCTAGATTCACTGAATGAAGCTACTGGTTTTAGTTATTTTGAATTAATTGATGGATGTCAAATAAATTAATCAAAAAAATCTTTTAGGACAGAGGAACGAATAATGTATGTTAGATAATATGCCTGTGTTCCAGGAACGGCTCATGAGAGCCTGAAATGTGGCTCAAGAACATGTTAAGCTTTCTCAAAGGTGAAGGAATGGGCAGATAAACAACCTGTAAGATGAACATTACAACCAGGGGATGAAGTGTTAGTGTTTTTGCCTTTACAGGGGGAACCTCTGAAATCACGATTCAGTGATCCATACAAGGTAATTAAGTGGGTTGGTGAAGTAAATTATTTAATAGACACCCTATATTGCAGTTACACTAATTGGCTGTGTCATTCAATAGAAATAAAACAATACCATCGTAAGGAGGAGGATAGGAAGGGGCAGGTATGTCAGGTTGTAAGCACAGTGGAGGACAGGAGAGACAGAGGGAGTGAGGCAGAAGTAGACTTAGACAGTTCACAAATTGAACCTCTTACTACTTGGTTAGCTGAGACTGAAAAATTAGGATTGTTGGACACCATGTTCACATACTTAGAGGCAGGACAACGAGAGAATATGGTGAGGTTACTTACAGAATGTAAAAGAATTGGTATGGATACACTAAGACGCACAACCTTTACCCTGCATGATGTGGAGGTAGGGGGATCTTCTCCTATAAAACAATATCCTTATCATTTAAGTCCAGGGAAACAAGCCCAACTGAAAGCAGAAATTCAAGATATGTTAGAATATAACCTAATTGAACTTAATCAAAGCAGCTGGACTTCTTCAGTAGTAGTATTGCCTAAGCTTGATGGGTCAACTAGATTCTGCATGGATTAAAGAAAGGTTAATTCTGGAACAAAAACGCATTTCTACTCAGCCCGTCAACTAGAGGACTGTATTGGCAGGGTTGGCAGTGCCACGTTCCTTATTAAGATAGACTTATGAAAGATTACAGGCAAGTACCTTTAACATCACTTGCTAAGGAGATATCGCCTTTTGTCACACCAAATAGGCTTTACCAATGCCAAGTAATGCCATTCAGGCTAAAAATGCTGCAGCTACTTTCCAAACACTAATGAATCAAGTTGTAACTAGTGTCTCTAACTGTGTGATTTACTTGGAAGATGTATTGATTTACAGCAACACTTGGAAACGTCATTCAAAACAATTGGAATAAAAAACAGAAAATGCTGGGAAAATTCAGAAGTCTGACAACATCTGTGGAGAGAGAAACAGAATTTACCTTTTGAGTCTGTGTAGCTCTTCTTCCACCAGAGCACTGGATCGACAATGCCAAAAACATGCAAACTTTATCCTTTTTATAAAGCTTTTTCTTCAACTGCCAATCTCCACAGAAACCATATCTGTTTGTCCTTTGTAGCTTGTGTGTGCGTGTGTTGGGGCAATTTAAGAGGGACAGGAAGTTTTACTTCCAAGTTGATAACCAGTTCTTGCAACTTGTTTGAAAAAATAAGTTTTGTTTTATAATAAATCAATCATTCTGAATTCATTGAAATAAATCTGGTTAAAGTATTTTTTTATTCTGGGTGGAACAGTAGCAATGGTAAATAATTTTGATGAGTGAATTAAACTTTTAAAATTATGGTGTGACTTTGGAAGAGTGATGCAGGATAAACTGCTCACTTCTCCCATCCTGGTTGCAACAGTGTCTCTGACTGTTTCTGTGAGTCTGTGTGCGAGTGTGCGTGTCTATTTCTCTCTCTCTGTTTCTCTCTCTCTCTCTGTATCTCCCTCTGTCTCGCCCTGTTTCTCTCTCCCTCTCTGTCAGTCTATTTGGCTATCTCTTGAGCCTAGATTTTCAAGGATTCACGGAGACTTTGGGGACCTTTAAATATGGCAGGCGGAACACAAATCCAGAAGGCACATCCCCATTTCAGACATATCCTATTTTTGCAATTTGTGGAAAGGGGGCAGTTTGTGACTTACAAGACCAAAGTCTAAACTCAGGAGGGACATTTTAATTCAGTGCAGATTTCAAGCAGGCGCCATTTTCCCTACAGCATGGTCTTTATCTCCAGTGGTTAAGAATTTTTAGGGTAGGCATCATGTGAGGGCAAGTAAGGACTATGGAGCTGTCATTTTGAGTTATTTTGAGGTTTCCCTTTAAAAGCTGAAAAAGAATGTTTCTTGTGACTGTGAGTTGAAAGAAAATCTGTGCCAGCAGCTTCAACAGTTGTTTGTCGAATTAATGCTAAGGATTATCATTATAGCATTATTACTGATTGGCTGCTTTCCACAACCTATCATTATCACAGTAGGGTGTTGTAAGTTTACAGTTTGACTGACAGTTCAAAGGAGTTATGTGGAGTAATGAATACAATGCTAGTTTTATAAGGATCTAAGTTCCTAAAGGGATTTAAAGGTATTGAGTATGAATGAAACTGTTTATATATATCGTGAAGTAATAGTTATTTAGAACTTTAATTCATTTCAGCTCAGCATCGCTCCTGGTGGATACTGGGTGAGTTGGCATGGAGAGTATAAAGGTAAATAGAGGTGGGGAGCATAAATTGGTAATAATTTGACACAAGGGTTATGAAAGACCATGTGATGAGAAGTCATGAGTTGGCACTAAGTTGGCTTGGGGGCTATGAGGGGCCATGGGGGTGGGTGGGCAGGTCATGAGTTGGCATGTATGAACATGGGGAAGGGGAAGTGGCAGTAAGTGGGTTTATGGCTGGCACTTATGGGGCCTAATATTTAACAAATCAACTGAGATGAAGCGGCAGAGAACAGAGGCAGACCTATTAATTAGCCCAATTCAGCACTTGGAAGCCCCTGTGGCTGCTTCCGATCTGCATCCAGGGATGATGCGCCAAACTCCTTCCTGCACCCACCTCCTCTAAATAAAGATCCCCGTTTTGGGGGGTCTATCCAGAGAGAGATAGGTAGAGAGGCATAGTGTGTAATGGTGCTTCTCTCTAAATATCTCTCTGTCTCTCTCTTTACGCATCTCTCTCTCTGCATCTGCCTCCCTGTCTGCCTCTTTCCCTCTGTCTGACTCACTCTCACTTTCTGTGTATCTCACTCATTTTGTGTGTGTGTGTGTGTGTGTGTGTGTGTGTGTCTTTGCCTATCTCTCTCTCTCTCTCTCTCTCTCTGCGTCTCTGTGTGTGTCTTTCCCTATGTCACAGAATCAGAGAATAACAGAATCACACAGTGCAGAAGAGGTCCTTCTGCCCATTGAGTCTGCTTCAACACATGAGAAACACCTGACCTACCTACCTAATCCCATTTACCAGCACCTGGCACATTGCCTTGAATGTTATGATATGCCAAGTACTTATCCAGGTACTTTTTAAAGGATGTGAGGCAAGACGTCTCCACCACCCTCCCAGGCAGTGCATTCCAGACCATCACCACCCTCTGGGTAAAAAAGTTTTTCCTCATATCCCCGTAAACCACCTGCCCCTCACCTTGAGCTTATGTACCATCGTGACTGATCCTTCAACTAAGGGGAACAGCTGCTCCCTATCCACCCTGTCCATGCACCTAATAATCTTGTACACCTCTATCAGTCCACTCCTCAATCTTCTCTGCTCCAATAAAAACAACCAAAGTCTATCTAACCTCTCATCATAACTTAAATGTTTCATCTCAGGCAACATCCTGGTGAATCTCCACTGCACACTCTCCAGTGCAATCACATCCTTTCTATAATGTGGCGACCAGAACTGCACACAGTACCCCAGCTGTGGCCTCACCAAGGTTCTACAATACTCCAACATGACCTTCCTACTTTTGTAATCTATGCCTCAATTGATAAAGGCACGTGTCCCATATGCCTTTTTCACCACCCCACTAAAATGCTCCTCTGCCGTCAGAGAGCTATGGAGACACACACAACGTTCCTTTGTTCCTCAGAACGTCCCAGTGTCATGCCGTTCATTGAAAATTTCCTTGCCAAGTTACTCATTCCACAGTGTATCACCTCACACTTTTCAGGGGTAAATTCCATCTGCCACTTATCTGCCCATTTGACCATCCCATCTATATGTCCCTGTAGCCCAACACACACAACTTCACTGTTAACCTCCCGGCCAATCATTGTGTCATCTGCAAACTTGCTAGTCCCACCGCCCCACATCGACATCAATGTCATTTATATACATGAGGACCAACAGAGATCCCTGTGTTATGCCACTGGACACTGGCTTCCAGTCACTAAAGCATCTTTCTGTCATCACCCTCTGTCTCCTACAACTAACCTAATTTTGAATCCACCTTATCAAATTACCCTGTATTCCATGTGCATTTGCCTTCTATATAAGTCTCCCATGTGGGACCTTGTCAAAGGCTTTGCTGAAATCCATTTAAGCCACACCAACTGCACTACCCTCATCTACACACCTCTCACCCTCTCAAAGAATTCAATCATATTGGTTAAGCATGACCTTCCTCTGACAAAGCCATGCAAACTATCCCTGATCAAACCTTGCCTCTCTGAGTGGTGATAGATTCTCTCCTTCAGATTTTTCTCCAATAGTTTCCCAACCACTGACGTGAGACTCACTGGTCTTTAGTTCCTTGGCTTACCTCTACGAGCCTTCTTAAATAGCGCAACCACATTAGCTGTTCTCCAGTCCTCTAGCACCTCTCCCGTGGCCTTGGAGGAATTGAAAATCTGGGTCAGAGCCCCTGCGATCTCTTCCTTTGCCTCCCTCAGTAGCCTGGGACACAAGTCATCCGGATCTGGAGACTTGTCCACTTTTAAGCCTGCCAACAACTGTCTCTCTCTCTCTCTCTCTGTTTGTGTGTCTCGGGTTTTCTGTCTCTCTCCCTATGTCTCCCTGTGCCTGTCCATCTCTCTCTCGCTCCCTCGCTGTGCATCCTTCTGTTCCTCTATCAATCTATATATGTCTACCTCTCTGTTTCTCCCTACTTCTTTTCCTCTGCTTGCACGTCATTTTCTGCATCTCTATGTGTGTGCCTCTGTCTCACTCTGTGTCTTTCTCTATCGCTCTGTCCAAATCTCTGTCTGCCTCCCTCCTAGTGTATCTGTGTGTGAATCTGTGTGTCTCTCAGTGCACTTCACTCTCTGTCTGTCTCTGTGTCTCTCGCTCTGTCTATTTCCCTGCATCTCTTTCTTTTAGCCTTCTTCTTGTGTATGTCTCTCTGCCTCTCTGTCAGTCTCTGTGTCTCTCTTTCACTGTGTCTTTCTCTCTTTTTCTGAGTCTCTCTCTCCCTCTATTCACCTCTCTCTCTCTGTCTCATATTAGTTAACAATTCAGCTTTTTTTCTCCATTTAAACATTTAATAAATAAAAACGTGCACACACAGCAATGTCTTGTCATTATTTTAAATTGAGAGAGGAATATTTCATAGCTCTTTTCAATCAGGTTTTCATATGAGATAGAGAGGGAAAGAAACAAAACATAATGTTTCTCAGAGCGAGGGGAACAGGTTAGAGGGGGAAAGAGGAGAGAATGTGGGAACAGGGAGATTATATTTTATTATGATTGATATCACAATGGATGAGTACAGTTATATGACTACCGAGTCGGATCTCTTTGTCCTCGTGTTCCTTCATGGTTGTCTTCGTCCAGTCCAGATCGTTCCTCACATGGGTGTATACCCCATAACTGCAGCATCCCTAGCATCCAAACAACATGATCACCCTGACAATGTGGTGAGTGGGATTCAGAGGGTCTATGAACACATAGGGGCCCCCGCTGTCCCCTTGGCAGGAGGCAATGACTGGTAGTCCAGTGCAGATCATGTTAAGGGTGAAAATGGGCTTTGGCCCATCGTAGTTGGAATTCTTACACTCATCCATGCTGACGATGGGTACCTCAGCATACTGTAGAATCATGGCAAGTCTCCCCTTTTCCATCTTACCCGACTCTGAAATATAACCCAATGAACCATCCTCCGGGAGAGATGCCCCTCCTGGTCCAGGCAGGCACACGGGGGATAAACTGGATCCCAGTTTAACCTTCTCTCGGAGCTTGATCAGTGCAATGTCATGATTGAAATTAGGCTGTCTGCCCACAACTTGCTCCCTATAGCTGGGGTGGATGAAGGCCAATTCCATGGGGAGCTCACCTTCTGGTGTTCTTCCCCTTAGATCAACCAATCCACCATGGATTTCCACCTGGAGCAAGTTATCAAAGAGGTGAGCCACGGTCAGCACCCATCTGTCAGAGATCAGGGCTCCACCACCCATCTCGCCCCTGGTGGTGACCAACTGCAACTGCCAGGGGAAATAGCCCAGTTTTGCCTGCTTTCCGCCAAAAATATGGCCAGTTTTGGAGGAGAGTAGGCAATTCCCACAGACTGGGGACAGATGAAAATTGAAGGAGCTGAAAAGTTCTCGGATCATCTTCAAAGTGACAAAACTGTTGAACACCAGACACACGAGCCCTGCTTTGTATTTCATTTGGGAGACAGCACACAGAGGTGTGGTGTCACATCAACAACCCCTGCTACACGCCCTGCTTGGCGGGCATTGAAATGACATAGAACCAAAAAGGTCATCTGCAACATTGCCCATTGTGCGCGCCCTCCCTCAGTCGAATAACTAGTGATCAGGAAGGGAGAATCTCCACAGAGATCTCAGCAAAGAAAGCAGCCCTGAATGGCTGATAATCTGTTTTGAAGTTATTGCATAGGCCCAAGCTGAAGCATGGTGGGCCATTCTGTTCACCATACTTTCAGGAGGTTAAAGCCTTGGAGCAAGTGCAAGAGGAGATTTAGCAGAATGGTACCAGGCATGAGAGACTTCAGTCATTGTGGAGTGACTGGAGAAGCTGGGACTGTTCTTTGTATAGCAGAGACGGTTAAGGGGAGATTCAATAGAGGTATTCACAATGAAGAGGGATTTTGATAACTAAGGAGAAACTGTTTGCACTTGCAGGATGGTCGGCAACCAAAGGAAACAGTTCAAGATATTGGGAAAAGAACTAGTGCTGACCTGAGAAAACAGTTTTTTAACACCGTTGAGTTATTATGATCTGCAATGTACTGCTTGAAATAGCAGTGGAAGAAAAGCAGATTCAGTAATAGCTTTCAGAAGAAAATTGGATAAATACTTAAAAGGGACAATAATTTGCAGGGCTGTGGGGAAAGTGCAAGGACAAGTCGTATTAATTGGATAGCTCTATCAAAGAACCAGCAGAGGCACAATGGGGCAAATGGCCTCCTGTGAGTTATCAATAAATGATTTATGCTACTTTGCTACTCATTACACTCTCAGAGATATTTACCTGGTTTGCACTTTGGCAGGGTCTTCTGCCCACTCATGGCATCTATCTATTCAGCATTGTCCAAGTAGTTAAAGACAACTGGTGCGGAAAAGCATATAAATGGAAAGAGATAGCAGTCAGAGAAAGAAGTTTATGTACAGACATAACTTTATTCCAGCTAGAATGGAGCTGATTGGGGCATTTCCCCGTGTCAATCATGACTGATCTTGATTTTCCTGCGCACCATTTATATTTTATTACAATTCTCTGCTCACTGCAATTTTGCTAGCCATATCCCTCTGCTTCTCTTCGGGTGCATTACTATAGCTTCAGTCATGTTCTGTTTGCTGTAGTTCATCGGGACTCTTTCATAAACAGTAGATTGTTTGCTGAGGTGTGCAGTTTATATAGAATCTGATGACGTTAATTGCAACACTTCCTACACAGCATCTATAGGCTGTCTGCTATGGCACATTGTTTAAATGCACTCGGTTTGTTCACAGTTCAAAGAAGCTTTAAAGAAAATAGACAGTGTAGACAGTTTTACGGAGTGTAATCTTTCAATAGACTCTGGTTGCTGTCGTTAGAGAAGCTCTTAATAAATAGACGCTGTAGACTGCTATATTGCACTGTTTAACAAGAGGCATCCTTGACCTCCATTTACAATAAATTGGCCTAACACACACGGGAAAGTAAAGACTAGGAGTTGGCTACATTAATTAAAAGGTACGTACTTACCACAATCACAATTCCAATCATCTCTGCTCCAGCTTTTGAGATCACAACCCTCCTCTTCAAGGAGCCAGCCTGGGTCTTGGGTACCCATAGGGAGGAGGATCAACAGGTGCAAACCCCTGAGCCATCCATCCAGGAGACTCCAGGATTGTCCAGCCCATCTGAATCTCCTCTCCCTGTGACTTCAGTAGCTTCAGCTCCACAGGCCGAGGAGGGTGCCACTGCCACACAGCAGGGTCCTGAAGGCAGGCCGGGGCCCTCCAGGTCTCGGCCCTCCAGAGGACGGCCGCCAAGGACATCACAGACAAGGCGTTGCAGCCAGCAGGCTACCTCCACATCTGCTGTGGATGTCCGGGGAGCACCAAGCCATAGTGGCAGGGTTAGGAAAGTTAAGAAGAATTAGTTCCACCAACTGGGCACTGGTGTTAATCACTTGTACATAATTTTCACTATTGTCAATAAATTCTCTAATGTGATGGTTCAGCTTCACACTCCCTGAAGACATTACTGATGCCTGCATCTCGGTGGTGCTGGTCATAGCTGCCAGAATGTACTGGGCCACAGAGTTCCATCATTCTCTCCATGTGCTCCCAGCACCTTTAACGTGGGGCTGGCCCCTATCTATTCAGCACCTGTGCCCAGTGACGTTGTGTTCCCGAATGGCTCGGTGCTGAAGGCGGACAAAGGAGCAGATGTTTCTAAAATTCCATGGCTGCATCCCTGTAATATGAGCCTGATCACGGAGCTCAAGCAAGCTGCCCTCGGCTAGTTAGGAGTCAGACATTCACAGAGGTTATGTGAAAATCTATGGAGTTTCCTCACTGCATGTGATCATCATCCTCCTGCATTTGAGTGACTGTTAAGGCCGCCTCTACGTCTCCATGGCAGGAGCATTCTTACAGAGGGTATTCAGTGCTGCCATAAGCCAGACTGAATTCAAACGTTCACAGATGCAATGTGAGGAACTATGGAGTCTCCTCACTGCACGTCATCATCATCCTCTGTCCTCTGCAGTCACCGTCGCCCTGAAGCGGTCTGTGAAGAGTGTCCTCTGCACTCATCATCGCCATGAAGCTGCCTGGGAACTGTGTCCACTGCAGTCACCATCGCCGGGAAGCAGGTTTGGAAGAGTGTCCTCTGCAGTCACTATCACCGAATGAAAGAAACAAAGAGTGACATCATAGGAAAACCATAAGTTCATTGGTTGGTAAGTACCTGCTAATCAGAACTATCTAAGTTGATTTCAGAATAAAGGTGACTACCAGGGCCCAGGATCGGAGGCCTAACACATCAGCTTCAACTCAGCAGAGAGATCGATTTCCAGTCGATTTTAAAAAGTGTATTTAAACCTGTATTCTCACTTGCTTTCAGATAAAAGGTAAATAGGAGAAATATTTTGCAGATTGATAAGCTAAAGACCAGTAGGAACTTTAAAAACAAATTGAAAAAATAATTAAATGAAATAGAGATGTAGGGCCAGGCAATGTGTTGTAGCTGCATGGTTTGGGAGCTCATGGACCCCATTTTTGTTCCTAGTGACCATATCTGTAGCAAATATTGGTTGCTTGAGGAACTCTGGGTCAGAGTTCATGAGCTGGAGTCTGAGCTTCGGACACTGAGACACATCAGGGAGGGGGAAAGTTACCTGGATGCTGTGTTTCAGAAGACAGTCACGCCCGTTAGATTAACTGCCTTAAATGTGGCCAGTGGTCAGGGAGAGGATGCTGTGACTATGAGTGAGGCAGGTATAGGAATCCAGGAATTAGCACTGCAGCAGCCTCAGCTCTTGCCCGTATCCAATAGCTTCGAAATTCTTGCACCCTATGTGAACGAGAGCAGGGACTGTAGGGAGGATGAACAAACTGACCAGAGCACCATGGCACAGGGCGTCATTCAAGTGGGGGAGAAAAGAGAAATGTAGTTGTAATCGGGGATAGTATAGTTAGAGGAATAGATACTGTTCTCTGTTGCCAGAATCGAGAGTCCCGAAGGCTGCATTGCCCATCTGGCACCAGAGTTAAGGATATGTCATCTGGGCTGCAGAGGAACTTGGAGTGGGAGGGAAAATATCCAGTTGTCGTGGTCCATCTATCTACCAACGATATAGGTAGAACGAGGAAAGAGGGTCTGCTGAGGGAATACGAGCAGCTAGGGGCTAAATTAAAAAGTAAAACTAAAAGGTAATAACAGCAAAAAGCAAAAAACAGCGGATGCTGGAAATCCAAAACAAAAACAGAAACAGAAATACCTGGAAAAATTCAGCATTTCTGGCAGCATCGGCAGAGGAGAGCACAGTTGACATTTTGAGTCCTCATGACCCTTCAGAACTTCTGTTGAAGGGAGGTTCCTGTTGGAGATTTTGCAGCCTCTTTGTGTCCTCCTCACAGCTTGCATTCCTACTTGCTTTGTGCCAGCAAACCTAGATACATTATGCTCTGCCTCTTCATCTAAGCCATTAATACAGAGTGTAAATACCTGAGGCCCCACACTGATCTTTGTGGCACTCCACTGGTCACAGCCTGCCAACTGAAATGCCTCATTTATTCCTACTCTCTGCTTTCTATCCATTACCCAATCCTCTATCCAAGCTAATTTATCATCCACAAATGCATGAGCACTTATCTTGCTTATTAGCCCATTGCATGGCACCTTATTGGATGCCTTTTGGAATCGAGGTATACTACGGCCGGGATTTTACGGTGTGTCATGGGCGGGGCTGTACATCTGCTGGTTCCCCTTTACCTACCCTACTGGTTACATCCTCAAAAAACTCTAATAAATTCCTTAACCATAATTTCCCTTTCATAAAACCATGTTAAGTGTACTATGCTTTTCTAAGTGCATTATTAAGACTTCCTAAAGAATGGATTCTAACACTTTTCTAATGACTGATGTCAAGTGAAATATTCTGTATTTCCCTGTTTTATCTCTTGCTCCTTTCTTGAATATCAGTGCTACGTTGTCTAGCTTCCAATCTGCTCAGACCATTTCAGGATCTCGTAAATTTTCAAAAATAATAGCCAATTAATCAACTATTTCTGCAACTATCTATTTCAATACCTGAGGGTGTAGGTCCTCAGGTCCTGAGGATTTGTCAGCTTTTAAGCGCTTGAATTTCCCCAGTATTTTTCTCTGATTTTAATTACCTTAATTTGCACACTCTTATAAACCCCTACATTACCCTCTATTGCAGGAAAGTAACTCCTGGTTAAAAGGTGACCAAGGTTGGAAACTAAATTTTCCATGATACATAGCATTTCAAAAGGACAGACAGAACGGAAACAAAGAAACAGTAGCTCTGATAATAAAGTCTGACAGAAGGGCATGAGTGAGAAAAGATTTTGGCACAAAACATTTGTTCACGGTCTCTGCTACTTCCTCATTCCCCATGATAATTTCTC
This sequence comes from Carcharodon carcharias, assembly GCF_017639515.1. Classification (NCBI taxonomy): domain Eukaryota; kingdom Metazoa; phylum Chordata; class Chondrichthyes; order Lamniformes; family Lamnidae; genus Carcharodon; species Carcharodon carcharias. The sequence continues at coordinate 2,590,396 of NC_054500.1, forward strand.
CTGTCTCTGCTTCTATGGGACCTACATTTAATTTAGCGACTCTCTTCCTTTTTATATAGTTGTGAAAGCTCTTACAAATTGTTTTTATGTTCCTGAGCAGTTTACTCTTATATTTTTTCCACTTTTTATCAACTTCTGAGTGGTTTCTGCTGGTTTTTTGCTGGTTTCTAAAACACTCCCAATCCTCAGATGTACTACTATTCTTTGCAATATTGTAAACCTCTTTTAATCTAATCCTTAGTAAGCAACAGATGGATCTTTCATGCTGAGTTGTTATTTTTCAATGGAATGTATTTTTGCTGAACTTTTTGAGTTGTTTCTTTAAAAGTCTCCCATTGTTTATTTACCACCGTTCAATTTAGTCTTTTAACCCAATCAGCCTGAGCCAGCTGTCCCCTCACACTTATGTAATTGGCTTTGTTCAAGTTTAAGATTCCTGTTTGTGATAGGACTATGTCGCTTTCAAACTTAATGGGGAATTTAATTGTATTATGATCACTATTTATGACATTACTAATTATCTCTGCCTCATTGCACAATACTGGATCTAAAATAGTTTTATCCCTAGTTGTTTCAACAACTTATTGCTCCAGGAAACTGTCACTAAAGCATTCTACAAACTCACCTTCCAGACCACCTTTCCCAATTCTATATGAAGATTAAAGTCCCTCAAAATTATTACATTGTCTTTGTTATAACCTCCAATAATTTCTTGCTTAAATACTGTAACTACTCCCACAACCATTTTCTGACCCTTGCTATTCCTAATCTGTGCCCATAGTGATTCTACTTCCTGATTGTCTAAGCTAAGATCTTTTCTAACTCATGTCCTTATGTCACCCTTTGTTATCAGAGACACTGCCCCTTCGTTTCCATTCTGTCAGCCTTTTTAAAATGTTATGTACCTTGGAAAAAGTATTTTCTAACTTTGGTCACCTTTTAACCATATCCCTGTAATGGTGATTAGATCCAATGTATCTCTATATGTACTGCTAGATCATCTATCAAATAAGGGGATGCTCCACCATTCAGATAAAGTGATTTCTATCTTTTTACTATTATTCCCTGCATGGACATTAATCTCTGATACACGATTATCATTATGCTCTCTGTACCTTCCTGTCTTCTCTTCTTGTCTTTAACCAATATATTTTCCTATTGGCTCAAATTTTATCTTTGGATTTCTAAATCTCCCTTCATCTGAATCCCACTCCACCATTAGTTTAAAACCATATAACCTACCATGACCATAATTGCCTGCACTGTTATGTTTGTATGCTTTGTCCCTTCCTATCACGCTCTGGTTACCATGACCAATATCGATACCCTGCAATATTACCTTGCCCTTTCTCTTTAACTTTCCAAATTTACCCTCAGAAGCACCCCCCACTCCACCAATATTTAGTTTAATCCCTGTCTAAAGCCCTAGTTATATGAATTGATAATACACCATTCCCAGCATTGTTCAAGTGAAGACCACCTCAAAAGCACAGTTCTCTCTTTCCCCATACTGGTGCCAGTGCCCTATGAATCAAAATCAACTTTGCCTACAACAATTTTTGAACTATGCATTCAAATATCTCACTTTCTTTAATCTATGCCATTTTGCTCATTACTCAGGTAGTAATCCAGAGATTATTGCCTTTCTGCCTTTTAATTTAATCGATACCTCCTTATACTCCCCCAGCAGAATTTATTTCTTAGGCCTACCGATATTGTTCTTAGAAACTGTTATCAAGTCTACCTTTTCCAATTAGAACTATCCCATCTATACAAAGGTTAAATATATCCACTATTATGTTGTTATTTTTCTTACAAAACCTCATTATTCCTTAATTTATACTCTGCCCTAGAGTAGCTAGTTTTAGGGAGTTCTCTCCATTGCTATTTCTTAGCTCCATCCAATCAGATTCTACATTTTGATCTTTGGAACCAACATCATTTCTCACGACTGTGCTGATCCTATCTTTGTTAACAGCGCTATCACACCTCCCTTTCCATTCTTCCTGTCCTTCCTAAACATCAAGTGCCCCTGAGTACAAGGCACTTGACAAGAACATGAATCAGGCCAAAATATTAACCACCATGCTCCATTAGGAGATATTCGGACAGGTGGCCATAACTTCGTTGAAAGCAAGAACATATTTGGGATGATGTACGACTGACACTTGCTCCTATGTTCCTATATGTACAAGATTTGGTCAAATAGATAACATTGAACATAAGAACATAAGTGCTAGAGCAGGAGTAGGCAATTCAGCCCCTCGAGCCTGCCTGCCATTCAACACAATCATGTCTGATCTCATTTCGGCCCAACTCCAATTTCACGCCCCCTCCCCATAACCTTTCAACCAGTTACTAACTTAAAAACTGTCTATCTCCTCCTTAATTTTATTCTGCGTCCCGGCATACACTGCATTCTGAGGTAATGAATTCCACAGATTAACGACCCTTTGAGAAATTGGAGCCATCATCATCTCTGATTTAAATCTACCACCCCTTAGCCTAGAACTATGGCCTCTCATTCTAGAATGCCCCACAAGGGGAAACATCTGCTCTACATCTACTTTGTCAATCCCCTTAAGCATCTTATATACCTAAGTTAGATTTCCTTTCAGCCTTCTACTCTAGTGAGTATAGGCTTAATGTGCTCAATCACACCTCATAAAACAAAGCCTGTACCTCTGGTATCAATCTACTAAACCTCTTCTGAACCACCTCCAGAGTAACTACATATTTCCTCAAGTAGGGGGGCCAAAACTATGCACAGTGCACCAGGTGCAGTTTCATCAATGCCTTGTACAGTTGCAACAACAATTCTCTAGTTTCATACTCTAATCCTTTAGAAATAAATGCCAACATTCCATTTGCCTTCCTTACTTCCTGCTATACTATCTTTCAGCCATTCATGCACGATGACACTGAAGCATTCTGAAGTTTCTCTCCATTTAAGTAATAAGTCGCATTTTTATCCTTCCAACCAAAATGGATAACCTTGCACTTATCCAAGTTAAACTCCATCAACCAGATTTTAGCCCACTCATGTAACCTGTCCATAACCATTTGTAAATGTCTTGTTTCAGCATTGCAACTTACTTTCCCATCTATTTTGGTGTAATTAGCTATTGTACCTTTTATCCATGAGTCCAAGTTATTAATATAGATTGTGAATTGTTGGGACGCTGTGGCAGTCCACCAATTACAGATTGCCATTGAGAAAATTACACCTCCAGTCTGTCTGCATGCATGACCCAGACCTCCCTGTCACTAGCCATTTCAACAGACCACCCTTCTCTCAAACCCACATCTCCATCCTTGGCCTGCTGCAATGTTCCACTGAAGCTCAACATAACCTGGAGGAACAGCACCTCATCTTCTGACTGGGCACTCTACTGCCTTCCGGACTTAATACTGAGTTCAACAACTTCAGATCATGAACTCTGTCCTCCATCCCCAACCCCTTTCCGATTCCCCTTTTTCCCAATAATTTATATTTGTTTAAATATATTTTTCTTTTCCCACCTATTTCTAAATCTATCGTTTTATCTCCACCTTTTAGCCCATTTTGATCCCTTCCCCACACCCCATCCCCACTAGGGCCATCTGCCACTTGTTTGTCCTGCTTTCTACCCTTAATGTTACCATCTGCACATTCCTTAGATAATATCACCACCCCGGTTTCCTTTGTCTCCGATATCTTTCGCAATCTCTTCTTTGCCTCCACCTATCATTGGCCCTCTATCCACCTCTACCTGTCCCACCCCCCTCTTCCAGCTTATATTTCATCACATTTCTACATTTCCTTAGTTCTGATGAAGAGTCATATGGACTCGAAATGTTAACTGTGTTCCTCTCTGCAGATTCTGTCAGACCTGCTGAGCTTTTCCAGCTATTTTTGTTTTTGTTTCAGATTTTTAGCATCCACAGTATTTTGCTTTTACCTTGCTGTTATTACCTTAGAGGTTCTATTTTTTTTTTAATTTAGCTCCTAACTATTCAAATTCTTTCAGCAAAACATCCTTTCTAGTCCTATGAATGTCATTGGCACAAATATGGACTAAGACAACTGGGTCCCTCCCCTCCCACTCCAGGTTTCTCTCCAGCCCTGAGGAGATGTCCTTAACCCTGGCACTGGGCAGGCAAACCAGCCTTTTGGGTTGATGTTCTCAGATGCAGAGAAGAATACCTATCCCCCTAATTAAACTCTTCCCTGCCACTAATAAGTTTCCATTTCCTCGCCCCCACCCCTACTCCCCCCCCAACTGAATACCTCCCTGTACCATGGTGCCATGGTCAGTTCACTCATCCTCCCTGCAGCCCGCCCTCTCATGCACCCAAATTGCAAGGAGCTTGTAACTGTTAGACTTGCAGGGGCCAACGCTCCTTAGGACTGCCTCCTGGGTCCCCAAACCTGCCTCACCTGAAGTCACACCCTTCTGTCCCTGATCACAGACCAAATTTGAATGACCTAACCTGAGAGGTGTGACCACCACCTGGAGCACAGTGCCCACATATCTTTACCCCACCCTGATGTGGTTCAACGTTTGCAGTTCAGCTCCAGCTCCTTAACTCAGATCCGAAGTTCCTCTAGTTGCAAACAGTTGGTACAGATGTGTTCGCTCTGGATCACCTTGGTATCCAGCAGCTCCCAAATGCTGCAGCAGCAAAGCACTGCCAATGCTTTCATTTTTCAATTCAATTTATTACTTAATTATTCTAGTATCCCCACTCTTTACACTTTGTCATAAATATTTTTGTACACACCAGTGTCAATCTTATACTTTTCTAGTTATATTTAAGAAAAAAAGAACAAAAAGACTAGACATCTAAACACAAACTAAGGACCTTACTTTTACTTTACAAACTAGAAATACTCACCAATCCTCCTCGCCAATCAGCTGCTGTCCATGCTTTTTTTTCCATCCCACGCTCTTTAATGGTCTCAAACACTTCTCTCACACTTGCACTGTTAAAGGCCCAACTTCTCTTGCCCTCGCTCCCTGTAAATAACCACGCTGTTTCTAGCACGCTCTTTTTTTACAAATGACCACTCTGTTTCTCTCTTACTCTCTGGCTGAAAATAACCAGACTGTTTTCTCTCCCACTCTCTCACTGTAAACGGCCCTATTGTTTCTTTCACTTTCTCACTGTAAATGACCACGCTGCTTCCCTCACATACCCTCCTTGTAAATGGCCACGACATTGTCTCTCACTCTCTCGCTGTAAATGGCCTCGCTGTTTCTCTGACACTCACTCATTCTAAATGGCCACACTGTTTCTCACACTCATTCACTACAAAGTGCCAAACTCTTCCTCTCACACTCTCTCACTGTAAATGACCCCACTGTTACTATCACACTCTCTCACTGTAAAAGGCCCCGTTGCTTCTCTCACTCTCACCATAAATGACAATGCCATTTCTCTCACACCGCCTAGCTGTAAATGACCACACTGTTTCTCTCACACGTTCTCACTGTAAATGGCCCCGGTGCTTCTCTCACACTCTCTCACTGTAAATGGCCCCGGTGCTTCTCTCACACTCTCTCACTGTAAATGGCCCCGGTGCTTCTCTCACACTCTCTCACTGTAAATGGCCCCGGTGCTTCTCTCACACTCTCTCACTATAAATGGCCCCGGTGCTTCTCTCACACTCTCTCACTGTAAATGTCCCCGGTGCTTCTCTCACACTCTCTCACTATAAATGGCCCCGGTGCTTCTCTCACACTCTCTCACTGTAAATGGCCCCGGTGCTTCTCTCACACTCTCTCACTATAAATGGCCCCGGTGCTTCTCTCACACTCTCTCACTATAAATGGCCCCGGTGCTTCTCTCACACTCTCTCACTGTAAATGGCCACGCTCTTTCTCTCACAATCTCTTACTGTAAATTAGCACACTGTTTCCCTCTCACTCTGTCACTGTAAATGGCGCTGATGTTTTTTTCTCATGCTCTCTCACTGTAAATGAAGATGCTATTTCTCTCACATTCACTCAATGTAAATGACCCAACTGCTTCTCTCACACGCACTCACAATAAATGACCCCACTGCTTCTCTCTCACCCTCTCACTGTAAACTGCCCCGTTGTTTCCCTCTCAGTCTCTCACAATATATGGCCCCACGATTTCTCTCTCACTCTCATATTGTAAATGATCGCATTATTTCTCTCAGTCTCCCACTGTAAATGGCTCTGTTGTTAGTCCCACATTCTCTCACCGTAAATGGCCCAGCTGTTTCTCTCACACTCTCTCACTGTAAATAACCATGCTGTTCCCTCACGCTCTCTCCACTGTAAATGACCACATCGTTTCTCTCACATCGCTCACTGTAAATGTCCGTAATATTTCTCTCACACTCACTGGCTGTAAATAACCACGTTGTTTTTCTCTCGCTCTCACAATGTAAATGGCCCCACCGTTTCTCTCACACACACTCACGATAAATGACCACGCTGTTTCTCTCACACTCACTCACTGCATAGGACCACACTCTTTCGCTCACACTCTCTCACTGTAAATGACCCCACTGTTACCCTTACAATCACTCACTGTAAATGTCCCCGCTGTTTCTCTCACACTCTCTCACTGGAAATGGCCATGCTGTGTCTCTCACGCTCTCTCACTGTAAAAGACCACGCTGTTACTCTCTTTCTTTTGCTGTAAATGACCACTTTATTTCTCTCACACTCTCTCGCTGTTAATGACGATGCTATTTCTCTCACACTCTTGCTGTAAATGATGCCCCTGCTTCTCTCACTCTCACTGGAAATGATCTTGCTGTTTCCCTCTCAGTTTCTCACATTAAATGGTGCCGCTGTTTCTCTCTCACACTCACGTTGTAAATGACAACACTCTTTCTCTCACTCTCCCTTACTAAAAATAACAGTGCTCTTCTCTCATACTCGCACTGTAAATGACCAAGCTGTTTCTCTCTTTCTCTCGCTGTAAATGACTACATTATTTCTCTCACATGCTTCTGCTACAAATGGCCCCAATGTTACTCTCACACTCTCTTAACATAAATAACCATGCTGTTTCCCTCACACCCACTCATTGTAAAGGCCCACACTCTTTCTCTCACACCCTCTTACTTTAAATCACTCTGCCGTTACCCTCACACTCGCTAACTGCAAATGTCCCCCTGCTTCTCTCACACTCACTGTAAATGTCCATGGTTTCTCTCTCACGCTTTCTCACTGTAAATGACCACGCTGTTTCTCTCTTTCTCTCACTGAAAATGACCACATTATTTTTCTCAAACTCTCTTGGTGTAAATGACGATGCTATTTTTCTAACACCCTGTCTGCAAATGACCCCGCTGCTCCTCTCACACTCTCTCACTGTAAATGGCCCCGCTGTTTCCCTCTCAGTCTCTCACATAAAATGGCCCCGCTGTTTCTCTCTCACTCTCACACTATAAATGAGCACACTATTTCTCCCATACTCTCCTACTGTAAATGGCCCAATGTTATGCTCAGACTCCCTCACTGTAAATGACCCCGCTGTTTCTCTAACACTACCTCACTGTAAATAACCATGCTGTTTCCTTTACACTCTCGCAATGTAAATGACGACGTTGTTACTCCTTTCCCTTGCTGTAAATGAGCACATTATTTCTCTCACATGCTCCTGCTGTAAATGACCCCGCTGTTTCTCTAACACTACCTCACTGTAAATAACCATGCTGTTTCCTTTACACTCTCGCAATGTAAATGACGACGTTGTTACTCCTTTCCCTTGCTGTAAATGAGCACATTATTTCTCTCACATGCTCCTGCTGTAAATGACCCCGCTGTTACTTTCACACTCTCTCACTGTGATTGGCCACGCTTTTTTCTCTCACACTCCGCTGCTGTAAATGCCCACGCTGTTTCTCTCGCACTCACTCGCTTTAAATGACCACTGCGTTTTTCTCTCGCCCTCTCAATGTAAATGGGCCTGCTGTTTCTCCCACACACATTCACTGTAAACTACCACGCTGTTTCCCTCATGCTCACTCATTGTAAAGGACCACACTCTTTTTCTCACACCCCCTCAATTTAAATGAACCCGCTGTTACTCTCAAACTCTCTCACTGTAAAGGACCACGCTGTTTCTCTCTTTCTCTCGCTGTGAATGACCACATCATTTCTCTCACATACTCCCACTTTAAATGAACCCACTGTTACTCTCACACTCCATCCCTGTAAATGGCCCCGCTGATTCCCTCACACTCTCTCACTGCAAATGACCACGCTATTTCTCTAACACTCTGCCACTCTAAGTGACACCGCTGTTTGTCTTACACTCTCACTGTAATAACCACGTTGTTTCTCTCACACTCACTTGCTGTCAATGACCAAGCTTTTTCTCTCAGACTCTCTCGCTGCAAATGACCATTCTCTTTCTCTCTTTATTTTGCTGTAAATGATCACTCTTACTGCAAATGACCCCACTATTTCACTCACACTATCTCACTGTAAATGCTCATGCAGTTTCTCTCACACTCACTGGCTGTAAATGACAACGCTGTTTATATCATACTCTCTCGCTGTATATGACCACACTCTTCCTCTCTTACTGTCTCCTTGTCAGATGGTTAATAATACAATATATCCCATCGGGCTTTCAGGAGAAACCTCATTTTCCCAGCGAGGCGAGATTCTGGAACCCATTACCACGGGGCGAAGAGCAGAGATGGATTTCGGGGGAAGCTGGATAAACAGATGAAAGCTGAAGGGTGTGTTGATGGATTGAAATCAATTAACATGGGAGGAGAGGATTAAAGACACTCTTTAAAAAGGAGCACGAAGCTATTGGATTGACTGGTCTGTTTCTGTGTGATACAGTCCATGTTGGTACAGTGAGGGCTAGTAAGACACCTTTAGGGGATAATTCAGTGGAGATAGTGAACTGACCCTGAGTGGGGATATACATGGGAACAGTGGGGAGGGGGTGATGAACTCTGGCCTCTTGCTTCTTTCTGCGTTTTTATCATGTTCCTATTGGCGGGTAAGCAAATGTTGGATCGGGAGTCACATAGATGGGCTTTGGATCTGCAGCAGGAATGTGTTTACAAACTCTGTGTTCATTACAAGCCGTTGATAAATGGAAAATAGTAAAAAAAAAAGCAGCCAGCACGAGGAAAGGGCGAATGAAAAAATGAGGTTAAGAAGGAAAGGTAGACCGGTGCATATAAACAATAAACAATAAACACGTCAAGGAATGTACCCACTCAACACCGCTCTGTTTCTACAAGAGATGGAGCCATTGAACCATGAAACAGCCGGGACACAGAAAGTCGTTCATCGAAACAGGAAGAGGCCATTCAGTCCTTCCAGCATGTACCGCAGGAAGACGAGGAGGCCATTCAGTCCATCGATCCTGTTAAACAGGAAGAGGAGGAGGCCATTCTGTCCTCCCAAACTGTTAGGTTTATTTCTTTTTTTGGACAGTAAGCAGAGAAAATGCTTTCTTATTTTCGACTCTATTAGCTTTAAAAATAAAACAACGTTTTCTTCTTTCTTTGCACTTCTGCCAGTGACAACTGGGACAAATCAATTTTCATGACTGCGGGCTCAGTGGATCAATACTAACACAGCACAGCCGGGGTGAACTCTACTCATTCAGCAAAAGTTGCGCAGATTCCAACATCAACTAATCCTTAACTGAGCTGAATGATTGAACATGTTTAATTGGCGGGGGACAGCTTTCAGGGTGACAAATGTAATGGTTAGAAAAGAGAAATAAGCGAAACTAAAGACAGGAAGAAAGAAGGGACGCAGAAAATAATGAAACAGCAAGTAACAGAAAGCCTTTGACACATGAAGAAAGAAATAAACAGTCAAAGAGAACAATATAACGACCTGTTTTTCCAGGCTCCGGGTTTCTTTCTCCAGGTGGACAGCAGAAGGCGCTCTATGCTGTTGTCACACGCTGGTGCCTGACATGTTGGTTTAAATGGAATTGAAAATCACGAGGCAGTCTTGTGGCGCAGTGGGTAGTGAGCCTACCCCTGAGTCAGAAGCTCCGTCTCCAATTCCGACTATAGGGCTCAATACCCAAGTACGTTCATAATGCAGCCAAACAGGTTGAGTCTCAACGTGTAAGTCCTCCACCAGACACAAAAGGCAGCCAGTGAGAGCGGGAGTTATTCCTGGTTAGCAACGTGATGGAATATCGGATACTCTTCCTTCCCTCTCTGTAGCTCAAGACTCCAAGATGCATGTTAAAGAAGCTGGATGGCTGATGTGGATCTGATTGGTACTAACAACAGCGGGGTTTGATCACCATGCTGGATAGTTTGAATTCGGGACCTGCCGCCTTGCCTCACCTGTCGTGCAGGTTGTGCCGCTGCGGGTCGGACCTGCCTTCAAATAGAGAACTCAAGAAAGATCGGGAGTATTTCGAACTTGCCAGTCAATTCAATTAGATTCAAGCTACTCTGTATCCTAACTTGATTCATCCGCCTTGCGTCTGTCACCATTGATATCTTTGCACAACAAAAACCGATCAAGTTCAGTCTTACATCTTCAAATGACTCTCCGAGTCATCCAGTGATCGTTGGGGCACGTGCTAGAGATTCGTTAGTGTGAACAGCCTAGTTCTGATTGCAAAACACCTGACGTAACTGCTTTATTCAAAAGGAAGGGAGACAGAGAGCAGGAATCTATAGTCCAGTGAGCTTTACACCTGTCAGAGGGAAAATGATATAAGCGATTCTCAAAGATGTCATTAGCGGGACACTTAGGTAAATTTCAAGTTAACCAGGCAGAGTCAACATGGTTTTGTGAAAGGGAAGTCATATTTAACCAATTCATTGGAGTTTTTTGAAGAAGGAAAAGGTACTATGCATGAAGGGGAACCGGTAGATGTACATTTAGATTTCCAGAAGGCATTTGATAAAGCACCACATCAAAGGTTATTGCTGACAATACGAGCTCATTGTGTTCAGGGTATGATATTGGTATGGATAGAAGATTGGCTCGTTAACAGGAATCACAAAGTAGACATAAATATGTATATTTCTGGTTGCTGGGAAGTGGCGAGTGGTATCACAGGGATCAGTGCTGAGGCCTCAGCACTTTAGAATATATACAAATGATTTGCATGAAGGGAATGGTTGGTAAATTTGATGATGACCAAAGAGAGATAGGAAAGTAAGTTGTGAAGAGGACATAAGGAGATTACCAAAGGATATAGATAGGTTAAAAAAAAGGGCAAAAACCTGGTAAATGCAGTATAAGGTGGGGAAGTGTGAAATTGTCCATTTTGGCAGGACAACAAATGAAGCATATTATTTAAATGGTGAGAGATTTTAGAGCTCTGAGATGTAGAGTGATCTAGGCGCCCTAGTGCATGAATCCCAAAAGGCTAGAATGCAGATCCAGCAAGTAATTGGGAAAGCTCAGAGAATGTGATTGTTTATTGTGATGGGAAGTGAATACAAGGAGAGGGAAGTTATCCTTCAGCTAGACAGAGTACCACATCTCGGGTACTGGGTGCACTATTTAAGGAAGGATGGAAATGCATTAGAAGCAGTTCAGAGAAGATTAACTAGATGAATACCGGAATAGGCTAGAAAGGAAAGGTTGGACTGCCTAGGCTTGTATCCGCTAGAGTTTAGAAGAGTAAGAGACGACTTGATTGAAACATATAAAATCCTGTGGGTGCTTGACTGGGTGGATGTGGAGAGGATGTTTCCTCTTGTGGGAGAATCACGAACTCAGGGGCACTGATTAAACATTAGGCGTTGCCTATTTCAGGCGGTGATGAGGAGAATTTTTCTTTCTCAGTGTGTTGTGAGGGTTTGGAATTCTCTTCTTAAGGAGATGGTTGAGGCAGAATCTTCGAATATCATAAAGGCGGAAGCAGAGAGATCCTTGATATTAATGTGGTAAAAGGTTAGCAAGAGTAGGCAGGAATTTGAAGTTGAGGTTAAAAGTAGAACAGCCATGATCTTATTGAATGGCAGAGCAGTTTCAAGTGGCCGAGTGGCCTACCCCTGCTCCTAATTTGTACGTACTTTCATATTATTGTGAAGTTCTTATGAATTTCCCCACAGAGGAGGGAACTTCAAACTATCTACCCTATCAACTGACATCTAAATAAATACTCAACAGCTCACCCCTACATTACAGTTCAAAGAGGAAAGTTGGATTTTAGGATAGTGGTGAAAGTTATTCACACCTAGATTTCTAATGGCATACCTGGATTTCTGTGGAGCAGTCTGTTTGTCTTACAACATATTAGAAAATGTGTAAATGCTGGAGCGAAAACTGAGGAGGTTTAAAGTATTATTGTAGTTCTCTAGATTCGAAAAGCTCTAAAAATAAAAGCATAAACAATGAGTTTCTTCATGGAAAGTCTGGTAAGAGAGCCTGGTAAGAGGATTGTTGTCCTCGTTAGAGATGTAAATTATTCATGTGTGACCCAGGGTCAAAGTTGTTTTGATAATTTACATTGCTGTTAGGAACATCCAGGTATCCAATCTTGCTCTGGAGATACGCAATGCAGAGAGGTAATATTTTGTTTTGGGATTTTACCTGTGTGTTTTCTCACAGAGGCAGGCACTCATCTTGAAGAAAAGCAAAGAGAGATGGTCTGCCAGGGCTGGGAAGCAATGGGAAGCATAACAAAGGGTTGTCACAAATGAAACGCGGTTTTGTGAATTTTAGAAGTCACTAAGCAAGAGATTAAAGCCCCTGCTTCAGCTGTGGGAATCCAGAATCATGCGGTGTCCAAGGAGAGTTGGAATAATCTATACCACTGCTGGTGGAAGGGTCCGAAAAGCATTTGTACATCACAGAATAGCTGGATCATCGAGGAGAATACACAGTAAATTACCAAGAGCTGTGGTATACCTTGGTTTTGTCTCAGAAGAAGTCAATGAACCCTCAAGATCGTGTAATGTATAACTGAACTCTTTGTTTGAAACCCGTTTTAATTTCTACTTCAACCCAAGTCATTACAAAGTATCATATTAATTTAGCAGTGCTCGCTTTTATAATTTTTGTACAGTGAGGCTTTTTTTGTTCAAAACCTGAAATCTTGTATCTTACTACTTTCACCGGGAGATCGAATTTCTCTTTAAACATTAACATTCTGTACGGGGGTCATTACATCAGAGAGAGGGAGGGCCCACCAACTGAGGGAGGGAGTCGCAGAGAGGTCATTCAGAGGGAGAGGTGTGTCTGAAGATTCATCACTTCCTCCAGCTCCTCATGTTTTCCCCGATGATTTGATAAGAGCGGGTTGGGAACTCAAAGGCGTCCACACTTCTGTTCTCGCTCCTGTGTTTATTGAGCAAAAAGCTTCAAGTTAAAAATGTATCTGTTGCTGGGTCTGATGACCTTATTTAGCCGTAAGCAAATTTTTTTTAAATTGTAGCTTTCATTCATAATCTTCTTTTACATTATCCTTTCTTACTGTTTCTTTCTATCAGTCGTTGTCTCTTCTTTCGTTTCTGTCTCTTCTTTTTTCCAATCTCCGACAATGTCTCTATTTACTGACCTCCTCCTTTACCTCCTCCTCCCCAGATGTGGACTCACAGACTATCCGCCAGACTCCCGCTGCTGTCTCCAGATTTCCCACGGATGAAGTGGAACTGGAGTGCTGTGTGCAGGGGTGCAGGAAGCATAACATGTCCTGGTACAGACAGAACCCGAGGAAGCCGCCGCAGTTTCTATTTTACTCCACGGTGAGTTCAATCACGTGAGTCCAGAGTTCAAGCTGGAGCCCTCCAGCCTGCGGGCGAATCACTCGGCCGTGTGTTACTGCTCCTGGAGTTTTCACAGTGACTCAGAGAGATGGAGCAGCTCAATAAAAACCTCAAACGCGGCAGGAAACAGCTGTTCGAGACAACATTACGGGGCGCTTCAACTTGTGTTTCTTTTTCTCTCGGGGAAAATAACTTTCGACAATAAGAGAACAGACACAATTAAAGTGAGTATTAGAATGGGAAACACTGGAGAAGAGAGTTGCCAGATATGAGTGGTTAAAGCATCAGCAAAGTCTGAATTTGTTCCTTTCTGTTGGAAATAAATGTTGATAGCAGTTCTTATGAAGTTTTATTGAAATTATGAGAGGGTTTATTAGGATTCAGGTGGGGAAATGAGAATCAGTTACAACGTCGAATTAGGAATTTGGAACAAACTATTTCAAGCAAAGAACGTGCAAGTCGCCACCACTGAGTGTTTGATGTGAATATTATCGTTATCTTGAAAGGGAAACTGGATAAACACAAGTGAGAAAGGAATAAAAAGTAAAAAGTTAATGAGAGAGAAGTTCAACTCATCCTGGGCTGAGGTTTTGAGCACAGTCAGCGGACGACGCTGGTTTTCACATCGGTGAATTTAGATCTGAGTACGGTAAATTAAATAATAAATAAAAATATAAGATATATGAAAAAGAGAAGGGAAACAGGGATAAGGAGATACAGAAAAGATTAAGTTTTTATACACTGACTCTGCGCCTTCTTTCCCAACTCGAGCTGCAGAGGGCGCACTCGGACCATGAAACACATCAGTGCCTGGAACATGGTTCAATCGGAACAGAAACAGATGGAGGCGAGAAAGCCCTTCGAACCTGCTCCTCTATAGCATTAGATGATGGCTGATCTGTACCTTCATTCCATCTACCCACCTCCACTACGCATCCACTGACCGAACAAAATCTATCAATTCAATTTTGAAATTGACCACCAAATTGTATTTGGTGAGAGAGTTCCAGCTTTTCACTATCCGTTGTATAATTAGTCACCACATCGCTGTGGGTCTGCAAACATATATAGACGAGAGCAGGTAAACAAGGTACATTTCCTTTCCTAAAGGGAACCAGATGGGTTTCTACGACAATCGACAATGGTTTCATCAGACTTTCAATTTCACGTTTTGATTGGATTCAAATTTCACCATCTGCCGTGGTGGGATATTCACCCAGGTCCCCAGATCCCTGGAATACGAGACAATGACGATAGCATTAGGCCAACACTTATCTTAAGCAAAAAAGTTATACCTCATTATTCTGGAAGAACACTGGAAGAAATAGCACCTATTTACTAACGCAAGAAATTTTTCTAAATTGTCCAAATAAAGCCTCACATGTACAACCCTCAATCTTCTATGCTCAATGGATTACCGAGAAACCGTCCTCATGATTTAATGCTTTGCCCCTTCTCAGTCTAATACATCCCGCCCGAGGTGAGCTGCGCAGAGATGAAAGAAATCTTCCGATGGAGCCTGCCCGGCGCTCTCAACATCATGACTGTAACTGGCTCCATGCTGCACTCCAGCTCCGCTTGAGTAAAGGCTAGCATTCCATTCACCCAGGTGATTCATTTTTCTTCATGTCTGTCTGTGAATTTTAATGCTGGA